>NC_089501.1:55224688-55824688 GCF_036850765.1 Saccopteryx bilineata
CTGGCAAGGTCCCAGTGTCAAGGGCCTGTCGCTCACCCTGGTGGCCTGGGTGTGTTCTGTGGATGCTGCTTCCTCCCGGAGCCCCGTCCCTCGTGGGTGAATGGTGCCTGTGTCCCCGCAGCGGTCTGTGGGACGCACTTCCTGTGAATGACACGGCCTGGGCGTGTTTCCAGCCTGGTGTCAGACTGGTGTGGGCCAGCACCGCTCGCTTGGAATCACCTCCAGGGCTCCCACACCCCCCAGGGCCAGCGGACATTTAAGCGTCCATCTCCCCCAGGGCTCCCCACACCCCCAGGGCCAGTGGACATTTCAGTGTCCATCCCCCCCAGGGCTCCCCACACCCCCAGGGCCAGTGGACATTTCAGCCTCCATCTCCCCCAGGGCTCCCCACACCCCCCAGGGCCAGCGGACATTTCAGCGTCCATCTCCCCCAGGGCTACCCCCCCAGGGCCAGCGGACATTTCAGCGTCCATCTCCCCCAGGGCTACCCCCCCAGGGCCAGCGGACATTTCAGCATCCATCTCCCCCAGGGCTCCCCACACCCCCAGGGCCAGTGGACATTTCAGCGTCCATCTCCCCCAGGGCTACCCCCCCAGGGCCAGTGGACATTTCAGCGTCCATCCCCCCCAGGGCTCCCACACCCCCCAGGGCCAGCGGACATTTCAGCGTCCATCTCCCCCAGGGCTACCCCCCCCAGGGCCAGCGGACATTTCAGCGTCCATCCCCCCCAGGGCTCCCCACACCCCCAGGGCCAGTGGACATTTCAGGGTCCATCTCCCCCAGGGCTCCCCACACCCCCAGGGCCAGTGGACATTTCAGTGTCCATCCCCCCCAGGGCTCCCCACACCCCCAGGGCCAGTGGACATTTTAGCGTCCATCCCCCCCAGGGCTACCCCCCCCAGGGCCAGTGGACATTTCAGCGTCCATCTCCCCCAGGGCTACCCCCCCAGGGCCAGTGGACATTTCAGCGTCCATCCCCCCCAGGGCTACCCCCCCAGGGCCAGCGGACATTTCAGCGTCCATCTCCCCCAGGGCTACCCCCCCAGGGCCAGCGGACATTTCAGCGTCCATCTCCCCCAGGGCTACCCCCCCAGGGCCAGCGGACATTTCAGCGTCCATCCCCCCCAGGGCTCCCCACACCCCCAGGGCCAGTGGACATTTCAGCGTCCATCCCCCCCAGGGCTACCCCCCCAGGGCCAGCGGACATTTCAGCGTCCATCTCCCCCAGGGCTACCCCCCCAGGGCCAGCGGACATTTCAGCGTCCATCCCCCCCAGTGCTCCCACACCCCCCAGGGCCAGCGGACATTTCAGCGTCCATCCCCCCCAGGGCTCCCCACACCCCCAGGGCCAGTGGACATTTTAGCGTCCATCCCCCCCAGGGCTACCCCCCCAGGGCCAGTGGACATTTCAGCGTCCATCTCCCCCAGGGCTACCCCCCCAGGGCCAGCGGACATTTCAGCGTCCATCTCCCCCAGGGCTACCCCCCCAGGGCCAGCGGACATTTCAGCGTCCATCCCCCCCAGGGCTCCCACACCCCCAGGGCCAGCGGACATTTCAGTGTCCATCTCCCCCAGGGCTCCCCACACCCCCAGGGCCAGTGGACATTTTAGCGTCCATCCCCCCCAGGGCTCCCCACACCCCCAGGGCCAGTGGACATTTCAGCCTCCATCTCCCCCAGGGCTACCCCCCCAGGGCCAGCGGACATTTCAGTGTCCATCTCCCCCAGGGCTCCCCACACCCCCAGGGCCAGTGGACATTTCAGGGTCCATCTCCCCCAGGGCTCCCCACACCCCCAGGGCCAGTGGACATTTCAGTGTCCATCCCCCCAGGGCTCCCCACACCCCCAGGGCCAGTGGACATTTCAGGGTCCATCTCCCCCAGGGCTCCCCACACCCCCAGGGCCAGTGGACATTTCAGTGTCCATCCCCCCCAGGGCTCCCCACACCCCCAGGGCCAGTGGACATTTTAGCGTCCATCCCCCCCAGGGCTACCCCCCCAGGGCCAGAGGACATTTCAGCGTCCATATCCCCCAGGGCTACCCCCCCCAGGGCCAGAGGACATTTCAGCGTCCATCCCCCGCCGCCCTGCGTCCGTGTTCTGCTGCTCTGGGTCCTGCTTTCTGACCGGTTCTCTTCGATGGTCATTCCGCCAAGTCCTGTCACCGTCGGGCCTGCCCCTTCTGCCTCCCGAGCTCGACTGCTCCCTGACTCCCGCTGCGATGACCCTGTGTGGGACAGGGAGGCCAGAGCCTTCAGCCGCTGGGCCTTTGGGTCCTACAACGGGGCCTGGGTTTGCACGGGGCTACTGGGGGAGCAGCTCCACGGGAGAGTACCACGTGACCCACGTTTTGGACAAAACAGGACCTGCTTCTCGGATTCAGACATGACGGGTCGAGTCTGGGCGGTGTGGCCTCAGGATCAATACGTATAAGAACTCATCACGCAGGACAGGCGCCGGGCCAGGTCCCAGGGAAACGGGCCTCTGAGGACCCACACTACCGCTCCTGGGTCCGTCTCCTGGTCCAGGACCCTGTGGCCCGTGTCTGAATTTAGTATGGGTGGGAGGGGAGGGGAGGCTGCCCCCAGGAGCACGGCGGGGGGAGGGGAGAGTGAAGGAAACGAGAGAAGAGCCCGCGGGCGGAGGTCGATGGCGAGTTCCGTCTCGTCACTCCTGTCCGCGTGGTGCTCCCTTAGCACCGAGAGTGCGCTGGTCCCCATCAAGCCCCTGCGTCCGCTGTGCCCCAGGCCTCCTCTGGGCTGGCCGCGCGATGACAAGCTTTCACCAACAGACCTGTGGTGGCAGTGATCCCGTGACTTCTGAGACGGGCCTCCAGAGCCCGCACCTGCTGCCTGTCTCCCGACCCTGACCCGCCGCAGCGGGAGGACTCTGGCCCACACACCGTCCCCAGACACGCTGACGAGGCCGTCACACAGGCCCACAGCCCCGCCCGGTGCAGCTGCGTGATGGGTGAGCCCGCGAAGCCGCCCAGAGACTGCAGACCATGTGAACTCGTCCTGCTCAGTCACTGGGGTCCGTCTGGACCGTTTGTTAGGCTGCCTTATAATTGTCACTGGGAGATAACTTGGGGCCCATCTCCCACCTCTCTGGGGAACAGAACGTCTCCAAAGTGCTGAGGGAAGTGTTACCCCAGTGGTGGGGGAGAGGACTACCCTCAGCACAGGGCGTTGGGGAGGTGAGCGTGAGGTGGGCATAGATGCCTCTTTGAGAGCAGCCTTGAGGCAAAGAGAGAGACCAGGTGCCCAAGTGACCACACGCTTCTCCACGTGAGAAGTCAGCAGCCCTGGGGCTGGGCACAGAGGCGGGAAAGGCCAGAGGGGAGGCTCCCATTTGGGGGGGAGGGCGGTGACTTGTGAAAACATCTGAAGGTGCCTTTGAACAAAGGTGCCTGCCTCAGTTACCCCCTTACGCACAGAGTCTTGTGGGAGCTTTATATTTGCACAGGCAGGGACACCGGGGCCACACGCGGTTTCGGTACATGGAGGACCCGAGATGTTCCGAGGCGCTGTGGGTCGTGGTGCAGTCGTTGGTGGGGAAGCTGGTGCCCGTGGGCGTCTGTCTGTGTTCACCAACGTGGACCAGGACGGACCAGAGGTGCGGGGCACAGAGACCTGTGCTCAGAAAGAGAGCCACAAACACGAGTCACCCCGCTGGTGACTACGATTCTGCACGCTGCTGCAGTGAGAGCCGGGGTCCCAGGCCCCAGTGCCAGAGAGAACCGGAAACGCAGAGGGGCGCGTGCACTCCTGGCGGGAGGCTGGGCTTTCGACGGCCGGGTGGCGAGTTCTCACCGATGTTTCTGGCTGTCTCAGCCCCTGGTGGTAGGTTCACATGAACTTTTCATTTTTAAAATAGGCGTTCCAACTGAAGTGAATCATCACTTTCTCATACTGTCTTTTGTGGCAGAGGGAACTGCCTGGCGTCTCTGGCTCCATCTTGGTCTTGCACACAGGCATGCCGAGCACTGGAGGTCTTCTGTTTGTGGCCCGGGGTTTTTGCAGTGACAGCCCCCCCTCCCTTTCCCCCTCCCCCTCCCCTTGACAGAAAAGCACCCGAACTCTGGACTCTGGTAGGGTGGATTTGAGGTGCCACTGGGCCTCACATCTTCTCGGTGGGCGCCTGCTCCATCAGTCAGCCTTTCCTGCCTCCAGATGCTGAGGTTTTGAGTTTTGGCCTTTCGCTTAAACGTCAGGTGCACGGACTTGGGTGTGGCACCATTCTGAATAATTTGTTGCACCTGTGCTTGTTTTCTACTGCCGTGTAACAGGTGAGCGTGCATTTATCAGCGTGAAGCAACCCAGGTTTATCGCTTCCTAGATTTGGTGGCCAGGGTTGTCTGGGGCCCCTGCTCAGGGTCACAGAGAAGAGAGCAAGCAGGAGCCAGTACTTGTGACTTCACCTTCTTTTGAAGGCCCCTCTGAATAGGTCCGGCCCAGGTGGAATACACTCCTTTTGCTTAGCGGAGGCCGGGGAGTAGCAACGTCATCGCAGAGCGCAGAGCGGGACCCCCTGAGGCCCACAGGTCCCACTGCGCTCAGGGGGCAGACAGGCTCAGACAGACATGCGCACGGGGGTCTCCGGGAGCCAGGGGCCATCTCAGCGTCCCGCCCGCCACCGCGGCTCTGTCCACAACTTGCCTGCTGTTCTCGGAAGGGCATCCTTGCAGGTGGCATTCCATTTTCCGGCCTTCTCAGGAAAAGATCCCGGAAGGCCTGCCGCTCCCGGGTGGCGGAGTGGCCTCGGACGGCACTGCCCCTTTCTCTGGGCAGGAATGAACTTCTCCGCTCCTCCGACGTCAGGGCTGAGGGTCTGGGAGCTCTCTTGTCTTGTCCCAACTGGCGTGAGAGAAAAGAGGGAGGATGCCCTCTCGTCTTTGGATTTTGCAGAATTCACTTTTGATTTCGTTGAGGTGGAAGGGTGGCCTGCAGTGGAGTCAGGAGGCCCAGGGAAAGGGCCCGCTGCTGCTCCATACTCAGAGATCGTATTCTAAGTGACAAGAACAGATCACATCCTCCAGGTACTGGCCCACCTTCCTCGCCAAGCCGGCTTCACGGAGGATTTAGTCTGGGGCCATCGCTGTGTGGCGATCCTTCGCAAAAGCCAACGGGAAGCCCAGTCCTACCGTATCTGCATCTTGTCCAATGCTCCAGGTGACAGTTTTAGCCATTTTCCCCCTTTGTTCGGAAGTGTTCCCTGCTCACTTAGAGCACCACCAATTCCAGACCAGCCTCCCCCGTGTCCCTGCAGCCGGTGCTCTGTGCACGGAGGTGACTCAACCGGGTAATTAACGTCAACACGAAACAGCATGCGTGGGCGATGAAGTCTAACTAATTCAAGGAGAAACAGCCGTGTGTTCCGCACATTTAGATCCAGGCTTCCACCCCGTTGGCCTCTGCACCCGGCCCCCCTGGGCCCCGGGCTGGTTCATAGGTGAGCAGTAAAGGGAATGTTCCTCCTGCCCTGAGAGCAGGCATTTGCAAATCACATCGTTGTTTTATTCTTAAGAAAATACCGCGTTATCTTATTTTGACACAGCTTCTTTCCAGGGAGGAGAGCCGTGGTCTCCTAGGCTCCCTGCATTGCGTCGACGACAGGGGGCTGGTGACCCTGTGTTTGGGATTCGGGCACGAGTGTCATCACAGGCACCAGAGGGGAGCTCATGCTTCCAGAGCGGCCTGTGGACGGGTCTGTGTTGTGGTTACCAGGACAGGTAGACCCCGCAGAACTGGTCAAATGCCTTACTCCTCACCTGCCGATGGAGTTACGCGGCAAAACCAAGACGCAGTGACTTCACAGGCGGGTGTTTCAAAGGCCCGATGACCCCCTGTGCAGGTGGCAGATGGCTCGCTTTGAAAAGCTGGCGACGCACGTGACCTGCGGTTTTTCACTGGAAGGTGCACAGATCCACCCAGCGGACTTGTTAGGGCCCAGACGGTCAGGCCCAGCTCGGAGTTTCTGATTCACTGTGTTTCTGACAAGGTTCCAGGGTGCTGGCCCCGTGTGAAGACCTATGGGGTCTGGAAGAACAGGAGGTCCTCGTGAAGGGAGAGCCGGACTTCCTTCAGGGAAACAGTCTGATCGAACCGTCCAGCTGACAGGCTCAAGGGGTCCGCTTGAGCTGGTTCCAATTCGGCCAGAGTAAGTGAAGACGAGCGGGGGGAGGGGGAAGGGAAAGCAGTCCATGTGCACAGCGGGGGTGGGCGGAGCGGTAGTGGGGTTGTGTGCACAGGGGGTGGGGTGGGCAGAGCAGTAGTGGGGTCGTGTGTACAGGGAGGGGTGGGCGGAGCGGTAGCCGGGTTGTGTGTACAGGGAGGGGTGGGCGGAGTGGTAGTGGGGTCATGTGCACAGCGGGGGTGGGCGGAGCGGTAGCCAGGTTGTGTGCACCAGGGATGGGGGGGGGTGGGGAGGGCGGAGCGGTAGTGGGGTCGTGTGCACAGCGGGGGTGGGGGGTGGGCGGAGCGGTAGCCGGGTTGTGTGTACAGGGAGGGGCGGAGCGGTAGTGGGGTCGTGTGCACAGCGGGGGTGGGCAGAGCGGTAGTGGGGTTGTGTGCACAGCGGGGGTGGGGGGTGGGCGGAGCGGTAGCCAGGTTGTGTATACTGGGGGTGGGGGGGGGTGGGGAGGGCGGAGTGGTAGTGGGGTCGTGTGCACAGCGGGGGTGGGAGGAGCGGTAGCCGGGTTGTGTGCACAGCGGGGGTGTAGGGGGTGGGCAGAGCAGACCTGGGGCCCTAGGCGATGGGAGGATGGAAGGACGGGGACAGTGGAGACGCAGACAGTGGTGGGACAAGACAGGCCAATGAGAGATTTCCTGGGGCAGGAAAGGGCCCACGGACACCGGGAAACACTGACTCTGTTGCACAGTCTGATGTTCAATGTGGGGTGTTCCTGAGTGTCCCGACATTCTCTCGCCCCCCCCCCCCCGTGCCCACCTGGCATGTACGCTCCCTAGCCTTGTTTGGTCCTTTAGGGTCTTGATACCCTTCCTGGACATGGTCTGGGCACGTGGGGCATGTTTACATCTTAGAAAGGCAGATTCTCAGGCTCCGTCCCGGGTCGACGGAATCAAAACCTGGAATTTATCAGGCGATGTCCTTGACGTTGGAGGGCGAGAAGGACTGTTGGAGGCAGAGCCGCCCAGACGTCTGTGAGGCCAGCACCCTGGGGCTGCTTGGAGCACCCAGGCTCTAGGGGCGCCTTGCCGTCCCCCGAGTCAGGCTTCCGGACAGGGGCCTGAGAAGCTCTGTTTGGGGCGGGGGCGGCGGTGCTGATTCTTGTGCTGAAGAACGTGTGGGGAAGCTGCTTTCAGGAAGGAAGGAAAAGTCGTTTCTGGGTTCAGAGGAAGTCGGAGGGGGCAGGAGTCAGCCCCGGGGCGCACAGGGTGGAGGAGGGGAAAAGCGCACACAGGCCGGAACTTGTAAAAATAGTGACGGAGAACCATGACACTGTGGCCCAGAGCCCTCAGGATGCCCCAGCGATCTCAGGACGCGCTCTGGGTTCCCAGACCAGCGGTTCTCAAGGGGTGGTGCTGGGGAGAATATGTGCTCTGCAGGGGCATTTGGCGATGCCTGGAGACATTTCTGGTTGTCACAAGTTGGGAGTGCTCAGGCCTCTGGTGGGTAGAAGCCGAGGACATGGCTGCCCACCCCGAGACTGCCCCCAACAGAGCCCGCCAGGTCGCGCGACTCAGGAAGGGGACGCTGAGAGGCCCGAACTAGAGCCGTGCTTCTCAGCATGTGACCCCGGAGCAGCCCGTCAGCACCGCCTGGGAATGTGGGCACCTGTCGGGCATGTGGGTGTGGGGGCGCATGTCCGAGTCGCCGAGTGGGACCCGCAGGGTTGGGGCCCAGCGCCCTGTGCAGCACACACCCAGATGCCTCTGGTGCCTGGCACCGACCCGAGTAGTGTGTGGCTGATGGTGCTGCACACACAGACGGCTCATCACAGGAAAGGGCGGCTCTAGAAGGTTCCGGGCGGCTCTAGAAGGTTCTGGCGCTGGATGATGTGTAGGCTCAGCTGCAGACCCCAGTGTTTCTGAAAGTGGGGGCCAGCCACCAGGACTCCCTGGGGAGCCCCATCCAAAGGCAGCCTCCGGCCTGCCCTGTGGGGCCTTCAACTCCCTCCCAATTCGAG
This sequence comes from Saccopteryx bilineata, assembly GCF_036850765.1. Lineage (NCBI taxonomy): Eukaryota > Metazoa > Chordata > Mammalia > Chiroptera > Emballonuridae > Saccopteryx > Saccopteryx bilineata. Next base: position 55,232,836 of record NC_089501.1, read on the forward strand.
AGGGACAGCCTTGCCCTTCCGCCCCCGGGAAGGTCAGTTTCCTCTCCTTCCTTCTCTGTCTGCGGAAGACTTGATCCGTTTTACAGCCCTGCGTGACACTGGGTGTAACCTGATTCCGCAGCTGCTCAGGGTGGGCATGCATACCCTCCGGGCTGTGCCAGCTCCCACGGCCCGCGGCGTTCTGGAGCGGAGCCTGGGCCCGCAAAGCGGGGCACGTTTGCTGCTAAGTGGGGCTGGTCCGTTCCTTTGTCTTTCCCCCAACAAGGGAAGATCCGTTTTTCACTGTGGCGTGACTTGGTCTCCTGGGGACAGAAGAATCTGTGTTCTGCTGAAAAAGGAGAGAGCTTCCCACCTGTCCTCACGCCCCGGCACTCACGGAACGGCGCCGTTTCTCTAGCCCAGGGGTGCGCTGGGCCCTGACTCAGCTGCTGGGAGGCTAGAAGTCACAGGCGGGGGGCCCCCCAGTCACCCGAGGGCTGGTTAGATCCCTGCGTCCCGGAGTAACTCGTGTCCCAGGGCACGGGTCAGGAGACCCCTCTCCTCGGGTGGCCCTCAGCCTTCTCCTCTCTGATTCTGGCCACAACCCCATGCGGGGGAGAAGCATATTTTCTGCTGGGGAAGATGTCACTGAGGACATGCCTCTGTATGGCCGTCACCTCCTGGGATTTCCCCAGTGATGCTGCCAGGTCTGGGTTGTTTCAGCAGTAGGGTCTTTTCCTAACTTCTCATTTATGTTGCAATCGCTTATTGCACACCTCTGTGTGCGCGGCATTGACAGATCAGGTACCTCGTGCGGCTCTGATGCAATGTGTGGCGATGGTCTCTCCATCCTCCCAGCGGGGACGGAGACTGGGCGAGGTGGAGTGAGCTTGCCCAAGGTGACTTGCCTACAGCCCAGCGGGGTCCCCAGTGGGAGGTGCAGCCCAGCCGGAAGCCAGCTGGCTGGAGAGAAGACGGAGCCTGTCACCCCAGCCTCTTCAGCACAGTGCCAGCCCCCAGGACTGATGAAACCCTCGTCAGTCGATATGATGGGGTACCTACGCTGTGCCCAGGAGCAGCGAGCAGCGAAGAGAAGTCGGGCCTCTCGTCAGGCGGGAGATTTGTCAGCCACGTTCTAGTTTTCGTCTTTGTAACATTTCAAAAACGAGAAGCCTTCCCCCCGAAAGAGCGATCTTTCCCACCTGAATAAGGACAGAACAGGTTTCGAGTGTACAGTCCTACGATACGTCATCCGTCCGTTGTGTTGTGTGCCTGCCGCCCAACGTCCAACCCCCTTCTGTCCCCATACGTTCGACCCCTTGACCCTTCCCTACCCTGCCCCCCTTCCCTCCGGTGACCACCACGCTGTCGTTCGTGTCTATGAGTTTTGTTTCTTTTCTTGTCCGTTCATGCATTGCTGTCAGGTTTCTATCCCCTCCCGCTGGTCAGAGACAGCCCCTCTCACCCGTGAGCTGTCCCCCTCTGCAGCAGAGACGGCCGTTCTAATCCACACGTGAGGCCTCCGCACAGTGGCCGGTGGGCCCTGTGTCCCGCCACCAGACTCAGACCCACATCCCCTCTGGTAGGACACTGGCTTCTTTCCAATGACAGGAAGGCAGCTGGAACCTCCCCCCCACCCCTGCCGCCTCCTTCTGGAACGGACTCTGTGCAGCATTTGCCTGGCTCCCTGGGGAGGGGGTACTAAGGGAGGAATGGGCTCGCACTGGCCCTGGAATGAATGGGCCCCAGAGAATAAAGGATCTGGAAAGTTCCATCACTTTTGGCTATGCTTACTTAGAGTACAAAAGTCTACATAAAATGACCCTGTGGCCATTGCTCTAGTCCAGGGGTCCCCAAACTTTTTACACAGGGGGCCAGTTCACTGTCCCTCAGACCGTTGGAGGGCCGGACTATAAAAAACAACAACTATGAACAAATCCCTATGCACACTGCACATATCTTATTTTAAAGTAAAAAAAAACAAAATGGGAATCAAATACAATATTTAAAATAAAGAACAAGTAACTTTAAATCAACAAACTGACCAGTATTTCAATGGGAACTATGGGCCTGCTTTTGGCTAATGTGATGGTCAATGTGCTCCTCTCACTGACCACCAATGAAAGAAGTGCCCCTTCTGGAAATGCGGCGGGGGGCGGATAAATGGCCTCAGGAGGCCGCATGTGGCCCGCGGGCTGTAGTTTGAGGACTCCCTGCTCTAGTCCTTGGTTGGTCACAAATCTGGGAACCCCAGAAGGTTACTGTGTATTCCAGGGAGAAGACAAATGCCCTTATTACACCATTCTTCCAGAATTCTGAACCTTTGGACGCTAAAAACCAGGCGTGATGAGGAAGTCCCCTCAGTGGCAATGACCACAGACTGTCTGCAGCAGCCTGTGCAGTATTTTGCCCCCCCCCCCCGTCATTCGTGTGCCCTGTGGGCTGCTGTGGGGGTGGTTTTTCTTTTTAAGTAGAGGGGCTCTCCCTCCGGAAGACGAACGCCCTTTGGATGATATGTGGTTCTTCACAATCTCAAATCACCAGAAGTTAAAGATTGACTAGCTCTGTTTGAATGGCCTTAAATAAGCAGATTGGACTTCTCACTGATGACCAGGGTCCCTAAGGCCACTTGTACACATGAGGAGGGGGACAGGAGTCATTTCTGTCCCCTGGCCCTTGGGAGACAACTGTTTAAGGCATAGGCAAGCTTCATCAGTCTTGGTTTTCCTTGGGACTCAAAATGAATCAAGTAGTGACAGTTCAGTGTGTGGTCTCTAATGGCCAAACTAATTTGTCTTGAAGGAGAGAGAAACCATCCAATAGGAGTGGAAATTGACAAAAGTCCGCATTGACTCCACTGGTTAATCAACAGGGATGGACTGGCCAGGCGACTGAGTCTGCCAGAAGTTCATGGCTCTGGCCACTTCTATTCAAAACCAGTTCGGGGCGGAGAAGAGCGTGTTTTACTCTTTGGCATAACAGTTGCCCGCATGTTCACATTTCATAGATGAACGCAAGGGGAAGAAGACATCGGGGGAGGAGGAATTCACCTCGTTCGTTTATTCCTTGAAAAACTGAGCATCTGCTACATCCAAGACGCGGTGTTTAGCATTTGGGACATACACAGACTTCAGTCAGACAGATACACAGACATACAGACACACAGAGGAATGCACACTATCACACACACACACACACACGCTAACACATACAGACACACACGCTCACACTCTGCCCTTTAAACATTTTTGCATGGAAACGGCGTAGATCTTTTGAACGCATCAATTTAAAACAACTTCATTTCTGGGCAGGAAAGCGATCTGTCCGTCCTCTGGAAGACTGGCCAAGACAAGAAGAAAACGGGCACCATGACCACTTCTTACCACCGACCCCTGCGCATGTCTGATGCTCGTCCAAGCCAATAACCACCGCTGCTCGCCTGCCCCTGCCCCATGGTCCTACTGGGCCGGATAATAGGCCTCAGTAACTCTAAATGAGCTATTATATTCTGCCGTGTAATTATATATTTAGGACACATGTATGGTTATAAAAAGAACTAACTCCACAAAAAAACAAATTGCAGAGCAATTTCAGGGACTGATTATATTTAAGCTGTAGTGTGTCAGCTGTTCATATATATATATATATATATATATATATAATTTTTTTTTCAAAGTTCCCAAATCGTTTTGACAATATTCTGGAGCTCTCAAGTGGTGGTCTTTATTTTTGAATTAATGCCATTTTGGAAATGTGAAAAGCCTGCTTCCTGATCTTTTCTTCTCAAGACATATATATATATATATATATATATATATATATATATATATAAATAAAAGGGCATCTCCTTTATTTGTCTTAGACAAGCCTTTTATCTGCTCCTCCTATTCACCTGGTAACACTAATGGTAAAAGTAAACGCCGTTGTTATTTGCTGAGCTAAGCACGGAGGTGCGCACCTGCTCTCGTCTCCCTGTGACCTTCTCCACAGGACTGGGGACGGACCGGGAGTCCTGCGGCGTCTTGTTTAAGGACACGCGGCCCGTAAAGGGTCACTTCCCGATTAAGACTGGGCCACTTTGTCCATTCTCACTATTTTTAGCCATCACAAGAGCGAATGTGTTTTCATCTTGCAAAGCGTTCTCACATGTTATTTCGCAGATCCTAATGGCAGTCCTGTCCGTGAGTGTAGATTTGGTATTATTCTCATTTTATGGGGGAGGGGGGCGCGACCCTGAGGGTCCGAGCAATTAGGGTTTGCCCAAACGCAGCTCACGTCCCCAAGGCCTGTGGCGGGCCGCACGGCGTGAAGCAAAGCGGAACGAGTCCAAATCATAACTCAGCACGGAGGAGACAGAACCAGATGAGACAGAAGCACGCACAAACCTCCTCGGCATCAAGAGGGTCCTTCCCCTGAAGCATCAGTCAGGCCAGAGGGGCCTCTGCTAACACCAGCGGGGCGACGCCCGTGTGGGCCTCTGCGAACACCAGCGGGGCGACGCCCGTGTGGGCCTCTGCGAACACCAGCGGGGCGACGCCCGTGTGGCACAAGGTCCTGGCACCCCCCCCTGGGAGCAGGGCAGCCACGGCACCAGGGCATCTGGGCTCGGGCAGAGTGCACGAGCTCGGGGCCACCTTGCCTCTCCTCGCTGGCCAGGGCGTGAGGGCAGGAGAAACCCAACAGGCCAGGAAGTAAGGAAAAGTGGAGGAGATGTCCAGGGGGCTGGAGGTCCGGCAAGGGTGTGGGGGGAGAGGGGTGCATGGGGGGCGGTCTGGTGAAAGCTGACGTCAAGCAACAGCACGCGCCAGGAGGGCATTAGAGAAAGTTGTTTTAATCTTCAGAATGAGCTCAGAGGGACCCAGGGTGGACCTATGACCTCCGTTCATTTAACAGAGGATCAAACGTCCAGTGGCTGGAGTTCCGTTCTGGGAAAGGACTGTTCGTAATGGAAGTCCTGGCATAGAGTTTCCTTACAATCAGCAAAATGGGGTGCAGGCAGGGCTTAGCCGCGGCCGCCCTCGCACGGGGCTCTTAATTTACGAGTGATGTTCAGTTGTGCCGGCTGCCAGAGGGTCTGATGCGGGAAGTGATACCGTAAGTCACTGGGGATACACCCGTTTTTCTTTCTTCCACTTGACCACCCGGGAAGTGGCCCCTGGCCAAGCCCTCGGAGGGCGCGAGCCGCTGATGGCTGTGTTACCTGCACGGCGTCTTGAAGAGCTAGCTCCAAGGGGTGAATGCACGAGCCTGCTGGGCGTGGGGGTGGGAAGGGGCCAGGAGCAGGCAGAGGACGGGCCTCCTTAGGGGGTGGACTGTGGCCCATCAGATACACACGTCTGAGGGGCTCCTGCTCCTCTCAGGTGCCCCTGGGACCTTTTCCAGGAGGGCTGACCCGACGCCGGTTTGTCCCACGTCTTATAAGAATAGTTTGGGGGTATTTCAGGGGCAAATGGTGAGGGAGGAACTTCAAAAATATCTGCTTTCTTACCTCGTTCTTTCCTAGAGAGAGAGTAATTCAATAGGGTGAGATCCTCGCCTGTCAGTTCCCCACGAGGGGAGGGGCAGGTTGTAGGCTGGGGTGGGGCTCCGTGTCCAGGACTAATGGTGGCCGCAGAGCGCGGCCTGCCTCTCCGTTCTGAGGACCGAAACGGGGGTGGGGAGGACCCACCTGGCATCTCAGGTGGCAGCCGAAGCCAGGGGTCCTGGGGGGACAATGGGGAAGCTGCTTGTTCACAGACAAGTCTGGGACTCCTTGAGAAAGATGCCGTTGCGTTTGCCGACGAGTTGACTCTCAGATCAGATGAGGTGACGGGAGCCACAGGCCGTGGGTTCCTACGCTGTCGCTGCAGGAGTCCTGGGAGGAGCTCTCTCTTTCTGTCTGTACCATGTGGACAGACAGTGATTCGGTCTCTCACTTAGATCTTTGGCTTGACAGAGGCCTTTCCGGCCTGGCCAGCCACGGCTCACTGTGTCCCTTGCAAGAAATAGTCCTATACCCAACAAAAAAGTTTTTATTTTTATTTTTTGTTAAGAACAAAGACTGTGATAGGATGGTGCCCAGACATTTCTGCCCACATTCCAGACATTCATCCGAATGTTACTGGAATCACCGGGGATCCTTATAACATTCTGACACGCGGCTCCTTCCGCAGCCGTTCGGATTTAGTTTATGCGGGGCGCTGACCCGGGCATCAGGATGTTAGACACTCCTGAGGGACCGTGACGTGCAGCCACGTTTGGGAGCCACTGCTCTTGTCCTGGGCTTGACAGACAAAGACATCCCTGAGCAAATCGGCTTAAAAGTTCTGAGCAGAGACTCTCCGTCTTTTCCGAGGCCCTTCGCTCCAAGGCGGCATTCCTGTGCCAGCTGATGTTACTACGTAGCACGGTGTCACGGTCGGCCGGGGGGCGGTCTCCTGGGGCAGGTGACCTGGCCGGCACAGGTCTCCCTGCAGGGGGAGGCCTCGCTCAGGCTGCATGACCAGGGCGGGTCAGCAGGGGCGCCGCCCACGATAGGCCTTCGGGGACCCCGGTGGACCAGAGGCTCCGTCTGGGGCCCGGGCTTCCTGGCATCACCTCAGTTAGAGACGGGGCACTGAAAAGGTCCACGCTGACTCTTACAGCGTCGGCTGAGGAATGAATGGCCCCTCCTTATTCTGTTTCGTGGGACAGAGAACCCTGTTTGGCTTTGCCTCCTGCCAAATGGGCAGGGAAGCATGCACAATCGTCTTACGGGCCAGGAGGACGGAAAACCAGAACTGGTGGGGAAACCGCAGCAACTCTGCGCACGGATTCCTGAGTTTTGCATTCAAAGCTCTTGCGGTTTGGTCCGTTATCTTCCAGACACTTTATTTTCCTCTTACAACTTTCAGGATGAAGGATGACACCTGCTGCCTCAGGATGGAGATATGTTCTGGGTCTGGAACCAGGAGGGAGGGGACCTCTGGCTCGCTCCAGTCCTGTTGAGACTGTTTCCTTGGTTTGACCACTTGATCAGTCAGGAGTGCATCTCCCCCCGCCCTCCCCGCCCCCACCCTAAATAACAACACATCCCACTGACGGGTGTGACAGAGCCTCACGTCTCCCAAGTCTGGGCGCCGGCCGTCTCGGGCTGGTTCTGTGCCAGGCGGGACTTGGGTTCTTTCTGAATCTCTGCACAGCCGTCTTCAGCGCTGATGCGATTGTCTTCACGCTTACCGGCCCTCCGACTCCTGTCCAAGGCGCCTGCAGAGAAGAGACCAGGGGCCAGGGGCTCCGCTGGCCCCGTGCTTTCTCTTTGCGAGGCTTGGCCCTCTCCTGGGTTCGCATGTCTCTCTGGTCGGCCAGGGCTGTGGCCCACGGCACCTGGAGCTGCAAAAGAACTTCTGTTTTAGAAAAAGAGCGCTCTGAGCTGTGCGGAGGGCTTCTGTGGAGTCAGTCTGTAGCGTCCGCCACTGGGAACGGCTACATTTGTGCTGGAACCTCCAGGTCTCACCCTGGGGGCTGTCACCCCTCCTGGGTCCATAAAGCACCCAAGTTAATTTCTCATGACTTTGTGGCTGTAGAAATGGGGCCCAGCTTCTACGTTATGAAAACAGCTGAAATACCTTCTGTCACAGCTCGCCTTAATAACCTGGGGGGCTGTTTACAATGTACCCTACCTAGGTTTTAGGTCTCGGTGAGCTCTGCAGAGTTGGACTGATACTGAATATGAAACATTAAAAAAATGTCTCCACCAAAACGATACAGCTGATGACATTGTAGTTGGGAGACTTTGTTACAGAAGAGCTCTCAACTTGAGGCTAGATGGGAAGGGGGAAGTGTGCAGTCCATGCTGAGCACCCCCCGTTGACGGGGGGACGGAATGACCACAATGATCGAGTGTCCTCCGGGCAAGAAGAGAAAGTGTTTACTGCTGAGAAGTGACCTCCCAGAGTCCTGTGCTGTGGCTTTCCCTCGGCCCCCCCCCCCCAAAGGTGCGTCACGCTCTCCCCCGTGTGGCCCTGGGTCACCGAGAGTTTTCAGCAAGGGGGAAATGGTTCTCAGGAGTTTACGGCACTAGCCGTGGCCGGAGCTTTCTGGCTGGTGGGTCTTCAGTGGAAGCAGATGGCCACAACGGGATTACACACTGAAGACGACAGGAAAGCTTTTAATTGAAAACAATTGGACCCTGCTGGATGGTAATTACCTTGGCTGCTTGCAAATAATATCCTGCCCCCCCCCCCCCCCCCGTGCCACAAAAGAAAGGCTGAGACAGACCGCTCAGGGTCCGCCTCTTGTGAAGACGAGGTCCCCGATGGCTTCCTCCCGGCCCACGGGGCACGCGGTGGGGGGGGGGTTTGTGCCTCCCCAGGAGCTGAAAGACAAAGTGTGCATTTATTTAGCAACCCGTTGGGTCCACATTTTCTGGGAGAAGATTGAAATTCTGCCCACCTCCCGGGAAGGCGTGGGGAATAATGATGCTTTCCAGACTTGCTGCTTTTTCTCAGTGAACGATAGACCCTAAGGAGGGGGATGCTCGTGGGACGGTTCCCTTTCAGACGTCGGCAGTGCAGCAGGCGAGTGTGCCTGAGAAGTCACAGGTGCCGGGAGGCCGAGGCTGAACCGGGACGTCCGGCCACTTTGCCTTCTCCCCGCTGCCCCTGGCCCCGACGACGTGTGGATGTGGGTGGTGACTATCCAGAGGCAGTGATGCTCTGAGGGACTCAGCAGGAGCACACGTGGCCAGAAGGTCAATTCTACGTCCAAGAGACAGGTAGTCTTAGAACGGAGAACTTGGGGGACGTAGGGTGAGAGAGGGTCCTATGAGGTCATTGGTTTTTGTTGTTGGTTTGTTTGTTTTTTTAATTTAAGTGAGAGGAGGGGAGGCAGAGAGACAGACTCTGGTATGCACCCCAATGCTCTGCCCATCTAGGGCCATGCTTGCAATCGAGCTATTTTTTAGCACCTGAGGCAGAGGCTTCAGGGAGCCATCCTCAGCACCAGGGGCCAATGCGCTTGAATCCATCGAGCCATGGCTGCAGGAGGGGAAGAGACACAGAGAGAAGGGAGAGAGGGAGGGGAGGAGAAGCAGATGGTCAATTCTCCTGTGTGCCCTGATTGGGAATCGAACCCAGGACTTCCACATTCTGGGTTGATGCTCTACCGCTGAGCCAGCTGTCCAGGGCCAGGTCATATTTCATTTTCACTCAGTTCATTTCTTCTCATGTCTTTATTTTCTCTTATTTTGCTTCCTTTCATTTGTTTTCTTTCCTCCTCTCCTCTCTTTCTCTGTTGCCAACTGTAGCCAGATGAGCTGTTGTTTGGGCTTAGGGGGCGTGTCTGCGTGCTGAAGGGGATACCTTACGGATGCGCAGGAGGGCCAGCCTGCCCTGGGGACCCCCCCCCACTGCAGGATGCCAGAGACGAGGGTGGACACTGCTCTCCTCTCCTGTGTGCCAAAGCGGCGACAACGGCGAGTGACAGAGTCCCATGACAGAAAGAGGGCCGACCCTACAACTCAGTGGGCCTGGGAGCGTGGACCCTTCTGTGAGAGTGCGGACAGGGTGCTCCTGCAGGCACAAGCCGTGTGCCACGTGGCACCCAGAGGAGCTGACACTTTGAGTACCATTTGTGAGGCTCTCGTTTGTCCCATTTAGCACTGAAAATGTCAGTTTTGGTGACAATGCCAGAATGCCCAGGTAAAGGACTATCCATAGACTTCCTGATATTGGCTTTTTCTTGAGAAAGATGTAATGGGAAGTGAGTTAGCTTTAAGCACCCCATAATTTTTCACGGGCAGTTTCGATAACTGCTGGCTGTTGGTATCAGGCTACATAATTGTACAGTGTAATTGTTTCTTGTTGTCTCGTAGTATCTGTTCTATAGCATCCCATTTTATGGGTGTTTTTAAGGTGCATGTTTTTTTTTTATTATTATTGATTTGGCATACACACAGCAATAAGACGCTCCTGGATTGATTAGATACTAGAGCAAAGCTGAAACGTTTAGTGCATTGATTCGTAATCCGTACGGCTTTTTACTTGCCGCGGTCCATCTATTTATTATGACGCTGTGAGTAACGGTAACATTAAAAAGAATATTTGGGGGCGTGTGTGTGTTCCCAGTGATTAAATCCTCTGAGGTTAGCTCTTTTGAGATGATCCCAGAGACGTCCAGGTCAACAGTGGACCACAGGAAGCTGAGCCCGGGGGGGTCCCGGGGCAGGGACCGTGCCCTGGCTTTCCATGGCTCACTCACGCAGGCTTGGGGCGTGGCAGCTGCTTGCTCCATGTTGGTTGGTTTAATGTATCTGGGGGAAGTTATCGTCTGTCTTCCAGAAAATAACAGAGTCAAACGACGCATTTCCACCACCTCTATTTTCCTTGAGCAAAAATGGGGTGATTCTGGTTGCTTCTTTGAGAGAAGCACCCCCATATAGAGAAGTATCGATAGGCGAGCTCCTTGGGCCCTTGCTAGGGATCTCTTAAGAGTTCTTTTTCTTGATCCTCTTTGGTGTGTCCTGGATATTTTTCTCATGGCTGCTGCTCACAGTGTCTTCCTTTAGGCTCGATTTCGTTTTGACCAATCTCTGCTCTCTCCCTCTCTCTCTCTCTTTTATTATTATTATTATTATTATTATTATTATTATTATTATTATTTACCATCTTGCTTTCACTGGTGACCAATGATACCATGCAGGTTGGAAGACTGACTTCAATGTTGGGGGTGAACAGCCAGAGGAGGCTTTGAAGATGGAAAATAGAGGTCTGTTCTTGGAAAAGACATTCACCTTTCAGAGTGACAGGGGACCGTCTAGTGTGTGGGTTATCACACGTTTGAAGTGCTCTCATTTTCTGTGTCCGTGTCTTGGTGAGGTGAGTGAAAATCAGAGTGAAGAGGGGGAAGACGGCTTGTGACTGGGGGCCAGGAAGATGGATGGGGCCACGGCACCGGGGAGCCCATCTGCTCTCTCTGGGTCCCTGCGAGTGTACAGATGGATGTGGGCCTGTCTGCGGATGGGGGGGGGCTAATCTGGTTCCTGACTGTTGGAGGTAGTGATTGAAGTAGCCAGGAAATGTTATTCACAGCGCTCTTTATAAAGTGAGTAATTTCTCCCTTCCCTCCAATAGAATGGAATCTGTAAAGCCTTCGGGACTCCTTGGATAAAGTGCTCTACAAACATGTCAGATGAGTTCTGGTTTTATTACAGAGGAGCTCGGTTAGGATGGAAAATGGGAGTTAAGTTAAAGCTAAGGATTTATTGCCTGAGGGAGCCTCTTTTAACATAATTGTTTTAAGAAACAAATATCTGATCGAGGAGCTGAAATCACCTGCATGCTATAAATTTTATTTGATATACTTCCATCTGAGTGCAGGTGCAACTCATTCTTGTTTTTTTGGTGAATAATTAATACTGTATCCGAAGCCTTGCACAATTCCGCGTTATCACTTGAATGCAGTGATTTTTGTCTTTTACTCGTGATCTTTAGCTAAACCTTGGGTTCCAGAGCCTCCCAGGTACGCACAGCAAACACACTGCATCAGCACCTGAGTTCTGGGAACTGGGGAGGCGGGTAGTGTGTGTGTGTGTGTGTGTGTGTGTGTGTGTGCATACATGTGCTTGTGTGATCACCCCTGGGGGAAGGAGAGAAAGTGGGGTGAAAATGGGGAGTAAAAGGTTTAGAGGGATAGAATTAGGATCTTCAGAGAATGTTGGTCTCCCAGTTCTCCGCCTGCTCCTCAAAGTGACCCTGGTGATAGGAGTGTGACTGTTGTGACAGGTGCAGCGAGTGACATGGATGTGCCAACTCTGTATCGTCCAATAAGGTGGCACTGTGATGAGCGAACAGCATTTCGTGGTCCTTGGAGAACAGTGCTGTGTGCATGTTGTCCCAGGCGGAAGTGGGCTTCCCTGCAGGGAATGAGGGGAGTTGATGGGTTTGGGGTGCTGTCACCTTCAATGGCCGAACTTATGATTTTATATAGAATAGATGTCTCTGAATGATCTCAGCGCTGTGGCCTGGCAGGGTAATTCCGAGTGGACTCGAAAGAGTTCATTTCCCTTCTCTTTCTCTTAATTGTTGTTTTTCCCATACTTACTACAACTAATCAGTTAATGTAACTGATCAGAATATAGCCTTTTTATTTTTAAGAAAGATTTTATTTATTGATTTTTAGAGAGAGGAGAGAAAGAGGGAGAGTGGCAGGAAGCATCAACTCACAGTAAGTTCCTTCTCGTAGATGCTTTGACCAGGCAAGACCAGGGTTTTGAACCTGAGACTTTAGCATTCCAGGTCAATTCTTACCCCCCCCCTTTTTTATAGAAGCTGGAAACGGGGAGAGACAGTCAGACAGACTCCTGCATGCGCCCGACCGGGATCTACCCGGCACGCCCACCAGGGGGCAATGCTCTGCCCCTCCGGGGCGTCGCTCTGCCGCAACCAGAGCCACTCTAGCGTCTGGGGCAGAGGCCAAGGAGCCATCCCCAGCGCCCGGGCCATCTTTGCTCCAATGGAGCCTTGGTTGTGGGAGGGGAAGAGAGAGACAGAGAGGAAGGAGGGGGGGTGGAGAAGCAAATGGGCGCTTCTCCTATGTGCCCTGGCCGGGAATCGAACCCTGGTCCCCCGCACACCAGGCCGATGATCTACCTCTGAGCCAACCGGCCAGGGCCCCAGGTCAACTCTTTATCCACGGTTTCACCACAGATCAGGCCAGAATATATTCTTAGAAGACACAGGCCGGGGGGGGGGGCAATAACTGTGAGTGTCAGTCTGGGCAAGTGAAGGTGAGGTTCTGATCCAAAGACCAGGTCATGTAGCAACCTTGATCTCCTAGCAGCCACTGCCTCTCAGCTGGTTTGTTACTGAAGTGGTTTTTGGTATACTGCTGCACACTCTACATATTACATTATATATAGCTGCATTTTCATTATGTATTTTAACAGTATTTATATAATACTTGTATGTGTGTATGGATAACATTTAATATGTTGTTGATATATTATTTATTATATATAAAATCATAAGTCCGGGCCGTTGAAAGTGACAGCACCCTAAACCTGGCAGCTGAGAGCTTGGATCCTTGGCACCCTCCCCCAGGGTAACGGAGCACCTAGACAAAATAGAAACCTACCACTTCCATTTGGAGTAATAACTGCTATCAAGCAATTTTATTTATTTATTTATTTATTTATTTATTTATTTATTTATTTATTTATAAGGCATGAGAAGCGGAGCAGCACCCACATGTTGATGGTAACTTTGGGAAACCCTTTTAAAATGTCCTGCCCCCATCAGCTCTCCAGGTGGTCTCACGAGAGAGCCAGGCTCTGGGACCATTGATCTGGATTGGGTCACAAGGGACACCCTTACTGTCCCATGGGATAACACGTGTAATGATTTGAGATTGGAATTCAGTTAGATTGGTGGATAATTACTGGGCAAATGGCCATCCACCTGAGCTCCTGAGCCCCTTGTGTGGAACTTCAGAAATGCTGTCGGGTGTTCAGAGGACACCCGTCCACCAGGGGCAGGTGACGGACCCGGAGTGCCGAGTGCTGGCTCATCAGCTCTGCACTTGGCAGGGTCAGGACACCTGCCATCGGTCCCGCCGTGCCCACAAACAAGTTTGTGGTTGAAGCTGGTTTCCTCTTATTTTTGACAAGTCGTAGAAGAGAAAGATGGTGAATCTTTGCTCGGACAGTTGGTTTTGAAACAGATCATTACCCATTTTACTAACTTTCAAGCAGGTCAAAATGGTTTCCCAAAACATCTGCTTCTGTACGTTGGCCCCGGGCTGCAACATTCCTGGCCGTAATAAAACTCAGGTTCATAACCACCTGTATCTATCTGCACTCCTGCTTGAGGAAGGTATTTTTTTTTTTTTCAGAAAAACATTCAGTAATGTTGCAAATCATGGTTGACTAAGGGGCCAACGGAAGACCAACAGAGCCCTAGCGCTGTGCGGCAGACGGCGTGAGGTGGCTGCGGTCGCGACGTGCGTGTGCACAGGGACTGCTCCTTACTCATTTCTGTGTACCGGCACTTAGCACAGTCGCTGGCACGCTGTGGCCGGGAGGAAAATGTTTGCTGGACGAATCACTTTAAAAGGCCGGTAGGATGGCAGCAACAAGCAGAATTCTCCGGGAGACGGAAGATGCGTTTCAGCACTGTAATAGGATGCCAGCCAGGGACCCTGTGTGGGGAAGCATGCAGACTTACTTGCTATTTCACACACGAAAGGTGTTTTTCTCAGTTCCCTGAACACCCACAACCAAGGGATAAGTTTTTGCTTAATTCCCTTTTTTGTGTGTCTACCTTTCCTTGTGTAGTCATTTCTACTTTTACCTTTACTGTTTCTTCCTTTCTGCACTTGAGAACCTTTTATTCCTCTGTTCTCTATAGAATTACTTCAGTTGCATATTTAGTTCATTAACTTTCAGCCTTTGAAAGGCATCCCCCCCTCTCCTAAAATAAGCATTTAAGCCTATAAATTTCTCTTTAATAGTGTATGGCTGTAACATGTGAGTTTGAATCTGTGATTGGAATTTATGATTGTTTAGCTCAGGATGTATTTTTCTTCTCAATTATGGTTTCTTCTTTGAACTAAGGCTATTTAACAAGGCATTTAAAACTACACATGTAGGGAAGGTTGAAAATATTTTTGTTGTTGATTTCTGTTTGTACTGGGCTACAGAATTTTTAGAGTTGTGTTGAAGCTTGGTTTATAGTCCAGGATATGGTCAATTTCTAAAAAATTTCCATGTGTGCCAGAAAAGAACTCTGCAGTTTTAGTTAGCAAGTCAGGATATAGTTAATTGTGTTGTTTAAATATTCTATATATTTTCTGATTTTTTAAATTGCTTGGTCTCTCAATTATTTAGAGAAGAATCTTAAACTTTTTTTTTTACATATTAGAGATTTTGCAATTACTCTTGAAGTTCTGCCATTTAAAAACTATGTTTGAAGTTACATGAATATAAGTTTCAGACTTTTCTGTCCCTCTAATAGAATTAATAACAAAATTGAACATTTGATTATGATTTAGTGACCTTGGTTATCTCTACTAGAATTTAGTGCTTTAAAGTATTTTTTTTCGGTTATTAATGTCAACTCTACTCTTGTTAGTTTTCTATGTATATCTTTTAAGTTTTAACTTTTTTGAGTCTTTCTATCTTAGGTGTCTCAACAATATACTATATACATATATACTTTTCTTTTTTAAAACAAAAGTTACAGTCCAACTGTGCCTATTAACTAATGAGTTTATGTCATTTATATTTATTGTTATTATTGGTATATTTTATTTCTAACATCTTATTGCTTTCTATTTGTTCTGGGTTTTCTTAGTACTTTTCTTTTTCTTTATTGCTTACTTTTGAACTGGGATTTTTCTTCCCTTTCCCTCTTTATTATAATTTTTCTTTGTACTAGTTGGAAGTACTATCTTATAGTG
This sequence comes from Saccopteryx bilineata, assembly GCF_036850765.1. Classification (NCBI taxonomy): domain Eukaryota; kingdom Metazoa; phylum Chordata; class Mammalia; order Chiroptera; family Emballonuridae; genus Saccopteryx; species Saccopteryx bilineata. The sequence goes on from NC_089501.1 coordinate 55,248,229, forward strand.
GTTCCCTAAAACATGAAGATAGATTTTAGTTAACAAAATCTAAAATTAATTAGTATACTTACTTTCCTTTTAAAGAGTGCAGAACTTTAGGTTGCCTTAGTGCCCACCATGCCCCTCCCAACTAATGTACCATCGTTCTTCACCATTCTTGTCTTTATTTTCCTACTTAAAATTTTTTTTTTGGTTTCTTGAATCTGAAAATGTATGTATCTATCATTAATCTAGAAAAATTCTTAATTATTATTCCGTCAAATATTTCTTCTTTCTCCATTGTATCATCACCTTAGGAAAGTTTGATTAGATGGATGTTGGTGTGGAAGACGTTTTTTCTCTTGTTCTCAGGTTGGTGTGGAGATAACTTGCTAGCTGAGATGCAAGCTGAGAAAAGATTTTCCAGGCCCTGGCCGGTTGGCTCAGTGGTAGAGTGTCGGCCTGGCGTGCGGGGGGACCCGGGTTCGATTTCCGGCCAGGGCACATAGGAGAAGCGCCCATTTGCTTCTCCACCCTCCCTCCTTCCTCTCTGTCTCTCTCTTCCCCTCCCACAGCCAAGGCTCCATTGGAGCAAAGATGGCCCAGGCGCTGGGGATGGCTCCTTGGCCTCTGCCCCAGGTGCTAAAGTGGCTCTAGTCGCGGCAGAGCAACGCCCCAGAGGGGCAGAGCATCGGCCCCTGGTGGGCAGAGCTTCGCCCCCGGTGGGCGGAGCTTCGCCCCTGGTGGGCGTGCCGGGTGGATCCCGGTCGGGCACATGCGGGAGTTCTGTCTGTCTCTCCCCGTTTCCAGCTTCAGAAAAATTAAAAAAAAAATTTTCCAAACTGGACCGAGATCCATTTAATATCTTGACCCTTCCTGACCATGCAGCAGAAAAGCTATAGCCCATCTTGGGTGTCACTGTTACTCTTTAAGGACCGGTATGACAGATGTTACAATGGTTGAGAGTATAGACCAGGGGTCCCCAAACGTTTTACACAGGGGGCCAGTTCACTGTCCCTCAGACCATTGGAGGGCCGGACTAAAAAAAAAAACTATGAACAAATCACTATGCACACTGCACATATCTTATTTTAAAGTAAAAAAAACAAAATGGGAATGAATACAATATTTAAAATAAAGAACAAGTAAATTTAAATCAACAAACTGACCAGTATTTCAATGGGAACTATGCTCCTCTCACTGACCACCAATGAAAGAGGTGCCCTTTCCAGAAGTGTGGCGGGGGCCGGATAAATGGCCTCAGGGGGCTGCATGTGGCCCGCGGGCCGTAGTTTGGGGACCCCTGGTATAGATGCTGGTCAGAGAACCTACCTCTGAAATGCAGCTCTGCCTCCCCAGAGGGTGTGGCTTGGAGAACAGACTCAACCTCTCTGTGCTTTTATCACCTCCTTTGCATAAATATGGCCCCTACCCAATAGGTTTGTTACAAGGAGCAAAACGAGTTATCATTTGGGATGTGCTCAGTACATGTCAGTCAAGCGTTTGTTAACGTATTACAGACCCCATCATTACTGACAATGAGTGAATGCTGAGGTTTGTGACACAGAGCCGCTGAGACCAGCGCACGCGTGTGCATGTGGGTGGGAAGATGCGCCTGAGCTAAGAAGCGCTCAGCACTGTTAAACCTTCTTCGAACATCAGCACCAATACTGCTGGCGCGCAGAGAGGGAAGCGCGTGTTGGCTGGAAGCAGAGGGCTCTGAATTATTCATGAAGGCTTTGCTAGCTCGAATCCTTTAATTCAGTCACATCTCTCGTACAAAAGGCAAAGCCAGTGTTTTCTGGTTATAGATTTTGTAAAATAAATCCTCCGGCAGGAGCGCCAACCTGGTGAGGCCATTCCTTTAACAGAAGGCACCGGCTGCTCTGTCTTTTGCTTCCATTAAATTTACCACTGGAGAAAAGGCTGGGAGAAACCTAACTCCATGAAAAAAAAAAAAAAAGGAAAAAGTCGTGAACAGAGGTGTTTTGGATCTCTGGATGTGGTTTTAAGCTCATGGGGCTCAAGATGGTAAATTAATTCTTTTCTAAGTCGAGCAGGGCTCTCTGGTATCTCCTGTTGAAGACCTAAATTGGGTAGGTTTTCTGGATCACCGAGTGCCAGTCTCAGATCCCTGGTCTTTGCACCTTGACCTCCTGCCTGTGCTCCTCAGACCTGCTCAACCAGCCCGGCCATCCCACACGCTAATTCCCTGGGATCAGCCTCTCTGTGCACGTGTCTCGCCTGGCTCTGCTGCCCCCTGGTTGACCCCTGATGGATGGAGACGTGCAGCCACACCCCCTTTGTGCTCAGTCTACCTGGAACAGTCGTGGGCACTCTTGCCCGGACATACTGCTCCCTTCCGAGGCCTCGGCCAAAACTTAGTTTCCTGATTAGGTCACGTCCACAGGCTGTGGATGGACGTAGATTTTCAGGAGACGCTGTTCAACCCCATAGAGGTTGACCACCTTTAGAGATGGTCAGAGAGAGAACATTGTGGGCAACTCACTGCGGACGGCCGGGCACAGACGGGGGGGCAGGAATCAGGGCATCGTGGTGTACGCTCAGCTCTCTGAAGCCGTTGGCCAGCGGATTGACCAGGCGGGAGGAGAAGGGGAGGCAGATAGAGGATTTCCTGTTGTCACAGCATGGGCACAAGCGAGACAAGTGTATAGGCTGGAGAAAGCCAGTCAATGGAACAAAGGTTGGGAGAGATGTGGATGGAGCCAGGCCCGGGGGAGGAGGGAGAGTCATGGGGTCCCGTGTTCAAGGCTGAGGAGCAGAGCTAAGAGGAGGAGCCCCGCCCCCTGGATGGAGGTGTCAGCCTAGGGGTCCCGCCCCCTGGGTGGAGGTGTCAGCCCGAGGGGGAGCCCCGCCCCCTGGATGGAGGTGTCAGACTAGGGGTCCCGCCCCCTGGATGGAGGTGTCAGCCTAGGGGTCCCGCCCCCTGGGTGGAGGCTTCAGCCCGAGGGGGAGCCCCGCCCCCTGGATGGAGGTGTCAGCCCGAGGAGGAGCCCCGCCCCCTGGATGGAGGCGTCAGCCCGAGAGGGTCCCGCCCCCTGGGTGGAGGCGTCAGCCCGAGGAGGAGCCCCGCCCCCTGGATGGAGGCGTCAGCCCGAGAGGGTCCCGCCCCCTGGGTGGAGGCGTCAGCCCGAGAGGGTCCCGCCCCCTGGATGGAGGCGTCAGCCCGAGGAGGAGCCCCGCCCCCTGGATGGAGGCGTCAGCCCGAGAGGGTCCCGCCCCCTGGGTGGAGGTGTCAGCCTAGGGGTCCCGCCCCCTGGGTGGAGGCTTCAGCCCGAGGGGGAGCCCCGCCCCCTGGATGGAGGCGTCAGCCCGAGAGGGTCCCGCCCCCTGGGTGGAGGCTTCAGCCCGAGGGGGAGCCCCGCCCCCTGGATGGAGGCGTCAGCCCGAGAGGGTCCCGCCCCCTGGGTGGAGGCGTCAGCCCGAGGAGGAGCCCTGCCCCCTGGATGGAGGTGTCAGCCCGAGGAGGAGCCCTGCCCCCTGGGTCAGCCCGAGGGGGCCCGGGTGTCAGGCCGAGGAGCAGAGGTGGAGACGGGGTGCAGCACAGGGGAGCTGCCCTTCTGTGCTTCTCCTGGGTCTAGATCTCTCTCATTGTTCTCTTACTTTTAAAGGTAACCATGAGAACACACGATGGCCGGCTGGCCCCCAAAGGCACGGCTGCTCTGCGACTTGTTCCCGAAGCTGTGATTAAGCAGTCGGTGACATTTCCGGGGCTGGTTGACAGCTCTGACAACAATACTCGCACCCCCTGGGGGTCCCTGCAGGAAGCCGCATCCCCTGTACACACAGAGAAGAACTGAAGAGAGAGGGGGGCGGGCGGAGGCAAGCATGCGGCCCCAGAACAGAGGGACAGGAGTTGGCTGACGCTGAGCTTTATTTATTTTGGGGCGGGGCTGTGGTTCCTGCTTAGAGGAAGTCAAGGAATTTCCCATGAGTCATGTCACTGGACGAGCCGTGTTCTTTCTGTTCTCTGGGCTGATGTTTCACACGAAGCCTGGTTTCGTGGGATTTTCTTTCAGGATGATGGTGCTGAGGTTGTGGGGGGCGTCAAGGTTCTTACCCCTCTGAATTCTGAATGAATGAAGAAAGATACCTAGGGTCTTATCTGTCCAGTAAGGATCAAATTTGCTCTTTACTGGAAGAACTGGGAACAGTGAGGCTTGTGTGTGAGGCCAAGACAAGCTTCCTACTCATTTCCCTGCTAATTTGAACTTACCGAGTCTACAGACCCTGCGATGGATGGGGCCCAGTGCGACAGCCCTCTAGTTTGAGGGCTCAGCAGGTGTGGACGGACCCCAAGGAGAGAACGCTCGGGTTTAGAAGCGTCTGTAACTAAAGTCTTACCGAATTGGTCAGGATGGGCTGGGCGGGGCCGCAGCTGTGGCCTCCGAGTCTCAGGGGCTCAGCAAACACGTCGGTTTCCCTGGCACACGCTACCTGCTGCGGCCTCCAGAATGCTCTGGGTGACTGTCCTCCATGTGGGGGCTCTGCCCTGAGGCACGCCCACATCCCGCCTGCTTCCGCGGTGGCTGTGGCGGGGACTCCGGGGGGGTGCTCACTGATGATGCCGAGCAGAGCTGGCCCCAGGTCCTGCCTTACCTCAAGGGTGGCAGGGGCACAGCACCCTGCCCTGTGCCCAGGAAAGCAGGGTGTGACCCGGAGGAGCCCTGGGGTTTCCATCTCACCCAGCACGGACCCTCTTCTTCCTGGTACCCTCCCGCTCATTCACCGAATGGCGTGGGTTCTTCAAACCGAGGCAGGAGTGGGCAAGCGGAGGGCTGTGGCTCAGGGTTCTTTGCCACTGATGTCCCCGCCGGGGTGGCCCAGGCTTCCACGCGTGATTCTTACGAGACGGGGAGACGCTTGACGAAACCCGTGGTCGACGGGCAGGGTCATGACCTGTTCCCGATCTTCCTACACGGACCTGGACTCGAATACTGAAGCCTTTCTGTGTCCTGGTTTTCTGTCTGGGAAATGTTTTCTTTTTATGACTCCCAGCCACAGATCTTAAGACTGTGATGACGACAGAAACGTGGGTTTCTGATCTTAGGGGACCGGCCTTGGTTTGGGGGGTGCGCAGCGGCTCTGACCTCTTCCCCTCCCGGGGCCCCTTCTGTGCATTCTCACCTCTCTCTGCTCAGCAGCTGCGGCCCCCTCCACTGCACTCAGTGCCCCCACCTCCCGTCCCAAGTGCACCCTCTCCTCATCCACCAGGGTGTGCGTGACGATTCCCACCCTCCGTGATAGCGTCCCACTCCTCCACACCCCCGAAGGCCTTGGAGACTGGCCACGTGACCTCGGAGTTCATGAGATCCTGTCTGTTTTGTTTTCTAATCGTCCATTGTGTCCGTCTTGTCTCTTTGTTGGATATAATGTGTTTTTATTTGGAGGGCAAAGTCCATCTTCCCCAGTATTCTCCGCTCACATTCTTGTGTCTCCTACTGGTGGGGTACAGTCCCTGACCTTGAGAAGTGTGTAATCTGATAGAAGACAAATCTCGGAGTTGATTGCTTGACTCTAGGACAGATCTGACCCCTGCCCCCCCAAAAAAAACAGTCTCCCCAAAACTATGGGAGGTTGAGAGACCGACTTTAGGCTGTGAGGGTTGAGTCCATACCTCCTCAGTAAGAAAAACGACAGCATGGTGACGATTTAGGGATGACATTAGAACGGTGCTGGTTTGTCAAGGGCCAGGATGGATGTCGAGGACGAAAAGGCGTTATTCCGTGAGAGTGTGCAAAGATCCGGGAGGCATTTATCTGAGGAAGGGTGAGTCCTATGTTTCCATTGGTGAATGGCTTACATTCAGCAGGAGGGAAGGCTGGGTATAATCAGAGTTGTCCTTGGGGGAGGTTGCTGTGACAGTCCAGAGGTTTAGAGCATCCTAGAGGCAGAGAGACTCTACTTAGAAAACAATGACCATGGTCCTGGTAAGAGAGAGGACGGCTCAAACCGGAGTGGTAGCAACAAGCAGAGAAAAGGACACATGGTCGCCATTTATGAAAGTGAAGCTAAGAGAGCTGTTGGCCCGAATGCAGTGGACGTCCAGCATCACAAGGAGGTGAATCCGCCGTGTTGATCGCTTCAGAAAACAAACGGAACTGTTGGGTTTGGTGACCGGGCGGTTGGGAGCGGGTGTCACGTTATGGTGACTCTGCTGCAGGTACAAGCGCAGAAGGGGACAGGCATGACCGTTTGGTTTGCGGAGTGCTTATTTATGTCATTTGTTGCGGAAAGTTCACGTCCTAATCATTATGATCATTTGGTGCATAACAAACAACCCCCCGAAACTAGCAGCTTAAAATGCCGGCCACCTTATTAAATATCACACTTTCGCGGGTCGGAAGCTCGTGCCAGCCGTGGCTCAGCGGGGCCTCTGCCTCACACAGGGGAGCCTTGGTCCTGCGTGGCGAGCGGGCTGGTCCGGAGGGCGTACGGTGGCGTTACTCACGGTTCTGAGGCCCGAAGGGTCCACTGGATAGCGGGGCGCACCGGCGTACCCCGTTTCTCCACACTCACCGATGTCCTCCGGTCACGAAGGCCCTTCCTTATCCTCGGAGGCCTGGGAGGGAGCCTGTCTGGGACCACGCCCGGAAGGCGCTGGGAGGCCAGCCTTTTTAATAGAGCAGGTTGGACGCCCTTGGTAGGGCGCTTGTCTACCTGACATCATCAAGCATATTAATCTATCACCCGATAAAGAAACCGCAGAGTTTAGGGGGGCCCCTGAATGCTTGCTCTGTGGACTTGTGCCCCTGTCTCCACCTCACCGAGCCTCGCTGCGTTATTTACAGAAGGCAGATAACACTCTGCCATGTGCTGCATAAAACCCTTTAACAAACTCGGTGAGAGATCTGTTCAACTCGAGATTGTGTCGTGTTGAAAATGGCTTCGTGGTTGAGCACGAGACCTCTGGGGTCAGACCAGCCAGTTTCACTTCAGTCCTCCAGCTGCTTCAGGTGTTGTCTGGGTCGACACCCTAATCCGTCTGAGCCCTGCTCCCCCCGCCGGAGGACGGCCACCCTCCCCATTTCACGCAGACTCCGGAGACGCTTCTGCTGTCTCTGTTGTGGTGCTTGTTGCTTTTCTGTGCTCCAGGACTGAAAACCAAGGCCGGTCGGTGCCCACCTCCCATCCCAATTCCTGCCGACAGGTCAGAACCGGTAAGTGAGACAGCCGCCCCCTCGTGGCGTGAGCAACGTAATCAATGGGGCCAGAAAAGAAAAATGGTTGGAAAATTTTATCCCAGGTCGAGTCTGTCTGCTGCCACCCATCAGCAAGTCTAATAATGGAAAACAATCATGAAAACTGTTTGTTCCGTTGCCTTTTCCCTTGTTCTGCAGCGAGACAGCTGGTTAGCCCTTGTTAAGTGCTGGATTCAGCAGTTACGCCGAAAGTCCCTGTGTATTCCGGAGTAATCCTCAGCGGGTCTGCCTCAGTAATCGGCTGCTGTTTAATTAACATGCAGAACTTCCTGTTAAACCTAAATTAAATTGGTAGAAGGCCTTATTTGAGATCATTTAGCGTGTCGTCCGGACGCCGTCTTTGGCTGAAATGCCCTGATGTTGACTCGAACGCTAGGGTTTTGAACAACTATCGTGGAGGAGAAGATCAGGAAGGATTTTCCCAGGAGAGCCTGCGGTTTAGTGTGACGGTCCACAGCGGGGTCTCCCCCCTTTGTGAAATCTTCAAGCACGGAGTGAAGCAGCAGTTCTCAACAACGGGGTCCCTCGGTAGCGGCATCTGCAGCGCCTGTTAGAAATGGAGGTGCAAGGGTTCGACCCGACACCCAGCGAACTGTAAACTCTGGGGATGAGCCCCGGGAATCTGGGTCCTCACAGGCCTCTGGGGATCCCGTGCCCCCATCAGACTGAGGACCAGGAGGCGCAGCTCTGGTGTCGGGGTGGGGACACACGCATGCACGCCACCCCTCAGAAGCGTGAACTCGTTAGAGCTGCAGACGGAGCAAGACCCACACCGTGGGAGCCGATCTGTCTCTTGGCAACTTTGTTTCCTTTCTTTTGTGTCTTCATCATGGTTAAGGTGTCAGTCAAAAATACCTGGTTCCCATGGCGATGAGTAATTGGGATGTAAGTGCACAGGGACGGATATAGAATCGGAAATGCTGCCAGCCGCTCCGCAGCTTCTTGACATTTGACGGGACCAGAATGCTGTTCCCTTCTGTCTGGCTTGCATTCTTTTCCTCCTTCCATAGTGATGGATCTAGCCACCTCTTTTCCTTTGTTTGCTTTTCTCTGCCATCACACCGAGACTCAGGGACATCCATCAGAAGCCGTCTGTGAACCCCGTGGCCAGAGAGAGAGAGAGGTAGACATCCCGAGCCCCCCGCGAGGCCCTGTGACGAGTTTAACCCGGCTCCCTTAGGACGTGCCGTGACCAAACGGAAGTGGAAGCGGGCACTTGGGATGCGGGTGGCGGCCTTGAGGAAGAGTCACAGAGGGCAGGACAGACGGAGTGAGGGAGGAGGGGGTGTTTCTCTGGGACATCCACAGAGCACCCCTACCCGTGCCAGTGAGAGGCCTTGTTTCCAGGCACACTGGGTGTCCAAGCGGGACCTTGGTCAGCACAGCCACTGTTACCAAAGGCGTGAGCAGCGTCTCAGCAAAGGACACCATACGATCCTCCGGGCAGAGGCTTGTCTCTGGGCAGGTTCCCAGGGCGGCTTGACAGAGTGATTTCTCTGGAAAGTAGGAGCGAGAAGGCGGAACAAGCTGGATCTCAATCCAACTCTTTCCGGACCCAAAGGCAGAGAAGGGGAGGAATCAAACCCTCGTGTTGAGGGGAGACCAGGAGACAGTGCGTGGTCGAGCTGGCTTGCCGGAACCTGCCTGGTCACGCCGAGACCTGGCAGAGGACTTGTAACCACTGGTCGAACACATGGGGTTTCAAGCCGCCAGGTTGTCACGTTCCCAGGTGAGGAAGTGATTCCATCGCGGAGAGAAGAGAATTTCCTCGGCGAGCATTTCCCCATAGCTTTGCTTCCCTCCTCTCTGGGAGCTTGTCACGTGTCACAGCGAGAGGCCCTGGGTGGGAAATACAACGGGGACGTTGGAGACTCCGGGTTTGTGCATTCACAAGGTGTTGAGGCGTGGTCCAGAGGACGTACTTCCTCTGACCGACGGTGCCACTGCCGGTGGCCACAAGGGATGGAGATTTCCAGGTCAGGGCGGGTGGCCCCGTGCACAGAGCTGTGACCCTCCTCAAAAGCCACGGGAGTGAGCGTGGGCTCCCACAAGGTGCTACAGAGAAATGACAAAGCCTGTCCTCTAGATGGAGGGCTTTGGAGAGAGCTGAACTTAACTTTCTCCTGTGATGAGGATCAGAGAAGCCTGCAGGCATCCGCAGCCTTCTTCCGTTTCAGGGGCAGTCAGCCTGCTCACACCCACCGCCCACTTCTGTGTCTCTGTGAGTAGTAACATTTTCTAACCGCCCACCGGTTCCACAGTCATGGTGATTTATCAAGTAGGGAAGTAACTTTACTTTATAAAATTTATAAAGCAGTTACACCAAGTTAAAGTACACAATAATAATTACTTACCAAGTACTTTATGTTGGATTTTGGCTAAGTTTGGCAGAATAAATCTTTATAAACTTACTATAGTTTATAACTTTAAACTTACTATAGTTACATCTATCTATTTTTTTTTTTTTTTTTTTTTTTTTGCATTTTTCCAAAGCTGGAAACGAGGAGGCAGTCAGACTCCTGCATGCGCCTGACCGGGGTCCACCCGGCATGCCCACCAGGGGGCGATGCTCTGCCCCTCTGGGGGGTCGCTCTGTTGCATCCAGAGCCATCCTAGTGCCTGAGGCAGAGGCCACAGAGCCATCCTCAGCACCTGGGCCATTTTTGTTCCAATGGAGTCTCAGCTGCGGGAGGGGAAGAGAGAGACAGAGAGGAAAGAGAGGGAAGAGAGAGACAGAGAGGAAAGAGAGGGGGTGGGGTGGAGAAGCAGATGGGCGCCTCTCCTGTGTGCCCTGGCTGGGAATCGAACCTGGGACTCCTGCACACCAGGCCGATGCTCTACCACTGAGCCAACTGGCTGCCAGGGCCAGTTACATCTATCTTTTTATTTATACTTTGGTTGCTCCACTACCGCCCACCATGAAAGCTGGAACGCCCACTAGTAGGCAGTAGGGACCAGGTTGACTACCAATGTTCTATTTATTTATTTACTTTTTAGTGCAAAAGAGTGAGAGAGAGAGAGAGAGAGAGAGAGAGAGAGAGAGACAGGGACAGACAGACAGTGAGGGAGAGAGATGAGAAGCATCAACTTGCAGTTGCAGCATCTTAGTTGTTCATTGATTACTTTCTCATATGTGCCTTGACTGGGGGCTACAGCAGAGCGAGTGATGCTTTGCTCAAGCCAGTGACATTGGGCTCAAGCCAGTGACCTTGGGCTCAAGTCAGCAGCCTTTGGGCAAGCCAGCGACCATGGGGTCATGTCTATGATCCCATGTTTAAGCTGGTGACCCTGCGCTGGTGAGCCCACATTCAAGCCAGTAACCACGAGTTTTAAACCTGGGTCATTAGCATCCCCGTCTGACGCTCTATCCGCTGCGCCCCTGCCTGGTCAGGCATTCTGCAACCTTCTTGCTGCACACCTCTCTGTCAGAAAGGGCCAGGTGCAGGGCTGCGCAGTGCGTGCCCGGGACTTCGGTGGCACTTTGGCGGGCTTGGTGGGTCCACTGCCCTCATTCTGTGCTGAGGGGTATGGGACTGGGAGTCGTAGGAGCAGAATTCTCATTCTCAGTCACGTCAGTGTGCTGGATCTCCACCCCAGCCTGCTCCACGGAGATGCTGGGCTCTCAGTCTGAGAGGGATTGAAAAACGGTGACAGACAGCTAAGAGCAGACACCCGTGCTGGTTAAGTACAATGAGCACTAAGCATCATATTGAGATTCACTTTATGGGCCGCACCGGGTTGCAGATACTGTGAGATTTCAGCGAGCATTTTATCTCACAATCAGACTGGGACGGAGAGGGCCCCTGTCGTGCCTGTGTCACGGAGCTGGCTTAATCTCTGGGTGGAGAGCTGCAGTTGAGCCACTTTTGTGAACCTTGGTGACAGTTGACGTGCCTCATCCTGAGACATCCTGGGTTCTCAGTGTGCATGTGACCGTGGCAGCAGTGCTCCTGGGGAGTGACCTGCTGTCCTGCCCACCCTCCACCCCAGCCTCAGAGGGACGCAGTGCTCCCGGGATGTGACCTGCTGTCCCGCCCACCCTCCACCCCAGCCTCAGAGGGACGCAGTGCTCCCGGGGTGTGACCTGTTGTCCCACCTACCCTCCACCCCAGCCTCAGAGGGACGCAGTGCTCCTGGGGTGTGACCTGCTGTCCCGCCCACCCTCCACCCCAGCCTCAGAGGGACGCAGTGCTCCTGGGGTGTGACCTGTTGTCCCGCCCACCCTCCACCCCAGCCTCAGAGGGACGCAGTGCTCCCGGGATGTGACCTGCTGTCCCACCCACCCTCCACCCTAGCCTCAGAGGGACGCAGTGCTCCCAGGGTGTGACCTGTTGTCCCACCTACCCTCCACCCCAGCCTCAGAGGGACGCAGTGCTCCCGGGATGTGACCTGTTGTCCCGCCCACCCTCCACCCCAGCCTCAGAGGGACGCAGTGCTCCTGGGGTGTGACCTGTTGTCCCGCCCACCCTCCACCCCAGCCTCAGAGGGACGCAGTGCTCCCGGGGTGTGACCTGTTGTCCCACCTACCCTCCACCCCAGCCTCAGAAGGACGCAGTACTCCCGGGGTGTGACCTGTTGTCCTGCCTGCCCTCCACCCCAGCCTCAGAGGGACGCAGTGCTCCCGGGGTGTGACCTGTTGTCCCACCTACCCTCCACCCCAGCCTCAGAGGGACGCAGTGCTCCCGGGGTGTGACCTGTTGTCCCACCCACCCTCCACCCCAGCCTCAGAGGGACGCAGTGCTCCCGGGGTGTGACCTGTTGTCCCGCCCACCCTCCACCCCAGCCTCAGAGGGACGCAGTGCTCCCGGGGTGTGACCTGTTGTCCCGCCCACCCTCCACCCCAGCCTCAGAGGGACGCAGTGCTCCCGGGGTGTGACCTGTTGTCCCGCCCACCCTCCACCCCAGCCTCAGAGGGACGCAGTGCTCCCGGGATGTGACCTGCTGTCCCGCCCCCCCACCACCCCAGCCACAGAGGGACGCAGTGCTCCCAGGGTGTGACCTGTTGTCCCACCCGCCCTCCACCCCAGCCTCAGAGGGACGCAGTGCTCCCGTGTGTGACCTGTTGTCCCGCCCGCCCTCCACCCCAGCCTCAGAGGGACGCAGTGCTCCTGGGGTGTGACCTGCTGTCCCGCCCACCCTCCACCCCAGCCTCAGAGGGACGCAGTGCTCCTGGGGTGTGACCTGTTGTCCCGCCCACCCTCCACCCCAGCCTCAGAGGGACGCAGTGCTCCCGGGATGTGACCTGCTGTCCCACCCACCCTCCACCCTAGCCTCAGAGGGACGCAGTGCTCCCAGGGTGTGACCTGTTGTCCCACCTACCCTCCACCCCAGCCTCAGAGGGACGCAGTGCTCCCGGGATGTGACCTGTTGTCCCGCCCACCCTCCACCCCAGCCTCAGAGGGACGCAGTGCTCCTGGGGTGTGACCTGTTGTCCCGCCCACCCTCCACCCCAGCCTCAGAGGGACGCAGTGCTCCCGGGGTGTGACCTGTTGTCCCACCTACCCTCCACCCCAGCCTCAGAAGGACGCAGTACTCCCGGGGTGTGACCTGTTGTCCTGCCTGCCCTCCACCCCAGCCTCAGAGGGACGCAGTGCTCCCGGGGTGTGACCTGTTGTCCCACCTACCCTCCACCCCAGCCTCAGAAGGACGCAGTGCTCCCGGGGTGTGACCTGTTGTCCCACCCCCCCTCCACCCCAGCCTCAGAGGGACGCAGTGCTCCCGGGGTGTGACCTGTTGTCCCGCCCACCCTCCACCCCAGCCTCAGAGGGACGCAGTGCTCCCGGGGTGTGACCTGCTGTCCCGCCCACCCTCCACCCCAGCCTCAGAGGGACGCAGTGCTCCCGGGGTGTGACCTGTTGTCCCGCCCACCCTCCACCCCAGCCTCAGAGGGACGCAGTGCTCCCGGGATGTGACCTGCTGTCCCGCCCACCCTCCACCCCAGCCTCAGAGGGACGCAGTGCTCCCAGGGTGTGACCTGTTGTCCCACCCGCCCTCCACCCCAGCCTCAGAGGGACGCAGTGCTCCCGTGTGTGACCTGTTGTCCCGCCCACCCTCCACCCCAGCCTCAGAGGGACGCAGTGCTCCTGGGGTGTGACCTGTTGTCCCGCCCACCCTCCACCCCAGCCTCAGAGGGACGGGGATCCGAGGTGGCCTGTGAGTGTGGTTTCCCTTCAGCTCCGTGGAGAGAAGCTCCCAGCTCTGCCTTCCGCTCCCTGTCCCTGCTGGGAGCGTCCCCTGCTCCGGACGGACGGCGCCCGCGGGCCTGCCCTCTGTTCCCGCACAGCGTCATCTTCACCAGGGGCGGGTGCTTGAGGGACGGCCCCCGGGAGAAAGTGTTCTCCATAGCTGCCCAGGAAGTGACCATGGGTTGGAGACATCAAGCCCAGGGGGCCAAGGGAGGGGAGAGACTCCCGTGTCCGTCCTTCTGTCTGTCTGCCTGCCTGCCCCTCATCAGGCCCCCGAGAGGCCAGCACGTCCGAGGTCATCTCCTGTGATTGTTTTCAACTGAGCAGGAACCTCTTGGTTGTTGTGATGCCTCAGCCGCTCTCCCCGGGGTTAGTGCCCTCCTCGTGCCCCCCCAGCTCACAGCTTTGGTGATGAGCCGCACGGCGCCCCCTTGTCGGCGAGGAGGCCAGGGTCACAGTCCCCACACAGGGACAGGGGACGGCGATGTCTCCCTGTCTTCAGCGTGATTCACTCAGTCTGGTGCTGACTGTCATCAGGAAGGGGGGAGGGCTGGGGGGGACACATAACTGTCTCGGCAAAGTGATCCCCAAGTCTCCCTGTCCCCTGTCTGTTGGGTCTGAGCAGCGGGGGCAGAACTCCAAGTCCAGTGCCAGCAGGTTGAGAGCGCCAGCCTGCAGAAATCACAAGGCTGGACGGACATCTCCCGGTCATACAGGGCCGGACGGACATCTCCCGGTCACGCACGGAGCACTGAAGGGGCCACCTGTGGTCCGTCCCCCTGAGTGGCCCCCTGGACTGCGGGCTCCCTCAGGGCACCCACACAGACCTGTTGGGAGCTAGCAAGTGGCTGATACGGCCTGACCTGTGGTGGCGCAGTGGATAAAGCATTGACCTGGAAATGCTGAGGTCACCGGTTCGAAACCCGAGGCTTGCCTGGTCAAGGCACATATGGGAGTTGATGCTTCCAGCTCCTCCCCCCTGTCTCTCTCTCCTCTCTGTCTCTCTCCCTCTCTCTCTCCTCTCTAAAATGAATAAATAAATAAATAAAATGGCTGATACGTTCCACAGGTTGTTAATTTAGCAGCGTTTCAAAGGCCGGCCCCTTAGCACCCTTTTCCACTAATAAATAAAGCCAGTGTGAGACAAATGAACTATGGGGCTCTCCCCTTCCAGGACTTGAGTACGAATATAAAATGCCTTATTAAAACCTTACAGAGGGTTGTTCATAAACTGGAGTGGCACATAAACTGAATGTCAACATAGTTCTCATAGTAAACCTTGAATGTAAAATAGTCCAGGTATTTTTTTTCTTGAAATTTATAATTATTCTTCAATCCTTTATATATATATATATATATATATATATATATATATATATATGCATGCCCAACATTCACATCTCATAGACGTAGAAAAAAAATCAACAAGTCTGAGTTTTGGACACTGGTCTAAACCTGGTCAGGCATGCAGATCACCTGGAAATTAACAAGCAAACACATGTGCACACACACAAGCGCACACACACATGTGTGCACACACACACAGAGTCCCGGGCTGTACTCAGACCAGGGCATCAAACTGTCAGCCCGGCGTCCGCGTAACTGACGAGAGCCTCCTGTCACAAGTGTGCTGCTGATGTCAGGACGAGGGGCCCGGGGGTCCTGGGTCCTGCTTGTAGCCAAGGAAGGGCTCCCGAGTTTTGACTTCCTTTCTCCTCTCTCAACCCCTGGTTACTTTGTTGGACTTCCTGTTGGATTTCCTGCTTCCATGAAAGCCTCAGTGTTTATTGTTTTTTGTTTTTAATTAAATCTTCAATCCACTCAAGGAAAGCAGTCCCCCCATGTCTCCACACAAGTCCTTGCGGCAGCAACGGCCCATGTGAGACCTTTATCAGCTGCCCGGCCGGTCGGGGGAAACTGACTGGCCCTTGGCACGGTGCAGCCTACTGTGTGCCCCTGCCACCTCGTCTGAGAGTGCGACCTGGAGATGAGGTCCCCTGCGACACCCCGCCCTGTGTCCCCGATGCTTGTTGTCTAAGGATGCTGCTGGAGGAACAGAAAGGAGACAGAGATGTCGTCTGAAGGGCGCAGCACGTGGAGGAGGAAGCGGGAGTCCTTTTTTGCCACATAAATTGAATGGCAGAATAGCACCCATAGTAAGCGTGGTGTTTAAATAGTCCTGGTGCTCTATCGACCAGGCGGGTATTTAAATAGTGCTGGTGCTCTATCGACCAGGTGGGTAAGGACCACAGCCCCTCTTGCCATCTCTTCCTGGTGTCACTGTGTCTTGCTGCGATGCCTGCCTGTGCTCCTGGGAAACCCTTAACCTGCTGCGCACAGGACACGTGTCCTTGGCTGGCAGGGGACACTGTTGACATCCAGGATGAAAACAGTGGTCAGAACAGTCTCGGGTGGAGGGACCAGGAGAAAGGTCAGGGGCCTGCTGACCAGTGCTCTGGGCTGTCCACACCCGGCGCCCCAGAGGGAAATCAGCTCTCCCACCCGTCCCTCCGCCTGCGCCGCGGTGTCCGGCCGTGAGAACGCCACGCCCTCCCCGCGGGAGCCTCCCAGCATACTGCAGTCCGAGCGCCAGATGAGGAAGACAGATGTTGTTGTCGTCTTCGCCCATGACCACGCTGGTGCCTGCCAGGCGGGCGGGTTGGGGACATTGTCACCGCCGGCGGGGGTGGTGGGACCCAGCCGGTCACGTGTGCGGAGGGCGCACCTCCCCCAGTTACCCAGCCAAGTTGCAGGTGAGACCGTGAGACCGAAAGGCCAGGACCGGCGTGGGGGAGACAGGCCGTCCAGCTGGGCTTTGACCTCAGGGACCCCGCAAGGTTGGGAAGGGGGGAGAGAGACGTCATGCGCTGGTTGGGTGAACACGATTTGCTAAATTTAGAGCCGCTGCCCTTGCCAGTTCTGAGCTTTGTAGTATTTTTTGAAGTAGAACCAACTCATATTTTGGCAGGGATGCAATGCTTAAAAGTAAGAAGGAAAAAAAAGTATTTGGTAGAACGAGCATTAGACCCCATTGAAGAGAGATGGATTGAGCAGCTCCGCGTGGCGGGGAAGCTGGGAAAATGCTCAAGCGCTGCAGAGCGACTAAAACGCAGCTGCCCGTGCGGCCCCTCCTCCACGCAGCCCGCCAGCTCCTCCAGGCAGCCGGCCCCCTCCCCCAGGCAGCCGGCCGCCTCCCCCAGGCAGCCCGCCAGCTCCTCCAGGCAGCCCGCCAGCTCCTCCAGGCAGCCGGCCCCCTCCCCCAGGCAGCCGGCCGCCTCCCCCAGGCAGCCCGCCAGCTCCTCCAGGCAGCCCGCCAGCTCCTCCAGGCAGCCGGCCCGCCTCCAGCTGGTACTTCCTTTCCTCTTTCAGCAGCTCACAAACAGACGCGCGGAGGCGGCACCCGAACAGAGCGCTCTGGCCCCCGCACCCCACCAGCCCCCTCCCCTCCTCAGGCTTGGGGAAGGGCTGACTCGGAGTCAGAGCCCCCCAGGGTGGTGGAGGAGGCCCGGGCTGGAGGCCCTGAGGGTAGGTTTGGCTGTTGGCCTGAGGGATAACTTTCCTGTGGGGACACAAAGAGCCTGGCCATGGCCGGACCCCTTGGACGTTCAGAAACGCAGAGGCTGCCGAGACCGGCATTCTGTGCAGTTCGATTTCACTGACGTCAGGTCAGGCCAAGGGCCCTGGGGCTCCTACTGTGCGCAGGGGACGGGATGGTGAGGAGAGGACAGAAATGAGTCAGACTCTGTCCCCGGGAACTTCCTCTTAGTGACACAAGCTAAAGGTGGAGTCAGGACAGGACAGTGGAGAGAAGTTCCCACACACAGAGGGTCCCGGGGTGGGTGCCGGACACGGACGGTCGCCCCCCGCCTTTTTATATTAGGGTGACGGGGAGACACAAGGCACGAGGACCTTGTGGGTGTCTCCAACCTCCTGACGCTTCTGTGATCTCTTTCTTTTGTGGCCTAGATTGTCTGGTTTTAAAAATTGGATTTTGGACAAGTAAAAAGGTCTGGGCCTCAGACCTGGGTGGGCAAGAGTAAGGGGTGGCGGGGTGGATGGCACTGCGCCCCCACCAGCCACACCTGCTCTCGTTTTTGGGTCCTTGTACTGTCTGTGCCTCTGCCTGACATGCTGTCCCACCCTTCATGTGGTGAGAGCAGATGTCTCTCCAGACCTGAGCTACACAGTCACCCCCCAGGAACTTTCCTGATCAGACAAAACAACCGCCTGGCTGGTCACAACAGTCACTCCATTTGTTTTTGTTTTTTTTATCAGTACTGGCATTTATCACTATTTGATATTTTCTCATTTGCCCATCCTTCCATCCACTTTATCCATCTATCCACCCATCCACCCACCCACCCACCCACCCATCCATCCATCCACCCATCCATCCATCCATCCACCCATCCATCCATCCACCCATCCATCCATCCACCCATCCATCCACCCATCTACCCACCCACTCATCCACCCACCCTTCCATCCACCCATCCACCCATCTATCCATCCACCCATCCATCCATCCACCCATCCACCTATCCATCAACCCTTCCATCCACCCACCCATCTATCCACCCACCCACCCTTCCATCCATCCATCCATCCATCCATCCATCCATCCATCTATCCATCCACTTATCCACCCACCCATCTATTCATCCATCCACCCATCCACCCACCCATCATCTACCCACCCACTCACCCATCCACCCACCCACCCACCCACCCATCCATCCATCCACTTATCTACCCACCCATCCATCCACCTACCCACCCATCTACCTACCCATCATCTACCCACCCACCCACCCACCCACCCACCCATCCACCCACCCACCCATCCACCCACCCATCTACCCACCCACCCATCCATCCACCCACCCACCCATCCATCCACCCACCCACCCATCCAGCCAGCTAGCCAACCACTCATCCACCCATCATCTATCTGTTTATTTATCTTTCTGCCTGCTTGTTTCATCCGCCTGTGTCTTGACTCCATCTGTCTGTCTAATCTCTGGCCCAGGCTCCCAAGGAGAGGGTCTTGGTCTGCTGTTGCAGCAGCTTCCCCAGCTTGTCACCATGGTTGTCGTGCGGAAGGTGCTCAGCGCGCACTTCCTGGGTGTGGCTGTAACATACAGAGGCGGCGGGATCTGCTGTAGTCCACAATCCTCGTCCTTGGCCTCTGCTCGTCACTCGTGGGGGATGTCAGCTGGGAGAGACTGTGTTGTGTGGTGGGGCCCGGCGAGGGTGAGAGCAGTGACTAGAAGGAGCGTAGGCGTCGGAGGGAAATGGGAATGTCTGGGCAGCTGTGCTCTAGTGTTTCATGTTGGCAGGATATTTTCAAATACCAGCAATTGTTGGTGGTGTCCTTGGACGAGAGTTTAAAATCACCACCAAACACGTGAGCGCTGTGTTGTTTGAGTGAAACCGTGGACCACCTGGATCAGCTTCCCAGGGCAGTCCTGACGGAGCATCACAGACCCAATGACTTAAAACAACAGGAAGCGGTTCTCCTCCCGCGGGAGGCCGACGCCAAGGTCAGAGGTGCCGGCAGGACCCTTCCTGCCTCTCCCAGCTCCTGGTGGTTGCCGGCAGTCCTGGTGCTCCCGGCTGGGAGCACACCCCCTGGCTGGGAGCACACACCCCCGGCTGGGAGCACACCCCCTCAGTTGGGAGCACACACACCCCGGTTGGGAGCATCTTCCCCCTGGCTGGGAGCACACCCCCTGGCTGGGAGCACACCCCCCTGGTGGGAGCACACCTCCCCAGTTGGGAGCACCCCCCCTGGCTGGGAGCATCCCCCCGGCTGGGAGCACCTTCCCCCTGGCTGGGAGCACACCCCCTGGCTGGGAACACCCCCTCCCCGGCTGGGAGCACACCCCCGGCTGGGAGCACACCCCCCCCCGGCTGGGAGCACCCCCCCCCGGCTGGGAGCACCCTCCCCGGCTGGGAGCACGCCCCCCCCGGCTGGGAGCACCCCCCCGCTGGGAGCACACCCCCTGGCTGGGAGCACACCCCCTGGCTGGGAGCATCCCCCCCCAGCTGGGAGCACCTTCCCCCCGGCTGGGAGCACACCCCCTGGCTAGGAGCACCCTCCCCAGCTGGGAGCACCTCCCCCCCCAGCTGGGAGCACACCCCCCAGCTGGGAACACCCCCTCCCCGGCTGGGAGCACACCCCCCCCGGCTGGGAGCACACCCCCCGGCTGGGAGCACACCCCCCCGGCTGGGAGCACATCCCCCCCGGCTGGGAGCACATCCCCCCCCGGCTGGGAGCACACCCCCTGGCCGCTGCCTCAGTCCTCAGAGGGCGCCTCCCTGCATGTCTTCCCGTGACTTCCTCCGTGTGACTGTGTCTGCGTCTCTCTCCCTCCTCTGAGGTGGACACCAGCCTACGACCGCACCCTGGTGACCTCCTCTTCACTTGATGACATCTGCAGGGACCCTGAGTGAGGCCACCGTCAGAGGTGCCGGGGGTCAGGACCAGAACACACCTCCCGCGGGCACACCTCACCCGTCAGCAGCATCCTGACCCCGTGCTCGTGTGCCCACGTGGTTCTCCTAGGGCTACTTTCTCCCAGTTACAGTTGACAGTCAGTCTTCCTTTGTGTTAGTGTCAGGGGCACAGCATCCTGGTTAGACACTTATATAATTCACAAAGGGGTCCCCGATGAGTCTAGCACCCACCTGGCACCATACACTGTCATTACAATACTACTGACTGTAGTCCCTGGGCTGCACTTTACACCCCCGTGGCTATTTTGTAACTCCCAATTTCTACTTCTTCATCTCTTCACCGTCTTCACCTGGCCCCCTCCCACACCCTCTCCTCGTCAGCCCTCGGTTGGCACGTTCACGTGTACAACGAGCCCCTCATTCTCTTAGTTGGGGGCTTTCCCATCTGTGCCCCAATCCGGGGTCACATGGGGATGGTCTGTCTGTGCATCTCGTAAGGTGCCGCGGTCAGTGACTACTGGCTGGTGAGGGGACAGGAAGAGAAAGGGTGCGCCATCTTTTCCGGAAGCTACGGAAGCCCTGAGTGAGACTAGGGCTCAGGCCTTGCTGCTTGTTTGCTGTGTGGCCTTGGAGAAGGGACTCCCCCACTCTGGGTCTCGTCTCTCTGGTAACACGATGGGATGACCAGCATCCTCGCAGGTCAATTTCAGCCGTGTGATGAGTTGATTTCTAAAATCTCTTTGTTTAAGAGTGGAAGTTTCTTTTTCTTTTTAATATTTTTGTGACAGAGACAGAGAGAGGGACAAACAGGGACAGATAGGAAGGGAGAGAGATGAGAAGCATCAATACTTTGTTGCAGCACCTTAGTTGTTCATTGATTGCTTTCTCATATGTGCCTTGACCAGGGGGCTACAACACAGCGAGTGACCCCTTGCTCAAGCCAGTGACTTTGGTCTCAACCTGGTGAGCTTTGCTCAAACCAGATGAGCCCACGCTCAAGCTGGTGACCTTGGGGTTTTGAACCTGGGTCCTCCGTGTCCCAGTCTGATGCTCTATCCACTGTGCCACCACCTGGTTAGGCTCTTTCTCTTTTCCTTTTTCTTAAACCTATGTGTTGGTTCAGATAATCAAATTTGAATGGCTTCCGGTGTGTCGCCTTGGACACTATATTTTCCCGAGAAGCCAACATGACTCAATTTTTTAAAATCAGGGTTTCCCAGCCGTGACTTAATCCACTAAGGAACCCAGCTGAAGTCCACATGCCCATCAAGATGCACAAAGAACCTGGGTTTTCTCGCTCTTCCTTATAAAACCAGCCAAGCAACATGGGCAGCGTGGCCTGGGCAAGGGAAATGCGCTGGTGTTGGTGACGAGAAGGGGGACGGAGATGCGTGGGGTGTGGGCCAGATGTTCTGGTGGTTGTGACGACAGCAGCCCCAGCCCCTGGGGGCACAGCAGCCCCGACAGCGGTCCCGACAGGAGCCCCGACAGTGGCCCCGACAGGAGCCCCGACAGGAGCCCCCCCCGACAGGAGCCCCGACAGGAGCCCCGACAGCGGCCCCGACAGGAGCCCCGACAGCGGCCCCAACAGGAGCCCCGACAGGAACCCCGACAGGAGCCCCGACAGGAGCCCCGACAGGAGCCCCGACAGGAGCCCCGACAGCGGCCCCAACAGCAGGGGGCCTTGGTGCGGTGTGCAAACAGGTCCTGAAGCCCGCGAGGACCCGGACGGCAGAGGGAGGCTGTCCCCACCCCAGTGGTCCTCCGGCTCAGGTGCTCGAAGGGTGTGC
Organism: Saccopteryx bilineata; assembly: GCF_036850765.1. Classification (NCBI taxonomy): domain Eukaryota; kingdom Metazoa; phylum Chordata; class Mammalia; order Chiroptera; family Emballonuridae; genus Saccopteryx; species Saccopteryx bilineata. Next base: position 55,269,856 of record NC_089501.1, read on the forward strand.
AGCGTCGCTGAGTTCCCCCAGCTGCCATTCTCTCTGTGAGGTGGAGAACTTGGTTCCCAGGATCCCTGCTGGCTTGTTCTCAGGTGCCCCCAGTTCCCGTCCCAGTCTGTTGCTGCAGTCACCGCCCCACCCACCCAGGAGCAGAACAAGCCAGGACGTCCGTGAGGTTGTACGTGGAGGCCGGAGGATGCGGACACCCCTGGCCCTGCAGGGTGCTGTCCAGCCCAGGACTTCTTTCTGGTCTGTGCAGCGGTGAGGCCTTCTGACCGAGCGTCTGTTGGGAGGGTTGTCACAAACATGAGGGTGGCTGAATGGCTGGGTGGTTTGAACTGATGTTTCTCTAAATGAAAGGGCTTCCTGTTTTGACTTGATTATGTGTCTTATTCCATTCCGTGAATATCTGCACATACAAAAACAAGAAAAAAAATGTATATGTCTAATACAATCACAAAACAAAAACTGATTTACAGATTTAATACGGGGAAAAGGATAAAGAAGATGAGATTCAGATTAGCATTAATGTATTGTGATAACTGATGTTTTGTTACAAAGAAAACCCCAATAAATTTGCTTTTAGCTGCCAATCTATTATTCTGATAGGCCAATTAATTTATTAGTGCAGCCCAAATACAATACTGACCATTTTTATTTTTTTTAAAAGCATTTACTAAAAGTCTTTTCTTGCATATTTACTGTTATACTTAAGATTGATGAACTGTTAGCCGTTGGCATGTATGAAGACTGACTTCAAAGAAGACATCTGCTCCAAATATAAACGTGGTCCCCACGCTAACTAAATTCAGCATGTGCTAGGCTGTGTTCCGGACAGCGACTCCATTTCCCCCCCACCCTCTACTCAAACAATTGCACCACCTTTGTTTGTACCGTGAGAGTGCAGCACCTACATGTTAAGACTGTGGCCTCTCTTCCTTCCTCACTAGCTCCTAAAATCATAATAATGAAAATGTTTTGGCACTGGCTGGTTGGTTCAGTGGTAGAGCATTGGCCCAGTGTGTGGAAGTCCCAGTCCCAAGTTCAATTCCCAATCAGGACACACAGGAGAAGCAACCATCAGCTTCCTCACCCCTCCCCTCCCCCTTCTCTCTCTCTCTCTCTCTCTCTCTCTCTCTCTGTCTTCCCCTCCTGCAGTCATGGCTCCATTGGTTCAAGCACATCAGCCCCAGCTACTTGAGGATGGATCTGTGGAGTCTTTACCTCAGGCACTAAAAATAGCTTTGTTGTGAACATGGCCTGGGATGGACAGAGCATTGACTAAGTCGGGAGGTGCCGGGTAAATCCCAGTTGCAGTGCATGTGGGAGTCTGTCTATCTCCCCTCCTCTCACTTGGAAAATAAGGGGGAAAAAAAAAAAGAAAATGCTGCTTCATTGGATTTCACATGCATCATTTTCTGGACCACTGAGAGAGAGAGACAGTGTTGCCAATTATGTGGGAAATGCCATCAATTATGAGACGTGATAGTGTGACCCATATTTATTTTAGCATAAAATCAATGGAGAAAACTTTGCAAGTGTTTGTATAGCTCTGATGTGTGAGGCATGCGTGAAAGTTTATGCACACTCATGTGTGAGCCATGCGGGCACGTTTCTGTGCACTCATGTGCGAGGCACACTGGAATATTGTGCACTCACGTGTGAGTCACGCGGGCACGTGTATGTGCGCTCACGTGTGAGTCACGCGGGCACGTGTATGTGCGCTCACGTGTGAGTCACGCGGGCACGTGTATGTGCGCACGCGTGTGAGTCACGCGGGCACGTGTATGTGCGCACACGTGTGAGTCACGCGGGCACGTGTATGTGCGCTCACGTGTGAGTCACGCGGGCACGTGTATGTGCGCACACGTGTGAGTCACGCGGGCACGTGTATGTGCGCTCACGTGTGAGTCACGCGGGCACGTGTATGTGCACTCCTCACTTGTCTCTCAACCCCCATGGGAAAATGCATCAGCGGAAACAGGCTTGCTGACATTATGTAACCAGCAACCCCGGGATCTCAGTGGTTTAACTTAGCAGATGTTTATTACTCTGCATGTCAAGTCATTTATGAAGGCTCTGTTTCTCTGTGTGTCACCTCAGAATCAACCTGAGTCTCCACGATTGTCTCTCAGGGGGAGAAACTCGGAGAACTGCGTACCGGCTCCTCAGTGTCTCCCCTCGAGTCACTCAGGTCACATCTACCAGTGCTTCAGTGGCCACAGCCTTGGCTGCGGCCACATCTAAGCTCAAGGGGACATGTGCCTTGAAATAGAGGAGAAGGAGAAACCTTACTGAACATAATTTTTTTGCCATAGGTAGATTATACCCATTTTGTATTCAGGAAAACCGAGGCACAGACAGGTGGCATGTGGCAATGCTAGGATTTGAACCCCGTTGTTGTATCTCTACGGTTACAACTCGTAACCCCTGTCCGATGCTTTCGCTCTGAGAGATTGGACACCTCTCCACGATGGCGGTGGGTTTCATGATCTCAGGTGAAATTTATAAAGTCGTTGGAGAAACCGGACTTTTAGCGTTTGGAAAACCTTTCTTGATTGTAAGTGATCACTTCCAAGCAGACATTTGAATTTAAAAACTGGTTAAAACAAAGCAAAACTTAACATGAGTTCAACTGGAAGACAACGAGGCTTTGGCATGAGCACAGGGGGACCGAGAGGTGGGCTGGCGTGAGCACCCGCCTGTTACCGCACGGCGGTGCACGTGGTCCCGGGACTGGTGAAGCAGACGGACCGCGGTCCCGGGCACCGCGCAGCAGGACCGAGTGCACAGCCGTCTCTGTTATCTGATCCAGACGATGTATTATTTCTGAGTTTTTCAAAATGTAGGCACCAAATGGCAAAATGTCCTGACTGACATTCTCACCCCCAGCACTGAGGCATCTTCAGAGGGAAACACATTGACTTAGAAGTTTTACACCAACAAAGGCCCAGAGAGTCTGAAAACTACCCTGTGAGATGTGGTCAGTGTGGTTTGCCTTCCATTTTCACATGCTAGTTGGCATTATTATTCCAACTATTTTTTTGATATGAGCAGAGACTACTGACAGGCATGTGACTTTCCAAGATATCCTCTGCTTGCTCCAAACGTATCACTCACTGATCAGTGTCTTTATAGAGATCTATCCAGTCGGGGCTCTAAGTCACTGGAGAAAAATTCAAAACCTGAAACTGGTGACCTAGCACAATGGCATGAGGTGGCCATTCTCAGCAGTTTGCTATATAGTATATATTTTTTTCTCCTCAAAACCCCATTAGTAAAGAGTTTTTAAAAATAACTGGGGCACACAGAAAGCATGGGTGGGTGGGATTGCGGGGCAGGCTGGGGGCTGGGAGGCTGGTTGGAATGTGCCTGCAGTAGGGTCGGCCAGGGGCCGCGAGGATGTGACATGGGACAGCGGAGGTAATAATACCACAGGTGCTTTCCCCGTGCTGCCTGTCACATCAGGTAGAGCAAAGCCATGGTGGCCTCTTTCTGGGCCATTTCAACAGGAGCGACTTGTCCTGCCGAAGAATCTTCCACTTCACCCCTAAAAATATACTCAATCAAATCATCGGGGTGGTCCCTTGCGGTTTGCGGGGGCCAAGCCCGCTGCCCCGGGGACCGTAGCTCCTACGGAGTTACATCCGTGCAGAGCAGACAGCGCCTCCCACGATGACCTGCTCAGAGGAGTTCCGAGTGTCAGGAGCTTCAGGCTCACCTGACCTGAGCCCCGGGGCGGAGGGCAGCGCGGCAAGCGGTACTTCCCTGGGGACTCAGGCTCGACTGCTGAGCACAGGGGCACGAGGGGGCGCAGGCTCTGGCAGTTTTTAGGGGTGCCGTTTTTTGGGCAAATCGGGACCAGGCACAGATACAGCTCGTGGGAGATGTGTGTGGTGATTGGCTGTTTGTGACCGGCAAGCCTGGGCACAGTCCCCTCCCCGACCCTGGCAGAAGCCGGGCACAGAGTGGCTGACAGGTCCAGACGGAAATCCCACCAGGCCTTCTTCTCAAAGCGAGTTCAAGTCCCCCGCCCTCGGCAGGATGGCAGGACGGGGCAGACGGCACTAGAGCGGTTCTTCCCGGAGGTCCAGACCAGAGCGATGAGCTTACTTCCCGAGCGCCTGCGATACGTGAGTGGATCTGCACTCACCCTGCCCACCTGAGCTTGAGACCAGCCTGGTGGGGGCGGGGGGGGGGCAGCGGCCATCGTCCTCACGCCCCTTGTCCTGCTGGGGACACGTAGGCAGCAAAGGAGTAAAGCCACAGGCCAAGGTCACATCGCTGCCTCCAGATGTGCGATGCGATGTTGTCCCCAAAAAGAACACGGTTTACACTCAATAGTGTTCAAAGTGTTGGAGTTTTACTCAGAAAGTACTTCAAGGTTTTTCTGGTTGGTTTGTTTTTGTATAAAAAGCATGTTTAGCTCCTTTATGACTCGGTCCCCTCGGTGCTGGGGGTGCATGAGATGGATGTGACGGGGACCTTGACTTTGGAAAGGTGGCTGTCTAGCGAGGCCGGGGGAAGCGTGCGTCTGTGTAGCTGGGAGGACAGGTGACCCGAGGCGCTGGCAGGAAGGGCCCCACGACGTCAGGAGAGGAGTGGGCCGTCCCCGCTGCACACACAGGTGGGCCTTGACGCCCAGATGCAGGAGTGACTATGGGCAGAGGTGGGGGACGGGCGAGTGTGGGGGTGAGGGCATTTCCACGTCCTGCCCTGTCACCTTGGGCGGGAGCGAGGGAGTAGATTTCTGGGACCCTCCTCAGGGGCCGTCCACGGCTACTGCTGTCCAGACAGAGCTCGCAGGTCACAATGCGGGCTGTAGGGCGAGGGGACGGGCAGGTGCTGTTGGGCGATGGGCAGGTGCCCACAGGCAGAGCGGAGAGTGAGCGTGGCTACTGAAGGACCCCGCCCACTGCACGGCCGGCGGACGCCACGGAGACCCAGTCGGCTCACGGGCACACACGCCAGTGGCTCAGTCAGCAGTTACTTCTTTCAGAACCTTTCAGAACCCAGAGACGCTCTTGTGGGGTTGTGTAGAGAGATGGTCTGGTTCACTTAAACAAAGGTTGTCGGGTGAGTTTCCACTTCATTTTCTCCCCTCAAGCCAGCAGGTGGACACTCAAAAAAAATCACCAGAAAATCCCAACGGCTGACAAAGTGTTGTCACTCCTTACACACATACACAGTAAGAGCAGCACCTCTGTCCCCGAAGGGCGTGCAGACAGCGACTCGGAGAGCGGCGTCTGGCCCTCTGGTGCAGGGCAGCGTCAGAGCGATCTAGCAGGGGCCTGGGAGGCCGGGCCGCGAGCCGGAGGCTTTTCTGCGGGAGCTTGCGTGGCCAGCGGGCTCGAGGTGTCGCGGAAAAAAGGGGACTCCAAGCTCCGGTGACTTGTCGCTCTTCCTCTTCCCATTGTAAATAAATGTTTCCATTCACCCTCCCTCCCCCATTGTATCTTTATTGTTTTGTGCCCTTTTTCTGAAAAGAGCACCTCCCAGATTGTGTACAATGCAGATCCTCCCAGCTCTGAGCCTGGGCCTGCTTAGGAGTTTTGCCGGGGGTGTGGCTGGTGGCGATTCCTGAAAGCAAAAGGTGGAGTTCCTTTTGCTTGCTGTGTTTTTCCCTTTCTCCATCCCACACCCTCTGTGACGGCAGCGTCCAAGCGGTGAAGGGGTCACGAAAGGGCCCGTCTGGGCATGAGGTGCTGAAGGAGGAGCGGCCAGGCCTTCTGGGGCTGGGGAGGGGGGCTGGGGGAACCTGGGGGGGCTGGGAGGGCGGGCCCTGTTCTCCAGTGTCAAGGCCCACAGCTGGCTGGGCCCTCTATTGTCTGTGTGCTGTATGCATTCTTGTCATTGTTTCAGTGACTAATCGCTTCTTATGTAAAGGTCCCTGGACCCCGCCTTCATTTGTCTTATGTCCTGCCCTATCTGGCATAGTGCTGTCAATAGAACCCTTATCAAAGGGGAGGCATTAAAGCACTGCCGCTGCAGACACAAATATCAGGGAGTGCCTGTTGTCCACCTGACGGCCAGGGGTGGGGGAGGGGAGGGGGTGGGGGTGGCGTCCCTCTCCCTCTTTGCAGAGGGAGAGACTGAGCTACAGAGAGGTTGAACGACTTGCCAATGTTGGTGCACCTAGATCAGTTGAACACATCCTGACTTCCATGGGGGAAAAATCAAGCTGGCTAATGCTTGGAAGAAGGCCCAGGCATGCCTGATGCTCACTGAGCTACATGGAAATACTGGACTTTTCTGTGCCAGGGGACACTTCCGTGAGGCCTGCCTGGGCCAAACCAGCCACTCAGAGGCCTTAGAGCAGGGGTCCCCAAACTTTTTACACAGGGGGCCAGTTCACTGTCCCTCAGACCGTTGGAGGGCCGGACTATATGGGCCCAGCACGCTTCCGCTGCGCGACTCTGCTAGCGGCTGGAGGGCCGGACTATAAAAAAAACTATGAACAAATCCCTATGCACACTGCACATATCTTATTTTAAAGTAAAAAAACAAAACGGTAACAAATACAATATTTAAAATAAAGAACAAGTAAATTTAAATCAACAAACTGACCAGTATTTCAATGGGAACTATGGGCCTGCTTTTGGCTAATAAGATGGTCAATGTGCTCCTCTCACTGACCACCAATGAAAGAGGTGCCCCTTCCAGAAGTGCAGCGGGGGCCGGATGAATGGCCTCAGGGGGCCGCATGCGGCCCGCGGGCCGTAGTTTGGGGACCCCTGCCTTAGAGTCTGGTAATCCCAGGTTGAAACAATGTGCAGACTGGCCAGGCGTGATGTGAGGCAGAAGAGGAAGCGTCAGAAAACTGTGTGGAGTATGTATGCCTACATGTGTGTGCACAAGCATGCATGCCCATGTGTACATTGTACATGTGTGTATACACGTGTTCATGTCCATGTGTGCACTGTACATGTGTGCATATGTGCACACATGCAGGTATATAGGCCTGTGTGCATTCCCTGAGTTCATGTGTGCAGGCTTGTATGCATGCATGGGTGTGTGCACATGTGTGTGTATGCATTGTATACCTATGTGTGTGCATGTGTGTTCACGTGTGTTTTCTCTTGTACGTGTGCAGGCAGGGAAGGTGAATATGGCAAGGAGGAAGGAGAAACAAGCACACCCTGTCTCTGCCCGGAAGCCGTGCCCTGTATCGCCTCCTCACCATCTCTGCTCCACCCTGGCTCTGTTCAAGGCCTCGCAGAGCAGGGGCCCAGGCAGCAGCGTGACTGAGACGTTTGGCTTCTTGCTTCGACAGCCTGCAGGTGACAGACAGGATGGGAGGCGTCAATCTGGCCAGGTGAGAGCTAAGCAAACCAAGAGAAACAATTACTCAGGGTGGGAGCGCTTCCTTGGGCAAGAAGGATGCTAGTTAGCGTAACGACTCTGAAATAAAATGGAACGGTGCTCAGCACTTTGTTTTCTGACCACGATTGCTCCCTCATTGTTAGACGTGTATGGTCCAGTGGGGGTGCAGGTACACGTATGTGTGCATATGAATACATATGCATTTTAAACTGAGTCCTTTTTGTTCTGTTGCAAAAGCATGCATGCACACGGCCAGATATTCAGAACATGAACAGGTTCCCAGAGCGGACAGTGCCTCCTTTCTCCTGAGGACCCCGGGCGTCCCCGGAGCAAGCACACGTGTGCTCCCAGGAGGTGCCTGCACATCACGTGCTGTCATGCCCACTCGTTCCGTGGAGACGCAGGTGCAGCCGGCGTGCTGGAGTGCCTGCTCTTCTCAGTCTGCCGGGCGGTTTGGGGGCCTGTTCTGTATCAGCACCTGGTGCATTTTTAAATGGCTTCACAGGATGTCACCATGTGACTTCTCAAAGCATGACTTTTTAAGCAGTGTCCTTTGTTCGGGACGCAGCTGTGTGGCTCACAGCCCGCTGTTACCAATAAGTAACAGTGTCTTTGCCCAGGTCGCTTCCCTGTCCTGATGGGGCCTTCGTCTCTGTGGGGTGGGAGGTCAGAGGGACAGGACTTCCCGGTCAGGATGGTGGACTCGCTGTGGTTGTCAGGATCAGAGGGCCCCCTCCTGGGACTCCCCAGCTCCACACTGGACCCCTCTCCAAAGGCACCCTCTCCCCCTCCCTTGCCACACTCAGGGGTCTGCAGGAGTGGCCGAATCCATCCTTAGGCTTTAAACTTATCCCCTAGAGCAGGTGTCCCTAAACTTTTTACACAGGGGGCCAGTTTACTGTCCCTCAGACCGCTGGAGGGCCGCCACATACAGTGCTCCTCTCACTGACCACCAATGAAAGAGGTGCCCCTTCCGGAAGTGCGGCGGGGGCCGGATAAACGGCCTCAGGGGGCTGCATGCGGCCCGTGGGCCATCGTTTGGGGACGCCTGGTCTAGAGCGTCCGGAGATGGTTTTTGTTGTCCCCGCGTTGGAGGCCTCTGGCGGGTGGACACCAGGGGTGACGCTCACCATCCCGCAGTGCACAGGCCGGTCCACCACAAAGCACGGTCCAGTCCGAACGTCCCCAGTGCGGCCACGCAGAAACCCAGCTCTGAGTGCTGTAGAGGACACCGCGGACCGAAGGCCCTGAGCAGGCTGGGTTTAGACTGAGGTCAGGCCCGGCAGGCTGGGGCCGGACGTGGTGGCAGCCCAGGTGGAAGGAAGCTGCAGTAACTCGTGTGGACCAAGCTGAAGTCCCCAGTCACCGCACCAGCCGATGGCCACCACCAGGGCCAACACCCTCTCGGCTCTTGGGGACAGCTCCTGATTATTCTAGGGTGTCCATGGAGTCCTGGATGGCCGGGGCCCCACACGGGTGGGGTTCAGTGACGAAGAACACCAGCCGTGCCAGGCGCTCCCCGGAATCGGAAGGAGGTGGAAAGAGTGGTTCAGATCCCGGCGTTCCAGCTGGATTTCCGCTGCCGCTGAGGCCAGCTGGGGCGTGGACTTGGGCAGAGGAAGACCATGGCCGACCAGCGGGGCGGGGCGGGACAGTGTCAGGTATGTGTTGGTGACCTTTCTCAGAGCACTTCATTTCCTGGCAGGGGGCATCTCATCTCTGGGCACCCACTGGACGGGGCTGGGGAGAAGTCTGGGGGCTCCATCAGGCTCGGCGGCCTGAGTCCCCGCAGGACCCCCGGACTCCCTGGAAGGTGCCGGGGGAGGGGGCACGTGGCAGTGCCCACAGAGCCCTTTCTACTCCCGCAGCAAAAAAGAGAAAGAAAAAAAAGAGTAAAGAGTCTTCTATTCTTCCTCGCGCACTCTCTCCTCCCTCCTTCAATTATAGGGGGACTCGGGCAGCTGGCTGGACAGTGAAGGCAGAACAGGCCCCAGGCAGCCGACCGGACCTGGCTCTGGCGGCTTCCCCAAAGGCCAGCCCACCCCCAGGGCCTGTCGGTTGTGCTTCGTGTATCCAGAGGTGGGATGCGCTCGCCTTGTGCATAACTGACACCGATCGGCGAGCGTGCCGGGCCCCACGCCGGCTTGAGGCAGGCGGGGCGCACCGGAGCCGGAACTCCGAGCTTTGGGAATTGATGACGTGTGGCTCAGTCTAAATCGTAGCCTGCAGCGTTTCCATTCAAAATACGTCACTGACCGTGACCACCCACCCCCACCCCCCATCAGCTGCGGGCGGGGTGGAGGGGTCTGAGCCTTGGGCTGCGGCCCCTGCCGGAATTACCGAGGGAGGGAAGGTGTCCACTTGCCCTCTGGGCGCGTGCTTGTCCTCTGTCAGACGTGTCCTATCAGAAGAGGCGTCTGACAAACGGTCCCAGCTGTGAGATCGATCTGTCCCCCGAGTTCAGGACTAACTGTCCTCGTGGACTTGTGGTGGGGAGAGTGAATGAGACAGGAAACGGCCCCCAGGGCTCCGTGGGCCTCGGCCCCGACCCTCTGAGAGCGCAGGGAGCTCCCTTGTGGAGTCTGCAGGGTTCTGGAAACCCTGTGGGTGGCTGCCAGGGACACAACGGTGTCAAACACACCGACTCAATGTCCTCTCTCCCCGCTCCTCCCAGGATGGCGAGGCCACGGGTCTGGGGAAGGCCAGCGGAGCCAGGGCTAACTGCCTGCCCAGGGCTGGGCTGTCCCTCCTGGGGTGTCCTATGGTTCCGTGAGGCCTGACCCTGGGGTCCCTGCTTCCTCCCATTCGTTCACACTTTGGGTCTATGCTCAGCGCCGTCCTAAGGGGTGTGGATTGGGGTGGGTGTTCCTTGTTTCCTTTATAACCTCTGTGACCCCAGGGCCAAGTGCTGGGCCCTCCCCACCCCACCCCACCACCTCGCGGGCTCACCTTCTGCCCCTAGCTTTTGTCCTAGGCCCCTCACCTCTTCCCTGGGCAGCGTGGGGGGACCCTGAGGTGGAACCCCCCCGAACGCCCCTCCGTCTCTGCCCAGCCCCTGCTGTGCCCTTCGAGGTGTTTCATTCTTTGTTTCTGACTTTGCCTCGTTCTCACTACTTTAACCTCAGCTTCTGAGTTGATCCAGGTAGATACTTGTACCCTTCCCCTGCCCCCCAGCACCGTGTGGTCATAACTGCTTACGTAACTAGGGTCCACCCAGGAAACCGACACTGCTACAACCCGCGGACCTCACTCAGATTTCCCCAGGTTCACAGGCACACAGGCGTGCGTATTTGTGTCTTTGCTTCCACATCAGGGTAGGACAGGGGGTCCTCCTGACGAGTCGTCCTGTCTCTGGACAGGAGTGGAAGTCACACAGGTGAGCTCATGAGATAACATGTCACGTGCGATATTTTTACATTTCTCGTAATGACGTCTCCTTCCTGATGCCTAGGGCTTCTGAGCACATCATGACTGCCTCATAAATATTTATTACAAATAGCAACATGAATCAATATGCTATTCTTTAGAGAAACAACCGCGAGCCTGGACACGTGAGCAGGGTCTCAGCAGTCCCGTCTCCCCTGAGAGGCAGGTGTGGAGTCGAAGTCACCCCGACAAGCAGCAGCCGTGAGTTCAGGGCTGGGCTTTGCTGCTTCCCAGCTGGGAGGAGGACGGGCCACTCTGACCCTCGGTGTCTTCATCTCATACAGTAAGCCAGCTGGGCTGACTGTCTCCACACTCCTTTCCAAATGGAAGACCTCTAGAAACCCAGAAACGGCAGCATCTTTAAGACTTTAAGTCTGACTTTCCCTCTGTCAGGATTTCATTCTTGTTCTTGGAGTTTCTTCGTCCAGAGTTTGTTTAAATTTTCAGGCTTTGAGCCATGGAAGGAAAATAATCTACTTGATTTCTTACCAACTCAGAGACAACATGAAAGATCTCATTGGCATGAGGATCCGACAGCAGAGAGTTTCCAAGCGGGAGACACGGGGCCATTTGGTGACACTGGATGTTTGTGTGGACTGTGGTCCAGCCAAGCCCAGGGACGGTTCCTGGGACAGCCACCGGCTAAGCAGGCTTGCTGGGCGTCTTCCTTCCCCCAGCCTTTAGCAGAGCAGGTCCCGTGCCACACAGCACAGGGGACCCCACTGTTCCGTGACAAACACGCCCGGGGTCCGAACCCCGCAGCCCGGGAGTCAGTCCACCTTGTGCACATTCTCTGTGAGCCCCAGCGGCCTCCCAGGGGACGGTCCTCTTTTAGGGGCTGGTGTGAGCCATCTCTCAAAAGCCTCTCTGCCCCCCACCCCAAATATGGACCAGAAAGTGACCCAAGGACCAGAGAGAGAAGCTGACCTCACTGTCCGGACTGGGTGTGCAGCTGGGCAGATGGGCACCCATCCCAGTTCTGCTCTGCGGTGTGACTTCCGGATGATTCCCACCCTTCTCCTGCCTCAGTTTCTAAGCTGCAACCTGGGAAGGAGGGGGGACACGCCCTGTCTCCGGCTGTGGGGGGTGGGGACACGCCCTGTCTCCCACTGTGGGGGGTGGGGACACGCCCTGTCTGCGGCTGTGGGGGGTTGGGACACACCCTGTCTGCGGCTGTGGGGGGTGGGGACACGCCCTGTCTCCCGCTGTGGGGGGTGGGGACACGCCCTGTCTGCGGCTGTGGGGGGTGGGGACACGCCCTGTCTGCAGCTGTGGGGGGTGGGGATACACCCTGTCTCCGCTGTGGGGGGTGGGGACACGCCCTGTCTCCGCTGTGGGGGGTGGGGACACGCCCTGTCTCCGCTGTGGGGGGTGGGGACACGCCCTATCTCTGGCTGTGGGGGGTGGGGGCATGCCCTGTCTCCAGCTGTGGGGGATGGTTCATTTCATTAATACGGGCAGAGGGCAAGACCTTGGTAAATGTGACCTGTCTTCCTGCCGCTTCGCTCTGTACTGCTGACCTGGCCTTCAGCTCCCGAAACACAGGAACCCCGCAGGCGCCCAGCCCGTGTGCTCCACGGCGTGCGTGTCTCACGGCAGGACATCGGGCAGGCTGTCAGCGTAGACCCGGTCTCCCCGCCTGACACGTGACCCGGAGCCCTCATGTACAGCAGGCGTCCCCGGGAGGGCACAGCTCCCCACGGGGAGCCTCCGTGCGGGCTCTGACCTCGGACTTCCTCTCTCCTGAACCCGGAGCCCTCCGAGCAGCTTTGAGAGGTTGGAACCATGGCGAGGGGCGCGCGGGGGAGCCCGGGAACCGGCCTGTGCGGTCTGGAGAGGGACCTTGCTGTACCTCCCTTTAGGCAGGAAAATTAATAGGGTTTTCTAAGCCACCTCTCAGCGATCCGGGACGAGCCCTGCACATGTGCAGGCTGCATCCCCACATGAAAACTCCCTCAGTGGGGCCTTTATCACTCGGGTCCTCGTGGGTTGCCGCCCGCCGCAAGGCCACACGTTTTCTGGTCTTGGTTAAGACCCTCTGAGAAGACAGGGAAGCACGGTGATCCGTGCTCTTGCCGGCTGAATCGCAGGAGTCATTTCTCATACGGTTCAAATCCGAGACTGGATCGCTGCCTCGCCCAGTGGACAGGAAGCAGTCTGTCAATTCCCGTGAGCTTCGGTCCCATCAGGCAGGCGCCTCGGCTGTGTTATTTCTGTTAGCGGGGAAGACTGGGGGGGTCTCTCATTCCCAGGCTGAGTGGATCTCACAGGCAGAGGGACCCTCGGCGCTGAGCCTGGGCCCCTGGTCAGCAGGACTCTCCTTGCTGCTAGGAGACGCCCCAGCAGGAGGAGGACCTCGGTGGGGACCGGGTGACCTTCACGTTTTTCTGAGTTCGGAAACATCCAGGAGACAGTGTCTTGTGGATTTGAACTCACGCTGTGGAAGCCTTGTCTGAATTTTAAGTTTGTTCCCTGAGCCTCGGGCGAAGGAAGCCGGGGCCTCACCTCTCTTCCTCCCCTGCGGGACCCATGTCGGGATTTCTCTGCCTGTTTTCCCTTCAGCCTAAGTCTGTGTGGCGGCCAGGCCTCTGTCAGTGCTCCCCACCCCCCTGACATGGGCGTGGTTCCCCTGAGGGGACACCTGGGTCCCTGTGGTTCCCTGGCAGCAGAGCTCCGAGTCACGGGGTCCCCTGCAGAAACTTCTCGTATGGATCTTCACCTCCACGGAGCCTTGCGGGGAGCAGGTGTTCACTAAGACGCAGGGGCTTGCCGGCAGCCTGGACGGGAAATACTATTATCTGGGCTTCTCTGCACAGAAGCGAAGGCTGAGGGCTGCGTCCACCAGAGAGGGTTTTGATGGAGAATTCTCCTGGTTACCGAATTCCAGTGGAATTCCCCGTGGCTACTGGCTGTGGCGGGGGTGGGTGGGGCCGATAGAGTGTATGACAATGTCACACAATGAGGAGGCATTAGCATAGTCCTCTTTTCATGGGGGAGGGACCTCCGGGCCCCAGACAGGTGGGCAGGTCCCTGCGAAGCCCTGTGCCCATCGCTCAGGCTTCCGATATGTTAAAAACAGTGTCCTCCGGTTTGCTCTGGGCTGGGCAGCGACACAGCGTCAGGGTGTGGGGCAGGAGGAGACGGGTGCAGGGCTGACCCTCTGGTGGACGTGCCTGTGTTTCCCTGGGTGTGTTGAGGCACAGCGTCCCCAGCAGCTGCCCGGGAGGGGGTCTGGCTGGGGGGGGATAGAGGAGAGCAGTGAGCAGAGCCCGCTAGCCCCCCCCCCCCGGCCCTGCTGACTGGTGGTCACGTCCCCTGGATGCACTGGCGCCTCACGTGTCCAGATGCCCGTGATGCTGATGTCAGACTGACCCACGCAGGGAGGACGGTGACACATGGCAGTGAGGGTGATGACCTTCCCGGTGTCCCAGGTGGCTGTGGACCAGGCCGAGGACCAGGTGAGGAGAAGGCAGGTGTGTGGAGGCCTCTCTGGGGCTCAGGCCCCGGAGCCGTTTGCTCAGGGTGGAGGGCGTCAGGGTGCTGTTGTCCCCCAGAGCCGGTCAGTTACCGATGGCCAAGCTCAGCCCGCAGCCTTGGTGCCCCAGGACTGTTGTTGGGAGACAGGGACGAGAGAGCGCAGGGGACAGGTGCTGCTAGAGAGGGCAGGTTGTCCACAGCAAAGTGCCTGTCCCAGCAGGACAAGCCGCGCAGCAGGGAGCTCCTCGCTCTCCAGGAACCGGCCCCGCCGGAGGGCCTGGGTGTGGACCTGGTGAGGCGGGCGGGAACCCATCCAGAGCAATTCCAGGGCCCCCGCCCGGCGCTGGCTGCGCTGGTCCCCACGATGCTCACGTTCCTCCTGCTCTCCTGTCCTGGAGTCCCTTCACGGAGAACGACCAGGGCCCCGAAGCCTCACCCACGGTGACCTTCATGGCGCCACCTGAAGTCCTGCCTCCGTTTCAGTCTGCAGCCCGCGACTCAGAGTCACGAATCAAGGGCCAGTGTCCCAGCCCCCCTCCCTGGCCCCCACGGCCCTGCACGTGTAACCCTCACAGACGAGGTGAGGTGGTTGCTATGCCCAATGTCAGCGGCGACAAGCCAAAGATGTATATATATATAATACACTAGAAAGCCTGGTGGTCATATGAAATGACCGCTGTTCTAGATATTATAAATTTAATTAAAATGATTTGTGCAAAGGTGTCTGCTAATTCAAACTGAATTACCCAGGGCAGGTGGCGAGGACGCCCCTTTGCTTAGTGCCCCACGGGGTTTCCCCCTTCTACTTGCTTAATTGCTTAAAGTAGAGTGCAATGAAGGAAACCACTGGTGGTACATTTCTTAAGAGCCACCGCTAGCTCAATAAATAAAGGTGACTTAAATAATAAAATGTTAATTCACATGTCAAAGATCTCTTTGTACACAATATTTCTTGTGTAGATCTTTCCATCATTTTTAAGCTCGCCTTGCAGAGGACCATCAATTATTTTTAATTTTACGTCCGTTCTTTCACGAACTCTTGAACAGGCAACATAAAGTTGACCGTGTCCAAATGCAGGCTCAGGTAAAAAAAATGCCAACACGCAAAAATTAAAGTTTCTCCATTTGAAACTGTTTTAATCCTTTTTGCGTTTCGGTCAGCATTACTCTGTCATTTTTTTGCATTTCTCTCCTGCCTTTGTTCAAGGGACTCATTTTGTCGAGACAGGCTTTTTTGTCTTGCATCTAAGGCAAGCCTTGTTTCTCTATTCTCATCAGTCTCATTTTGCCGAGAAAGACGCATTTGCTCTGCGACTGAAGCAAGCCTTGTCTTTCTCTGCTCAGTGGTTTCTTTTTGTTGAGAAAGCCGTTTTTATGCAGCTTTAGCTCCTTTTCTCTCCTCTTCAGTGCTGTATTTTCTAGGAGGCATTCTTAAAAGAAATTACGTTAAGACGTAGTTTTTATGTAAAACAGATGATTGCCAGTGCAAACGAATGTTCACCTTCCCCCTGACCCACTCAATTTGCGTTCAGCCGTGGCAACTTCACCCCATTGGCTAGTACAGTTACGCAAGCAACCAATAAGCTATCGGCGACAAACAGACACTTAAGCCTCATATAATAAAGATTTAAGCTGGAAGTAAGGGAGGTTGATGAGTTGCTTGTAAGCTGTGAAATTCCAGACGCATGGAGTCCTCCACAGGAAGAGTTGCCTTCTTCCAAACCGCCTGTTCTTAGCCTTGTGTCTGCCTCGCGGCCGATGCTCAGGAACTATGGGGCCGTGCGCTACTGCAAGGGATAACCTGACCAACCCAGCCCGTGCCTGTGAGCTCTTCATCACTTCAGGGGTTACTGAGCTTATGTCTGGGGCGGAAGCGAGGGGCTATTCTCTCCACGCATCTGAAATGCCCCCCTCCCCAGTTTATGATGCTGTGTTTAACTGTGTGCAGGAGGCAACCACCCAGCCACCGAGACCCGGGCCAGCTGGCTCACCCTTCTTGAGTTTCAGTGTCCTTATCTGAAAAGCAGGTAGGAGAGAGAGGAAGTGAAAGGGGGGTTCTGGTGGAGGGGACTGCCTCCCAGCATCCCCAGAACTAGGGCCCCCTCCTGCGTCAGGGACTCCCACTGTGGCCGACAGCAGCGGGACCCCAGAGCAGTGAGACCCTCGGAGTTCTTCCATGTGACAAAGCCGCGTGCCCCGGGACACCTGGTGTGATGGGACTCTTCACTGTGGGAGTCACGTCTTGGACAGGACCGAGGTCACGCGGCCTTGAGCCCACCTGCCTCTAGGACTCCTCCTCTTGACCTAAGACTGACAGCACCTCCTGGGGGCGGGGCGAGATGTGGGCGGAGTTCTTGGGTTCCGCCCTCCAGATAGTGTCTGCTACCCGGCCACCTCCAGGGGCCCCTCAGGCCCTCTGGCCAGGGGACTCCTAGCCCCATGGCTCTCCAGTGAGTGCCCACAGGGTTCCGCCGGTCACATCCCTAGTGTGAGGACACAGAAGAGGTGGTTCTAGTGCTTTAAAGAAACGGTAGCGTCCAGTGTCTCAGGGCCTGTGGGGGAGGGGCAGGGCCACACCCGGGGGTGGTGGAGCTGGGCGGGGTGCAGGCAGACAGACAGGTGTTCAGTGTAGTTTCATCAAACATCTTTATTCACGACCCGGAAGCGGGCTGTGAACAGAACACTCGTCAAGTGCCTGAGCACTAACCCGGGAGGAGTTCCAACAGATGGCCAGTCACCTCATGGTCTGCAAAGGACAGCCCTTGCCCTTCAGCGGGCCCGCGGTCCTCGGGACGCGGAGCGTCGCTTGGTTGACACACGATTGCTCAAGTTTAGCTGGCATTTGGGTTGGCTTCCTTCACGTGTATATTTTTACACTGGGTGCCTTTCTATTTATGTTAGTTTTGGGACGATGACTCATCCTGTTGTGTAATGAGGACCCAGCCGGAGAGACAATATTTTTGCAAGAGTGAGGGGGTTCCAGAGGGCAGCCAGGACAGCGGCCAGGACACGGTGGTGGCGGCCGGTGGCCTCGCCGGTCTGGAGACGGGCCTCTGTCCCGTCCCCGGGAAGACCTCTCTCACTTCCTTAGATGTCACCCGTTCTCTGACAAGTTGCCCTTCTCAGAGGAGCTTGGGGAGAGCTTAGCACCCTCTTCGAACCTGTGGTGTGTGTGGATTTGGAGTCCGGAGACCTGGACTTGAATCCTTGCTCTGCGTTCTCCTGAGCTTTGATGGTGGGCACTCACCCTCTGTGACTCAGTTTCTCTCTGTGGAAGAAGGCGGGGGGAGACCTGGGCTCTCAGGGACATGTCGGGAGAAGGAGAATTGAATGGAGTGATATTCTTGAGAGAATTCTGTGGAAGGGAACACCGGCCAAAGTTAACATGACATTGGACTCATTCTGCAGGAAGGAGGGGTGTGCGCCGCCCTGTGCGTCTGGAGCACTCCGAGTGATTATCAGCCGGCCGGCCAAGAACATTTGGAAGCGCGGCCGGGAAATTCAATCTGGGAAAATGCTAGTCAATACTTGGGGACAATAGAACATTGGCAGGGCTCTCGGAGTTGGCAAAACTAATCAAACTACTCTTCAAATACTTGGGCGCAACGCGCTGCGATGAGGGTGCCAAACTCCTTTTCTTATAAATGTCGGGTGCTTTGTTTGTTCCAGCGGAAACAGGACCCATACGCTTCTGATTCATTTGCACTTAATTTGCTAAAAGGCTATTTGTTAGCGGTTCCAGCAAGCTGCCGGGCCCCCTGCAAAGTCACTGTCCAGACTTCCTCCTTCAGAAACGTCACCAGCGTGCTACACAAAGGATATCCGGATGTATTTAAATGTTATTCGGTCAAAAATCCCTATGTAAATGAAATTTTGAATCTATCTGTCTATCTATCTATCTAGATATATGGAATTCTTGAAAAAATATTCTTGAATATATATAAATGTTGGATGTTTAGATGTGATTTATTGCTTGATGTCTACAAAGCGTCCTTCCCCATCTTTGTGGTTCTGACCGAGAGAGAAGGCGTGGTCCCTAGGCAGGCTCGGGGCTTCTTGTGGTCAGCTTGGAGCGTGTGTCCGGCAGATGGTACTTAAGCCTGGAAGAGGGGCCTCTGTGGGCGCAAGCCTTCTTCACGAGTCGTGTGAAGGGCTTTCCCCAACACGACCGGCTCCCTGGCAACCTCACCAGAGTAAAGTTCCGTCTCCATGAGAGTGGGTGCTGCTTCCAGTTTGTCTTATTTTTCATTGTGATACAGTATGTATCTTATTTTTCATTGTGATACAGTATGTATCTTATTTTTCATTGTGATACAGTATGTATCTTATTTTTCATTGTGATACAGTATGCGGCCCATGAAACTGACCATCTGAACCACGTTTCGGGGTGCACGGTGAGGGCGCTAAGCACCCTTACTGGAATCCTTGTGTAGCGGTCACCACTGTCCATCGATGTTCGGAGCTGTTTTTCCCCCCAAACACTGCACTTGTTTACACTCATGTCCCATGTTGTGTCCTCCCCCCCCCCCCGAGTCTCTGGCCATCTTAGTCTCCTTCTATGCAGTGCTCTCTTTCCAGGTGGTAAAAGCACCTAGAATTCGACCCTGTCTGCAAGGGTGTGGCCACAGTCACAGTGTTCCCATCTAGCTCGTCTAACGAAGTGGGCAAGTGTTGAGGGGACTGATGGCACCAATTGTTAGACATGGCATCCTGGTGCTGGCTTACCCGCTGCCCGCCCACCAGGGGACCGGGGTCTCCTGGAACCCAGGGCTGACTGAGCACAGGTGCCATCCTGCCCACAGACAGTTGCGGGGGCTGGGGGGGCAGCCGTGTCCTGTGATGATGGGACTCAGCTTTGCAGAATGAACTAGAACCAGCAGGCTCTCCTCTGGGAAACCTGGAAACCGAGTGTCTGAGCCGTTGATGAAGATCAGAGATGAAAATCCAGAAGGAGGCTGTGTGAGCCTGCTTGGGCTGCACACCGGGTGGCCCAAACCGTAGAAAGTGATTTTCTCACCATGCCGGCGGCTAGACACCTGAGAGCACGGTATCGGCAGGGCTGGCTTCTCCCGAGACCTGTCCCTGGTTGGCGTGTCACCCCGTGGTCTTCCTTCCCTGCCTGTCTGTGTCCTGATCTCTTCTGACAGAGACCCGGTCACTGTGGATCAGCCCCTAACCTGGGGACCTCCTGTAAACACTTCATTATCTCTTTCAAAGCCGTATCTCCACATAAGGGCTGCAATCTGAGGGTGTAGGGAGTTAGGATTTCCACGTTCGAAGAGACACCTTTTGGGGGGCACGTTCCACCAATGACGGAGACCCTGACTGGGGTGCCATCAGGGAGGCTGCACGTCCTCCGCCCGCCCGTCGGTTGGACGGTGGGTAGAGCTGACCTGGAGGGACCCCAGGACCCGGAGGGAGACCTAGGGAAGGAAACGCGTACTTCTCCGTCTGAGAGCTTTCTGGGACCACTTCTGAATGTTTCCGTTCCCTTGAAGAAATTAGAGAGGGTCCCCTTCTGCCTGGCAGCACCGGAGGGCCCTGACCCGCGTGGCCTCAGGGAAGCCATCGTGCCGAGAAGGATCCGAAGAGTCACCACATGGGGCCCGTGGGAATGCGCTAACCCGGGTGTTCCAGGGACCGGCAGGGGTTAGTCCACAGATACCGGGGTCTCCCCAGCGGCCCCCGGTTCCGTTTGCGTTTGCTGTGCTCCGGGATCACGGTGATTAGTGCTGTTTGCTGAAGGCTCTGAAATAATTCCCCTCTTATCCGTTTTTTCCCCCTGCAATGTAGTCTTTCAGCCAAACAGTGCGGTCCTTGCCCCATGTTTGTTAAAAAGGTTAGGGAAAATGTCATCCAACCCACAGCCTGGAGAGGGACGCTGAGCCGCTGGTGGGAGCTCCCTGGGCATCTTCCTGCAGAGTCCAGAGCAAACAGAGGCTGTGTGCTCACAGGCAGGGAGCTGCCAGCCCGTCCCCGGGGGTGCCGTGAGCTGGTGCCATGAGCTGGTCCCACGCACAGAGGCGAGCACCTGCCTCTGTCCCCCTGCCCCTACCTGGCCGTGTCCGGCGCTCCGTCCCGCCCTTACACCTTACACGTGGCCGCCTGGCTCTACCAGCACGGCCTCGGCTCATGGGTCCAACTTCCTTTTGAAACCTTCCTTGGGATTTCAAAGTGAGAAACCACCAGTGAGAAAGATCAACATTGGAAACAGAAGGAAATAAAATCTGGCGGCGTGTTTTGAGAACACGCACCGTTCTGATACCAGAACGAGCACACGCCGAGGGAGAGACAAGCTGTCTTCGGGCCACGCTTTAACTCTTAAGGCGAGAATTCACCCTGAGCATTTTCTGTGCGAGTCTAATTACACCGCGTGCTTCGCAAGGTCATTTTCTCAAGGACAGTTCAAAGGCAAGTGTCAGCGTGACCCTGTCCGATCCGCATGCCGTCAGCTTCCACCTGGACAGACTCGGCATTGGGAAGGTCTTACCACCTGTGGCTCTAAGCGAGGGTTTAAATCAGCCATGTTTGCCTGACCTGTGGTGGCGCAGTGGATAAAGCATTGACCTGGAAATGCTGAGGTCGCCTGTTTGAAACCCTGGGCTTGCCTGGTCAAGGCACATATGGGAGTTCATGCTTCCAGCTCCTCCCCCCTTCTCTCTCTCTTTCCTCTCTCCCTCCCTGTCTCTCTCTCTCCCCCTCTCTCCTCTCTAAAAAATGAATAAATAAAATAAAATTTAATAAATCAGCCATGTTTGTCCTCGACAACAGTGGACAGGAGATTCATTTAAAAGTGAGGTGACCAAGCCTGTCTTTTTTATCTCTCTCTCTCTCTATTTATCTGTGTTGACTGGAAATCTTGGTTTTATTAGTTGTTTTGACAGAACAAAATTAAAAGTTTCTATTTCCTGACTACACATTATCTTCTAGAGAAAAAGCAGCCAAGATTTTAAATATTCCAGAGAGACGCATTAAATGAATAATTACGTAATTGATAGGTAGACATTTAGCATCGGTATAACCATGGAGTGATGCTTTGATCAAAAACTCTGTTCCGAATAGCACTTTTCTATAAATTTAATTACATTAAGAAAACTAAGCGAGCTGTTTTAAATCTGCAGTTGCCTTTTCTAACTGCGTGATTAAAAGAAGGAAAAACTTCATTGCCTAGCTGCTATAATAAGTTTAGCTAGTTTGTCTTTTCTCTACAGTAATTTTTTGAAATCCTTTTTTTTGAAGTGTTCCTCTCAGATGCTCAGTCACCCTGTTTTCTTTATTTTGAAAATATTTTTTATTTTTCAATTACAGTTGATATTCAATATATTAGTTTCAGCGATTAGACATTTATATAACTTGCTAAGTGACCACCCTGAGAAATCTTGTACCCATCCCATCTGACACCATCCATTGTTATTACAATATTATTGACTATATTCTCTCTGCTATATTTTACATCCCCATGGCTATTCTATAACTACCAATTTGTACTTTTTTGTGTGTGTGACAGGGACAGAGAGAGAGAGAGAGAGACAGGGACAGACAGGCAAAAACGGAGAGAGATGAGAAGCATTGTTATAGCACCTCAGTTGTTTATTGATTGCTCTCTCATATGTGCCTTGACTGGGGGGCTCCAGCAGAGCAAGTGACCCCTTGCTCAAGCCAGCGACCTTGGGTCCAAGCTGGTGAGCCTTGCTCAAACCAGATGAGCCCGCGCTCAAGCCAGCGACCTCGGGGGTTTGAACCTGGGTCTTCTGAGTCCCAGTCCAATGCTCTATCCACTGTGCCATTGCCTGGTCAGGCTATATGTTTTTTGATTGGAGCATTTAATCCATGTGCATCTAAAGTAATTTTTATAGATATGTATTTATTGCCTTTTTATTCATAGTTTTATCTTTGTTCTTCTTTCCTCCTCCTCCCCCTCCTCCCCCTCCTTCCCCTCCCCCTCCTCCCCTTCCTCCCCCTCCTCCCCTCCTCCCCCTCTTCCCCCTCCTCCCTTCCTCCCCCTCCTCCCCTTCCTCCCCCTCCTCCCCCTCCTCCTCCTCCCCCTCCCTTTAGCGTTGCAATATTGGTTTGGTGTTGATGAACTGCTGTAGCTTTTCTTGTCTTGGAAGCTTTTCATTTGTCCTTTGGATTCTAAGGATAGCTTTGTTGGGTAGAGTAACCTTTGGTGGCACCTCAGGGAGTCACCAGGGCAGGAGCAAAAGAGTTAGCCAAGTGAGTGGAGACTCAGATATGGCACCTGCCTGCAGGCTCTTTGGAGAGAGGGCTCGGGAAAGGAACAGTGGCCTCTGCCAGCACTTCCGTCTGGGGGAAGCTTTCCCTGCAGCTCTTACCTTGATGCCAGACGATTCAGTCCCTCCCCGTAGGTGCCTGGTGCCTGTTGACCAGCTGCCCCGGCCCCGGAGCTCAGAGGGAGTGCGCCGGAGTGAGTTGGCGAGGGCCCTTGAGCAGGAGCTGCCTGGGACTCCGGGAGCCCTCCACCTCACTCAGCCACCGTCCCTGTGCTTTTCACAGTCAGGAGTGACAGGGACTTGTCTTTCCGGCACTGGACCTGGGCTGGGGGGGGGGGGGGGCTGGTGTGGGTCTGGGGCTCCTTGCTCCTCAGGGAAGTCCTCAGCAGCCAAGACAGTCTTCCAGATTTTATCTGCTACCTGGGTGTGGAACCAGCCTGCTCCCGGTCTTCGCTCTCCTGCAGTCTTGACCTGCTTCTTCTTTATGTCCGTAGCTGTAGGACTTCTGTTCAGCTCGATTCCAGGTGGTTCTGAATGGTGGCGGCTCTGTCGCCATCTCCGTGGTGATTCTGATGTGGTTGTGGGAGGTTCTGAGGACTGCGTTTACCTACCTCACCGTCTTGCCCGGGAGCTCGGAGACTGTCTTTTCAACAAGCTGCGCTGTGCAGACATTTTTCAGCGCATCTCTTTTTAAAACAGGAGCTGTGCTGGGGGCACTCCGGGACCTTGCACTCACAGTTTGGAAGGTTTGCCTTTTATTCTGTTGCAAAACAAACTTCTCTTTGCTGGAGCGGGCTTGTAAGAGCCTGGGCCCTTGGGCTGCAGGGCTCCCTGGGAAATGACCACTGCCTGTCACTTGAGTGGCCCCCGTGAGGATGAACTGTGATGGCTGACGTGGTGATCTGTGCGCAGAGCCCCGAGCGAGCAGGCGTCGGCCCAGGGGGTGCTCGCTGGCTCTCTCCGTCTGCCTCCTGCTTTCTCTCAGGCAAGCGCTCGCTAGGCAGGTCCTGTCTTTCCTGATTCAGTCGTGTGTGGGCCTGGAGGTGGAAGGGATAGAAGCCTCATGCCAGCGACACATCCCTCCCCTCTGTGGACTCAGGTTTATGGCCTCCAGGAAGACTTCACGCGAAGAGCCCGGCCGGCCTCTGAGCTCTGCTACCCGTCACGGTGAGGCCGTTGCAGGGACCCCGGGTTTTCTAGGCCCCTGTGAGAACCTAGTGAGGACACGGCGTGCAGTGTCTCTTACAAGCTGTTCTGCATCGCGGGAATGCGACAGGGCTGGGGGGCTCTCCTTCTGAGCCCAAGTGGTGTTTGCACAAAGGTGGGGACCCGCTGCAGGACCTGCCTGGGCTCCCTGGGGGCTCTCTGGGCGTGAGGACCTGCAGTGCACCCTGGGAACAAATACATTCCAAGGCTAAGAAACCAGAGTGGGAAACGGGAGAATCTCAGGACGGCAGCTGATGAGGAGACGGAAGAAGGGAATTCTGGGTGTGGGCTTCCCTGTTTAAAGAACTGGCAGTCTAGTTGAGGTAACAAACACGGCCCATGCAAAAGGCAACGCAGTGCACTGTGACGTTCCGGGGAGGCTGGCTCCGTGGAGAGGGGCAGAGCTCACCGCGGCCGACATGCCCTACTCGGGCGAGCTGTGACCTCCGTCACCTGTGCACGGAGGCACGGTGCCTGGAACGCAAATCTGGTTGCAAATGAACTTCCCACATCACCTTTAAAAATATTGTCATTTGTCTGCTTCCGAACAGACACAAGGTGAGCTGCCTGAGAACACCTAAAGCGTCTATTTCTAATGCCACACAAGTGTCACCTGTGCCCCTCCCCCTATCTCGGTGTCTATTTAACACTCACGTCACAGCAGAGCGGCCCGGCTGGGCCACTCAGGATGGGCTCTGTTCCCACGTCACGTATGTCATAGTGGAAGGGTGCTAATTCTCCTGGCAGCCCCCCTGCGCCCCACGCTCCTCTGGGTCCTGGAGGGAAACTAGTCCGCCTCCAACCAACACCTGTCATGCGCCCCAGACGGCGCCGGAACAATCCTGCGGTCACGGCAGCCCCCCAAAGCCCGCTCAGGACGTCCCACCGGACGGAGCACTGTTTCGTGTCCGGGTCTCCCTGAGGTGTCCCTCCAGGTTACCTGTGCTGGGCGTCACCTGAGCTTGAAGTCCTTGGAGAGCCCATTGGGGGAGGGGACTGGAAGCCTGGCTGCTTCTGCCTTTGTGACTGTTCTCTTCGGGGTGCTGGCAGGCGACTTAACCTACAGGGAGCGCCCACGTGTGAGAGGACAGGCGTGTGGAAGGGACAGACAGGGAGCTGTGGCCTTGGTCTGACCCGGGGCAGGGTCCGAGTCCCCAGGGCTTGGCGCCCAGGAAGCCGAGGGTGGTTTCTTTCCGGAACAGCCTCTTGTCTTCCTTGCCGTCCTGGCGTGTATTGCATGGTGGGTATGAAGACGTCTCGAGGGCCTTGTTTGCTGGTTTTCACGGTGCCACAAACTCCAAGCCCCTCGGGCTGATCGGCCGGCCTCCTCCCGCTGCTCCCTGCTGGCCGGGCTCATCTCCGCGGCTGCAGGGCGTGCAGAGCGAGGAAGGGAGTCTGGGGGTGGAACGGAAAGCCGGGAGGCAGGGTGACATCCCTATAGTTGAAGTGGTTCCGTGTCTAGATCTCTCAGCACCGTCCACAAATAAACGTGCGATGTGGGGAAGCGAACCTGTCGTGCCCGGCAGACACCTGCCCGGCCGGCCGGAACCACACCTGCAGCCGGGAGGCCTTTCTTGGAGCACGGGAAGGACTGTCCCCTCGAGCTCCCGTTCATTTACTCCAGAAACTGAAGTTCACCGTGTCTCTCTTCGGCTGGTGACGTCTTCCGCTTCACACACTGTCAACCTCGTCGACCGTGTTGCTACCTGGCGGCTGTCACCACGGCGGGAAGCCGCACGCCCCCAACAGCTGCAGCTCTTTTCTCTGCCTGGGACTCTCCTCTCTCCTCCCTCCCCCCCTCTCCCCCCGGAGCCACTCCCGGGGCCCACTGCTCACTGGGGACACCTGTGACGTCCATCCAGCCCCCGTGTGCCCGTTCGGAGCGTTCCCTAGGACTCTGGCATTGGGATGCCCTCCAACGAGGTTTGCTTAGACAACCGTCTGGACCACGGAGCTCTTCCCTGGAAGTCCGGAGAGAAAAGCCAGCTGTAAAGCTACACAGGAGGCAGAGGAGGCCCTAGCCCACCAAAGGAAAGCGAGGTGGGGGTCCGGGCCCCGCGTCGCGGCCGGGATGATACTCTGCTGTGCGGGGACGTGGGGTCAGCACAGAGCAGGGTCTGAGAGAGGGTTTGAACGCTCAGCTCTCTGGCTTCTCTGGGAACACCAGTCCCTCTGCCTGCGTTTCATTGTGGCAACATGTGTCCCGGCCTCCGGGGCACTGCCCCACCCTGCTGCCCTTCCCAGTGGGCACCCTTCACTCGGCTGTGCACCTGACCTTTCGGGATTGAAGCTTTGTGCTCCTGCCCCTGAATTTGGTGTGCTGGGGCCACTGGGTGCATGCCACCTTGGTGTGGATTCCAGAGGAAAAGCTTGCCCACAGTATGCGTTTAATGAAGGCCCATTTCATCACCTTACCGGAAAGCTAGGTGTAGCCTTCTGAGTATTCCTCATAAGGAATAGTTCCTGGCCATATCTCTCCAAACATCATAAAACCAGCTTTAGAAAGAAATCTGGGTTTTCTTTACGAAGTCAAATATTGTGCCCAGCGCAGAATTCCTTGAACTCGGTACCCGGGTACTGGTAAGTATTGACCTGCTCTGTGGCAGCCAGCACTGAGGGTCTGTGCCCCCCGCCGCTGTCTTGAGAACTCAGGGTCCCTGGGTCAGGAGCCTTGCCTCATGCCTCACCACCTCACTCCCCGAGCCGGAGCGAGGTGACGGACACACTTTCAATGGGGCGCAGGTGAGAAGACAGGGAGGGGGAGAGTAACATGGAAGAGGCTCTGCCCTCGGGGGGACGTCTAAAGCTCAGCCGGCCGGGAGAGCAGGGAGATTCCCTCCAGCACAGGTGAGAATAGGCAGGGTGGCGTGTCCAGTGTGTGCAAAGGCCCAGAGGTCAGGGAGCAGATTGGTGTTCAGGACGGTTCGAGGGGACGGAGAAGAAAGGGGCTGGGTTGCAAATGAAGAGAGAGGCGGGGGCCAGGTCATGAGGGCCACACATTCCCAGGGAGCTTGGAATGGTTATCAGAGGAACAGGACAGGATGGGGTGGGGGAGGCAGAGCAGGAGAGGATAACCCCAAAGTCAACGATTATTAATCAGAGGGTGAGGATGACACAGAGGACAGCAGATCGCCCCTCAGCTCCCCAGGGGCAGAGTGGGTGTCCCCTCTGGGGAGGGGCAGCCCTGCCTCTGGCTGGACTCAGGCGGCAGATAGGACTGGAGGGTGGGTGGAAACAGCTTTGCAGTCAGACCATCCTGGGTTTAAATTCCAGTTTTGATATTTGATTGATTTGGGGGAGGGAAATCCTTACTCACTCTGCTTCCCGATTTCTTTATTTGCAAAATAAAAGCCACTGCAAGTTATCCAGAAGACCTAGCCAAGATAAATGAGGGAAGGTGACTACACTGCACAGCAGATTTCAATGTAGACAACACAGCCCCCCACTGGAAGGGGGTGCCGTCCAGGAGGGACTTCTGTAACTAGAGAGACTGTCGATCTTTGGCTTCAACGCTGCCAAGGACAGGCTGGCTCTCCTGTTAGGGGCTAATGCAGCTGGCGACTTGGAGTTGAAGTCAATGCTCGCTCATCAAGGTTCGTTCTTGTTATAGCAGGTGTCAGAATTGTCTTCCTTTTTAAGGCTAAATAACATTCCTTTTCTGTGTATATCACCTTTTGTTTACCCATTCATCCGTCGATGTGTGCTTGGGCTACCTCCACCTCTTTTTTTTTTTTTCCCTGCTGTTGGAATAATGCTGCTGTGAACATGATGTACAAACGTCTCTTCAAGGTTGGTCTGTACAGACAGGGTGTATGCTCTGAAGCAGAATTGCTGGATCGTACGGCAATTTTATTTTAAATTTTTTTAAAGAATCACCATACTGTTTTCCACAGAAGCTGCGCCATTTAACAGTCCCACCACCAGTGCACAAGAGTTCCAGTTTCTCTACGTCACTTCTTCTTTCCTTCTTCCTTCCTTTCTCCTTCCTTTCTCTATCTCCCTCCCTCCCTCCCTCCCTCCCTCCCTCCTTCCCTCCCTCCCTTCCTTCTCTTCTCCTTTTCCTTCTCCTCTTTTTCCTTCTTTCCTTCCTTCCTTCCTTCCTTCCTTCCTTCCTTCCTTCCTTCCTTCCTTCCTTCCTTCCTTTTTTCCCTTCTCCTTTTCCTTCTCCTCCTTTTCCTTCCTTCTTTCTTTCTTTCCTTCCTCCCTCTCTCCCTCCCTCCCTTCCTTCTCTTCTCCTTTTCTTTCTCCTCCTCCTCCCTTCTTCTCCTCCTCCTCCTCCTCTTTCTCTCTCTCTTTCTTTCTTTCTTTCTTTCTCTCTCTCTTTCTCTCTCTCTCTCTCTCTTTCTTTCTTTTTTGAGAGTAGCCATCCTAATGTGTGTCAGGTGGAATCTAACTATGATTTTGCATTTTCCTACTGACTAGCGATGTTAAGCATCATTTTATGCAATTGTTAATTATCTGTATGTCTTTTTATTTTTTATTTTTTGAGAAATGTCCATTCAAGCCCTTTTCCTGTTTTTAGCATTCTGTTAGCGGCATTGAAGTAATTGTCTTCTCTCTTCCTTTTTCTCTCTGGCTTCCTTGACCCCAGACTCTTCTTCTTTCCCCATCCCTACACTGCCTCTTTTCAGCCTGCTTTTCTGGCTCATCCTCTTGTATCAGCCTTTTGCATCATTTGTGGCCCCACAGATTTTTCTCTAAAATTTCCTTTCCTTCCCACTCTGGTCTCGCAGGGGATCTCCCCCCTACTCATGTCTGTCGCCGTCCACAGCACCATGAGTATTCCCATGGCCCTTACATTTAGATTTCTGCATCCACCGACATCTCTGAATTCCAGGTGCACGTTGTCCAGTTGCCCAGGCGACGCTACCACTTGCGTATCTTAAAGGGTCCCTCATCGTGTTAAGAACTGACACCGTGGTCTGCCCCACAAAACCATTCTCCCTCCTGGGTTTTCTACCTCAGGAAAAGGGGCCGTAGTCTTCCTTCTCCCCAGAAACCTCGGCACGGTGACATCTCTCTCTTCCTCTTGAGTCTTGAGGATGTCTAGTCCTAAGAAATAGATGACATAGTTCTGATATACAGACCCACGTTAATGCATGCCGATCCATCCTCCTTGTCACCACACATTGTCTAACTCTTGTTGTTGCCTTCTACCTCAACTCCCGTGGTTACCGTTTTAATTTCTACACTTCATGCACAACGATCTCTGAAACATATATTAGATTGTCTCTATCCAGCCTCTAAATTTCTGTATGGGCTTCCTTAGGCTTTAAGAGTGACAGCCAGTGATGTCCTCACTGCAGGGTGGGACTGTGGGAAGGTACAAAAGACGAGGGGAGGACTGAGCTCTCGAGAACTTCACCTTCAATGCTGGGACTCCCTTGACTGTTTTTCTAAGTTATCCTCTTCTCTTTTCCTAGTGGCTCCTCATCGTGTCTCCTTTCGATCAGTAACCATATGGGTCCTTTAGATGCCATTTCTCTGCCCGTTCAAGCCAAGAGTCTCTCCTTGCTGGAACCCCTTGCTTTCTCTTCGACTTCCCTTGACAACACTCCTTGACGACGGCTTCCCTTGACCACACCCACCGGTGTGTGCAGTCCTGGACTTCCGTTTCTCTGATCAGGGTCTCTCTCCTTCCTGGCCTGCAAACTCAAGGGTTACAGGATCCTTACATGTTTAGCTCACCACCGTAGCCTAAGGATCGGCACAGAGCCTGGCACGTGGTTGGTGCCGAATAAACATTTGTTTCATAAATGACTGATTGGCATAAAAAACAAACATACATGCTGCCTGGTAAACATTTACTTTAATTTTGCGTCCTTTGACAAGTGTCTACCGGAGCCTCCGTGACTCATGTGAATAAACAGAAAAGTACACGTGTGGGGGTAGAGACCCAGACCACCTATAATAGGAGCCCGAAGTAGAAGGCACATCCGGTAACTTTCTGCACGTTATGAAATGTTAATTACCTACCATTCTATGGCCTTATGTTGAGCCCTTTATGTATTTGAAAGGTGTTGTCATTAAATAGACACTACAATACTTCAACTTCAAGAGAGTTTCTTACTCATGTTTCGTTTTCTAGCAACACAAACTCCACCCAAGTGTTTGGAGTCAGATCCAAACTCCTACCGATGCTGTGACATCTGGCACTGGCTGTGTCTGACTGCGCTCCTCACTGGCTTGCTACCGCCGGGCCACCTGAGTCTCCTCTGATCTTCGGATCCTGAATCCCCAGTCTGATGGCATTTGACGATGGGGCCTTTGGGAGGGGGTTAGGTTTAGGTGAGGTCATGAGGGTGGGGCCCCCCTAAGATGATATTCGTGCCCTTTGGAGGTGAGAAAGTGACACCCGAAAGCTTGTCCTCTCTCTTTCCACCATGGGAGGACAAAATGAGAGGCTGTCTTCTAGCCAGGAGGAGAGCTCTAAGCAGGACCGGGCCATGCTAGCACCCTGACCATGGACTTCCAGCCTCCAGGACTGTGAGAAAAGAAATTTCAGTTGTTTAAGCAGTCCAGTCTGTGATATTCTATTATGGGAACCCAACCAAGCTGACTAATGCAAACGTGTCTTTTTTTTTTTTTTAACATGTAATGTTTATTTATTTATATTTTTATTTATGTTTATTTTTTTTAACAGAGATAGAGAGTCAGAGAGAGGGACAGACAGGCAGGTAGTTTTTCGTTGTGACACCTTAGTTGTTCATTGATTGCTTTCTCATATGTGCCTTGACCGCAGGCCTTCAGCAGACCAAGTAACCCCTTGCTTGAGCCAGCGACCTTGGGTCCAAGCTAGTGAGCTTTGCTCAAACCAGATGAGCCCACGCTCAAGCTGGCTACCTTGGGGTCTCGAACCTGGGTCCTCTGCATCCCAGTCCGATGCTCTATCCACTGCGCCACCACCTGGTCAGGCCAAACGTGTCTTCTGAAAGTGGTGATTTTACACGCTGGTCATTCATTAGAGAAGAGGAAGTGTCCGCACACCAAGTGTTTTGGGCTCCGCGTGGCTCAGTCTCTGCTTGGTCAACCGACAGTGTCAACTCAAGTTCAAGAATGCAATGAAAAGATAATATCTTTCCCCCAGTCTCTCAAGGAAATAACGAAGAGGCACAATCCTATTTCACCATAAACATAAAAAATACCGTCTCTCTCATCTCCGGTCACTCCCAATATTGTCCTTATGGTGTCTTCCTTTTCCGCCCCTGCCCCTCCGAGTTCCACGCCCTCTGGTCCTCGCCAGCGGTCCCTGCACTCAGGGGGGTGGAGCCCTGCCTCCGGAGCCTTCCTGTGGTAGTTCTTCTCCCAGAGCCGTTCTTCACCTTTCCAGCAGAAGAAGGAAAGGCTGTATGCACTCACGTGATCTCCTCCACCCCACCCCACCCCACAAGATTTATTACTTGCTAGCAGTGTGAATTAGGAAGCCAATTAACCTTTCTGAACATTAGTAATTGTGTTTGTAAATTAAAATGAATAATACTGCCTACTCCACAGGAGTACCATGAGATTTTAAGGAAATAGATAAACCCTGGGAAGCATTTAGGGCAGGGGTCCCCAAACTATGGCTCGAGGGCCGCATGTGGCCCCCTGAGGCCATTTATCTGGCCCCACCGCACTTCCGGAAGGGGTACTTCTTTCATTGGTGGTCAGTGAGAGGAGCATAGTTCCCATTGAAATACTGGTCAGTTTGTTGATTTAAATTTAGTTGTTCTTCATTTTAAATATTGTATGTGTTTCCGTTTTGGTTTTAATTTAAAATAAGATATGTGCAGTGTGCATAGGGATTTGTTCATAGTTTTTTTATAGTCCGGCCCTCCAACGGTCTGAGGGACAGTGAACTGGCCCCCTGTGTAAAAAGTTTGGGGACCCCTGATTTAGGGCAATATGGGACACGGAGTCAGAAACTCCATCACATTGCCTGCCTTTCCTCCTCTGAGACCCTGGCCCAGCCTGTTGACTCTCTCCTGGTATCTGGGGAGCGCTCAGCTATATTAATCCACCCCACCCTCATCGCAACGTTGACCTACGGTTTATGGTATTCAGTTTGCAGAAGAACATGGAAAAGAAGAGCATGGAAGAAAGAAAAACAAGGAAATGAGACGGGAAGAGAGGAATGGCGTGTTCTAGGATCAGTTTGCCTCGTTTCATTCTTCTCTGAGTTGAGCGAGTCAACGTTTATCCGCCTCCCTTTCCTTGTAAGTGTCAATCAACCACTCTCCTGTGTCACCCGGCCAGCCTAGGAGTCTAGTTCGAAGGTCTGTGATCCTTTAAGGATTAACATAAAACGTTCTGGCAGAATAAAATATGAACGAGTGAGGTTCAACCGTCCCATTGCCTTGGACTGACGGACCAGGAATTTCTGAACGTCCTTCTGTCCTCCAGGAGATGACTAGTTTGTTAGTTGGTTCCTGTTGCCATAGCGAAATACCACAACAAAATTTTCTGATGGCTTAAACATCAGAAAGTGGATTTCCTGACATTTCTGGAGGCTGGAAGCCCAAGATCAAGGTACAGGCGGGGTTGGCTGTCTCTGAAACTGCTCTCCTGGACTTGCAGACGGCCGCCCTTTCTCCCCTTCACACGCCCGCCCTCTGCACACAAGTATCCCGAGTCTCTCTGCTGTGTCTTTTTATCACCTTTCTGTCTGTATCTTAATCTCTTTTTATTTTTTTATTTTTATAAAGACATATTGGATTTGGTCCCATCCTAATGACCTCACATTAACTTACTCACCTCTTTAAAAATTTTATTTCCAAAAGCAATCACATTCTGAGAAAATAGCAGTCAGGACTTGAATCTATTTATCTTGGAGGAACACCATTTGGCCCGTAACATCCACAAGGCACAAATATACTTTGTCAACGTACTGATGTGGGGGACATTTTTGATGTGTAAGGAAATCTGTTATTTTTCATGCAAAAGGCTCTGCAGAGGTTGAATAACAGCAGTGTGACCTTGAGTCACGTCCCAGGGGACGGGAAATCACTGTCCGTGTGTCTGTCTTAGGAAGCTGTGGAAAGTGAAGATTATTAATGTTCTAATTTGGTTATGACTTAATAGTAAGCCGATGAGGCATTCCTAGCTTATAACGTCAACTCAGGAAGTCAAACTTACAGTGACATTTTTTTCCCCCCTGAGTTGACTGTTCTAAGCATGACCTGAGAGAGAACCTAAAAATGCTTAAAAAGGAAAAATGCCATTTTCTAAACCCAACTTAAAGAAGAGCCAGCCGCCCAGTATTTAAAGAGAAAATACTTTAGTCACCAGCCTATGTCCAGGCCGGGGTGTTTGAAAGTACTTTGACCTCAGTGTGTCCAAAGATCGTGTGGCACCATCCTTCTAAGGACCTCTTAGGAATTTGAGAGAGTCCTCAAGCCACTTCATTCCTGCGGAGCATGATTTCACTGTGGCATCGGCTATTTTGGTTTGTATATTTTCCGCTCCTATGTTCCTTTTTAAAAGCAAAAACTCACATTGTTTTGAAAAGCAGAGGGTCCCAGGTGTGATGGCCGAGGATGAGTGTGAGCAGGGCTCCTTAGATGCCTTCGTCAGCGGGTCTGGACCAGAAGGAAGCTGAGCTTGTGCGGGTCAGAACACAGCTCTGGTTCTCCTTGTCGGATCAGCTCACGTTCGTGGGAAGACCTTTAACCTCAGTGGAGCGCGCTCCAGCAATGCGGAGAGTGCAGCTTGGATGCAGGGGTGGGGGTGGGGGGTGCATGTCTGCACCCCTCCTCTCGTGGCTGGAAAGTGGGTGTCAGAGGGGGCAGGTTCAGTCCTCGCCGCAGCAGAAGCCCACCACGGGGGTGGGGGGCAGAGGGGACCGTTTGGTTTTGGTTGTTTTTCCTGGGCCCTGGAAGGAACAGTTCGAATTCCTGACTACCTCAGATGATTTCCCCAGACACGGCTCATCTCTGGTTCCGGCAGACAAAGTATTTCCTTTTAAAAATAGCAGCCGGGCGAGTCCAATTCTGGGGACTTTCAAGTTTCAGCTTCTCTGTCATGATTGTACGATCTATAACTATCGTGAAAGTAAAGGACTCTAAAAATAGCACTCCTAGCCCATGAATCTTCGTTAGGACTTATCCGAGCTGGCGTCGTCACCTTGGTGACTCTATGGTCCCCACCTCCTCCTTCTTGACCCCTGACGCCCGATAAAGCTCCCTCTGTCCACGGTTTTAGGATCATCTGCATGTGGGAAACAGGGACCCTTTCTCTGACTTCCTCTCCGTATTTTAATCTCATTTAATCTAACCCTTGCAGGATTGCGTCACTTTTAAACGGGATCATCAGTAACCAATGTGTAATTCAGGGGTCCCCAAACTTTTTACACAGGGGGCCAGTTCACTGTCCCTCAGACCGTTGGAGGGCCGGACTATAAAAAAACTATGAACAAATTCCTATGCACACTGCACATATCTTATTTTAAAGTAAAAAAAACGGGAACAAATACAATATTTAAAATAAAGAACAAGTAAATTTAAATCAACAAACTGACCAATATTTCAATGGGAACTATGCTCCTCTCACTGACCACCAATGAAAGAGGTGTCCCTTCCGGAAGTGCGGCGGGGGCCGGATCAATGTCCTCAGGGGGCCGCATGTGGCCCGCGGGCCGTAGTTTGGGGACCCCTGGTGTAATTAGTACAGAAAGCCTGAGCGTTCTCCTAGGTGACGTTTGGGACATTATTTAGTGCTTCTGTTTCTGAAAGCCAGAGTCTCGTCTCCACAGTGTCCTCACAGCGTTTCCCCCGCCCTCCCGCCCGCCCAGGAGGCCTCAGGGCTCTGTGACCATCCCTCGGGCTCTCCCGTCTCTCCCGGCCCGGATGCTGCCCGCGTTGTTTTCTGGAGCTTGTTCCCCTTTGTTCTAAGATGATGAGAGCTTCCCAGTGTCTCCCAGTGACTCTCCGTTGTCTGAGCAAGCAGGGCACTGGGCTCGTCCCAGCACCTCGGAGCGTTTGTGAAGCGTGTTCTAGAGTCGTTCTCCTGTCCGGGTCACCCGAGCCTCAGTCAGCAGTTATTTCTGCCGGCCTGCCATCATTGCTGCCTCTCAGGGGTCCCCCGAGGTTCGCAGCCAGATGCAAGGGGCAGAGGTGGTCCTCTGAATGCGAGCCTGTGGGCTGCGTCCCCGGGAGGGGCAGCGTCCCCTTGACCATCCAAACAGCCGAGCCGGGAGGAAGTCACCACCATGTTTCTGGCCTACAGACAGCACGCCTTCCTTAGGTCACCTCCTGTCCCCTCCCCCAGGCTGTTTGGATCTCTGCAAACATCTTGAGTGGCTTCAGGAAGGGCGGGTGACCATTGTCCGAGGAGCTCTGAAGTCTGTCTCCGCAGCCGGCAGTTTCTTAGGGACACGGGGCCCGAGAGAGCCGTCATTCCAAGGAGGGAGAGAGGCCGGGGCGTGCGGGGGTGGGGGCCAAGGTCAGACCTGGTGGCCCAGTGCCCGTCTGGAACGGTTCGGTAAAAACAACCGCATCTCCCTTCCAACAGCCTCGTTCTCCTTGGACAACCGTCCAGAGCGGTGGCAGCGTCGTCCCCAGAACAGCCTGTGGTCTGTTCTGAGTGTCCCCGTCTAGATCAGACGGACAGAGTCGCCAAAGCCGCCTTACCAGGCTGACCTGAGTACCTCCCCTCTGGGGAGAACTGCCAACCTTTCTCTAAGGAAGGGTGGGGACAGACCCTGGGTTTGGAGCGCTCCCTACGGACTGCGTTCTGGGGCCGGGAATGGGGCAGATCTGAGAGCACCGCACGCCGGGGACCAGAGCGCCTGCACTAAACCTGTGAAGAAAGACAGGCCCATTTCCCCCGGTCCTTCTGAAAAGAAGGAGCAAGGAATAGAGACAGAGCAGACCGCGTCTCTGCCCTTTGTCCTCCTTCCAACAGGAACAGCTGTGACATTACAAAGGACAAGGAAGGGGCAACATGCAGGGGACACTGGGAGAAGTGGTCAAAACTGAGTCCCCGCTTTACACGTGGGAAATATGTGACCTGGGGCATGCTCCTTGGAACAGATGCAGATGTGCACGTGGCAGGAGGATGTGTCTGTGTCCTTTGTGTGTCTGCCATGTTTAATTCTGCCCTCGCTCACGCTCAGTGCCGAAGCCCAATGACATGCGTGGGTGGTGAGCTTCCGGACAGTGTGTGTCCCAATTTTAACCCCTCATTGTTAGTACATTTATAAACCACCAAGTAGATTATAAGCCCATAAATATGCACTTCTCTGCCTGGATGTGGTCTCCCTATTGCCATATATACAGTGATGTTCAGCAAAACTCATCCAGCGTATTTCCACAAGTTTGCAGTGAAGGTGCCTTTAGCATTCATGGGTCCTAGGGATCTAAAAAAAAATAGCGTAGAAATAGCTCGAATGGTTACACGAGGGCACGGGCGGATTATAAATGTTCTTCTCTTATTCCCTGAGCAACTCTGATGTCGGTGCCGCCGTTCACCGGTCCGTGTTCCAGCCAGCGGTTCTCATGACTCACCCTGTGACCTCAGGGAAGGCTTTGTTTCTCTGCACTTGTGTCTAAGGATGATATTCTTCACGTGGAGCTTGTCAGGTAACGGGTGTCGGACAAGGCTCCCAGGGCCTGGATGGACTCTGAGCCTCACCTGTAAGCCGGGTACCTTTCCGAAGTCAATCTGCTGCTTTCCCCGGACTTGGACGCCACGTGCGGAGGGAAGAGGCTAGCAGAGTTCTTTTTATTTTTATTTTTTAATTTTTCTTAAGTGAGAAATGAGGAGGCAGAGAGACAGACTTCCACATGTGACCCTGACTGGGACCTACCCAGCAAGCCCCCTACCAGATGATGCTCTGTCCATCTGGGGATGTTGCTCCATTGCTTGGTAACTGAGCTATTTTAGCACCTGAGGCAGAGGCCACAGAGCCATCCTCAGTGCCCGGGCCAACTTTACTCTGATGGAGCTTTGGCTGCGGGAGTGTCAGCACTGGCCACATAGCCCCCTGCCGCCCACCCCCCAGGGGAACTAACTTGGCACCGGTTAGGTTTGTGTGTGCGTGTGTGAGCATGTGCGTGAGAATGTGCCTCACGGTGGTCCCTGTCTGTTGTTCTTGGGTGAAGTCTTTGGTGAGGTTGGTTGGCTACCCACCACCCGGCACACTGGAGCATCAGTTAGTTCCCTGAGCCTCAGAGTCACTGAGAAGTTTCGGCTCCGACCAGGGGAGAATCCCTGGGAAACCTGGTTGAGTCCCCAGTGATGACGAGGGCAGTGAGAGGGGGACACGGGGCCCCGGTGATGACGAGGGCAGTGGAGGGGGGACACGGGGCCCCGGTGATGACGAGGGCAGTGGAGGGGGGACACGGGGCCCCGGTGATGATGAGGGCAGTGAGAGGGGACACGGGGCCCTGCCACGTCCTCCTGACTCGGGGACTAAGTGGTTCATCACAGGGCCCTCAGTTCCTGTCGGGACTGGGCTGGTGGGGCAAACACCTGCCATAGAACCACGTAGAACGTCGAGCAGGAACGCAGTTGGGTGACGGGAACCCCTGACCTTCGTCGCACTGCCCGGGGCCTTCCTGTAGGCGCGTTGTGCGTGAACTGCCCACCAGCACTAGTAACGCAGCCTGGGAAATGGGGTTAAAAGGCTAAGGATGAGTCACGGTTTGCTGATGTGTAAGGATTTTAATACCATACCCGAATAAACCTCCTTCCTCCCGATTCAGAGAGCGCTGCTTCTGGTGAGAGCAGTGATGAAAAGTGATGGTGACCTTCACCTCTGCTCTCTGTTCTTGTCAAGTTTGGTTTGCAACTTTCATTGCCCTGTAGGTCATTATAGTTTCCTTTACCCTTATATTGTTTTGTCTTGTTCCTCACTTTTATTAAAAATCTGAGTTTCTAGAGGGCAAGAGAAATCTTCCCTATCCAGGTTAATTCAATTAACATTAAAAAAAAAATCTTCAAGATCGTGGAGCAGAAAGAACCAGGACACGGAGTCAGCATTGTATCTCGATGCCATAACTCCGTCCCTCGGTGACGTTCAGTGAGTCACTTGATCTCTCTGACTCTCAATATTTTTGTCCATTGGCTGGGGGGGGGGGACATGAGCCCACCCCTTGGAGAAGTTGGATGATCATGTGAGCTACATAACGGGAACAAAAGCACTTTAGAAGTCCTAACGTTGTTTGCTGTTGAATCTCGGGAACATTCATGTCGGTGCACATTAAAAATGCTTTCTAAACCTAAAGATAATGCCTGATCCTAGGTTGCTGCTTAGGCAACCGTGTTCTTGGTTAGGAAACAGTTCTATTCTGTGTTGTCTCGTCAGCTCCGAGACTTAGAAAACCAAGGGAAACACTGGTGAGGCACTGGCTGCATTCCAAAGGGCTGCACAGACGTCCCGGTGTCCCTGCCTCTGCCCAGAGTGCCTCTGTTTAACTGAGAGAACAAAGGTCCCCCTGTGAGTCTGTGCCAGTCAGCACACGTGAGCTCCCTCCGGTTTCCTGGTTCTAGAGCCCCTTCCCCGAGGTGCAGACCCCTGCAAGTGCCTCCAGCTCAGAGCCCGCCCTCAGTGGGCCACCCCACGCAGATCCAGGGTGTGGGAAACCATAAAAAATAGTCTGCAAGTCATGAGAAGTCTGCCTCACACCCCAAAACCTCACGTTTCCCCTCAGAATGAATGAATGAATAAATAAATAAGTATATAGAAGAGACTATAAAAATGTAAAAATAATGCATTATGACATTTCTTAGAGATATACACCTATGTGGTAAAACTGTAGAAAGTTATAAAATGTATAATCTATGCATGTGTGTATGTATTATATATATGTATTTATATGTAAAAATACATATACGTGTATATATGTGTGTATATATGTATATATGTGTGTTTGTGTGTATATATGTGTGTGTGTGTGTGTGTGTATGTGTGTGTAGATATGTATATATAATGACCAAAGAATTCAGGCTAGTGTTATTTTATGGGGGGAAAAAAGGAAACAGTGGAAAAGAATTACACAGATAAAATAAAAAATGTTGGTAATGGTTTTTAATTTTGTGGACGTTGCATTACCATTTATTCTTCGTAGCTGTCAAATGCGACAGCACGGTAACTTCACGTTTTAAACGTATTTTGATTGGCACGTAAGAATTTAACTGGAATACTCTTACTTGATGATACCCATGCATTAAATGATCTTCATTTTCAGGAACTCAGACATTCATATTTTACAAAAAACCATCTTTATTAGACTTCTTCAAATCATCCTATTATATACAGGTGACTCTAGAAATGTCATTTTACATAACTAAGACATTTAATTAAATAAAAGAAAAACGAAAAACTACTCCTGGAAATGAAAAATTAAGCTTCCATAAATATTTGGAGCTGTAACTATGAACTATTCAGTCTGTGCATAACGGTACAGAAACTATGTAAAGCAATGTCAAATGTAGCAATTCTACTTCATATCTTCACTGTCCATGTGTACACACAGGACAAAAAGAATTTTTAAAATCATAAGCTGCTTTCGGTCATTATCTTGCTGGTTGTCATAATTTAGGGGTCGTTCTGTGTGATAGGAGCAAACAGATGGAGAACTGTGTGATATCCGACCATTCCCAGTGTGACTGAGAACAATACAACAAATATATATATACATATATATACATATATATACATATATATGTGTGTATATATATACATATATATATATACATATATATACATATATATGTGTGTATATATATATGTGTGTGTGTGTGTGTGTGTGTATATATATATATATATGGTCTACCGGAAAGTTCTGTCCGTTTTTGGAATAAAACAAAATACAAATTTTTCTTACCGTCAATAAACTTTATTAAATAATACAGTTGCCATTATTATTAATGATTTCTTGCCAGCCTGAGGGCGATTTGTATATCCCATTTTTGAAAAATGGTTTATCTTTTGATGCAAAAAATTGAACCAGTGCTTGTTTGATATCTTCTTCATTTTTGAATTTTTTGCCCTTCAAAAAATTTTGTAAGGACAAAAACAAGTGATAGTCAGTATTATTCCTTCACCAAACACTTTCAATAAATTTCTACATGCTTCTGTAGCATTTCTTCCTTGTTGAAATTCATAAAAATTACAGTGGCGTAAATGAACTTTATCAGTAGCCATGGGTACACTATTGCTTCACACATAAGACTAACGTGAATCAACTTTGTTTTAGTTAATTTGTTACGTCAGTATATATACATTAAGTGATAAAAATAGAGAGGCACACATGCGCCAAATAAACATGTGCTTATGTGTCGAAACTTGTTGTGTTAGAAATGGACAGAACTTTCCGGTAGACATTATATTTATATATGGAAAAAAGGTGTGAGGTCAAAGGAATAAAGAAAAACCCTGGGGTCTTGAGTTTGATTTGAACTATCAGTATGAAATCATGATGATGTTTTTGGGGTTTTTTTTTTGTATTTTTCTGAAGTTGGAAACGGGGAGGCAGTCAGACAGACTCCTGCATGCGCCTGACCAGGATCCACCGGCATGCCCACCAGGGGGCGATGCTCTGCCCATCTGGGGCATTGCTCTGTTGCATCCAGAGCCATTCCAGTGCCTGAGGCAGAGGCCATGGAGCCATCCTCAGTGCCCGGGCCAACTTTGCTCCAATGGAGCCTTGGCTGTGGGATGGGAAGAGAGAGACAGAGAGGAAGGAGAGGGGGAGGGATGGAGAAGCAGATGGGTGCTTCTCCTGTGTGCCCTGGCCAGGAATCGAACCCAGGACTCCTGCATGCCAGGCCGACGCTCTACCACTGAGCCAACCGGCCAAGGCCCATGATGGGTTTTATGTTAAAATTCTTTTTTTTCCTTCTGGCTCTGTTCACTGAAAGACCTAGAAACCACGTCCAATCTAGCAACCATAAGCGTCTCAACAGTCCAGCGTGTGTCTCTACAAAACCCATTGCCTCTAAAAGGCATCAAGGATCCTTGAAGGAGAAGCTCATTCCAGGCGAGGGGAAGAAGCCACACAAGAGGAACTTGCAATATCAGAGTTGAGATCCGTGACGTCAACAGCACCAAGGCGTGAACTTGAAGACACGTCACCAGGAAAATGCTGGAATGTTTGTCCGTCAATACTAGCAACACCTGCAACGAACAGTCGTGCATTAAATATCGTTATATCAATGAGTGTGTCATGATGCAAAAAGACAAAGCAAGATGATTCATTGGACGCCACTGCCAGGTACTAGTAAGCCAAACTTATTTAAAAAAAAAAGTGAATAACCAGAAACAGCTAAACGTGTAAATTGTACACTGGGTACCCGAATTATAAATGAGGAGGAAGGACAGGATTGCGGGGTTCTGACAGATGCGCTTGTTGACAAGTATGGAATGGGGGGGTGGGCTGGGGGGGGGTAGACTCTCCTGACCTTGGCTGTTCCTGGCTGAGTGGCCTTTTCACTTCAGCTCGGCTTGCTTGTGTGGGTGTCAGCCGGCTGTCAGCTGACCCGGAATGGCCTTGGAAGGGACAGCGAGGATGACCACAGCCCTGTCCCTCGGCAGGCTTGCTCAATCACGCTCTGACGGGCGGAGCGCGAGGGCAAGCGTGACCCTGGTCACGTTGCAATGACATCCAGCAAGCCTGGGCGCGTGTCACATTGACTTCCCTCCCACAGGCCGATGCGGATCCCATGGGGACCCCGGGGGAGATGCCCTGTCCGGGGTGACGTGGGGGAGAAAGGGCACCATCTCTGCCCTCAATTAGGTAACGTGGGGCCGGACGAGCGATGAGGTAAGAGTTGATGAGTGAGTTTGATCTACGACTGACCCGTGGCAGAGGCCGCGCCAGGAGGCTTTGTCCTGCTCTCCCTCCTGTCTCCCCGTGCCCGGTCTGCGGTTTGCTGTAACAGGAGGGGGAATTTAGAAGACGCCACTGTCTCTGTTTGGGGAGGGAAAAGGAGGTCTCCCTGAGAATTGTTGGTGACCACAGTGCTCTTCGCTGTTCTTTTCCTGTTCTCATTCGGCTGAACCAGATGACAATGTCACGACACCTTCTGCATGGGGGTTGGGCTGGGGTGGGGAGGCGGCCGAGTCCGGAACATCTTGGTATTTCT
The DNA here is from genome assembly GCF_036850765.1 of Saccopteryx bilineata. Taxonomy (NCBI): domain Eukaryota; kingdom Metazoa; phylum Chordata; class Mammalia; order Chiroptera; family Emballonuridae; genus Saccopteryx; species Saccopteryx bilineata. Next base: position 55,311,576 of record NC_089501.1, read on the forward strand.
GCTTTCTCTGCGTTTGACACCACAGGGCTGCCCCCAATTACCAAGTCTCCGTATAAGAGTCCTTCCTGCCCGTGCCTGTCTGCCGTTTCCTATGAAGCGTATGACAGAAAATGGCGTCTTTCATGTGCCACATGCTATGTGGTTAGACATTTAGACATGTTCATTATTTAAGCATATGCCAATTTTCAACCCGCTAGTTTGAGACTTTCCTTCTTTCTCTCTCTCTCTTCTCCCTTTTGTGAACTTACTTACTTAAGGAAATATTTATTAATCTCCTACTAGGGCTGGGGACTGTGCTGGGTGCTGGTGATCAAGGGTGAGCAGAGACACAGAGCTGCTCTCACTGGGTCACAGTTTATCATTTCAAGCTCACAGGCCTGATGCACGCCAGGCGCGGTTGTGGCTGAGACCCACCAGAATCCGCTCTCACGGTATTGACACAGCGCCCTTCTCTCTAACCCCCGAGGTCCAGAGTGACCACATTCTGCAGACCGAAACCTGTGATGAGCCTGTATTTCCAAACCTTTCTATTTCCAGTCATAAATCTAAAGTTCTCCTGAAAGAATACATATTTTTTTTTTATAACCACGTCTCTGCAGAATTACATATTTTGACCACGTTGAGCAATTCACATCCAGTGAGGTCGTTCACACTCGAACCCCGAGGGACTTGGGGCCGGGCGTTCGTCTTTCTGAGAGCGCATGCCTGCGACTAAGGGTGTTGCTTCATTGATGCCATCTGCTCTGAAGGGGCTGTGCCTGGTCCGTCTGCCTTCCCGAGAAATCTTATTCTGTGCCCTTCCTCTCAGTGCAGGCTGTCTTGCAAGCAGAGCGAGCTGTCGCGGGGAGAAGTGAGGGCGGAAGTCCGAGTACTTCGTCTTCAGGGCTGCCTCCTGACCTCCCTGCCAGACTGACTTGAGTCCTTAAAGCATCAGCTGGACTTTGGGGAACGGGAGAGAGCCCCGTTTGGGCCAGCTGCACCCCCTGTGGCAGGCCCAGCTGGAAAAGAAGACACTCGCTTGTCTTTGAAATGTAGCCTCGTCCTCGCCAGCTCCCAAAGGCATCTCCTTAGACTACAGAGCCCGACCAGAAACAGGTGTTTCCGTGGCCGCACCCCACTGGGATCCGCTCTTCGGGAGCAGGAGCTGCTAGGGCGAGCCGGCACCTGAGATGGTCCTGCTGGGTGGAGGTGTTTCCGTGGCCGCGCCCCACTGGGATCTGCTCCTCCGGAGCAGGAGCTGCTAGGAGGAGCCGGCACCTGAGATGGTCCTGCTGGGCGGAGATGTTTTCCTTGGCCGCGCCCCACTGGGATCCACTCCTCGGGAGCAGGAGCTGCTAGGGCAAGCCGGCACCTGAGATGGTCCTGCTGGGCGGAGATGTTTTCCTTGGCCGCGCCCCACTGGGATCCACTCCTCGGGAACAGGAGCTGCTAGGGCAAGCCGGCACCTGAGATGGTCCTGCTGGGCGGAGGCGACCCAGCCCACTGCAAACTCCAGCTAACAGTCTTTTTTGTCATTTTGGTCCTAAATTAGATTTTCCCCCTGGTGGTCTGTGAATAATGCAGTCTGCGACCCCCTAGGAGCAGATCCTGTTCTGTCCCGGGCGCGTCCCGAGAAGAGGGGGGACAGTGGCTCAGGCAGGAGCCCGTGCGCCCCCACCTGGCCTCGCCCCAGCCCCGTCGTGGAGAGAAGCACGTGCACAGAGGGACGCAGAAGGCTGGTGGGGGGACGCCATCGTGTGCACGACACCTGTGGGGGCTGTGGGTCTTCCCAGCTGTTCTCTAAATGCCTCTGCCCCGGGCACCGTGGCCCGGCTTGTTGGCTTGTTAACCCTTCCCCTCTGCAGCTGCTGGTGTTGTTTTGAGTCTGCAGCTGTCTGCAGCACCGAGAAGATGCTCACAGCGGGCCCAGATGGGGGTCCAGGACTGCGGTCACGAGCATCTTCCAGCGGCGTTCGTGTGCCCCACGCGTGCCCAGCACGGGAGCCGTCCTTCCGCTTTTCCAGTGAGAGGGTGGCTTTGGATGGCGAGGCCTGGACTGGAACTCGGGCTCTGCCATTTTCTCTTCGCGTGACTGCTTTTCGGGGGACGTGACTGCTTTTCGGGGGACGTGCTCCCGGGTCTCAGCTCCCGCGCTGCAGGGTGAGGACGGCACTACCGGTGCCTACTTCCCAGGGCGGCTGTGGGTGCGAGCCGTGAGGCGTACGGACAGCGTGGGCCGTGTGGGGCCTCGTGCTCTGACACAGGGGAACTTCCACACATACTGATCGGGGGAGAGGGGTGAGGTTAACCACGATCACGATGAGGAAGATGATGGTCAAGAGGAAGAGGAGGAGGAGGAGGAGGAGGAAGATGATAGTGAAGGTGACCATGGAGGTGCTGAGGATGACGATAAGGATGAGGAAGGTGACAAGGCTCGTGAAGATGAAGATGGTGGCAATGAAAAGGAAGACGAGAAGGACCAGGAGGGTAACCATGGAGATGAGGAGGAGAGGGTGAGAACGAGGGCATGTCTTTCTAGAGCAAAATGTATTTTCCGATGGCTTTAGGCGACCCCTGTGTTTTGGTCGTTTGACCCCCGCCGGGGTTGCGACCCACAGGTTGAGAACCACTGTTCTAGAGCCATGTGACCCGGGGAAGCAGCCCTGCAGAGGCGAGGGAAACGCCCTCAAACATCCAGGCACCTCTCGTTTGTTCTCTGACCGCCCAGACCTTCCTCTGTCGAGGGCCAGCTTCCCTCTCTGTCTGCCGTTGTCAGTGGCCCTTGGAGGGGGCGATCAGTGACCGCCTGTGAGCCGCGCTCCCGTGCAAGTTCAGGAGGCTGTTGACACAGAGGTTGTGGGGCATCTCTACAATCTTCTCTGTGCTGAGTGGTTGTTGTTTTTTTTCCCCTCCAATGTTCTCTTTTGATAGTTGCTCACCATTTAATCTCCAGTAACTTTAATGGAGTCTTCTCCTTGAGACTGAAACCCATCCAGACCCGGGGAAATGTGCTCTCCGTAGCTGTCGGAGACTGTTTAACTTTAATAGATAACCGCAGCCCTCTCCCAGGTCGCGGGTCTCCCCGATTAGGACACGACGCTGGTTTGGAGCAAGGCGTCTGCCATCTATATATGGCCTGCTGGCTCCATCCCACCCACGGCCTGTTTTTACAAATAAACCTTATCAGAATGCGGGCAGGTCCATCTTTACACATTGTGATGGCTGCCTCCTCTCCCAACACTAGAGTTGAGTAGTTGCTACAGAGAGATCTTGTGGCCCACAGAGCCAGAAAGATTTACTGTCTGGGTCTTTGCAGATAAAACCCACCCCTGGTTTAGAAAGTGGAAGGGATAGGTCTGCCTATTGTAGTACTAGGGAATATGACTTTTTATTATTCAGTATGCAATGTGGAAAAGGTATTTGGGGGAGGGGATAAGAAATTCTTTCTTCAACTTCCCAAATTTTCAAGTTAGACAGTCGCACCATTGCCTGTTCCCCCTCCCCCGATTAAAATGGGAGACAATAAGTGTGCTCAGAACCGTGTTTTATGAGATTTAGATCAACACTTTTTTCAGAAGCCTTTGTGACACCCAGCGTTCAAGTAGTTTTGCTAAATCTACTAAGCCATTCGGGTGAGTTAATAAGAGCTGCTTTCAGAATTATGTCACCGGAGACCATGTCCAGCTCTCCCCGGGATGAAACGACACAGCTGCGAGCTAGGGGCAGAATAGACGGTACAGCTGGACACCGCGTTGGGTGTGAGGATGTGGCCACAGGCAAGGGGGAGATTAGTGAGGCTGCGCAGGGCGGAGGTAAGAAAATGAAGGCTCAGAAGAGACCACGTTTCAATGTCGAGAGAAACCTGTGGAACGAGGCAGTGAACCCCAAACGTGACATAAAGCAATTTCCTGGGACCCCTTAGACCCTGTACAATTGTTAGATGCGAAGGAGGGTGGGGAGGGAGGCGATGGGGGCTCAGAGGAGTCATGTCTGAATAGGACAGGGACCCACGTGCTTGGCCGGACAGGAGGGGACGGGGTCTCTGTGTAAGGACAGAGCCCGGCAAACCCCGGTGTCTAGTCCTTTTAGCTCTGAGAGATGTTTGCCATGGAAAGCCAGTCAGCCGGAGCCGGTGACCCCCCCCCGCCCGGGGGCTGTGCACCTACCTGTCTGAGGGCCAGGGATGTGCAGCTGGAAAAGTCATCTGCGACTCAGAGGAACCTGTGAGATAAATGGTTACAAATTAGTTTTGTGGGTGGAAGGGCAGATGTTAGAGGAAGAGTGAGATGATACAGTGTAGCAAGAATTAGAAGCGACCGAGTAGGACCCAAGTACAACAGCCACCAGGGTCTAACCGGGGTGCATGCAGAGAGGGAGGGTGAGCCCAGCGGGGCAAACCACCTTGCGAGTGAGGGCACCAGGTTTTAGGTCCCATCTGTCACTATCGCTGTGAGCAGGACAGTGCTTTCCCGGAGGCTCAGCTGCCTCTTCCCCACAACTGGATCCGGCGAGACGGGGCAGAGACTGACTTGGGGCGAGCTAGTGATGCCTCTCGCTCCCAAAGTCTGGTTGCTTTCGGTCCGTCAGCATGGCGTCTGCGCGTCGCGCCAGCATGGCGTCTGCGCGTCAGCGTGTGGCTCACGCCTCTCCTCTCCCTCCCTCGCTCGTCCGCATCCCTCCCGGTGCCTCTGTGTCTGTGTATCTGTAGACGTTTGTCTGGGTGTGTGTGATGTATGCATGAATGTGTCTGTTTCCTCTCCCTCCCCCTCCCTCTCATCTCTCTGTTCTCTCATCTTTCTTGATAAAAAAAAAAAAAGTGACATTGTTTGTTTTTCCCTAACAGGAATAAAATACAGTTTTCCTGTAATTTGAAAAGGCCTGTTGCTCTTAAGAGTTTGGGTGAGTCCACACAGAGCTTGGAGGTTGGGGAAATTCTGACTGTGTGAGTTCTGTTTTCTTCCTTCATAGTAGAGAATAACTACCAATAAGCAGGAAAAAAAAACAACACAAAAAACGTTCCATCAAGTCACAGATAGAAACCAATAAAACTTTGGCCTTATTTATATATATAAAAAAATTCTACTTGGAAAGTCACAGAATATTGTGTTTTGGTTAAGTTGCATTTTAGTGATTTTTTTTTTTTTTAGTGCCTTTGATTTTTTTTTACCTGAGGAAAGTATTTATGATAAAGAGTCTTCTCCACATTGGTTTAACCTTTTAGAGCAGGGGTAGTCAACCTTTTTATACCTACCGCCCACTTTTGTATCTCTGTGAGTAGTAACATTTTCTAACCGCCCACTGGTTCCACAGTCGTGGTGATTTATCAAGTAGGGAAGTAACTTTACTTTATAAAATCTATAAAGCAGAGTGACAGCAAGTTCAAGCATATAATAATAATTACTTACCAAGTACTTTATGTCAGATTTTCGCTAAGTTTGGCAGAATAAATCTTTATAAAACAACTTACTATAGTTAAATCTATCTTTTTATTTATACTTGGGTTGCTCCACTACCGCCCACCATGAAAGCTGGAGCGCCCACTAGTGGGTGGTAGGGACCAGGTTGACCAGCACCAGGGGGTGGTAGGGACCAGGTTGATTACCACTGCTTTAGAGGTTAGAGAATGAGTAAGTGGGATCCTAAAAATAATATCCTTTAAGAGTCTGAATTAAAAAAAACATACTCATGAAAAGAAAAATGTATATCATTATGTAGGTCTCATTAAATTAAACTTGAGTCAAAATCATGTTCCCACTTTGTAGAGGCTCCTTGAAGATTCTCATTCCGCTTACCAAGCATAACTTCTCAGGTCAGGCGCCTTTTCATTATTAACTATTGGGTAAATGGAATAAATTTCCCTCAGGAAAGGTCACCTGTAATTATCAGGACTCGCCTAATCAGGAACCTCTCTCTCCCTTTGTGTTGAAATAGCTGATTGTCCAAAAACGCTTGCATAATATCCTTTGCATAGCCGCCCCCACCCACCCCCCTACCCTGCCAGGTGATCAATCACCCGGTTTCTTTGCTTATTAAGGGGGAATGTTTGTAAGTTTTAGCCGTTCAACCACTGCAAGAATACTAAGGCTGAAGAATGTTGGAACTTGCAAGGCCTTTCTGGATGCCTTTAGTGCTATTTTAAAAAAGCATGGCGTTTGCCAGTCTAATTTTTAAATCTTTGCCCCAATGAGAAGTTGGTTTTGCATCATCTGTTCAGACCCTGAGTTTCTTCCCCTGCACTCAGAGTCGCTCGCACCCCAGAAAGCAAGGCCTGGTGTGCGTTCTTCTCTATCATAAAGTGTTTTCTTTCTTTTTGTTTCTCTTTTTCTCTCTCCTTCTCTCTCTCTTTCTTCTTTCTCTCTCTCTCCTTCCTTCCTTCCTTCCCTTTTCTTTTTCTCTCTCTCTCTTCCTTTCTCTCTCTTTCTTTCTCTCCCTCCCCCTCCCCTCTTTAAACAATTGGGGGGACTATGCAGAGGGTTCTGGGAAGGACAGCTGCAAATGTAAGCCAATAGCCCTGGGGGCCTCGGGTCCCTTGCTGGCCCTGGGCTTCCAGGAGTGACGGGCTGACTCCCGCAGACGGGTCCTGGCTCTGGAACAGCCTGGGCGGATGGGACACATGCTCAGGAGACAACTGGTGTGAAAGAGGAGACTGTTGGGAACGCCCAGCTGTGTGAGGGCCACTTGTGAGAAAGAGCCCGGCGAGCGTGGGGGGCAGAGACAGCTGTTGCCGGTGGCTTAGCTCTAAACCCAGAGTCAACTGCTGACAGCGGCTGGAACTCAGAGCCCCGTGGACTTGCTGCAGTTCAGCTGTTGACTTCCCCGGGCGTGTCCAGTGCCTGGGGTCCCACGGCACAGTGTTTGTACCCAGTCAGGTCAGGAGTGCCCATCCTGATGCTCAATAGCCTGGGTTCTAAGGACGTGCTTCTGAAGGAGAACGATTTTCTTAGGTGACTATGTTTTAAAAGACCTGTGGAAGGTGGAGAGGGGACTCGCTAACATCAGATAATGGAGGAAAGAGGGCATTGCCTCGTCTCCTTGAAGAAACCTCGTAAGGCAGTGAGGAGACCCAGTTATACACAACATGCACACACACATGCACACACACATGCACACAAACATACACACACACACACCGATTTGAATGGAAGTGTGAGATGGGAGTACCCTAAACCACGATGTCTCCAGAGGTCAGCGGAGAAGAGGGGTGGCCCAGGGCCATGTGGAGTGAGCCCCCATCCGTGCACGCTGCTGGCTGGCACAGGTCCTTGTCCTCTGAGGTATCAGGAGCACGTGGGGGGTGCTCAGCCTCCCTCCTAGGGGGGAGGAGCCTCCTCACACTGTTTGCGTAAGGAAACAGCGAGGAAGATGGGAAGGAACGAGACATCGCGAAGATCTCAGTTGTGTGCGGAGAACTCTGGGTGTATCATGAAGAGACTTCCAACTGGCCTATCAGAGCGCCCACCCCGCGACCCTCTGGAGTGACTGGTCTGGCGGGGGTGGGGGTGAGGGAATCAATAAATTAGAATACATCTTTCTGTGCAAAAATGTCAGAAAAATGAATAAAGGCAAAAAAATGGTGGATAAAAAATAAAATGTTATTATAAAGTGAGGTAAAGTTAATGAATAAAAAATACCCATGAATTTAAAAATAAAAGCAAAAATAAGAGTTAAATAATCTAAGCAGTAATCTCTATAAAACTGAGTGAGAAAGAGGAGGTCTGAGGCCTGAGGGGAGCAGTGGGGGTGTGAACGAGGGAGGCCACCTGTGGGAGCTTTGGGGGAGAAAACACAGAAAAATGAAACGATATATCACCGTAATCCAGGTTTCATTGGAAGCAGCACAGAGGATATTATGCGATGTTAACATATATAATGAGAGAGATAGACTCCTGAGAGTCAACCTATGAATAATGGAGGTCCTGAGAGGAGTGAGCCAAATAATGAATAGAAAAAAAAGTATTTTAAAATGTAAGGCAACAAGAGATTCCATAAATAAATAAACAAAACCCTGAAACCTACAGGTTGAAAGGACACATGGAATTTCAGGAGAAATGGAAACAAATTTATATATTAGATATATTCTAGTATGTTTAGTGGACTTAAAAGAAAAACGATAATTTTTTGGGATTCTAAATAAAATGTCTTTAAGAAAAGAAACATCCGTACCAATTTTGGACTCCTCACTAGCAACAGTCAGTGCTCCACAGAGAAGAATGCATTTGAGAGGTGGCCCAAAGAGGGAAAATCATAAGTGTTTCCACCGAAAGAATAAGTTGCTAACCAAGGCAAAGAAAAATAAATCCAGAGATCATGACTTTGTGCCACACTTTGGGATAGAAAAGTATGAAACAAGACCAACATAGTCACTTTCAACAGCAAAACGGGTCAGAGACGGGGACGGTTTCACCGAACGCCCACGGACCAAATGAAACGGCATCGATGTTTTTAAAACATCGTGCAAATAAATAAATTACTCTGCTTATTTCTGCCTAAATGCTCCAGACCCTGAGACAAATTGTTTACCAAACACGGACCCCCCTGGAAGGGAAGTGTTTAAAGAGGTTCTGTTGTTGTAGGTGAGATATAGAAGCTGTCAAGAGTTACCTTTCGAGCGTCGGCCTGGTGTGTATGTGGAAGTCCCGGGTTCGATTCCCGGCGAGGGCACACAGGAGAAGTGCCCATCTGCTTCTCCACCCTTCCCCCTCTCCTTTCTCTCTGTCTCTCTCTTCCTCTCCCACAGCCAAGGCTCCATTGGAGCAGAGTTGGCCCGGGCGCTAAGGATGGCTCCATGGCCTCCACCTCAGGCACTAGAATGGCTCTGGTTGCAGCGGAGCGATGCCCCAGATGGGCAGAGCATTGCTCCCTGGTGGGCATGCCGGGTGGATTCCAATCGGGCATATGCGGGAGTCTGTCTCTCTGCCTCCCTGCTTCTCGCTTCAGAAAAAATACAAAAAAAAAAAAAAAAAGAGCTACTTTTCAAAAAAAGCATCAGACCCAGGTTATTTCATAGAAAAATTCTCCTAAGCCCTGAGGAAACACATAATTCTCTTTGGGTGCTGGGCATACAACACAATCAACAGTTCAAATGCAATAGAGATGTTCACTTGAAACCTACGTACTCTGATTGATTAATGTCACCCCCATTGAATTTAATTTTCTAAATAAAATAAAAAAAAAGAAATGCGTAATTCCTGCATTAGTAAGCTATTCTAGGGCACATAAAAGGGAAAAATGGGAAGCTTATTAATTCTTTTTATGTATTTACCAATATCCTGCCAAGCTTAACAAAACTAGGACCCCAGAAGAAAACTATAGATGCACTAACTTTGTGGGTGATCAATAAGAGGCGGGTACCCCAGCACCGCCATAAAAAAAAATAAACTAAGTAAAATGAAAACCAATTTAACTTGCCATTTTAACAGGTTTCGTTAAAGGGAAAAAAATTGTAAGAGCATTTCCACATGGGCCAAGAAGGCTTTGCTAATTTTTACATGTACATTAGTGATTTCAAAAGAGAATAAAAAAATAAATATTTATATTACTTCATGCACGTCATCACGAAAAGATAGCAGCGTGCATCTCAGATACACATCGTCTTAATGTAAGGGATGATTAAAAAGTTCACCTACCTGTCATCACTTGTCCTTCATCACTGTTTTAGTGGTGCTAGCCAGAGATAAGGGACACAGAGAGAGAGAGAGAAAGAGAGAAAGGGGGGATTATTTCTTTGCCGTGATCCATAAGAAACGGGAAGTAGAGGCGGTCTGGGCACAGACGGTAGATGTAGTCTCCGTCACTGATCTTGTACCTTGAGAATTCTGAAGCGTGTGCACACATTACCCTTCGACTGTAACCACATAGTCAAGGTCTAGGAAAGGCCATTCATGGTATCTCTTGATGGTCATTCCCAGAATTAAGAAGGCCTTTGTCATCATTTTTAAAATATGCTCATCATAATGCTATCTTTATGTTTGGCCACCTGTAGAGATAAAGTATCAGCAACCTCTAAGGACCCACGTCTGAACGTACTGTTACATGGCTTTAAATCCCTCCCTTTTCTCCCTGATGCAGTTTCTCCCTCCAGGGAAACCCAGGGGCCCCGTGCCCTGCCCTCTGCTCAGCTCTCCAGCGTCTGCGGCCCACAGCCCTGCTCCTTAGTGCTCTGAGTCCAGACCAGGAGACCCGCACTCCTCCTGTCCATACCCACTGCCGGCTCTCTGCGGCCTTGGCTGGCGCGTCGGCCTCTCCTGCTGAGGGGCTCTCTCCCCCTCTCTGTACGAAGATGCCGCCAAGACTGCCCCCGGCTGTCGGACGCCTGGACGGTGTTCCCTGCACCGTGCCCGTTGCACCGTGCCCTGCTCCGCCGACCTCAGTGCACTCCAGGCCGGGTTGTTGTTGTTGCCCTGTGTGTCTCAGCCCCTGTCTGGACAGGGCGTCCTTGGGGCGGACACTGCCTCACAGTTATCTTTGAACCTCTGAAACCTCTCACAGGGTGGGTGTCGGATACTTCTGTGCTGGACTGTGACGTGGCTGTGATGCACGCAGAGGGGGTATTGTGATCATCACTGAAGGGGACTGTGAGCTCTGGTGGTGGAGGCGTGGGGCCCAGGGACCCTCTGGCTGTGGGTACACCTTGGTGGCTGCAGACCCAGCAGGGTGATGACTGTTGGTCCTCCGTCCCTTGTCTCGGATGCCGAGGCAAAGCTTGAATTTGGTTTCCGGCCGCCCATGCTGCCCGCCGCGGGCATACCCCTCACCTGAGTGCACACGTCCTGACCCCACACCGCCGGCCGGCCGCGGGCACACCCCTCACCTGACTGAGTGCACACGTCCTGACCCCACACCACTGCCGTAGGCACACCCCTCACCTGACTGAGTGCACAGGTCCTGACCCCATACCGCTCCGTGCCCGCACTCCCGCTGCCACCCATGCCGCCCGCCGCGGGCACACCCATCCCCTGACTGAGTGCCCACGTCCTGACCCCACACCGCTCCGTGCCCGCACTCCCGCCGCCACCCACCAGCCGGAGACTTGTCGCGGCTCCTCTGGAACCGAAGGACCATCAGTACCGGCCCCTCCAGCTCCCTCTGTCTCGTCCATAACCCTATGGGACATTCCTCGCTCCCTGTCTTCTTTCTCCTGGCGATCGACCATTCCCCGAACCCACTGCCCACTCCGCGGGCTCCTCTGCATCCGGCCCCTTCTCTGCAGCCCTGCTGCCAAGGTGGTCTTCGCAGCACGTGCTAACCACCCTCCCGGGTCTCCACGTCTTCCCCCCCCGGCCCCCCATCTGCCCTCCCCTGAGCAGCTGGACTCGCGGCCCCGAAGGGCAGCTCTCACCACGCTCTGCTCCCGCTCAGAACCCTCCCAGAGCCCCTGTGGGACAGGCGAGTGTCGGGCTCAGGGCTCGGACTGACAGTGCCCTGAGGACACAGCACCGTCCCACCTCCCCAGGTGTGTCACCGGGTCCCCTTTCCACCTCCAGTTCCTTGAACATCACAGGTGTTTTCCTACCTGTTTTGGGGGTACTCTGCCCATGCCCTCACCAGCCACAGGGTCATCCCCTCCCCCCCTGAGCCTTCCTGAACCCCGCCCCCAAGTACAGCACCTCCTCCCGTCTCTGTCTGCACCCTCTGCACGCACCGCACTTCCTGATGATCCTCTCTCTCAGTCTGACGAGACGGGGAGGGCGGGATGACGCAGCAGGTCTTCCTGTCACCTCCCTGCTCTCTCACATGGCGTCTGGCGTGCAGTAAATGTCAACTCATCCTTGTTCATTGGTCAGTACGTGAAAGTGCGTGCTGTCCCCGCTAACCCCGGGGAATAGTGTCGGGAACCCCGAGGCCCACGCAGCGGGGGCGGGGCGGAGTCGGGAAGGGAGGTGGTTTGAGAAGGACGAGGGAGGAACGTCCTCTTTCCTCTCGCACTGTCTTGTCCGTGGCTGCTCAGATACCCAAGCTGCCTCACTCCCCCCCCCTCCAACTTTTACACATTACACAGAACGTTTTTACTATGTTGCATTTCTACATATAGTTATAATACTACGCGATGCCATGGAGCATAATGACATGGAAGGGCGTTTTAAACAAACGCACTTGGTCATGAGCTCACCACGTGTCCACTGTCTTCCCATGGTGTTGTCTCTGTGTGTTTTGCTCGTGTTTACACTAACATCAGTTGCTACATTTATTTGATTTCATATTTTACTTTGTAAACCTTTGCCCTATAGTGTAATATTTAATTTTTTCCTTCTTTTCCAAGTGAGAGGAGAGGAGATAGACAGACTCCCACATGTGCTCCAACTGGGACCCCCACCCCTGTATGGGGCTGATGCTTTGCCCATCTGAGGCCATGCTCACAACTGAGCTATTTTTAGTGCCTGAGGCAGAGGCTCCATGGAGCCATCCTCAGTGCCCGGGGCTGATGCTCTTGAACCAGTCGAGCCATGGCTGCGGGAGGGGAAGAGAGAGAGAGTGAGAGAGAAAGAAGATGAGGGAGGGGTGGAGAAGCAGATGGTTATTTCTGTGTTCCCTGGCTGGAAATTGAACCCAGGACTTCCATGCGCTGAGCTGATGCTCTACCGCTGAGCCAACCGGCCAAGGCCTGATGAATTGTATCTTAAGACTGGGAAGATATCAGAGGAGTGAAACTGAAACAACACTCACTTCACCCCTAAGGAAAGACAAGTTATCAGAGGCAAAATCTGCTCAGATGGGCACACTAGAGATTAAACAGTTAATATATACAGTGGACATAGTTACCCATTTGGGAAAGTTCATGGTTTTTGAACGCTGTATAAACAAAGATAGTTCTTGACTTGGTGGAACCCCAGTTAAGGATGGTCGGCAAATTAAAGACTGTCTGAGTGCTCCCAGGTCCTTAGAAAAGTAGATGCTGGCACAGAAGGGAATAACATGGAGGCTGAAGCCAGTTCCCTGGCGTATGACCATTTCAGGCAGGCAGTCCCACTGATAGTCTAACCATCACAGCATGCCAGGAACCGAAGTCTTTGGAGAGACACAGAGAGACAATTAGAGAAGACAGAGTCCAGCGCCAAAGTAAGAAAACTTCAAACGGAAGCTTGTAAGATTTTTTTTTTGATGTGAAATGACCCATTACAGGATGAATGAATGTACTCATCAACATGGATGGGGAAATTTTACTAAAATTGTTGAGGTTGCCAAGGGGTCTCTGAACTATAGCTCATTTGTCCCCAGCAGAAGGCTGGCAAAACTGTCCATGTGTAGGGCTGGGACATGAGCAGACCTCAGGGTCCCTTTGCTCCTCTCTCCAAATGAGTTTCACAGAACTGTCACCAGCACTGGGATTTTAAATATTTCTTTTGAACATGGTTTGATTATTTTTTAAGATGGATAGAAACCTTTTTTTTCTTCTTCCTCAAATGGTACAATTCTTGTAGTAGCAAAAATGATTTGTGTTTGCAGTTTAAGGGATTATGACTTATCTCCTGAGTGACAGGGACTATTATTAACGAGCTTAAAAAAAAACAAAAACCCTGTCATTTGCTCAGAAACTTTCATGTCTGTTTCATCTTCAATCTCCAGGAAAGGAAAAAAGAACAAAGAGAATGCTAAACTTCGAATTAGCAGAACTCTCAGAGATTCTAGAACTTCCAGCCTTACACTACGAGCTTTCCTGACAATGAGGTCAGCTGCCTCTCAGACGCATCAACTCTGGGCCCCTGCATTAGTAACAGGCCTGCCCGTGCCGTATCACTTCCAGTTCTGGGCTCCATGCTAGTGCAAGCAGACAAGGTCAATTACTGCAGAGACTCAAACAATATACCCGGCGGTATCACCAGGTACCAGAAGGCTTTCCTCCACTTTCTCCTAACCCAACTTGACATCGTCTCAAACCTAGATGCCTAGTCTTCTGGGAGCAAAATCAAAGAAATACAGCTCTCAAATGTCACTCGAAAGAATGGTGGCAAGTACTATTAACAAGGAGAACAGTGGTAGGACTCCAAGGGATTAGTTCTTGAATTCATAGGACTCCTTGAAAGAGGCAAAAACGAGCCTCAAGTCCCTAGGAGACATTCTCGTCTGCTGGAGACCCCAAGCTGAGGGTTCTTTGACCCCCCCCCCACACCCACACACAGAAGCAGATGATCTTCAGAAGGAGACAGCTTCTCCCCAGAAGCTTGAACCAAGTTAATGATTGCATGCGATGTAGGCATCTTCCACCTATGGGCCCAGAACAAGCATGCAAGCCCTCATGCTGTAATCTGCAGTGTGTGTGTGTGTGTGTGTGTGTGTGTGTGTGTGCGCGCTTAATTTCTAGCTATCTTCTCTTTCGCTGCTGTGTTAAAGCTACTTTGACCTATGTCAGGGGTCCCCAAACTTTTTACACAGGGGGCCAGTTCACTGCCCCTCAGACCGTTGGAGGGCCGGACTATAAAAAAAAACTATGAACAAATCCCTATGCACACTGCACATATCTTATTTTAAAGTAAAAAAACAAAACGGGAACAAATACAATATTTAAAATAAAGAACAAGTAAATTTAAATCAACAAACTGACCAGTATTTCAATGGGAACTATGGGTTTGCTTTTGGCTAATGAGATGGTCAATGTGCTCCTCTCAGTGACCACCAATGAAAGAGGTGCTTCTTCCAGAAGTGCGGCGGGGGCTGGATAAATGGCCTCAGGGGGCCGCATGCGGCCCGCGGGCCGTAGTTTGGGGACCCCTGACCTATGTTATACTTTGGAGGCTCAATCCTGAATACTGCTCCTAGCACGCTTAGGCATTCCTCGGCCTGGGCCTGACACCTGGCTATTACTTGCTCCCTAAAGCATGTGGACAAACTGCCAGTTGGGTGTTTACACATTCTCCTTTGTAGCCACTCACCTTCCCTCCGTTCTAGCTTCTTGTAACTAATTACTTGGTTTCCTGGATAACTTCATTCACTGTTTGGTGACTTTTTCTTTGGACCAACACCGCAAGAGCTAGGAATCTGAAAAACCTTGTCTAACGTATCTAGGAAAGAAAGCTCGTATCTCCACCAAAAGCAACGTCTGGGGACCTTTTTTGTAAGCGTGAGCTTAAATAACTGACCTTATGCAGAGACAGGACGGGAAGAGGAACAGGAATATAATAAGGCGTGTCCCCGAAGGCCATGTCCCCATCACAGTCTTGCAAAGAAGACACGCTACTCTTGAGTCTGCTTGAGATCTTACTAGTAATTTCTATACAGGAAATATTGTTGCCTGGCACTGAACTGGTCTTGATAACTGGTACCAACACATCACCACGCTAGGCTGACAATCCTCCATGGGTATTTTGGCTAAAAACAGGTCATTGGGTATTCCCCGATGATGGCTAATAGGTTTGGGACACAGAGGATACTGGCTTTTCCTTGACAACTGGGCTGGAAATTGTTACTGTGGCAAACCGATGTCTGCCTCCATGAAAGGGCCTCATGTTCATTTTGAGCGATCAGGTTTTCTTCTAAGAAAATAGATTATTTGGATATTTAACAAAATTGACTCAGGAAGGCAAAAAACTGGGATGGACTTGATTTAAGAACCCAAACTAATAACCTCCCAATTCCGGGTTGCTCCCCTAGCTCCTCAAGTGTTTAGTTCCCGGTTTACAAGAGTCCCAAACATTAAGGGGAATCTTGCATGTCGTGATTTAGGGGCTAGCAGACAGAAGAGCTAATTCCACTAAGGCTATGTAATCCTTTCTTTCTTGAGAGATTTATGGAATACAGCAGAGGGCAAAAATGTTATATTTGTGTCTCTGAAGACCTTCCCGGAGTTATTAATATTAATAAGTGACCTGGAACACAAACAGGCTCGTCACGGCGTTACACAATTTTGTAAATCACCCATATTTGGTTCTGTAGCCTCGTCAGATGGAGAATGGAGTGGCCTGGTTCAGTGTGGACACATTAGCCGCTCGGTGGGAAGGAGAATGCAGACGTGGGTCGGACGCTCCTCCTGGGGTCTGTCTGTGTTGCAGGGTGCGGACGTGCAGTCTCCAGTTTTAAATACCGCGATGCAGCTGCTGCACCTCAAATGACCCAACAAATGGTCAGGCGGAGACAGGAGCCGGAAAACCTGACATTTTTTATGGAAGTTGACACAGCCCTGCCCGTGAATTTGCTACGCAATCGGACACCTCGGCCAGTGGTGAGGACACGGCTCTGTCCCACCCCTCGGTATTAGTCACAGTCTGTCCCTCAGCTCAGGCTGAAGGACGTCAGCAAGGGCGACAGGGAGAGGCAGAAGCAGCGCTGTGCACACGGCTCACGGCCTGCTCTCTATGACTTCACTATCGTCCTGTCTCTATCAACATATTTTTATTATTTCAGGAAACATTGTGTCCAGGGAGAAAAAAAGTTGCAAGTAACTTTCTGAAAGACATAAAAAGAAAGTATCCAATTACTGTGTACTCATGGAGCCTTTTGTTTTGAAATCATAGCCTTCCTGTGGCCATCAATCCTGAATTAGTGCATAGAACGCTCTTCTTCAGGAGTGACGGAAACCAATTTGATCTTTCTGCCTGAGATCAACACACCAAACCATCTGAAACAATAGCTTTTTTTTTCATACCCTGGGTATCAGGCAACAAAGACCAACCCTTGAGAGACGGGGACGGACATGTCACGGTCTTCCTTGTGGTGTCGGTTTCCTGAGTGTACCCCTGTGTCCAGACTCATAAAATTGCCCAGCTGAACTTTGTTTACTGTGTGTCAATGATAATCCTCTGAAGCTGCTCTAAGTGATCGTGCAATCATTAGAAATAGAAAATAATCATTTCATCCTCCTCACCCAACCAAACCAAGCCTCCGCACAGAGAGACCGGCGTCAGCTGGACTTCGGGATGTTAGTGAGTGTCCTGCCTGACACAGGTGCTGCTGTTCCCGCTCGGATGCCGCGCGACCCTCCCCTACCCCACCAAGCGGCAAGCTCAGCTCGGGCTGCTCCACAAGCTGGTCTGACAATAATGTGTGGA
Organism: Saccopteryx bilineata; assembly: GCF_036850765.1. Classification (NCBI taxonomy): domain Eukaryota; kingdom Metazoa; phylum Chordata; class Mammalia; order Chiroptera; family Emballonuridae; genus Saccopteryx; species Saccopteryx bilineata. The sequence goes on from NC_089501.1 coordinate 55,328,534, forward strand.
GCCCACAGGTCAGAGAACCTTCATAGCGTGCCAGAGGGATCGCTCGTTTGACACTCTCAAGTGCAAGGCGTCCTGGACCCGTGGACAGAGAACTCCAGGATACGCCGTTAAGTGAGAGAAGCCAGATGGAGCGTTGATGAAATCAAACCCTTTAGATGCGTGTATGGATGTCAGCTTGTGCCACGACGCTACGGTCCACGGAGAAAGCTGTGTGTGGAGTCACGTCAGTCGGTCTGCCTTGGTTACGCAGAGAAAGCAAGATGTCAGGAGAGGAAGGAAGGATAGCAAACAACTAACCAACAGAGTTGCCACATCCTAAGGAAAGAGAAAGCATCTTCTTTCTCTCTACATCTGTCATCTCTTTTCCCAAGTGTCCATAGTCAAAGCAACCTTTATATTAGCGGCCCGTTTCTGTGCTTAACCAATAGCTGCAAATGGTTTGTAGCAATAATGTCAGCCTTCTTTGAAGTATCTTGAATTAACAAACACAATGAAAGTATGACTTTTATTACAGCCTCTGCTACCTCTCTCTCTCTAACCTCACAGGCTACTCCTCTCATTAATTAAAAATAATTCTAGTGAAAATACTGAATTTTGAAATAATCAGATCTCCTGTTGTTATTTATGATTTCAACAAGGGTCTCTTTCTCTGCAAACAGCTGTAACTTTCCCTGTATCATTTGTTTTACAAACCTCATTAAAGTGTTACTGCTTCATTGATGTCTCTTGAATTTTTAAAGATATAAACCACTCACCATACTTTAAAAAAACAAAAAAAAGGTGTTCCAATGTTCAGGTTGTCCCTTCTACAAAGCCAGCCTCCTTCCGCACAGACAGGGAAGTCCTTGACACTGCTTTTGTCCCCAGTGAAAGATGAGTCCCCTGCATGGCCGACCTTCCCAACACCTGTGGCTTCCACGGGAGGCGCAGGACCCACCGGCCACATCTGCTCCCTTCTCGGACTCAGTGCTCGAAGGGGAAGGGGCGCCGCTGGGGAGGCTGAGGAGACAGAACACTCAAAGATGTGACGGAGTGAAATGGATGCTTACAGACCCCAAGTGAGAGCTTCGGCTGGAAGCCGAGATGGACATTTTTGCTCAAGAAGACTGGTGAGTCCTGGCCACTTGGCTCAGCAGGAGAACATCAGCCCAGAGTGTTGAAGTCCCGGGTTCGATTCCCGGCCAGGGCACACAGGAGAAGCACCCATCTGCTTCTCCACCCCTCCCCCTCTCCTTCCTCTCTGTCTCTCTCTTCCTCTCCCGCAGCCGAGGCTCCATTGGAGCAAAGATGGCCCGGGCGCTGGGGATGGCTCCGTGGCCTCTGCCTCAGGCGCTAGAATGACTGCGGTTCCCGTGGAGCGACGCCCCAGATGGGCAGAGCATCGCCCCCTGGTGGGCATGCCAGGTGAATCCCGGTTGGGCACATGTGGGAGTCTGACTGCCTCCCTGTTTCTCACTTTGAAAAAATACAAAAAAAAAAAAAAAAAAGAAAAAGAAAGAAAAGAATGCAGGCACAGGGGTGTCAGGTTTGGGAAAGCAACTGTGAACATTTTCACTTACACAAGAGACTTAAATGGTGATTCTCACTGCCCTTCCTCAAGGTGGGTCTGAGTAGTGAAAATTTTACAAATCACGATGTCTACGGAGAGAATTGCGGCTGCGAGTGCATTAGGTTGGAGGGGGAGGTGGGTTAGCATCTTTGGTGGTTTGTGCTCATGAACGCGGAGAGAGAAGGAGACTGTCCCTCTTCCCGCGGCTGACTGGTGACTTGGCAGAATTGCTTCTCACCCCCAGGAGGGCAGAGTCCCCTCATGCCGCTGCCCAGGTGCCCAGAACAGACGCCTCGCCTCCTCTCTTCCCCTAAGGGCGGGCGGGCGGGCGGGACGCACACAGCTTGACAGATGGTGGAAACAGGTTCCTGCATAACCTTCCCGTTTCTGGATTTCTGTCACCCCAACCCCATTACGGAGGTCACCTAGCGGAGTTGGGACAAAGGTTTTACACTGTGTTAGGACGAAAAATTTGATGAATGCCTTAATAGTCCAAACTGACTCTCCTGTGCCTCAGAGGAATCATCCCCCGGGGGCGACTGACGGGGTCTGCCTTTGTTTCCTTCTTCCTGGGTTCCTCTCAGCTCATGTCCCCCCACCGTGGGTCACCCAGGGGCTGTCTGGAGAGATGTTTTCCTGTTATGCTGCAGGAAAGTCAAAGACGGGGTGGTTGGGACACTGACAATAGCCCTTGCAGATAAGCAGAGGGAAATTTTTTAAATTAAAAGTAATTAACATGAAACTGGAGTTTCTGCTCATTAATTCTGCACAGTCTGATGTGTGCTTCTGAAGTTCCTTGGGTCTTGAACTAGGGACCGAATCCCTGGGGACAGGGATGTGCACGGTGTTTTGTCTTTTGCAAGTGACTCTGCTTGGAGTTTCTTTACAGCTTGCTTCTCCTGTCTGGGAGTGGCCTGAGGTCATCATCGGCCCGGGATATAAAGGCAGCAGATGAGTGGGCTAATTAAGAAGTCTATACCTTCCTGGGTGGGATAGTTATGAAATACATCTTTTTAGGGCGGAGCCTTCTCTTCCCGTCTGGCAAAAAGGAAATTCCGTGAAGTATTAATGGCCTCTGTAAACTATTCCAAGTAATTCTTTAATTCCTCTTAGAGCTAATTCCTTTGGAGATTGTGGGCCGCCTGTCAAGTCGGGAATTTACCGGGCAGCCCAGCAGGCGGGAACCAGAGCGGTGTACTGTTCGCAGCTCAGGTGCAGAAGCTGACCCGCCCTGTTCCCGGGACGGCCGGTTTCTGTGTTATCAAGACCTTCGGTGCCTTAGAGGAGGCCCGCCCACACCAAGGAGAGAAATCTGCTTGCTAAGGAAATACCTGCTCGGCAACATCCACTCCGACGTTGGAGCAAACATCTGAGGACCGCGGCCTAGCCAAGGTGACCTGTTGAATTTACCGTCCGCGGGGGGAGGACTGAGAGAGCCGCCGTGCTGGGATTGGCCCGCCTGGAAGCGGGTCTGCCCTCCCGGGTTAGTCGTGAAGTCAGGCATGGGGGCAATGCTCGGGACCAGGAGGGACCCCCTTGCCTCACCAGCTCTCCCCACGGCTCTGCGGACGGCTTGGTGACAGACATTTGGCGGAAACTTATCTCACCCTGTTACCTGCACTCAGCCTCTCTGGGGAGAGCAACCGGAGAAGACGTGCTAGAGGAATCCCCGGGTGCCCAGCGCGAACCCCAACGCCCCAGGAAGCTGTCCCCGCAGACGGCTTGTTCCACAGGCCATCCGAAGACTGAGGACTAGGAGGGGACTAGGCGTGGCTTCTGGATCAGGTCCCCTCTGAGAGGCTCCCTGGTTACTTACACCAAACTCAGTTTACCTAACACGAGGACAGCTGGGGGCCCACCCCAGCAGAGGGGGACCTGGCAAGGCTCTGTCCTCCACAAGTCTCTGCTCTTCTCCAGCACTTTGCTGGAGAACTCCAGGGCCGAGAGTGTCGGCCCAGCATGTGGAAGTCCCAGGTTCGATTCCCAGTCGGGGCACACAGGAGAAGCACCCATCTGCTTCTCCACCCCTCACCCACATCTCTCTCTCTCTCTCTCTCTCTCTATCCCCCTTCCACAACCATGGCTCAAATGATTCAAGCAAAATTGGCTCTGGGCACTGAGAATGGCTCCATGACTTCGGTCCCAGGCACTAGAATAGCTCAGTTGCTGAGCAACAGAGTTGTGGCCCATTGCCTGGAGAATCCCAGTTGGGGTACATGTGGAAGTCTGTTTCTTCCTCCCTGCTTCCTTGCCTCTCACTTAATGAAAAAATAAAAACAAATAAATAAAAAAGAACATTTTCTTATTATAGATCCTAGTGATCACTTAAGAAGCACTTTACTGATGAATCTATTATGAATTATATTTTATTACATACATTTGCCTTTAAGAAGGCCACATGATACAAATTAAACATTTTTTTTTTCATTTTATTTACTATGTAATTTTTTTTCCTGGATGGACATGTATAGTCAGGCTACCTTTTCAAGTTGAAAACCAGGCGGGACAGAGTTGCAGAAGGGAACCCCCGGCAGGACTCGTAGAGAACTCCTCCCGTGACATCAGCATTGAGATTTTACCGGCAAAGGCTGTAAGAGAATGCCCGTCATGTGAAACAGATGCTCACAGCTGGGTGGGGGCACTGCGGCCGATTTAATTTATTTGTTATACTTTTATTGTATTTTATAAATATGGTATATTAGCATGCATTATCTTTACAATCAGAAGACTATATTGAAAAGCAGTCATTATCTTTATAATAGGTCTTGCATCATTTAATACAAGAGAGATTTGGATAGTTCGCTAAGCGTGTCTTACTACGCTGATACGGGGGCTGGACGGATGATGATTGATTACCTTTCTGTGATAGACAGGTGAAGAAGTGCCCATCTCTGCAGTGGACAGCATTCTGTACCCCCCCCCCCATGGGCTGATTTTACCTTCTGTACTTTTTGGTAAGCCTTGGCAGCCCTTTTGTGACACATTATAATCACCCACACCCACACTGCCCACCCTCCCTGGGCCAGGTGGAGTAGCGAGGGACCTCCAAGCCCAGGAACCCCACTGTCTGCCTCTGGGTCACATGCAGAAGGGTGGTAGGAGACCCACCGTCCCAGGGTCTGCGGTCTCAGCTCAGACAGGCTTGTCCAGCCCTCTCTGTTGGGGTCCCCCCCACCCCCCACCGTCTGTGCATGGATTTATGCATTCTTTTGTCTAAGAAGTCATCGTACTTTGATTTATGAACAATAGCTTGGAAATGTTTCACTCCCTGAATACACGGCAAACAATATGTGGTAGGCAAGAGGTCGTGCTGACTTCTTCTTGTTGTCTCTGGAACTGCCAACACAGTGGTACATGTCACATTGCATTGATGCTTCTGTGATGACATTCTGCATAACTGGATGATCTGAGGGATGTCTCACCAGCGTCGTGACCAGTCACTTAGGCTCAGGGTCTGTGTGAGCCTCTGTGAGGTTGACTCGGAGGAGCTGGGGCGAGGATGCCGTCCGTGAACCAGGCTTGGTGAAGCCCCCCCACCCCCGCCCCACCCCCGCCACGCCGCCCAGGGCGAGGCAAAGGGATGAGGTCACTGTTTCAGTCTGAAGCCTCTTCATTTCTAAATTCAATTGAGAAAAGTGGTCAATTTAGAGATTAAAATGGACTCTAGCCATAAGGGACCAGCTAAGGCTCTTAAATAAATTATCCGCAAGATCCAGGCCAATCAGAGGGAAAGCCACGTGAGCTCTTTAAAACAAATGCAGGAACATTTAGAAATGACATTCACTCTCTGAGACATGAAGGGCATCAGACTCCTGTTTCTCGTTCACTTGACAAGACGTTGCACAGCGGAAGACAAATTTCCGCTCAAGATCAGGGAAGGACAGGGCACTGAGAAATATATCCGCGTTTACAGTCGGCACCGACAGAACACTCACCTATACGACCTTCGAGGATCTCCTGCGAACTCGTGAACCCTTCCTGCGATGATTCAGCTTCTGGCTTTGTGACGCCCCCGTCCCTAAACACCCATTTTTCCTTACGTTTATATCCGGCTTGCAAGTCCTTGGGTTTCCTTAGATGTTTGTTAAGATTTTGCAGTTTCTCAGAAGTGAATATTCCAGGCAACAGAGCTTCTGCAAAGAGTGTGAGAATCAGATTTTGTCCATCAGGTTGATCTGCTGATACAATTACGTTGTGTCTTTGTGTTGAGGCACTTGACTGTGGGTCTCCTTCCTGATGCTGGGCGGCTGAGATTTTGAAAAAAGGACAGGTGACTTGTGCAGATAGATAAAAGATAGGATGGAGAGAAAAGAACTGTCATCAGCAATTAGAAAAATGATACCGGAAATTGGAGATGCTTTCTTTAAAAAGACATCCTTAGGTTTATGGGTGGCAGGAAGAAAGAATCCTCCAAGTTCTCAGTCCCCCCCCCCCACCTTTTAGGGCCTTTTTCAGGTTCAGCGTATTGCAAAATGTGGATTCAGTTGGCAAGAAAGCACAGTGACTTTGAATTCTTCTAACTGTCCGGGTGTAAGGCAGAGTGCCGGAGAAGGTCAGGTCCGGGGTCTGATGGTGGAGCAGGAGGGCATGTTACCTGCCGCGAACATTCTGGAAATTCACTTGTTACACACACCGTCCTCTCCCTTCCTGTATCAGGGTATCAAACAGAGCACGATGTGACCAGGAGTGGGCTCCCCAGACAGGTGGGTGGGGAGGGCTGTGCTGTGGAACATGGGGTCCCTTCCTTCCTCCTCGGAGGAGCACAGATGCCAAAGGAGCCCAGAACACGCAGCAGCCGAGCGAGGGCTCACGGCCCAGGCTCCGCGGGAGACTCACAAGCTCCTCTCTCGTAAACGCAGAACAGACTCTCCACGGCCGACGTCGGCAGTGCCGGCGGCGAAGCCCGGAACGTTCTCCGCGTTATGCCGGGGAGAGTACATCACGGCTGCCGAGGTTCTAAGATGCAGTCGGCGTCGGACCTCCGAAGCAGTCGGGCGTGTGTTGGACAATGTAGATCATAAAAGTAGTTCACAACAGCACAAGTGGAGATTTATTCAGCCAAATGATATTCTTCTGAGCCTGAAGTGGTTATAGAAAAAGCAGCAAATAATGTCTATATGCTGTACAAAGATCTGAATTATTAGTCTACAAACACTAGGGACCTGGGCAAATGCACTGGGCGCCCCCTTGATACTTTGATGCAGATGACATATGGCTAAAATGAGATGTCTGCGGACTCCCGGGGGGGGCCTGGGAGTATGTATGAGTGTCTGTGTAATAGTTTGTGTGGGAGGGGGAGCAGTGAGGAGGCTCTGGGACCAAACCGCTCACTAGTGTCAGTCTTTAAAGATAGAAGAGCAGTTTATGTGATGGTTGTGCATATATGCACGTGCGTACTCACGTGTGTGCATCATACACGCACACAGTCACACACAGGAAACCCACACGGCTGGCTCTACCCTCAGCAGGGTGGTCCCCTCCCAAGCTGAAGACCCAGGGCCTTGCACTGGGGTTGGCATTGACCAGGACGTGGGGCACCCTGTTTGTTGGGATGGCTTTTTCACAGATACTCAGCGTATCACCTTCGTGAAGTCCTCCCCGAGTCAAATCTCCAGAGATGAGGGGACTCCAGAGCGTGGTACCTGACCCAGGGTGGCAACCTGAATGGCTGTCCTTAGTTGTTGGACTTCAGCCAGAGAAAGGGTTTTAAATAAAGACAGTAAGAGCTTTGACACCATTTAAGAAAGTGAGGATGCTGGCATTTTGGTTTTTACTATAAATCGAACTTTCCTCAACTGTCGGGGGGAGGAAATGGAAATCTCCGGAGCTGAGGTAATTGTAATGGACACGAGAAAGTGCAGATTCCGTCCAGCCTGGAAGCCCAGGCTGGTGGCCACTCTACCCGGCATCTCCTTCGTTCTGTTTCTCTGTGTCCCTGAGCGAGAGCTGAGGGCCGCTCTCGGCTTTGACAGTTAATGTTAGGCCGATCTTCTCAGGCCGTTGTCTTCCTCTCTGTCTGCACACATAAGCACACGTGCACGCACACACACAGGTGTGTACACGTGGGCACACACGCATTGTTATTATTATTCTGCACTTCCTCGCTGTCCCGGTGGAAGGTCAAGGATGACGTTCCCAGGTGTGTTCGTTCAGCCCCTGCCTCGAGCCACGCTGGCAGCCACATGGTAGAGAGGACAGTCCCCCCCCCCGGTCCCGACACATTTCAGGGGCTGAAACTTTTCTCAGTGGCCGCTGCTAGCTGGGAGGCATGTAGGCAAAAAGCATCTTCTTACAGCTACACAAGCTTCCTTTGCTTTGGACGCAGCAGATTTACACGAGGCAGGGTCTTTCTTTCACGGTGATTAAAATAAATTTAATTCTGAGGAATGAGGTTCTCAAAATTTTTTTCGGCCTGTCTGCCGACAAGCTTAATAGACTTGCCACTGTCACGAGGACGCAGGTGGCCATGGCAGAGGCTGACGTCGCAATCTCTGCAAAGCACAGTTCTGCCCCAGCCTCCAGGGCTTATAAAACAAGGGCTGCGTCCTGTGCTTTCTTGGTTGGCGCTTTTCATGTGCCTTGAACGTTTAGTTCTCTACTCCTTCTTTCTCTAATATATGCTTAATTCAGGGCTTGGAAGAAAAAATAATAGGTATCCAACAAATACTTCTGGGATGGATTGACGAATCTACCCGGGCATTTCACACCTGTTGTTAATAAGCGTTCGGAAGAAATAGGGTCCCGTTGTCAAATTCATTTAGGAGAGAGATAAGATCACCCGACATTGAATAGGTCCCTTTGCTGTTGGACCTACCAGGGTGTAAAAGGTCAGTGTGCCTTGTGTCTGGATGGGAGGGATATAAAACACCCTGAGGATCCAGAAGACATTGGTTCTTAGTATAAAGTGCTTGGGTAACGTGTGTGTGTGTGTGTGTGTGTGTGTGTGTGTACGAGTGACTTATTGTTATTAATGTTATTGCTGTTATAATAATTATTCTTTCAGTTGTCTTTGGAGCCCATTTTGTTAAGAACTTGTTAGGATTAGAAAAACATACTGTGGGGAAAGGCAGACATACCCTCTCTTTTGTATTGAGAAAACCCGTCATTCATATCACATTGATCTGCAATTTGAAATAATTCAGTGGAGCTAGTTTTACATTTATCTCTGCATTCGCTATAAGAATATAGCGTGTTAGGAAATGAACAACAGCAGAGCACATTTCAGAGGGAATACTTAATTTTAAGCAAGTGAGCTTTGGGACAACCAGGTGTACTAACGTATTTGAACCGTTCTGATGATAAAAGGAATGCATGCTCCTTGAAGAACAACTAGGTAAAAAAAAAGAAATAGAATTATAAGAAAAGAATGAGTTAAATTCTAATTTTGTTACCAAGCCATCACCACTGTTCACGTTTGGGATCAGTTTCTTCTGATATTAACTTGATGGGTGATGTACATTTATGTCTGCGTAAACGCAGTTGTGTATAGGCTACGTGAAAACATTTGCCTCTTGTTTTTTTTTTTTTGTACTTTGCGCTGAACGTCAAGAGTTCTGTCATTCAGTTACCTTCAAAACATGCTGAGTGTTGCCTTCCATTCTACTGTATATTTGAGTGTGATTAATAAAATGATCACTCTGATATCAAATAAACTCCTCTAAAATTTTCACTATTATAAAGAATACAGCGGTGAGCATTCTTTTCTATAAATCTTTGCCAGTCTGACTGGTCCCTTCGTATGGATCCTCAACGCGTACTGTGTGTCTCTAACCATAGGCACACCTTCAAAGACAGTGGCACCTCCGTTCAGCGCTCCGAGCTCCCCTCAGTTTTGTTCTGTCTTGTATAAACTTGTATACATTCCTAATATTTTTAATCTCTAACGTTATTCTTTGAAAGTGACCTTTCTCATTAGATAAATAAATACAAATCTTGCTAAAATATGCACCGTGAACAGGAAGTGTCTTTTCCTTCTTCTCACCTCCCCCGAGAGAGTTTCAGAGAACAATCCGGGGTGGGCATGTGCCTTTCTAAGGCTTTTTCCCCACTTATAAAATTTTACATCTGCATAGGCGAGTGTAAATATTTATAATAAAATTAGAATCATACGCCGCACATGACCACACAATTTGCCTTTTTGTCTCCCACTTAAAATACAGACTTCTTTCTATGTTGAGATGTCTAGAGCACACTTCTTTTAGGTAGTCGATGCAAAGTGACCTCCATCCTGGCCCCTTCAGGCCGGAAGGAAGTGGGGAGCACCCTCACGCATTCATCCCTGACCACTCATGTGCGCATTCCGGCAGGATACGTTTGTTTCCAATGAGGTTGTCCCATCCGACAGCTCTTGATTGCTATCTCCAAACCGATTTCCAGAAGTACTGAACTAATTGAGACGGCTGTGGGAAGTGCCCGAGTGTGCCCACTGGCCCCTCTGGACCCCGGCAGGGCCTCAGGCCTCCGCCCCGGCTCTCCGCTCTGCATTCCATAGTCCCTGGTGGTTTTGTCTGCTCCAGTGGACTTCAAGAATTTTTTTTTTTGTATCTTTCTGAAGCTGGAAACGGGGAAAGACAGTCAGACAGACTCCCGCATGCACCCGACAGGGATCCACCCGGCACGCCCACCAGGGGGCGATGCTCTGCCCCTCCGGGGCGTCGCTCTGTTGCGACCAGAGCCACTCTAGCGCCTGGGGCAGAGGCCAAGGAGCCATCCCTAGCGCCCGGGCCATCTTTGCTCCAATGGAGCCTCGGCTGCGGGAGGGGAAGAGAGAGACAGAGAGGAAGGAGAGGGGGAGGGGTGGAGAAGCAGATGGGCGTTTCTCCTGTGTGCCCTGGCCAGGAATCAAACCCAGGACTTCTGCACACCAGGCCGACGCTCTACCACTGAGCCAACCGGCCAGGGCCTACTTCAAGAATCTTAATGACACGAGTGATGGGTTCCTCCGCCTGTCCCTCCCCCGGCACCCACTGCGGGCGCCTCCCCCAGCACCCACTGCAGGCGCCTCCCCCAGCACCCACTGCGGGCGCCTCCCCCAGCACCCACTGCGGGCGCCTCGCCCAGCACCCACTGCGGGCGCCTCCCCCAGCACCCACTGCGGGCGCCTCCCCCAGCACCCACTGCGGGCACCCACTGCGGGCACCTCCCCCAGCACCCACTGCGGGCACCTCCGCCAGCACCCACTGCGGGCGCCTCCCCCAGCACCCACTGCGGGCGCCTCCCCCAGCACCCACTGCGGGCACCCACTGCGGGCACCTCCCCCGGCACCCACTGCGGGCGCCACGCACAGAGGTGCTCCTGGAGGTTGGGCTCGGTGGAACCCATTCTCACTGTCACAGGGCTGCCGAGCGTTTTAGGATGGAGGGAACTATTTCGTGAACCATGTTCTGATCTAGTGCCTGGTTTTAGGCAGAGCCTTCCGACGCTGGCCTCGGTTAGAGCGGTGAGGGGACTCTGAGGGTGACCTGGGCGGCCCTGGGGAGGGAGGGGTCGGGAGTGGGCTGAGGATGAGCCCTGAGAGCCCTCGGGAGCGGTTCCCCCTGAGAACCAGGGCTTCTCTCCTTCCTGGCTCCAAACTCATTAGCGTCTCTTGGAAACGGTTCTCGGGCTTCTGTTTCCCTTTAATTTGACAAATCCGTGCCGGCTCTGCTCGTCCAGCGCTGCCGTGTGTCTCCAAGGACTGTCACATTTCCCGTGTCGCCTGATGAATTGGGCTGCTGGTAGCTGACATCTCCGCACGGCCGAGGCTGGTGACATCACCGCAGGGCGTCTGCGCTCTGTCTTAAATGACAGGGCCTGACACTCCGCTCGGCCTCCCCTCCGGCTTGCAGGGACCAGGCTGGGAATGCCTGCAAGCAGTCACGCTGAAGGCCATCCCGTGGGGACGGGGACCTGGGGGTGAGCTCTCCCTCCGCAGGCTCCCAGGGTGGGCGGGGGAGACTGCTGGGCAGTGAGGGGAGGTCTCTCTCCCAGGGGGAGACAGCTGGGCAGTGAGGGGAGGTCGGTGGGGAGTGGGGGAGACGCCATGACACCCCCAGTGCTTCCCTGACCCCTGACTCTGAGAGGTGGCATCCCGGGCAGCGCCCACCCTGCACCAGGCTCTGCCTCGCTCCTCTGGGCTCAAGCCTCAGCTGGGGTGCTTCAGCCTCGAGGCCGAAAGGCATCCGTCACCCCCAGAGCCTTGGCGAGGTCTCTGCAGGACAGTGGGCGCCGAGTGAGTGCAGTCTTTGAAGAAGGCAGCGCAGATTAGATGTTATTTTTCTCTTTTCCCAATTTCCTTTTCTATTACTGCGCTGCCTGGAGAGGGCAGGGTGACCGTGGACACAGCTGGCCAGCGATGCCCGGGCACCACCCTCAGGGACCCTGCGGTTTTTGGAGGACGTGTCGAGGCCGGGCAGCTCCCGCCAGCGGATCAGCTCTGCTCGGTGTGTGTCAGCGGGCGTTCCTCCGTGCTATTTCGCCACGCTGTTCGGGACCAGCGAGCCTACAATGTACTGAATCTATTGAGTTACCACGGTCCCCACCCCTCCTCCAAATACCAGATGCCTTTGGAAGGGCTGGTGAGTTATGAGTCAGGAATCTATTAATAGAAACCCATTCAAACGGCTTTCTTCCTAACACTTACTTAGTTCAGATGAACTGCGCCGGTGAAATGACCACGGTTGTCCGGGCAGAGGAGGAGGGAGACTTTCAAACAGGCAGGAGGCGGACGGACGTCGGCCAAGCACATCCGATGTGCCCAACCCTCCACGGGGAGGTGTGTGCTGCTGTTGTCTTCCAGCCGACACAGCTGGAAACTGAGGCACAGAGGGGAGGAGCAGTGAGCGGGGGTGTTGGGGCGGCGGCGAGGGACCTGGACGAGGACGGAGGCAGCTAGACAGGACGAAGCCATGCAGCAGAAGCATCCAGAAGGAGCCGAGAGAGGGAGACGGCGGGGACACCCCTCTCTCCTGACACTCGTTGCTCAGTTAAGATTCAGTGGCCTCGCTCACCACCTTCTTTTTGTATTCAAACACGTCCCCTTTGGAACTGACCCCTGGCTGCACTTGCTGGTGTGGGATGTTCCCGTGTCTCCTCTCCGCCCTCCGATGAGGCATCTCCGAGGGCCGACTTCCTGCAGATGGTGGGTTCAGCCCGTTACAGGCCGATTCTCCTGAGTGTCGGGCTCATGAAACCTGTCAGTTTCCACGCTCTTTTGGATGCCCTGTGTCTTCATGATGCGTTTCCCCGGAAGAAGAAAGGGGATACTGATCGTTTGGGGTAAACGGAGAGAAAATTCTGTGCAAGTCCACCACGCACAGTTGTGACGTGCACTCACGGTGAGGAGGGGCCGGTGGGAAGCTGACGAGCTCCACGCTCCAACTTCCGTCTCTGCCCAGCCCGGACGAAAGACCTGCGTGAGCCAGGGCTGTGGGCATCAGTGCAGACGGGGTCTAGGAAGAGCCTCCCGGGGACTCCTCCAGCCGCGGTGCCCCGCGTCCATTTCCACAAAGCCACCGCCCCTGGCAGCTGTCCGCGCCTCCTCGCCCCAGAGGCTGATGAGAAGAAATGTGCTGGCTCTGTCGGCTCCCTCAGGTCCTTCATTTGTATTTGAAAACAATGACAGGAGACTGTGCTAACTAGTGTTATCTTATCCAATCCAGGTTAGAACGCAGGGGTCTGCAGATGGCGTTTGAAAATGTAAGGAACACGGACGTGGACATTGTTATGCGGGGGTCCAAATCGCTGGCACACGGGTCAGCAGAATGTTAGTGGGAGTTGTTCCCCTGAAGTTCTGTTTCAGAAAACCCACTCACTGCCTGTCCCTACTACCTGTCAGGAAAGGAGCCGGCGTGGTTAGGGAACCGGAGTTCACTAAGAAGACACAGATGTCTGGGTTGTCTGTGTATTTGCCACATGTGGAAGGAAGGGTGTGGCCCCATTTGCTGCACTTAGAGCGGGGTTTCTCACCGGGGGCACGGTGGCCACGTGAGGACAGACAGCTCTCGGTTGTGGGGCTGTCTGTCCCGTGCGCTCTATGATGCTACCAGCGTCCCTGGCCTCTACTCACGAAAACCTACAGCACTACTTCAGTTGTGACAATGACACTGGTCTCCAGATAATGCTAAAATACCTGCAGTGGCCCCGAAGGTCCCCGGCGACAACTCCCGACTGAGAGGACAGAAAGGACGCTTTGAGGAAGACGGCGGCATTGAGCAGAGCTGGGCGGAGGGGTGGGGCGGGCACGTGGCTCTCCAGGCGGGGGCCAAGCGGCTTCCCCGGGGGGGAGGCAAGCTCAAGAACTCGGAGTCGGGGGCGGAACTGTCCATAGAAATGGAAGTCATTCTTCAAATAAACCTAGCTACCTCTTCTGAACCCCGAGTCTGTGTCAGATGTTTTAAATGCAACCTTTGTGACCCGATGCGATCCTGACAATGACTCCCGTCACACACGCGGAGTTGGGGAAGACACAGAGGCCTGTTCAGGGTACAGCTCGGGGTCGGTTAGACACAGCCTTTCTCTCCGGGATCCTCATCAGTCAGTATGCTCAGCACGGATCTCATCTTCGAGCCAGGTGCTGGTCCCGTTCTCTCCTCGCCCGGTCAGGACGGGCAGACAGCTGAGATCGGGGAGTAGGGACTACGCTGACTACAGAGGCCACGTGTCTTTTGAGAGGTGGACATCGAAAGCAAGTCTCAGTGGGGGAATATTCATTTCTGGACCTACTTACAGAGCTCTTTTATGGATATCTGTGTGTTTTATTAAAAAAAACATTTGTTGATTGATTTTAGAGAGAAGAAGAAAATGAGAGACAGAAAGAGAGAGAGAGAGAGCATCGATTCATTGCTCCACCCACCCTTGTTCTCATTGGTTGATTCTTGTATGTGCTCTGACTGGGAATTGGACCCACAACCTTGGTGTATTGGGATGTCGCTCTAAACCAGCGGTATTTCCGATGGCTTTAGGCGACCCTTGTGTTTTGGTCGTTCGACCCCCACTGGGGTCGCGACTCACAGGTTGAGAACCGCTGCTCTAAACAACTGAGCCACCTGGCCAGGGCTTGCGTGTGTGAGTGTGTGTGTGTGTGTGCACGCCCGTGTGTGTGTGTGTGTGTGTGGGTGGGTGGGTGTGTGCGCGTGCGCGCGCATGCCTGTGTGTGTATGTGCGTGTGCACGACCGTGTGTATGTGTGTGTGTGCGCGCGTGTGTGTTTACTGGGAACTCTTCTGCTCATAACTTCTCACTGGCTCGCTGTCTCCCTCAGACTAAGAGTCAGAATACTCTCAGCGACTGCCCTGCCTCCCCTCTCAGACACCTGTTTCCCACGACCCCGCCCTCAGCCACATGGGTCCCTCCTGCTTGGGGTTCCTGGAGTCCCTGGGCCATGACGGAACCGTCGCCCACGATGCTTCTGCCGCCATACGAGCCCTTCCCAGCTGGCTGGCTGCTCTCTCCCCTCCCTCAGCATCCACAGACACGGCGCCTCTCCTCAGCGTCCACAGACACGGCGCCTCTCCTCAGCGTCCACAGACGCGGCGCCTCTCCTCAGCGTCCACAGACGCGGCGCCTCTCCTCAGCGTCCACAGACACGGCGCCTCTCCTCAGCGTCCACAGACACGGCGCCTCTCCTCACTGTCCACAGACACGGCGCCTCTCCTCAGCGTCCACAGACACGGCGCCTCTCCTCACTGTCCACAGACACGGCGCCTCTCCTCACTGTCCACAGACACGGCGCCTCTCCTCAGCGTCCACAGACACAGCGCCTCTCCTCACCGTCCACAGACACGGCGCCTCTCCTCACGGTCCACAGACGCGGCGCCTCTCCTCAGCGTCCACAGACACGGCGCCTCTCCTCACCGTCCACAGACACGGCGCCTCTCCTCAGCGTCCACAGACACGGCGCCTCTCCTCACCGTCCACAGACACGGCGCCTCTCCTCAGCGTCCACAGACACGGCGCCTCTCCTCACGGTCCACAGACGCGGCGCCTCTCCTCAGCGTCCACAGACACAGCGCCTCTCCTCACCGTCCACAGACACGGCGCCTCTCCTCAGCGTCCACAGACGCGGCGCCTCTCCTCACCGTCCACAGACGCGGCGCCTCTCCTCAGCGTCCACAGACGCGGCGCCTCTCCTCAGCGTCCACAGACGCGGCGCCTCTCCTCAGCGTCCACAGACACGGCGCCTCTCCTCACTGTCCACAGACGCGGCGCCTCTCCTCAGCGTCCACAGACACGGCGCCTCTCCTCAGCGTCCACAGACGCGGCGCCTCTCCTCACTGTCCACAGACGCGGCGCCTCTCCTCAGCATCCACAGACACGGCGCCTCTCCTCACTGTCCACAGACACGGCGCCTCTCCTCAGCGTCCACAGACACGGCGCCTCTCCTCAGCGTCCACAGACACGGCGCCTCTCCTCAGCGTCCACAGACACGGCGCCTCTCCTCAGCGTCCACAGACACGGCGCCTCTCCTCACTGTCCACAGACGCGGCGCCTCTCCTCAGCGTCCACAGACACGGCGCCTCTCCTCACTGTCCACAGACACGGCGCCTCTCCTCAGCGTCCACAGACACGGCGCCTCTCCTCACTGTCCACAGACGCGGCGCCTCTCCTCACTGTCCACAGACGCGGCGCCTCTCCTCAGCGTCCACAGACATGGCGCCTCTCCTCACTGTCCACAGACGCGGCGCCTCTCCTCACTGTCCACAGACACGGCGCCTCTCCTCAGCGTCCACAGACACGGCGCCTCTCCTCAGCGTCCACAGACACGGCGCCTCTCCTCACTGTCCACAGACGCGGCGCCTCTCCTCAGCATCCACAGACACGGCGCCTCTCCTCAGCGTCCACAGACACGGCGCCTCTCCTCACTGTCCACAGACGCGGCGCCTCTCCTCAGCGTCCACAGACACGGCGCCTCTCCTCAGCGTCCACAGACACGGCGCCTCTCCTCAGCGTCCACAGACGCGGCGCCTCTCCTCACTGTCCACAGACGCCGCGCCTCTCCTCACTGTCCACAGACGCGGCGCCTCTCCTCAGCGTCCACAGACACGGCGCCTCTCCTCACTGTCCACAGACGCGGCGCCTCTCCTCACTGTCCACAGACACGGCGCCTCTCCTCAGCGTCCACAGACACGGCGCCTCTCCTCACTGTCCACAGACGCGGCGCCTCTCCTCACTGTCCACAGACACGGCGCCTCTCCTCAGCGTCCACAGACACGGCACCTCTCCTCAGCATCCACAGACACGGCGCCTCTCCCCACTGTCCACAGACACGGCGCCTCTCCTCAGCGTCCACAGACACGGCGCCTCTCCTCAGCGTCCACAGACGCGGCGCCTCTCCTCACTGTCCACAGACACGGCGCCTCTACTCAGCGTCCACAGACACGGCGCCTCTCCTCACTGTCCACAGACACGGCGCCTCTCCTCAGCGTCCACAGACACGGCGCCTCTCCTCAGCATCCACAGACACGGCGCCTCTCCTCACTGTCCACAGACACGGCGCCTCTCCTCAGCGTCCACAGACACAGCGCCTCTCCTCAGCGTCCACAGACACAGCGCCTCTCCTCAGCGTCCACAGACACAGCGCCTCTCCTCACTGTCCACAGACACGGCGCCTCTCCTCAGCGTCCACAGACACGGCGCCTCTCCTCAGCGTCCACAGACACGGCGCCTCTCCTCACTGTCCACAGACACGGCGCCTCTCCTCAGCGTCCACAGACACAGCACCTCTCCTCAGCGTCCACAGACACAGCGCCTCTCCGTGGGACTGTCCCTTCTCCCCGCAGCAGCCTGCTGACTTAGGGCAGCGTCTACTCATTTCGAGTGCTGTCTGGCTTCCCCTCCAGGAATGCAGGGTCTTCAAACCTGACTTCTGTCTGTTACCCTCCCTTCTGTAGACTTAGAGCAGCATCTAGCACCCAGTAAGTGCTGTTGAAAACAGTTTTCATTGCCTGACCTGTGGTGGCACAGTGGATAAAGCATCGACCTGGAAATGCTAAAGTGGTCGGTTCAAAACCCTGGGCTTGCCTGGTCCAGGCACATATAGGAGTTGATGCTTCCTGCTCCTCCCCACTGTGTCTACCTTTTCTCTCTCTCTCTCTCCTCTCTCAAATGAAAAAATTAAATCTTTAAAAAAAAAGGAATCTGGCCAGTTGGCTCAACAGTAGAACGTTGGCTTGGCATGTGGAAGTCCTGGGTTCAATTCCCGGCCAGGGCACACAGGAGAAGCGCCATCTGCTTCTCCACCCTTCCCCCTCTCCTTTCTCTCTGTCTCTCTCTTCCCCTCCCACAGCCAGGGCTCCATTGGAGCAAAGTTGGCCCGGGCACTGAGGATGGTTCTATGGCCTCTGCCTCAGGCGCTAGAATGGCTCCGGTTGCAACAGAGCGAGGCCCCAGATGGGCAGAGCATCGCCCCCTGGTGGGTGTGCCGGGTGGATCCTGGTTGGGCGCCCACCAGGGCATCCTCTGAGAGTCTGTCTCTCTGCCTCCCTGCTTCTAACTTCAGAAAAATACAAAAAAAAAAAAAAAAGAAAGAAAATAGTTTTGATCAACGAGTACATTTCCTTTCGGGCAGGTAAGATAAAACAAACCGTCCCTGGGAGGTGCACGCAGGGCGCTGCCCCTGGCCCTGCGCACTTCTGTCCCCTGCGCAGGGACAGTGGCCCCAGGAGGACGCTGCTGAGGTGAAGTGGCACTTTGCTGCCTTGTCATGGCCCGCTGGGCTGTGCGCTGCTGCTTGCCTTGGGAGGAAAAAGAATAATCACATTTGCAAGAATAAAAGTGATTGCTCCATATGGCTTAATACATCTAATAACTGTTTAATAAAGGATATGAAAATTTCCCTGCTTTTCACCTTAGTAAATGTCACTCAAGCTATAACCTAATTACTTCCATTTTTCCCATTTAGAAAATTAATTCTTTCGGAAGGCCTGGAAAAGCAGCTGAGAAATTTTCCTTCCCGGCCAAAGACTGGGGAAGTCAGATGCGTTTGAAGACCTCCCGGTTCTTAGGGGGTCAAGAGCAGAGCCCGCAAGTCGGCTAAACGGACTTCCCCGAGGTCCCCACGCTCCTTGACAGTGACCTGAAGTTTACCAGTGAGAGCAGAGACAAGACTCTCAGTATCTCTCCGTCCCTCTCTGACTTACCGTGTCTTCCTGCAGGGCCTTGCTCGACAGAGAGAGCTCTCAGAGGCCGCGTTAACTAGAGCCGGGCCCACCTAGCATCACTGTATCTTAGTCTCTCCGTTTCGGAAAAAGGAGGACAAATAGAATTAATGGTGTCGCATACCTACCGCGTGCTGGACACTTCGCTAAGCGCTCTCTATATCTTTTCTTATTTAATTCCCAGCCCCTTCGTGAAATGAACAAACAAACAGATGAATAGTGAACACGGAGATGTTGTGTAACACGTCACAAAGGCCTACCATCTTCCGGGTGTGGTGCCCGGTGCTTTACATAAAGTTTCTCAGGTCACATAACAACTCTCTCTAAAGTAGGGATGGTAATTATGTTTGTTAGCCTCTCCTTCGAGGTGAGGAAGGGGGTTTTAACTGAAGGTACATGGTTTGCCTGAATCGCTGAGCTTATAAGCAGCAGAGCCTGAACGGTGGTGTGTTTTTCTCGTCTGAACCAAGCTCGGGAGTTTTCAGGACCTTTTTCAAGATGGCCACACTGGCCGTGGCAGGGGCACTATGGCGTAGTTCTTCGTTTCGTCAGAACGCCTGCTTTCTTGGAGGTGGATTCACGCAGCCCACGTGATGGCCACTGAACACCCAGATGATCCTTGGATGCAGAGTGGGGTGGCCGCCTAGGGGCCGGCTCCGTGGGGCACCCGTCGTCCCTGTGAGCAGAGCAGTGGTGCTGACATCCTGGGCACCTCCCCCCACCTGCCACCCCCCAGCAGTGCCGGACTGCCTGCCCGCTTCCTGACTGAAGCTGCCCTCCGTCCTCCCAACGCGGGCCCTAGACAGCGGATGGCTGGGGGACCAACCACATCCCAGCGACCTCGGTGGTTCTGGCTGCGGAGCAGACAAGCTGGGGGCCCTCTGAGAACGGCACCTACAGAGACGGGACAGAGACCCCCCCATCCCCACAGGGCAGGAGGCAGAATGAAGTCACAACCCAGCACCCTGACCCAGTATCAGACGGTGTTTCTCTTTAAAGAGCAGCATGTCGGCCCTGGCCGGTTGGCTCAGTGGTAGAGCGTCGGCCTGGCGTGCAGAAGTCCCGGGTTCGATTCCCGGCCAGGGCACACAGGAGAAGCGCCCATCTGCTTCTCCACCCCTCCGCCGCGCCTTCCTCTCTGTCTCTCTCTTCCCCTCCCGCAGCCAAGGCTCCATTGGAGCAAAGTTGGCCCCGGGCGTTGAGGATAGCTCCATGGCCTCTGCCTCAGGCGCTAGAGTGGCTCTGATTGTGGCAGAGCAATGCCCCAGATGGGCAGAGCATCGCCCCCTGGTGGGCATGCTGGGTGGATCCTGGTCAGGCGCATGGGGGAGTCTGTCTGACTGCCTCCCCGTTTCCAACCTCAGAAAAATACAAAAAAATAAAAAGTAAAAATAAAGGACAACATGTCCCCTCTTTGGTGGGACTGTCTATCTTGATGTCAGAGACGAGCGTGGCCCCGTGACTTCCTGGGACATCTCCTTGAGACTCATGTCAAGCGTCACGAGGGCCCCCAGAGGGGTGACATTATCAGATGACCGCAGCCCCACTGCGAAGCCCGGCTCACCAAATACTAATTACGAGTTTTCTTTCAGTAGAGAGACACGAATAGATCCGCGGCTCTGTGTCCTCGTCACCAGTGACAGAAATTGATTGTGACTATATCTGAATAATACTTCCTTTTCTGCTTCCTCTGGCTGTCCCCTCCGCCCCCCACACACTGCACCGTGGCCCCGGGCCGGAAGGACACCATCACCAAGCAGAGTGAACTTCGTGCAGGTCTGCCGCATCCCAGATTGACACCTGTCCCCAGGGCCGGGAGCGGTTCCTGCTCTGAGCATCCTGGGTCCTCAGTCAGTAGCTGTGAGTGACATGGGGTGCTGGTGAGGTCCGGTCCATGTGCATGTGGGACAGAGAATGGTGATCTCCCCCTTAGAGCACCTGACACATGGCCAGGGAGGGTGTTCACACGGGAAAAGGGAGGCGAGCAGGGGGCGGCTTGCTTACCCGTCACAAGCTCTGCCAGTTTGTGCAGGACCGGAGAGGGCTGCATTGGCCTGGACGGCCAAGGAGTCGGACCTGCTGTTCTCCAGGGGCGCTGGGCGTGCTCAACGCAACCGCTGAGGGAGACGTGGGGGCCGCCCCTCTCTCAGACTTGAACCGTCCCTTTAAGCACAAGACGGGTCAGTGAACTGCTGTTATTTACAAGAACATTCAGAAAGGGTTTCCTCAAAGAGTGGGTTCTTTTCCACGCGTGGTGATCATCCACGTCCAAACCTTGGCAATTATGGGCGAGGAAGGCCAGGCACCTGTCCTCTGGGTGCCACAGACTTCAGAAGTCAACTTCTGCACCAGTCTAGAGGCAGACGACAAGGAGGAGTGTTGGCATTGTGAAGGTTTTTGGGCCGGGCCAATGGCCCTGTGCCCCGCCCCGTCACACCGCCGAGAGCAGGTGCTTTCTCTGGTTCGTTGCTGGTTTTCTAAGATTTTCCCACTGGTGCTGTTCACCACTAGAACTTAAAGGATTAAAATAAGAACTACAGGAAATGGCACAGAGACAAGGGAAATTGAGTTTGGCGAGCGAGGAAAATGTTATTTACCGAGGTGGGGAAGAGAGTAGAACACGGATTTTTAACATTTACGTTTTAGGTGGAGCATATGTTCAAGTTATAGGCTTTAGTGTGTTGGGGTTTTTTTTGTATTTTTCTGAAGCTGAAAATGGGGAGAGACAGACAGACTCCCGCATGCGCCCGACCGGGGTCTACCCGGCAAGCCCACCAGGGGGCGATGCTCTGCCCACCAGGGGGCAATGCTCTGCCCCTCCGGAGCGTCACTCTGCTGCGACCAGAGCCACTCTAGCGCCTGGGGCAGAGGCCAAGGAGCCATCCCCAGCGCCCGGGCCATCTTTGCTCCAATGGAACCTCGGCTGTGGGAGGGGAAGAGAGAGACAGAGAGGAAGGAGAGGGGGAGGGGTGGAGAAGCAGATGGGCGCTTCTCCTGTGTGCCCTGGCTGGGAATCGAACCCGGGACTTCTGCACGCCAGGCTGACGCTCTACCACTGAGCCAACTGGCCAGGGCCTAGTGTTTTAAGAATTGAGGGAAGTCACTGTAGTTCATCCTTGTTCACCAGGATTCTGGAGCCGCCGGGCAGTGTGCAGGGAGCTGGGGGCGGTCGTTCACTGTGGTTGTCAGACACCGGCTTTGGGTTCTGTGCAAGAACACACAGGCGCCTGGTTCAGGGTCCGGCAAGGGTCAGTCCTCAAGGTGGCGTTATTTGAAATTGTGACGCTGCCCCTGGCCGATCGGCTCAGTGGTGGAGTGTTGAACAGGCCTGTGGATGTCCCGGGTTCAATTCCTGGTCAAGGCACACAGGAGAGGCAACCGTCTGTTTTCAACCCTCCCCCTCTTTCTTTTCTCTCTCTCTCTCCTTCTCTGGTAGCCATGGCTCTATTGGTTTGAGCAAGTTGGCCCCAGGGTGCTGAGGATGGCTCCCTGGCCTCTGCCTCAAGTGCTAAAAGTAGCTCAGTTGCCAAGCAAATAGAGCAGAGGCCCCAGATGGGCAGAGCATTGCCCCATAGGGGGCTTGCCGAGTGGATCCCAGTCTGTCGGGGCGCATGCGGGAGTCTGTTTCTCTGCCTCCCTTCCTCTCACTTAATTATATATATATATATATATATATATATATATATATATATATATATATGGAAATTGTGCCATTTCCAAGCATATAAGACTACATTTTATTCATCGTCTTTCTGTTTTTTTAATAATGAGAATTTATTCATTTTCAAAGAGAATAATTAAAAATACCTTATCTATTTTGCCTCCTTTTTAAAAAGCGCCTCTTTGTCTGGGTGTTCCCTCCTGAGGATGAAAGGGGGCTGGGCATTCAACGAAGGAGGGCAGAGACCGTGGACAAAGCACGTAGCTCAGAGCCTGTGACGCAGCAGGAAGTTCAGGGCCTAGAAGTTTTATAATGTTCGTGTCCTATCTGCCTGCCAACTTCTTAAACATCTCCCCAAATCCTAAGCATTATATGAAGTTGAATTCATTGAAATCGGTCATATTTGCTTATTGTTGATCTACAAAAATGGCAATTTTATGTGAAGCAACCTGATCATGATAGGACATGGTCATAGTAATGCATGAACCCAATAATCGTAAACTCCCGATTGTGAGTCACTGCAAAATGTTGGGAGCCAGGGAGGGAGGTGGGGCAGGGAGACCGAGGTCAGCGGGAAGTGTGGAGGGAGTGTCCCTGTAGGTCCTGAGTGGGACAGGCGAGGACCCCAGGGGTCAGACGTGGCTGACTCCGTGCTCCACGGACCGTGGACTGTGGGCCCGTAGAAGAGACAGCACCCGGACGTGATCCACAGCCTCTTCCCTGAAGCCAGCGCTGGAGCAGAGGCTGGGGAAGGCTCTGCCCCGGTGCTAGCAGACAGCCTGCTCTGCGGGTGTTTCATCCACAAGGCCTCACTGTGGTCTTGTAAAAGCCAAACCTGGGCTTCCTTCAGCGAGGTGTTTTAGGATATTTTGAGTGTCTATATTATCTTTTAAACCAGGGGTCCCCAAACTTTTTACACAGGGGGCCAGTTCACTGTCCCTCAGACCATTGGAGGGCCAGACTATAAAAAAAACTATGAACAAATCCCTATGCACACTGCACAGATCTTATTTTAAAGTAAAAAAAAACAAAACGGGAACAAATACAATATTTAAAATAAAGAACAAGTAAATTTAAATCAACCAACTGACCAGTATTTCAATGGGAACTATGCTCCTCTCACTGACCACCAATGAAAGAGGTGCCCCTTCCGGAAGTGCGGCGGGGGCCGGATAAATGGCCTCAGGGGGATGCATGTGGCCCGCGGGCCGTAGTTTGGGGACCCCTGTTTTAAACCCAATTACGTGCTTGAAGGTATTTCAGTGCAATGAAAGCTAGTAAGTAAGTACCCCACCACCAAGAGTCTAAACCTCAGCTAATACAGATGAAGATCCATTGAAGAATTATCCTTTTCTCCCAATCTGTATGCTGCAAATAACGTTTGCACAACCCTGTTTCTTTGCGGCCTATGTCTGAATCAGACTTACGGGCGTTTGAGCCATTTTTAGGAGGTAGCTCCTCAAAGCAAGTTCTTCTCCCCTAGAAAAGGTCCCGGAAAAGTAGTATTGATTCTTAGCACGAAGCACACGGCATGCACCTTCACAGTCGTTTCTGTATCAGAACCGATTCCAGGCCAGCAGACAGAACTCTGAGCTTTAGAGAGTTTGGGTGACCTTGACAGCTGTGGCAGCAGGCCCCGAGAGGCGCTGCTGGGAAAAGTTCTCTACTGCTGTGCTCCACCCACGGCAGTGCTTCCCGCCTACCCTCTCGCTTATCCGTGTTGCTGCCCACACTGTGAGACAGGCTTCTCCTGACCTTTCGTGATCTTTAACTGGGTGTGTGAGAATGCCACCATCTGTGACAGAGACGCCCAGGGATCTCAGTGGGTCAGTAGAGTCGAACGATTGTTTATAGCCCGACACCTGAGGTCGGTGGACGGTCTTCCACACAGTGATCCGGGGGGTCCAAGCAGCTCCCCATGACAGCTGCCTCGTCTTCTGCGTGTGGCATTTATGTTCACTGCGGAAAGGGAACAAAAGACACGGGCGGCAGGCTGGCCTCCTGACTCAGTCCAGAACAGACACCCACGCCCTGGGCTTTCCGTCCGCAGCAGCCAGCGCCGGCATTGCAGCTCCCTCTGCGTGTGTGAGGAGCTGGGAAGGGCATCTACCTGCAGCAACGCTATGTGGGAAGGCGAATGCCCCTCTTTGCTGGACCGCAGACTTCCCGGCCACCGTGGAACAGAGTTCTTCCTGCTTCACTATCGTTGAAGAGACAAGACGCCTTAACGACATGGGCTTGAGATCTTTTGATGAAGGTTTCGGAGAGTATTCCTGCTTATGACGTGGTTGCTTCTTCCACTTCTGCAGCCTCCTCCTCGGGGAGCAAACCACGTGGGGGTGACCCCCCCACCCCCATCGCCTCGGCAGGGTCTCGCCTCCTTGACTTCCTGGGCTCCTCTGATTCTGTAAACGAAGGAGTCGCCTGCCTTCACCCCAGAGACGGCCTTTCTGTTACACACGTCACCTTTGATTTCTGTGACATGTGGTGATGTGGTATCATTAGGGAGATGCTCTTCCTGGGCCATGATCAACGTCAAATTCAGTTCAATCAGCCAGCACGGTGGGAGGAATCCGCTGCGCACGCGGCATGCGAGGTAATTCCACAAACTCGTTAAGGAAATCTCCAATCTTGCATGGTTGAGGCGGCGGACGTGGCTGTGCAATAACTCAGAGACAAGCACACCAGGCTCTTCATTTCATTTGTAAAAAAAAAAATGGAGTCTCTAAACAAGGATTGATGGCTCCGGTAAGATGTGTGTCATAATGTTACAAGCGCATTTAAATGTTTGATTCTTTAGTGTAGCGTAAACACGGGACGGGGGCTCTTTGTGGATGTGAGCGCAGGGAGAGGAGCTGGAGCTTGGAGATCAAACCCGTCAGCCTCTTCCACTTCCGTCCGCTCATCCAATGGCAGTGACCCCAGGGCCCTGACACAGGCGGGCGGGAGGAGAGAACTGAGCGATGTTGATCACGTCCTCAGCCCCGGGGTTCAGCACGTGGCCGGTGCCTCCCCCGTAGCACTCCTCTCTTCTCCTCCTCTTCCTGTTTTAGTTTCCTATTTCTGCCGCAAACAAATTTATCATCGTACAGTCGCGTGGGTCAGCGTTCCGACGTGGCTGTCCCGGGGCTAAGGGTCGGGATGTTTGCAGGACTGGTTCCTCCCAGGGAGTCCAGGGGAAACTCTGTCTCCTTACGTCTCCCGGCTTCCAGAGGCACCCGCATTCCTTGGCTCGTGGGCCCGTCCTCGGTCGTCAAAGCCAGTGTCGGCGCGTGGAGTCCTCCGCCCCACTGCCGTGCAGCTCTAGCCCTCTCTTCTGCCGCGGGCTTCTTTATCTTAGGCCCCCGTGATCCCATTGGCACACCTGGGTGGTCCAGAGTCATCTCCCTGTTCTGGAGGCAGCTGGTCAGCACCCTGACCCTCTTCCTCTCGTTGGGCCGTGTGGCCTAATGTACTCACAGGTTTGGGACTTTAGGAAACGGATCTGTTTGGGGGACTATTCTGCCTAACGCACTGTCTTCTCTTTGTAACTATTGACATTTTTGAACCCCTTAAATTCTGATTTACTAGGTATGCTGCTCCTCGGTTTTTGTTTGTTTTTTTAGAGTGAACCCCTCTTAAATCTTCCCACGTAGTTTTTGGATGTCTAACTTCTGTTTTTGCTGCAAAGCCACTATTTTAAGCACAGTGGACCACAATAGAGGTGACGTCCTGTTTTGACTAATAGCTACTCAGAGCAAAATAGTAACGCATGTGATCGCTTCTCCCCCCTCGGGGGGCGCTCACGTCACCAGAAAATGTGTCAGGTCAGGTCACCAGTACAGATCAGCCGTGGCTGAGCAGATGCTTGGTATGAGAGGCATGCATTTCTGGAAAAGCCAGTCCTGGAGTGACTCCACATTAACCTTGGACTGGGTCAGATACTCAAAAGGATGGAAAAAAAAAAAAGAAATTTAAAAAGAAAATCCACTGATGCTGAATTTATTTTCTGACACAATCCCCTTCTTGGGATAATTGCATCTGCCCAGAGCAGCGTGCTTGTCCAGTTCCAGAGGTGGCTCTGATGGCCAGGTTTTCGGGCCAGCAGCTAGAAGCGTGTTGGCGGGTTGGACCGGGTCATGCCTTGGGCTGGGCCCGCTGCGGGTCTCCACGCCCAGCCTCTCCCTTCTGCCTCCTTCCTCATCCTCTCAGAGAGACTGGAAGGTCCGGTCCTTGCACGGAAGAGAAAGGATGCTCCGCTCAGTGGGATGGTCAGCCTGTGATTGGCGTCGGGCGTCCCTGACACTTGCTGCCCGCCCGTGTGCAGCAGACATCTCCGGGCCTGTGTCCCCTCCCCTCACACGGGCTCCCGGGGGGCCTCGGGCCTTCTGTGTCCTCTCTGGGCTTTGCTGCGGGAGGCCCTTGCCCGGCCAGGAGGCCTGAGGTGTCGGCCTGATGCCTGGTCTTGGTTTCGAGGCTCAGGGAGGGGGGGAGGAGGGCAGAGAGAGCCTGGGCCTTTGTGGGAGGGGTAACGACCCCCGTGGGGCAGGAGGAAGGGCCGGCCATGGGAGAGACACTGCTCAATTGCATTTAGCAAATAACAGTGCGTGTCCAGGTACAATGGCCTCTTCCT
The DNA here is from genome assembly GCF_036850765.1 of Saccopteryx bilineata. NCBI lineage: Eukaryota > Metazoa > Chordata > Mammalia > Chiroptera > Emballonuridae > Saccopteryx > Saccopteryx bilineata. The sequence goes on from NC_089501.1 coordinate 55,355,490, forward strand.
CCGGCAGTTTATCCCTGCCAGGGCCGCGTGAACAGGGAGAGAGAAACAGAGGGGCGCGGAAGCAGGGGGTGGGCGGGCGGGCGGGCGGGCGCAGTAATCAATGCTGTCCTTTGTGTGGCCTGACATTTGAGGGGCTTGTTATCGCCGCTGCTGGCTGCTCTATCTAAATGTATCTCCCTGGCTGTCAGGAGCTGCTGATAGGCTCCGGGACGTGCGATGGCCCCAGAGATACAGCCCCCTCCCTGGGCGGGCTGGCGCTGTCACTCTCCGGAGGGGGCCCTCTCCTCCCTCTCCAGGAGGGGAAGCACAGCCAGTCCCTTCCTCTGCTGGCGTAAGAACCAGCCACACAGAAACGCCCGACCCCAAACAAAACCGCCACCCGCTCCCAAATGAGCAAAGCCAGTGCCGGAGGCGGCTGGGGTCCTCAGAGGACAGAGGACAGGAAGGGAAGCCGCCATGTCCACATTGAGACCGGACGCTGTTCTCGGTGTCTGTCCTGTCCTGGGCGGGCGAGAGCTTCTGAGACATGGCAGCTCTTCCCTCCACTCTCCAGACCAGATGCAAGGCTATTGGGGTGGGGTGGGGGGAATGGGGGAGGCAGGGCTCGTGTGTTGGGTTGGTGCCAGGTTTGGGTTTTGCTCGACGAAGCCCACCCCGCCTCAGACCCAGCCCTGCAAGCACCGTCCACCTCCCCCAGCGCCCAGTACGCGTCGGCCTGGACCTCAGGCGCTCGCTGCTTCGAAGGAGACTGCGGGCTGGACCTACACGTCTCCTGGGTGTCCTGTGTGAGCCGAGCCACCAGGGGCGTGAAGAGGTTACCTCATCGCTGTTAGGATGACGACTTTCCAGAGACAGGGCTGGGGAGGACGAGGAGCGGAGCAGAGGGCTTCCCCGCACGCACGCCTCGGTGGGGTTGCAGAACGACGCTGCGGAGACAGCCGGCCGCGGAGGAGGGGCGCTGCGGGCTCCCACTCCCGGGAGATGTCCACGAGGGCCGGATCGGTAGACTCAGGGTGGCCACTGGCTGCCCCGGGGCCGGAGGGGAGGGGGACGCAGAGGGTGCTTATGAACAGGCATAAGGTTTCAGAGAAGCGAGATGAGACCGTCCTAGAGGTCTGCCGTTCAACGTCGTGTCCATACCCACAGCCACACAGCAGCCACGCAGAACGTTGTTCAGAGGGTAGATCTTGTGTTGGGTTTTTACCGCTATAAAGTAATTAAAAAAAAAATTAGTGAGGTCTCTAGCCGCAGGCAGCCTTTGTTCATAACGTCCCCCGGCCACCTGCCATTGTGACCTCGGGCAGTGACATTGCCTTCCTGGGCCTCTGTGTCCCCATCTGTAAAGTGGTCACAGCGCCCACATGTTTAGGCCCTCGTGAGGATTAAATGAACCGTCACTGCCCGGTGCCTGGGATGTAGCAGTTCCACAGTACACTGGAGGTAATGACACAAACTATTTTAAACACGCCACAGTGTGTCTTCTTTTCATTGGGGTATGCCCAGGAGAAGACGCTCTTTCCGCACCGGGCAGATGAGGGAGTGCGTGGCGGACGTCGTGACTTCTCACCGCGGTCTCTCTCCTTACTTTCTCTGTCTTCTCCCGGGCGGACGTTGGGGCGTTTCCCTCCCCACGCGTAAAATACACACACTCTGTCGCCCGTTGATCAGTTCTTGGATTCTCGGGAAAGAGAAAGAGAAGAAATGAAGAAGGAACAGAGAAGCTGTGGGTGGGGTGTGGCAGGGGCACGAGGAGGTCCGTGGTGACCGCCCAGGACCTTCCTCTGAGAAGGGAGAAAGGACTCTTCCGAGTTCCCAGCTGTCCACCGGCCTCTTCTCTTCAGGACTTGGTTGGAATGACCTACGCTGCTTCACACGTTTGGGGATCTTCCTGGAAACATCACCTCCGAGCTCCGCCCGGATGTTCCGCACGCTTGCTTAGAGGTAACAAACCCCTTCCGGTGGGCATCGCTGGCGAAACGAACCGTTTTTCCCCTAGTGGGGACCGTGGCTACTGTGTGTAGTCTGAGAAAGGCGTCACTGAACACCTAACAATCAGTTTTAGAAGCCAGAGCTAGAACAGTGTTCATCATCTCTATTTATCTGTTGAGCGACAAAGGACTTTTTTTTTTTTTTTTTGGCTAAATACGATAATTAATTAGCTCAGTTCTTCCAACCGCAGGGCGACTGCCTCTCCTTAGGGGCTGACGTGGCCCCTGAGCGCGGCTGCTCTGTTGGTACAGTGCTTTGTGAAGCTATCTAAAGAAAAACAACATCAGCCTAATTATGAGCGGAAAAAAAAAAGTCAGATGCCGTGATGTGATTTTCTAAGCTTGGCGGTTCCTTTTCTTGGGACACTTAGTAAACAGAGGCTGGAGACGTGGGCCGTTTTTGAAACAGGAAAATAATTCCCTTATGATCCGTATCGCCGACACAATTCTGACTGCAGGAGGGAAAAACAAAACAAAACAAAATAAAACCCAAGCCCTCTTCCCACCACACGTGGCCTTCTCAAAACGTGTGGCCGCGCTTTGCTCTTCTGCCGTTTGGTCCCAGCCTGCCTGTCGGATCTGATTCAGTTTGGAGCTGTTGCCTGTACCGTTTTCTTATCGTTCATGCGGGGCTGGGGACAAGCGGAGCGTGAAAGGCCACCTTTGTTCTCGGGGCAGCCGCGATTTCTGGGTCCGGACGGTGGAAGGAAAACGCGGTGTCTTCCTTTGTTCTCTGGAGCGCACAGGAGGCCAGAGTCAGCGCGCGGTGCGCCAGTCGTGGTGGGTAGGTTTGCTCAGCGCGCGGTGCACCAGTCACGGTGGGTGGGTTTGCTCAGCGCGCGGTGCGCCAGTCACGGTGGGTGGGTTTGCTCAGCACGCGGTGCGCCGGTCATGGTGGGTGGGTTTGCTCAGCACGCGGTGCGCCGGTCATGGTGGGTGGGTTTGCTCAGCGCGCGGTGCACCAGTCATGGTGGGTGGGTTTGCTCAGCGCGCGGTGCGCCAGTCGTGGTGGGTGGGTTTGCTCAGCGCCCGGTGCACCAGTCATGGTGGGTGGGTTTGCTCAGCGCGCGGTGCACCAGTCGTGGTGGGTGGGTTTGCTCAGCGCGCGGTGCGCCAGTCGTGGTGGGTGGGTTCGCTTAGCCCGCGGTGCACCGGTCATGGTGGGTGCGTCTGCTCAGCGCGCGGTGCGCCAGTCGTGGTGGGTGGGTTCGCTTAGCCCGCGGTGCACCGGTCATGGTGGGTGGGTTTGCTCAGCGCGCGGTGCGCCGGTCATGGTGGGTGGGTTTGCTCAGCGCGCGGCGCGCCAGTCGTGGTGGGTGGGTTTGCTCAGCGCGCGGCGCGCCAGTCGTGGTGGGTGGGTTTGCTCAGCGCGTGGCGCGCCAGTCGTGGTGGGTGGGTTCGCTTAGCCTGCGCCAGTCATGGTGGGTGGGTTTGCTCAGCGCGCGGCGCGCCTGTCGTGGTGGGTGGGTTTGCTTGTTAAGGAGCGAGAGACGACGAGGCTGGCACTGCCTCCCACCCCGCAGCCCCCCAGTGTTCGCCATTGGTCATCTGGACAGAAATAGCTCCCTGCTCCCTGCTCCCGCCGGCCTGAGTTGCTGACAGCCCTTCCCTCCCACCTCCCTCTCCGTCCGCACGTGGACATCCAACCCAGACACGTGTGTCACCTCCGGGAGAATTTCCATGTCTGCTGCACCAGGGAGCCTAGGCCGCCAGCTCCCCCCCCCCCTCCCCGGGGCATGTTTACATCGGTCTGAACTTCACTGCGGCTGAAATACTGATGAGTTTCCGGTGTGTGCACCCAGCTGGTGGTCACCACACAGGCTGCTGTGGCTGGGCCGAGGGGATGGAGTGGGTGACTCCGGGCTCCAGGCCTCGTCCCCTCCCCACCCCCCTTGGCTGAGACCCACATTTGTCTCCAACCTTTTCTTAATGCTGAGGCATAATTCATTAGGACAGCCTTAATGAGGTAATAATTAGTCTGGTGGGAGGCTGCAAGGAGAGGGGGGACAGAAAGGCCAGACTCGGGGAGAGTCCAGCCAGCGGGGGCCACCGTCAGGGGCCCTGGGAGAGCTTTTTGTCAACGGAATGGATCGTGCCGGCAGGCAGTAAAACTTTCAAATGACCTTCATGTCAAAATACGAGGCGGCTGTTTTTCGCCGGATGGTCGTTTCATAAACATAAAAAGCGCAAAGATCACTCAGAGTGCAGCAAAATTTGTCTCAAATGCATGGAGCTCCTCTCTGGTAGAAAGACAGATGTCGGCCGCTTATAGCTGGGGAAGGACAATGTCCCAGCCCTTCTCTGTGGCTGACGTGGACAGATACAGCCGGCTCCTGTGCCGCCCCCTGTCCCCCTTCCCCCCGCCCCATTACCACCTCTCTCTTATTAAAAGGAAAACACTAAACACTAAATAGATAGGAGAGAAAAAAAATAAATCTCGGAGAAATGTTGCTTATTTTCATTCAGGAGAATAGCCCACTTCACAATATACAGAAAAGGCAACAGCATTAATATTCAACCAACAGTCAGAGGGTGGAGCAGTGATCTCTGTCTGAAAGTGACGCTTCTTAGTGAGACCAAAACATCATCTCAGCTGCGAACGACGGGTGTGTTCCCAAGGTGGGACTTCAGGGAGGCAGACAGGTGCATGCGTCCGCACCGTCTGAACGGGAGCAAAGGTGACTGCGTTCCACGGGACCTGTGGTTTCCCTTCCTCGAGCTTTGCCGGGGTCCTCCCTTCTCCGGGGGTGCACCCCCAGAAGGGTAGCAGAGGACTGGCAAGGCATTCTGGTATAAGGGGCAAAAGTGGATCCAAGGGTGAGTCAACTTAGGGGGTAAGAAACCAGGCTGTTTGGAGGGAGGCAAAACCCGCTCGCTGATAACGATTCAAATGGTTAATTAGATGCCATTTTTAAGTAGTCCGCCGGTACCACCAGTCAATGAAGATAATGCACGTTGAAAGTGCTTTGCCAAGAGAGAAAAGCGTTAGACAAACATTGTGTTTTATGGTTCCTCCCAGAATTAAGAGGTGATCACTTAGCTTGGCTTTCAGCGGCAGACTTGAGGGTTGACCCCTGCCTCTGTCTGTCACCTTTGACCTGCTGGTTCAAGCAGAAGATCTGACGTAACTAAAACGTACTGCTGGTGGCTCTGCGACCCTCGCCAGCCAAGTGCCCGTCGAGAATCCGTGAAAGCAAACCTTCTTCGCACGCGGATCCAGACAGCTCTCGGCAAACGGCTTATTGCCGCCGCGGCCACCCTCTGCCCCGAGAGCAGTGTGGCCTGGCTTGCTGGGGTGACATCCCTCCCCAGGAGCGGATTTGCCTCTAGGACCACCCACCTGTTTTTCTGCCCAGCGCTTCTCGACCACCACGGACATCCATCCATACATGCATCTCCGGCAGAGGAGATCGGATTCAGCAGGTCCGGGCCGGCGGCTGGGGAGTTCGCATTTCTAACAAGCTCTCCGATGACGCCACTGCTGCTGGGCCAAGGACAAGAAGCCTTTGGCATTTGTCATTGTCTGACAGGTTCCGTTTCTCCGAGTCTGTTTCCCGTGCAGACCTCAGCGGCTTTGTGGGTCCCCGTCAGCAGGCAAGGGGCTGGCTGGGGCACGCGGCTGGGAGCACGCAGTTCCGAATTATGACTCAGCGTGTGCACGGTCGCGCAGAGATCGGAGATGATTGGGGATGACCCTGTCCAGTTCGCTCTCGTCTAAACCTTGCATCCCGGAAGATTTTATTTATTCTCCTGATCTACCCTTAGGTTATAGAGAAAAAGGTCCTTTACTTGGTAGAAGAACATGATATCATTCTTTTTTTTTTCTTTTTTTTTTTAAGAAAATTAAATTTAATGGGATGACATTGATCAATGAGAGTCCACAGGTTTCTGGTAAATATTTATATTTCTATGGCATCTGAACTGTTGATGGTGTGGCGTGCCCGTCTCCCAAAGTCAAACCATTTTCTGTCACCGTGTTTTTGTCCTTGTTCCTCCCCTCCCTCTGACTCCCACCTTCCCCTCCCCCTGGTTCCCGCCTCCCTTTTATCTATGAGCCTCAGTTTTACATCCTGCCCACGTGTGGACTGATACAGTGTTTAGAATCTCTGAAGTAAATTGGCAGAGCTTCTTGTCCGTGGCTGACGTGTGAGTTGCATGAGGGTGTGGCCGGGTCAGGACCCGTCTGTCTGGGGGGCATCAGCTTGAACTTGAGGCTTCACCCCAAGGGCCTGTTAGGATGGATGCTCTAACCACTCGGAACCAGTCCCAGCTTGTAACATTATTCACTGGTTGAATTTTTTTTTTATTAGAAAAATTGTTCTATATCCGACAATACCATCTTCTTCTTCAAGCCATCGGCACGGCGCATACGCTGGGGTTACATGGCAGTTGTTGGTCCCCACCTACTGTCACCTGTGTTTAGGGCTCAGAGTGGCCTGGGCGGCTCCCAGACCTTGGAAGCCCTTGCAGGCTGGCTCTAGGGGAAGAGGCAGAAGGGCGGGGTGCATGGCTGCGACAGGTGCGTACCCCGAGCCCGCCACATCTGGGCGAGTCGATAGCCTGGAGCCGCTTGCCTGCTGGCCTCTGCTGAATGGAACCACCTTATTCTTTACCAGAACTGTCCCCTGGGACTAGTCAAATGGTTTCAAGCTCTCCCAAGTACTTAGACGGATTCATTTCCTAAAAGCCAACAAGCAAACAGGCTAAGCCTCTGGCTCTGCTGGGACCCCGTGTCCACCGTTTGGCGGCACTTGCTGGGCAGTGTGACGGAGAGGCAAGCCTGGCCAGGCTGGTGACACGCCCACGCCTGTGGCCTCCTGTATTCAGCTCCGTGGAGGAAAACGCAGGGAACTGAAAGTGGATATCTGAGTCTCGGTTCTAACATTTATTCACGTACGTGGTTAAGATTAAACAGGCTGTTCCCGTTTCCTTGCAGGTGGTTAATTTTTAAACGTCCACCTTGTCAAGACCTCTGGTTACAGAAGCAGCCAGAACACGTAGGGTCCCCCCTGCCTATGGCCGGTTCTCCTCAGGCCCTCGAGGTCGATGTTGTTTTCTGAGCAGCAAGTTCCCAGCAGAGGATGGAGGGAGCCAGGGAAAGGGTCTCTCGGCCGCAGAGAGGGGGATGGAGAGTGGGTAGTTGGGCGTTGGCCACGGTCATCGCCCTGGACAACTTAAAACGGGGCCCCCACATCCAGCGTGTCCGACTCCCTTGGTCACCTCGAGTCTATTCTTCACACCAGTTCATTTTGACTGAAATGGCGATGGCTACCTTCCTACCACCGTTTTCCTCGTTTTCCTTGCCAGCCCCACCCACCGAGACTTTGTCGTGGTTCCTGCCGCGGAGTTTTCCCATCGTCCTTCTTCCTTTCCAGTCTGTGTCCCGCCCTCTTTCTCCCCGCTCTGCCGCCTGCTTCTCTCGCTTCGCCTCCCTCTTTCTCCTGGGCCCTGGGCTAGTGTTCTCTGCCACGTGGGTTTTCAACATCCACTCACCGGGTTAATTTTGTTTCACCTCTTCTAAAAACACCTCTTTGCACGGCAGTTTTTTGATTCACAGCAGAACTGAGAGGGAAGCGCAGGGAGTCCAGTCCTCACAGCGCGCTGGCGCGGGACACCACGGCTACACAATCCCAGCTCTCCGGGCCGCGTGCCTCGGTGCCCTGAGGACCCCGATTTCGCTGGACGAGGGAACTGGGAGGCTGTGGTGCTCTAGATGGAGGACGGTCCCTGGTGTTGATGTGTGTGGAGGACCAGGACACCTGGCAAAAACCCGTGAGGAGGGAGAGCGCTGTGTGTGGACGTCGCGTTTCCACGGGGCCTCTCAGCTTTGAGTCCCTTCTTCTCTCGTCGTGCTCAGTGTATCTGCTAGGCTATTCGAGACTTCCTCTAAAGCAGGCACTTAGCCATTTGAAGCAAATGTACATTTAATATATATATATTTAAATGTTTATTTTATTGATTTTAGAGAGAGAGGAAAGGAGAAAGAGAGACAGGGACACTGATCTGTTCCTGTATGTGTCCTGACCGGGAATCGAACCGGCAACCTCTGTGCTTCGGGACGATGCTCTAACCAACTGAGCTATCCGGCCAGGGCGCAAATATCTGTTTTAATCTGTTGTGAAGACTGTCTCCTCATGAGTTCGCCTGACTGAAGAGGTGGTGTTTCTGTTGCCATTGCTCTTTGGTCTTTTCCAGACCTACTCCTCGTAGGGATCCATCCGCGTGGTTCAGGATGGTTCTGCGAGAACCCCGTGGTCCTGAGCAGGTTGTCTGACTTACACGGCGCAGGGCAGTTCGAGGTGCCGTGGGAGTGATAATGACTTGACGGTTTGTTTCAGGGGCTGACGTTCTGTTCCTACGTCTCCGTTAGGAAAGTTTCTGCAATTCTGCTTCCGATCGGACGGTGTCTTGCTTTGGGAATTCCGCACAGGACACAGGAAAGCGAACATGTGCCCCACTGAGGTCCCGTGGATAAGCGGCCCCTCAGAGCAAACCCTCCAGGACTTCTACTGCCCTGGACTGCGCTGTCCCGGGGGCGGGGGCTGGGCGGGTGGAAGGCATTGATGTAATTATTGTAAGCCACTGAAGGTGTCCTTTTAGCCCAGCTCACCTCATGGCGCTGCCCAGCAAACAGGCCTGGCTTGCTCTAGTTTCAGGTCAAGTTTTAGGACATGGCTGTAAACCCCGGGAAGCGTATACACTTCTAATAGAGACCTTGCCTAGTCATAATGATCGCCGTGCCAGGGGTTCTCAGAGAAGACTGCAGGGTCAGAACGAAGGGAGAGGAGAATGTCACGGCACACAGGGTGGCAGATGATCTCGGGACCCCTGAGAGGTCGGCAGGTAGCTGCAGTCAGGGAGAGGGGACGTGCAGCGCGTCATGGAACAAATGGAAACTATTTCTGAAGCACTGAGTGGCACAGCTGAGTTCATCTGATTTTAGCCGCATGGGCTGCGTCTCAGTGTCGACACAGAGACCCACTTAAGGCTAAGTAAGACAAAATGGAGAGATGTCTTCGTCAGACAGAAGCATTAAAATTAAACGACGGTGGCATTTTGTCCCCAATGAGATATAAGAGGAGGCTCTGAGTGATCACAAAACCAGGCTGGGAGACTGCGATTTCATAAACTCTCAGAGTCATTAAGTTCTTAAAGAGGTGTTGTAGGCAGACGTATGCATTCTTCCATTTCAGGGTCACTTTTCATAAAAAAAAAATATATATATATAAATATAAAATAGAAATATAATATATATGATATATATAGAAATATATAAATAAAAAATAGAAATATATTATAAATATATAATATAAATATAATACATATTTTTATAAATATAACATATAATGTATAATATATATATATATATCTCATTGTTATGATGTGGTCAAGTGTTGTTTTGCCAGCATTTATTCACGTCTGGGATTGTTGGTTGTATTTTATGTTTTGCTGGGTGTGGTCTCGGATTCCACACATGGCTCAAGGCAGGTCCTTTTCCGTGGGCATCTGGAGGTGAGAAGAGTCCGGGTTCTTCATACCCCGGACGGCCGTCCCACAGTGCTGAGTGCTGAGGCTGAGGGGCCTCCCAGCTGGGACCTGGTTTGTCTGCCTCCCCGAAATGCCTTCACCCTTTGGGTCGTGGCTGCTCAGGCCGGTGGCCCGGAATCCAACCCAGTGCCTGCAGACATGGAGTCGGTGCTCAAATAAAAGTCTGTTGGGGGAATGGAGAAGTGAGTAAATGACAAGGGGATGACCTCCTCCTTCTAGTCAAAGGTCCTGTGAGAGAGACACTGCGGACTGTTGGCTGCTTCTTTTCTGGCACAAAGGAGAAGAAAGACATAAAAAGAAAGGAAGGTAGGAAAATAGAAAGGGAGGAGGGAAGAAAAGATTTGGGGGAGAGGGAGGAAGGAAGGCAGGGCAGAAGGAGGAAAGAGACCGGGGAGGGAAGGGGAAAGAGAGAGAGAGAGAACGGGATGGAGGGCAGAGGACAGGCTCGGCTGTCCTGATGGACGGAAGTGTCCATTGCCACTCCGGGACCTGGCCGTTCCAGCCTTGCACCTGCCTCACCTATCACGTACGTCCCCAATTGCGTTGCTCTCTGCGCTGACACCCACTCTCACGTGTCCCGACGCCAGCCCTCTGGGTAGGGAAGATAGAGGGACTGCAGTGGTGGGACAGAGAGTGCACGGCGTGGACACTTAGTTAGCCAAGGCAGGACAAAGTGGACGCAGAAGGAGAAGCTCCTTTGCTGTGACCGTGAGCGCCCGGTCACGCTCTCTCTCACCCTCCTTCCAGGCTTTCTGGTCGTGGGAAGCCCCTGCAGAAAGAAAACCTGTGAGAGAGCTTTGTGGGGGGCCAGGGAGGACTCGGGGGGGGGCACCTCAAGCCCAGGGCCCTGGGAGGAGCCCTGGGGGCGGGCTGAAGCACGGCTAACACATACCGGTGTGCCTCTCTCTGAGAAACTCCTCCAGGGTGGGGTGCAGGGAGCCCCTTCTAGAAGGCGGGGACTCAGGGTACACAACACACACACCAACTACTCATCCTTCTCTGTGAGCTTGGCATGTAGCGGCATTTCTGGTTTTCCCATATAAAAATCAGAAGGCCCAACAGCTGTCAGACGGGGTGGGAATTAGGGGGCTGGGTGGAAAAGGGGAAGGGATGAAGCAAAGAAAAAAACCTTATAGACCCAGACAGCAGCGTGGGGTGTCAGCAGGGAAAGGGGGTGGGGAGGTAGGGGAGGGAAGAGGGGGGTGGGTGGTGAGGGAGGGAAAGGGGGTGGAGAGGTGGGGGAGGGAAGAGGGGGGATGGGTGGTGAGGGAGGGAAAGGGGGTGGAGAGGTAGGGGAGGGAAGAGGGGGGATGGGTGGTGAGGGAGGGAAAAGGGGTGGAGAGGTGGGGGAGGGAAGAGGGGGGATGGGTGGTGAGGGAGGGAAAGGGGTGGAGAGGTGGGGGAGGGAAGAGGGGGGATGGGTGGTGAGGGAGGGAAAGGGGGTGGAGAGGTGGGGGAGGGAAGAGGGGGGATGGGTGGTGAGGGAGGGAAAGGGGGTGGAGAGGTGGGGGAGGGAAGAGGGGGGACAGATGGTGGGGGAGGGAAGAGGGGGGATGGGTGGGGGGAGGGAAGAGGGGGGATGGATGGTGGGGGAGGGAAGAGGGGGGACGGGTGGTGAGGGAGGGAAGAGGGGGACAGGTGGTGGCGGAGGAAAGAGGGGGACAGATGGTGGGGGAGGGAAGAGGGGGGACGGATGGTGGGGGAGGGAAGAGGGGAGACGGGTGGTGAGGGAAGGAAGAGGGGGACAGGTGGTGGCGGAGGAAAGAGGGGGACAGATGGTGGGGGAGGGAAGAGGGGGACAGATGGTGGGGGAGGGAAGAGGGAGGACGGGTGGTGGGGGAGGGAAAGGGGGTGGAGAGGTGGAGGAAGGAAGAGGGGGGATGGGTGGTGAGGGAGGGAAAGGGGGTGGAGAGGTGGGGGAGGGAAGAGGGGGGACAGATGGTGGGGGAGGGAAGAGGGGGGATGGGTGGTGGGGGAGGGAAGAGGGGGGACGGATGGTGGGGGAGGGAATAGGGGGACAGATGGTGGGGGAGGGAATAGGGGGACAGATGGTAGGGGAGGGAAGAGGGGTGATGGATGGTGGGGGAGGGAAGAGGGGGGATGGGTGGTGAGGGAGGGAAGAGGGGGACAGGTGGTGGCAGAGGAAAGAGGGGGGACAGATGGTGGCGGAGGAAAGAGGGGGACAGATGGTGGGGGAGGGAAGAGGGGGGACGGATGGTGGGGGAGGGAATAGGGGGACAGATGGTGGCGGAGGAAAGAGGGGGACGGATGGTGGGGGAGGGAAGAGGGGATGGGTGGTGAGGGAGGTAAGAGGGGGGACGGGTGGTGGGGGAGGGAAGAGGGGGGACAGATGGTGGTGGAGGGAAGAGGGGGGATGGGTGGTGGGGGAGGGAAGAGGGGGGACGGGTGGTGGGGGAGGGAAGAGGGGGGATGGGTGGTGAGAGAGGGAAGAGGGGGGATGGGTGGTGGGGGAGGGAAGAGGGGGGATGGGTGGTGGGGGAGGGAAAGGGGGTGGAGAGGTGGGGGAGGGAAGAGGGGAGACGGGTGGTGGGGGAGGGAGACTTGACCTGGGGTGGGGAACACACAGTACAGTGTACCGATGACGTATTATACAACCACCCACCTGAAATCTGTATAATTTTATTAATAATGCCACCCCGATAAATTCAATTAAAATTAAAAACATAAAATGGTCCAATATCTTCAAGGCTCCTTCTGCCCCTAACACCTACAATTATGCCACCTAATTTTATCCTATCACTGACAGGTTCCTCTGACCCCCCCACCCCCCGAGAAGGTGGAGGGGGCCCCAGGAGAGACCTGGAGAGCCGTAGAAAGACACAGGAGCTCAGCCCCATGGCGCCCAGGGCGGACGGGCGTGGCAGGCATCCTGGTGGATCCCTGGACCTTCTAGAGCAGGGGTCCCCAAACTTTTTACACAGGGGGCCAGTTCGCTGTCCTCAGACCGTTTGAGGGCCACCACATACAGTGCTCCTCTCACTGACCACCAATGAGAGAGGTGCCCCTTCCGGAAGTGCAGCGGGGGCCGGATAAATGGCCTCAGGGGGCCTCATGCAGCCTGCAGGCCATAGTTTGGGGACGCCTGTTCTAGAGGGAGTAGAATTGTTACTGGCCACAGCCAGGGTTTAGACAAATCTTTGAAACATAGCAAAACAATTTGGGGATTTAGAGGGTTACAATTCTCAACAGCTTTTAAAGATGGGCCCCTACCCCAAAATAAATAATCACAGCTATTTTGTCCACGTGGTGGTAAACAGAGCCGTTCAACAGCTCGTGTCGCCACGCCGACTGCGCGGGGAAGCATAAAGCTCCAAATTATGTATCAATGCCTCACGCGAGAAGCAGGAGCCCTAGAGGAAACAGTGTAGGAAAAAGAAATAACCCCCCCTGGGAAGTGAGCGTGGCTCTGTGTGGTCAGTACATCAAACGTAAAGCAGGAGAAAGCACCGTTCGGGAGTTAACGGCTTTTTTTTAATGTTACCGCTGCCTTTTCCATTACGGGCTACATCAAGGCGTGAACAGGGCTGAGTCTGGAATGTTGATTTTATGTCTCCATTAAAGTATAAATATACTTGCAAGAGAATTGTCAAGGTTGGGTGTGTATAACGCGATGAAATGGGAGCTGACAGCCCTCTTGCCGTCCTTACCTCTCGGAGGGAGCACCCCATCCTACTGGAGCTGGGCACGGCTTCTGCTCCAGGGCCCCCCACCCCCAAGGACTCGCCGCAGTCAATAAACTTACCGGGGGCCTTAATTTTCCTATCGGTGAAGTTGGTATTAGGTACGTTTCCTTATGTATTAGTATTAACAGTGGCAACCCTATGATTTGGTTACTACTGTAAAGCCCACACACAGGAGGAGATAAGACCCATACTTCTAATCTATGGCCTCACATTTTCTGAGAAGAGCGAGCTTGCTTTTCTAAACATGGTCTTGAAGAACCTAATGAATTACACCTGTTTCCTTTTGTTGTTTGGTTGTGCTTCTGGGGAAATCGCCAACATTTCCTGTTTTAGAATTCCAGGAGGAAAATGCCCCATGAATATGAAGACTCACAAGTTCTGAAATGCTGAGTGCCATTGCTCCGGCGTTTAAGATATGGGGTTTAGAACTACGGGATGGATTGACGAATGGATGGATGGATGGATACATGGATGCTTGGATGGATGGATGGATGGATGGATGGATGGATGGATGAAAGGATGGATGGATGGATGAAAGGATGGATATGTGGATGGATGGATGGATGGATGGATGGATGGATGGATGGATGAATGATGGATGGATGGGTGGGTGGATGGAAGGATGATGGATGAATGATGGATGATGGATGGATGATGGATGAATGGATGGATGGGTGGATGGATGGATGGGTGGATGGATGGGTGGATGGATGGATGGGTGGATGGATGGATGGGTGGATGGATGGGTGGATAGATGGATGAATGATGGATGGATGGGTGGATGGATGGATGGATGAATGGATAGATGATGGATGGATGGGTGGATGAATGATGGATGGATGGGTGGATGGATGGGTGGATAGATGGATGAATGATGGATGGATGGGTGGATGGATGGGTGGATAGATGGATGAATGATGGATGGATGGGTGGATGGATGGATGGATGGATGGATAGATGATGGATGGATGGGTGGATGAATAATGGATGGATGGATGGGTGGATGGATGGATAGATGATGGATGGATAGATGGATGAATGATGGATGGATGGGTGGATGGATGGATGGATGATGGATGGATGATGGATGAATGGATGGATGATGGATGGATGATGGATGAATGGATGGATGATGGATGGATGATGGATGGATGATGGATGAATGGATGGATGATGGATGGATGATGGATGAATGGATGGATGGGTGGATGGATGGATGGGTGTATGAGTGTCTTCAGAGCCTTTATCTTCCTCCAGGGCTCCATTCCGACACCCTGTGCCCTCATTTCCCCCACCCCCCTCACTTTAGCTCTGCTCTGTGCAGCAAAGCTAGAGGGAAGGGTTGGCTTGGGTGACCAGGGCTTCGAGAGACGTACACCTCTGTTTTGCAAGGGTGTCACTCCACATCCGTATATCCATGATTTACATTTCACTAGAGATTTTTTCTTTCTCTCTCTCTTTTTTTTTTTACACTGGACTCTTGCCTAACCCTCTAGGCTAACTGTGGGGAGTATGGGCTCCTTTCAACTGTGCAGACTGAGTGTGAGTTATCTGTCCTGAGCAATTCTTAGAGAGAGATTCCTCGTGAACAGGGTCAGTTCCTTTTAATCCACTGTATGGTAAGAACAGAGGGGAGAGCCAAGCTAACCTTCTGATCTACTACCTGATGCTGTCATTAGTCTATGCTGTTCTCTCCACAACATACTGTAACGAGGATGACACTATCAATACCGTCCACATTTCAGCAGACCATTACTACGGATTGAGTACACTCACAGCTGCGGTTATATTACTTTAGCTGGAAAGTTACCAGACCCACGAGGACTTGAGGCAGGTATTCTTGACAAGACTGTTTGTAGCTTGAGTGGCTAGCTTTTCCCTTCCAGTTAAAGAATAAGCCAGAGAAACTCACCACCCCCCCAAAAAATAAATAACCCAGTTGATATATACCCCCCCATTATGTTTTCCTTTTATCAAATTCAGTCATTTCCACTTCAATTTGTATCCGAGGCATTGATCCACCTCAAATCCTCATTTCCAGGAAGAATTTTCTCATATTCAAGTTAGTCACCAAGAGAATGATGACACAGTAGCTGAATCGAATGGTGAAGCCCCAGTGTCCAGCTGTGCCCTTCTCCTCCTTCGTGGGCTTGAGGGCTAACTGTGGTGAGTAAACGGTACGAGGGGTTTACTGGGCTGGCTTCAGCTGTGCAGACCAGGGGTCTGCTATCTGTCCTGAGCAGTTCCTGGATGGAGAGTCCTCATTAATAGACTCAGACCCCTGCCATCCACTGCACGATAAAAACAGGGGGAGGTCAGCTTACCCTTGGAACTCTCAAAGTAGAATAGACAAAAACACCCACTGTCTTGTTTTGTTCTTCCTTTTAAATCCAGACTCAAATACTTGTTAGAGGTGATGTAGTGCGGCCGAAGATATAAAAATGTCAAGGCCAGGTCTTTGAATTACGATATTAGCTGCGACGTAGAGGATGTGCCCCCGATCTCCGTAAGATGCAGTTTTCTTCTCTGTGAGATAGGATGATAGTGACCGCTCCAACTGTCAAAAACCTTTGTGATAGTGGTGATGAGGTCAAATAAAAAATAAAAAGCATGGAGTCCTCCGGGAAGAGGTGACACCTGAAGGCAGACTGACATTTGCTACAGTGGGGACATGGCCCTGCTGGGGGCCGAGGTGAGACCCCAGGGAAATGGACGCTCTCATGATCGCATCTAATCAATGCCTTGCTTTCTCGCCTCCTGACTCCCATGTGACAAGTTTTCGGTAAGCCAGTCACCGTATTTATTTCCTGGCCAAATCCACGTAATTTTTTTCCCTTTTTTGAAACGCTGACTGCAAAGTCATTTTGAAAATACATATGGTTAGATAAGTATATTATTTTCAGATATATATAGCCATTCGCCATGGCCACTGGTTTTGTGGACATCACGATCTTACCTTGCAGGGTTCTTTAAGACAGTGCTGGTCAAGTTGTCCTATTTGCTACTGTTGGTGTTTATTAAAAAGGATACATCGGTTCATAATCGAGCTGTTCTTTCTGAAGTCTTTCTCTTGGGTGAAATGACGTCATGCAGATGGGTGTATCCTTAGTGGCTTCCTTTAGGACGTAGCGAAGCCGCAGCTGGCCTAGTGGGCGGAGCCCGAGTGATACACGATACCCCAATCAGAATCAGAACCCATCTGGAGGGGGGCGGGACGGGGGCAATTGCGTCAAATGTTCTTTGTTTCGGGACCAACCAGAATGTCAAGTATTTTGCACAAGATAAGAAAAAACAAGAAAAAAAAAAATCATTCCTCATGGCCGGTATCCATCATCCTGTCGTCTATGGGCAGCCCCTAGGCGAGGGAAGAGATGTGCTTTGCCAGAACAAGAGAGCAAATGCCTCCGCTGAGAAGTTCTGTTTGCCCAAGAAACACCCTGCAAAGTTTCATTTCGCTGACGAAAGAGAAAAAACGTAGCAGTAAGTAAAGGAGAATTACCAGGACACGCTTAAAGAAGGCTTAGGGTCGCTGCCTGGGGACTCGCAAAATAGCAATTAAGGTTTTTTTTTTTGAGAAGGCAGGGATTAAAATAAATGTAAATGAAAAGTATAAGGAAATGAATTCCACTGTAATCTCTAAAAATGGCTTAAATGAAACGCTCATTACAGCCCGGGCTTTGAGGCACACTCGGAGCTGCAGGGTGAGGATTGGGGGGGGGGGTTGAAAAGGTTAGGAAATGATTTTTGACAACCGGTGACAAAACACTGTGGCAGGGGGCTCTTTTCTGGGGCCCCTCCCCAGCCTGAGCCGTGAGGATTCTGTTGGACACCCCATCACTTTTTAGTTCTGTTGTATTAATGTTTCTTTTTTTGACCGACCAATTCATTCCTGGGTGAAATGACACACGCAGACATATACGTATGTAATGTTTATTTCTAAAGGCTCTGCGTTTTTTGAAAACGGTACCAAAGTGTAGAGTGAGAAATGGTTCCGTGAAATAGAGTCTTTGCAGCCTCTTTCGGGAACGGACAGCGATGGGCAGCCGCAGGCACCTCCAGTCGGAACGGGAGGGCATTTCCTGACAGTCGCCCCCAGAGCCCTGCTGTGGGCGGTGGGCTGGAGAGCTGAGGCTTTGACTCTAGGGCTCTGACACGTGGGGACGTGTGGCCCTGCTCCTCAGGAACGAGCTGTGTCCGCTCTGCCCAGAACGCAGCGGGCACGGGGGACCGGAGCCTCACTATGTTGTTGGGGAGCCTACCTGCACAGGCTTCCCGGATCACGGGAGGGCTGCCCCACCCACCCCCACCCCCGGGCCAGGCAGCCAGGACACCGGGAGGCCCCGGGGAGGGGTCCGGAGCAGGGTTTATCTGCACGGGTACAGGACGGCGGCTCCTCAGACCTCACTGCGGTGGGGTCCCGGAGAAGACAGCCAGCTCTCCGGCAGGTGCTCGTGCTCTGCAGCCATTGTGTCCTCTTGAACATTTCGTCACTCTGCAGCCATTTCCCTTTGGTTGGCTAAGCCCCCTCGTTAGGGCGGCCCCCCACGGTGCCGGAAGAGTGGGAGCAGATTCACTACCCTGTCGAGTGCCCGTTTCTGGGGCCTGGTGAGGAGATGCGCCCACCTGTGCCGTCCCCGGGATGACTTCGGAAGTGGTAGTGACTCTGCCACTTCCAGAAATCTGTAATTAAACAGACGCTCAGACAGGGAGACAGCCAAGCAGGGACCACTTGGCTCCCTTAGACGTGGGCACTTTGGACTGTGGTTGAACCAGGAGTGACCAGGGCCGAGGTCACCTGTCTGCCATCTGTCATACATGGGCTCACTCAGTGGGCAGGTCGAGGTCGCCGAGGGACTCTTCAAGCTACCGGAAAGGCAGGACATGGGTTAGAGTATTTAGGCAGTTCCCATTCAAGTAGCAAAGCCCGTGGAAAACTATGCTGTGAATATGCTTTAAACTAAGATGTTTATTATTATTATTATTATATTATTGAGAAGCAGTGAAATAGCATTGTTTTAAATGTCCAAATTAGTGAGGTTACACAAAATAATAAACCCAACCTATTCCACTTTTACACATACGTGTCATGAATTTAAATACTTTCTTACACCACGGATGCATTTTAACAAGAGAAGTGCATACCCATCCCTCTCCTCATGTCTTTTCAAGGGCAGGCGCACAGATGGCTCAGGAGAGCCTGTGTTTTCAGACTGAGTGTTGCTCTTTCTCCTCCTGGTGGTTCCGTGGGTTCTTTCTTTTCACGCCGGCCGAGAGGGTGGCCACCCCGAGCTGCTGGTGTCCGCAGGGAGACAGGAGGCGGACGACAGCAAGCCGTCCTGTGTTCTCCTGCCTCTTGTGTCCCAAGAGCAGAGGCCGTGGCAGACCCACAGCCAGAGGAGTCACCGTGGGTCTGACAGGCGCCTCGTCTCCAGCGAGGCAAGATTTTCTCCGATTAAGTTGAGAGAAGAGACCAGCTCAAGTGAAGAGCACGGGGTGTTGGGAAGCCCCGGAGAAATGCCCCGAGGAGTCCGAGAAGCACAGGGCAGAAGGGTCAGCACACCCTACACACACACACGTGTACACACAGTACACAGTACACATGCATGCACAAGCACACATGCACATGCATGTACACCTGTGTACACAACACACATGCACTCACATGCACACACATGAACACGCATGCACACACATGCATGCACACCTCTGCACACAACACACATGCACACACATGTATACACACATGTGCACACATATATGCATACATTCACACACATAGTACACATGCACTCACATGCACACACACATGTATACGCACATGCGCACACACAAATTCCATGGCAGCAGACGGGGGTATAAAGTGAGCCATGAGCGTGAGTCACGTCTGTCATTTAAAATGTCCTACCAGCCCCATTGAAGAAGCAGAAGGAAACCAGTGAAGTGAAATTTCAGTAGTATTCTTTACGTAACTCCATGTAGCCCCAATATTATCATTTAAATCCTTCATTGATATAAAAATATATTACCAAGATATTTTAAACCCCCCCTCTTTTTTTTTGGTTTGTACTGTCTTCAGATTCTCGTGTGTATTTTACACTCACAGCACATCTGGATTCAACCAGCCACGGGTAAGCGTGCAATAGCGTGTGTGGCGGTGGCCACCATGCTGGCTGGTGTGTTTCTGGGCCAGAAAGCACTTCCTGACTGATCTTGATGTTGTGCATTTTCAGGGTCCCTGTCCCTAGGACTTTGGCCTGGGCATATCTGTCACTCTGGCTTCTCTGTGGGACAACACTGTAGTGAGCCCTGTGTCGTTGTACAGCCTCCATTACGGCCGGTGGACAAGGGACCTACCCATCACCTTGCAAAGAGGCCCAGAAAGCTGGTTCTCTCATTGTTTTCTGTGTGTTTCTCTTTTCGGCTTTTTTTTTTTTTGTATTTTTCCAAAGCTGGAAATGGGGAGACAGACAGACTCCCGCATGCGCCTGACCAGGATCCACCCAGCACGCCCACCAGGGGCTGATGCTCTGCCCATCTGGGGCGTTGCTCCATTGCAATCAGAGCCATTCTAGCATCTGAGGCAGAGGCTATGGAGCCATCCTCAGTGCCTGGGCCAACTTTGCTCCAATGGAGTCTTGGCTGGGGGAGGGAAAGAGAGAGACAGAGAGGAAGGAGAGGGGGAGGGGTGGAGAAGCAGATGGGCACCTCTCCTGTGTGCCCTGGCTGGGAATTGAACCCAGGACTCCTGCACGCCAGGCTGATGCCCTACCACTGAGCCAACCGGCCAGGGCCTCTCTTTCCTGCTTTTACACGGACTTACTTCCTCTCCCCGAAGAAGTCATCGGCAGGACAATAGTCTGTAACCCTTGGAGTGTAGTTTCTGTTGGTTCCCTGAATTTCATTTTGTGAGTGTGACTAACAGCAGCCCTCCTGTCGCTTGCAGGTGAGGGGCGGGGCTCTTTGACAAGGTGAGTCTGCTTTGCTATGAAAAGCGCCACCCTCCTGCTGCTAACACTCGCTCTCTCTCTCTCTCTGTGTGTTTTCCACTACCGAGAGGCTTTCTCGCACCCGCCACTCCATCCAGCCAGACAGTGCTGGGGACACGCCCTTACCTGTGAGTTTCTCTCTGGGATAACTCCATTATCCCGGCTTCTGGGACTTCGTTCCTTACTAATGGGGTTGCTTAATCTTTCTGTGGTGTTTCTTCTTGGTTTATTTCTTTGATTTATTGACACCGTTTAAGGTTCTGTTCAATACTAAATTCTTCTTCCTGATTCCATCTAGCATGCTGTCCCCTTAATTTCCTCCTCATCAATACATGTTGATATTTATTAACTACTGAGCCTCTCAAAGCTGAGCCACAATTTATGTCACCCATTAGTTCATCAGACAGCAGGGTGAGGGTCCCTTCTTCAGCCCCAGTTTTGACCAGAAGACAAGGCTTTTTAATGCTATTTCGGCTGTAAATGCTGATGGACTTGATGTGGTTGTACCTTGATCAGCTGTGACAGGTGGTTGTTATGGGCCAAGGGACCACCGAGCAGAGAAGTCGGCATTTGAAGGAGGCGATGCCCACATCGCCCCAAACGTGCCCCCGGGAAGAGCCGCTGAGCCTCTGTGGACCCACAGAAAGCTGCCACACTGAAGGCCAGGCTGCCAGAAACCAGCATCTTCACACCCTTCCACCAATGCCAGGGACCCCCGTGCTGTGTCGGTGACGTCTTGTGACACTGGTTTGCAAGTCCCCCGTTTCTCACTGGAACTTGGTTGTGCCCACCGAGCTCCCTATCAGCGGTGGTGAAAAATTCCGCTGAAAGTTGAGACCACAGACTATGGGGCGTGCAGGATACACAGCTCCCGCGACGAGGAGGGGACAAGGGGTCATAAAGAGAGCAGCAGGTGGCCGCACGAGGGATGACCTGCTCGGGTGAGGAGAGGGGCTCCCGGCGGGGTCCCTGCTCACGCCCTGAGGTGCTGGCTCCCCAGTTTCCCAGGGGACTCCACTTTCTTCCCCTGGCAGGTGCAGGGCAGTGGGTAAGGCCACGGGCGGGGATGAGACACAGCGGGTTAAAATCCTGTCGTGCGCTGGCTTGTACAAACGTGTCCCTCGTGGCCCAGTGTGCCCACTGCAACACGGGCACAGTGCCCCTCCTGCCAAGGCACTATGGGGAGGAAGAGAGTTAGCTCACGTGCTTGGAATCCCGTCTGGCTCTGAAGAAATGTTAGCTATCATTTCATTATTTCGTGAAAAATGGGGGCTGACTGCCCCAGACTCACTATGTGCTTCCGATCCTTAAGTGAAAGAAGGTCATAGGTCCTAAAAATGCGTCGGGTGGAGACGCGAACCTCCCACCACGCCAGGCGCCTCGGTGCGTGGCCCTTTGGCTGCCGAACGGTGAGGCCGGGTCTTTCTGGAGGTTGAGGCTGTTTAATGAGCCTTAAGACTTGGGCTTGGGAACAGGGGACAGACAGCAGATGGACATCTAGAGAAGTACAGACCCATCAACGAAGCCCCAGTGGTCAGAGCTGGTACCGGAGACTGGCTTTGTGCCCAGGAACTGGTCAGAGGAAGGCCCTTCTTCTGGGCACCATTCTTTCTGGAGCAGGAAGAAGACAAGAGGAACTGGAAGGGGGGCGGGGGAGAAGGCAGCCTGGGGTCTCATCTCACAGGAGGGATGCGACACTAAGGGACACGCAGTTGTGACCGCAGCAGGACGTAACGGAGAGCTACCCTTCGATGGGCAGACGGCGGTGAACGCAGCTAGAGATGGGAGCCCGTCTATCTTAGAAATGCTCGCTTGCGGTGCCATGTACGACACGGACAGGCAGGGCTCCCGGCTGGGTCAAGGGGCAGCCAGAGGCCATGCGGTCCTCACAGCCATAACCTATATTGACGTTAACAGACAGGCTCCTGAGAACTCCTGAGACGGACCAGTCAGGCAGGAGCCCGACAGTTACACTGCGTACTTGACGGTGTCCCGGAACCCAAGATCTAGATGTTGGCCTCATGTTCATGCACACGGAGACCAGGGGAGGGTTGTGAGTCCCGTCACTGGAAAGTGTGAAACCCAGTTTCGATGATTCATGGGCTCTTGCACACACTTGCTTTTTAAAAACAAACAAACAAACAAACAAAACCAGTCCCTGTTTTTTTTAGAGTTGAGGTTGTCCGTGTGGTGCAAAGGCAGGGTGCTGGAGCCGTGGGTCAAGCGGAGTGAGAAGGAGGGGCAGGGGGCCTCTGGAGGGGCCAGGGTGGGGGTGGGGTGGCCAGTGGCAGAGCCAGGGTCTGGGCTTTACCGCCCAGCAATGGAGGCAGCCAGAGTGGGGGGCAGGATGTTTTTAGTTAAAAATTAGAGGAGAATCAATTTTTCTGTGATTTGTGAAATGGAAAACTAAATGTGTTTCAGGAGCTATTCAAGCATCTTTCACCCAGAACTCTCCTCAGAGTGAAATATTATCTATGAGGTTTCACACATCGGGTCAATTATCCTATTTTGAGTACTTGCACATTTAAAGTAGCAGTTTTGATGAAACGGCCAAAGAAAACATCTCTGTTTCAGAAGGAAACAAAGGGTATAGTTTCTTCATCTACTCTGTGCCTCTGGCTTTATTTGTTTGTTTGTTTGTTTGTTCTGAGGTTTCCTTTATGAGAAAACAAACTTACATGGTATCTTTGTTTAAATCTACTCTTGGATGACTACTTCTGAAGGATAATTGGGCTCTAATCTTTCTCTGTTCCACTGTTTCTGGTATGAGTGATTGTTTAAGGTCAGAGCTATATGAAACTGGATACATTTTAGCCACATAATTTGGTGACGCCGTGGGTGGGTGGGTTGCCCGGGTTCTCCTCGTCTGCTGCTCTAAGCGGACATCTCCACATCTCCACACTGCCTCGGAAGAGTGGCTTTCCATTTCTTCACAGTGAAAAGAAGTACGAACTACTTGAAAAAAAAGGATTAACTCATGTTTATATTTGTTGCATAAAGGTTTCAAACAATAAAACGAAGCAAACTTTCTCAAATAAAATGTATCAGGCTGCACTCTGTAGGGTCCAAAGTGGTGTTTTCGCTTTTGAAGAAATTCACGTTTCTAAGGACAGGGCGTCTGGAAATCTGAAGACCACCAACTCTTTAGAAGTTTTAGGAACAGTAGGTGGAGAAGAAAACCGACATCTCTCCGCTTTCGGCACAGACTGAGAAGTGGTGGCCAGGAGCTGACATTCTGGGCTTCACAGTTATTGTGATCTGTGATGTGTTTGTCCTCGGGTATTTGAACAGAACTAAAATTAATTGGCCTTAGGGTCAGGTTGTAGCCTACCTGGACCTTACCCTGAGGTTCTCGCTTACATAAAAAGTATGTATGTATATATGTATAGATATGTATACAAACATACATCTAACACATTTCTATATGTCCTCTCTCTATATATACAGTGTGTCTGTAAAGTCATGGTGCACTTTTGAATGGTCACAGGAAAGCAATAAAAAAAGATAGAAATGTGAAATCTGCACCAAATAAAGGGAAAACTCTCCCAGTTTCATACTATTCAGTGCAGTTTGATGTGGGCTCACACACAGATTTTTGGGGGCTCCTTAGGCAGCTATCCCATATAGCCTCTACAGACTCGTCACTGACTGATGGCCTACCAGAACGGGGTTTCTCCACCAAACTGCCGGTTTCCTTCAACTGCTTATCCCACCCAGTAATGTTATTCCTATGTGGTGGCACTTCATTATAAACACACCGATATTCACGTTGCACTTTGGTCACAGATTCGAATTTAGCGAGCCACAGAACACACTGAACTTTCCTCTGTACCGTCCACATCTCGACTGGCATGGCCATGGGCTGCTCCACTGTATACACGGTGTGATGTCATCATCTGTGCAAGTGCACATGCTGCCACATCATCCTACAGAAACTGGGAGGGTTTTCCTTTTATTTGGTGCAGATTTCAGATTTCTATCATCTTTTGTTGCTTTCCTGTGACTGGTCAAAAGTGCACCATGACTTTACGGACACACTGTATTTAATATATATATATTATATATTATATATATATAATTATATATTATATATACATACATTTAAGTAATTTTGGGTTGATTTCCTACCACCTGCATCCAAAGAGTACTAACTCACTCAGATCTTACCTTCAACCCCATTTGAAGACAACATGTCGTGGGATTTTGTAGGCAGTATGCAGTGAGCTAAATCCTGTGCTTCTCATCACATCCTCGGGTCATAGTCTAAACTGTTGGGATTGAGGTAAACACTTTGCTCCATCACACCGCGAGTCCACTTTGGCTCCCAGACTAGCTTGATTGAGAGGAAGGCTTACGGTACTCCCATTCTGCGCGCCCGAGCTACTGAGATCACTGTTGCTGAGGTCTGGCTGCGTCCAGGGCTTGTCGGGGTAAAGCGCTAATTTATGACAACGCATTAGAGTAAGTGGCTATTAACTTCCCTGTAGGAAGGTTGATCACAGAGACATCATTTTATTCTCAACAGGTGCTCATGCAATTCCTCGTGAGAAAGAAATACTTTTCTAAGATGCAAAGTTTGAGGGAAGGGTGGTAGGCTGCGCGGTGCAAAGGCTAAGCTTCTAATGCAGATACCTCTCTTTTCTGACCCGGGACTTTGCCGAGACACTTCATTCTGCCGGGCTTCCGTTTCCTCCCAGGAAAGGGGGCCAATGCCAATCTCGCAGGTTCCATGCGAGAATTAAACGCTGTAACGCATGGAGGTCTTTGGCAGGGCACCTCACACGTGGTAATTACCTACACTGCAGACTAATTCTGATTGCGTTAGACAGGTCCCTGAATCCTAACTGATGGAACGGCTTTTAAGTTATAACATGTCTTGTTAACGGCTTGTTCTCTTTGTAGCATCAGCCTAATAAATCAGTTTAGGTCGGTATGAAACTGTTTGTATAGATTTATTTGTCGTTGAAGGTTTACTCATTTAAAATGATAAAACAATACATCGAGCAGTTTAACCACCTTCATAACCAGTTACACAGATTTAAATACACCATTGTCACATCGTTAGGAGCATGTATTTCCATTTAAAGCTAATGACAATTTTCCAAAACTAATCTAGAAATCCATACATTAGCTACTTCAGATTTGGGGAAACACTTTTATTCTCTTACGTTTTTGTCTGTGTTCATGAGAACATTATTAGCCTGTTACAGAATTCTCCTACCTTCTTTCAGAAACACAAAAAATTATGTTAAAAACAAAACAAAACAAAAGCTTGACCTATAAGTGCAGTTTCAAATAAAGTTATTACAGTATCCATATGGAAAACGGTGACAAAGAGGCATTTGTCTTGGCTTACGATAAAAAATTCTATGTTCAGAAAGATATTTAATTGTCAAAATTAGCAATAACTAATTAAATAGTTGGAAAGCAATACCAAATGTTATGCCTTTGACATTCCTTAGAGCTTTTCGGCTGAAACCAGCTCTATTTATGTTGAATGAAGTAAAAAGCCCCCCGAAAGATGACACAATTTGCCCAAAGGTCACACAGCTAGGTACTGATATGATTGACACTTAAGTTACACCTAGATTTCTAGAAAGTAATGTGTTAGCAGGGGTGATGGTGATGAGACTCACGATGATGATGCTATGAGTAACTATAAGTTCCTGGACACACGATTACTATTAATTGATCATTGTTCAGGACTTTGTATTATTAAGTTTACTCTTCACAGGTATTTTTAAATATAGATACTATTTGCTCATTTTTAGAGAATAGAAAGCTGGCGTTGCATGACCTTTGTGGGACTTGAACCCAGGTCTGTTGATATAACTGACTTTAATGTAGAGCTCTTTCCAGAAATGTTACTTTACGAGTCTAAGAATGGCATTTTAACAACGTCATTGAGAATTTCTCCTTCCTCGTGTGTCGCGAGGGTCACCGCCGACACAAGCGATCGTGTCCGTGTTGCGGTGTGAAGTCTTGTGCGTTCTCACGGTTCATGCGGTCCTCAACGGCTTCTAGAATCGAAGACTGCCATCAGATGAAAACAGGTGTGCGACTCAAACCCATAAGAGGAGAGTTTTAGATTCAGAAAGAACATCCTAAGGATAAAAAAGGAATGTAGAAGTTTCACAGAAAAGTGTCTGAAACAGGACTCCTTTAGGGAAATGCCCCATCCTCCTCCACAACTCCTCTTCTCCCCATGTTTTCCCGCCAGTTCTGCAATCTGGCCTTTCTTTGGACTTCCCTTCTGCCCTGAAACCTCTGTGGCCTCCCCCCTGCCTGCCTTTCCTCTAGTGAATGTGACCTCCCACCTCACAGGGAGACGGGGGGCTATTAGAGTCACCTCCTCTTTCTGCTGCTCCACGGACAACTTTCCTGCATCCCTGCGTCCCCTCCACCCCCCCCAAACTGTGCGGGCGTCGGCCCTCCCTGGAGGTGAGGATGGAGATGCATCCTCCCCACCCCCACTGCTAACACAGGGGGGCTTCTCCACCCTCATCTCCTCTCCATCCGGGCAGCACGGAACACTGTGGACCGCTTTTCATTCCTGAGGAACCTCCTTCTGCCTGGTTCTCCTCCTGCGTGCCTGTGGGGTTGTCGCCTCCTCTGCCTCTCTCTCTTGAATTCATGCACCTCTGGGGTCCCTCCGACCTTCTCGTCACTTCTTCCCCGAACCCCCTACCTCAAAGACCCTCTGCCCTGTACTGATGATGCCGATGTCTCTGTACACAGGTCAGGCTTCGCACCTGCGAGCAAGAGACAGGTGTCCGACCGCCGAGCGGATGTGTCCCCTGGCGCACACCCCAGCCGCCGAGCGGGTGTGTCCCCTGGCGCACACCCCAGCCGCCGAGCGTGTCCCCTGGCGCACCCCCCCCCAGCCACCGAGCGGATGTGTCCCCTTGCGCACACCCCCCAGCCGTTGAGCGGGTGTGTCCCCTGGTGAACACCCCCCAGCCGCCGAGCGGATGTGTCCCCTTGCGCACACCCCCCAGCAGCCGAGCGGATGTGTCCCCTGGAGAACACCCCCCAGCCGCCGAGCGGATGTGTCCCCTTGCGCACACCCCCCAGCAGCCGAGCGGATGTGTCCCCTGGCGCACACCCCCCAGCCGCCGAGCGGATGTGTCCCCTGGCGAACACCCCCCCCAGCCGCCGAGCGGATGTGTCCCCTGGCGAACACCCCCCCCCCAGCCGCCGAGCGGATGTGTCCCCTGGAGAACACCCCCCAGCCGCCGAGTGGGTGTGTCCCCTGGTGCACACCCCCAGCCGCCGAGCGGATGTGTCTTCCCACGCACACCCCCCCAGCAGCCAAGCGCGTGTGTCCCCTGGAGAACACCCCCCAGCATTCCTAAATCAGTTGTTCTCCAACGCCTCCTCTTCCAGTTTCCCCCTGAAAAGAAGCACACACCCAGGGTTCCGTCTTCGGCAAGTCCAGCCCATTTCCACTCGTTAATATCTGTTGATTATGCTTGTTTTCTCCCTTTTCATTGCACTACTTTAAATAAATAACCATCATTTCTGTTTTCTTGCAGGCACAAATGTTTAAACCATTGTTTTTTATTATAAGAACATAACTTACTTAAAACAAAGCATATAAAATCAGCATCTACAGCCAAACACATGATCCTAAAGTGAACGTGTATGTAACCACAACCGAGACCCAGGAATTTAACTGCCTGAGCGCCCCCCAGCCCCCCCCCCCCCATGGCCCCTCTCGGTCACCAAACCATTTATTGTCTCCTCAGTGTTCTTTTCCTGTCTCTTCCTGGTTTGTACATATTTTGTGTCTAACTTCTTTGAGGCAGATGCTTAACCCCTGAGTTTTTCAGTCTTTTCCCCCCTGATGTCTGTACTTTGTAATTATAAACGTCCCTCTATGCATCACTTCTTGTCTTAGAAGTTTTGGTATATTGTGGTTTTGTTTTCCTTCAATTAAATAAATTTTTAAGGTTCCATTTTTATTTTGTTTAACAAATGAGTAATATGGAGTTGTTGTTTTTTTTCTAAACTTCTACAAGTCGGGCATTTTCATACTAGTCTTTTGTTCCTGCTTTTTAATTTAATGATCTTGTCACGGGGACATGAGGAGCTCTGTGTTCTGGACCACAGTTCTGCGCATGTTGGGATCTGCTCTGTGAGGTAGAATATGGTCGATACTTACAAAGGCTCTGCTTATGCTTGGAAGTGGACCATGCGGTCTGCTTTGTTGAGTCCGATAATCTATAGACACCCACTAGGTCAATTTTCTCATTGTAGTGTTCAAAATCCTTTATATCGTATTGATATTTTGGTCTGCTTTTCTTATTAGGTATTGACAGGGGTGTGTTAACTCCTCCCACAAAGCTCGCGGATTGATGCCACCACCATCGCTCATCTACGTGAAGATTAATTTCCACCCTGCCTCTGCTCATGGCCCCGCATTCAGCCTCCGTGCAGGAAACACAAACCTAGTCGGGCCATTCCCCGGCCAAATACGGAAGAGTTTGCCCACTCAGCAAAAGTTTACTGAATGCCTGGGATGTGTCAGGCGCTGCTCTAAGCCATTCGGATATAGTCATGAATCAGAGAGACAATATCTGGGCTCTCTTGGGAATCCTGGTCCCTAGATAGATTGATAGATAATAGATAGATGGATTTAATATGTGGTTTCCTTTGTTGTTATCAAGGTTAAATTCAAATTTGTCAACATGGCTTATAAAATATCTGTCCAGTTTATAGCCTTTCACCTTACTTAACATCAGTCCTTTTAAATGGACAGACTCACTTTTCTTTTGTCCAGAGCCCTCTGACCTCTCGTCGCTGGGCATTTACCCCAGTGATTGACACAAACTCAATCACAGCTTGTCCCGCCTTCACCTCCAGGCTCCTCCCCACTCACTCTGCACATGTCAGCTCAGATCTCTTTCCGTGAGGGAGACACTGAGCCCCCTAAGTGCTTTGCCTGTGGACTCAGGGAGCTCTCTGTCCCCTGCACATCATATCACTTTGTAGGTAAATCCTCACTCTGTTTGTAAACCCACAGAGTCGGGATCGTGTCTGTCTTTCCACTCGTGGGTCTGTGGCGCGTAGTATGTCTCGGTGAAGGATCCTTGCAAGTTTGTTAAATGCATGGTGTAGTGAAGAATGCATGACTGCAAGGTGTCATTGCTGACCATGTGCTTTTCATGCTTAATCACTTCTGACCTTTGAAAGTAACAGAGTTATGGAATAATCCAGGGAGCTATAGATGGGGCGAGCGTTTTAATTTTCTGAGCTGTTCTGTTTACTGCTGGCATGTAGCCGATCTCTTCTTTGCTTTGTGTATTTTTAGTGAGGTCTCCTTTCTCTCTCACCAATAACTCATGTATATGATCCTATCAGAACCCCTGAGTTGCTTTCCTGGGCTGCAGAAGAACCCCAGTG
The DNA here is from genome assembly GCF_036850765.1 of Saccopteryx bilineata. Lineage (NCBI taxonomy): Eukaryota > Metazoa > Chordata > Mammalia > Chiroptera > Emballonuridae > Saccopteryx > Saccopteryx bilineata. Next base: position 55,385,121 of record NC_089501.1, read on the forward strand.
ATGAACACCCCCCAAAAAGTGAAATCAAATAGGAGAGTCGTTTGTCACTGTATCTTTTTAGAGACGTGGAGATGTTAATTGTTCGTGACATTTAAATAATGCACTGTTTCAGATTTCGCTAGGGAAAATGATGACATGAATCTTAAAAATTCAAAGAGTCAACCTGGGAAGCATGAGATAATTAGCTCTTTGCCATCCCTCCTGTGATTCTAGTTATCACGCAGGATAGGCTTCGGGAAACGAGCGGGTTCCATTTTCATGGCTGATTTTTTTCTTTCTGCCTCTTCCCTTCCCTTCCTCCTCTAGCTGAGGTTGGTGCATCTCCCAGATGGAGGACGAGTTACCTACCTACCTCCTGCCGCGGAATCTCTAGTGTGTCCACCCACCGTGGTTGGGTATCGCAGGAGTCCGCTTTGGAACAGGGCTGAGCTGGAGACCTCTCTGCACCTGCTCCACGCCCCCCACGGCTCTGGAGACACCTGGGTCCGGGGACGCTGTGGTGGCCTCGCTCGCCGCACACCTGGTGTGCCGGCGTTATCACCAGCGCGCGCCCTGCTTCTTTGCTTTATCCTGTCTCCTTCATTCACGCTTCCTCTGCTCTTTTGATTTTTCTCCTTGACTTTGGGTAAACTCAGTCCTCTCTCAAATAGGGCAACGTCACAGTGAGTCGATCTGCTATTTTAAGTACCCGGGAGAAGCTAACGGAAACGGAAGTCAGCGGCGTCGCCGTGGAGCGCGTGGTGGGGTTCTGAGGGCGCACTGAGCCGAGGCTGGCGCACGCCTGGACTCTTAACAAGTCTGACTGTGCCCATCGCCGCGCTGTCCCCACGGACGTGCTTGCCAGCATCTGCCGTGACTGGGAGCCGTGGCCGGCAGGTAGCAGGTGTCAGCCTAGATTGTGCACTGCTGCGTGAGCACTGACTATGAAATTGATTTGCTCTCTTTGAGGGAGCGTTGTTTTGTAATAAGAATAATACATAGTTCAAGCCAGCCCGTTTATTATTTACGCAGGGGCTGTTCGAGTGCACAGTCATCGGCAAGTTGACGTGAACTCTTTTGACATATCGCTCCGTTTCTGGCTCCGTGAGGACCTTTCCCGGTTGTCTTCCGAAATTAAGCTGTGTGAGCGTCTCCAACCACGTTCTTCTTCAGACACGGTGCCAGTCAGCCTTCGCTGTGGAGCAACAAGGGTTGGGGTGTAGCACTTCGTGGTTTAAAACAACCATGTACCTCACGATTCTGTGGGTGGGACATGTGTCCAAAGCCCCAGCTCAGCCTGTCTCCAGCTTCAGGTGGGTTCACCCCTCACCTGCGTCCCGGGGCTCGGTGAGGGCGGCTGGTCTGGGAAATCCTGAGCTGAAACGGCTGGGGACGCCTCACGTTCTAGCTGGTGAGTCGGGGCTTGTCCACGTGATGCCTGGACAGGGGTCCCATGCCAGTGAGTGGAATCACATAAGGCACCCAGAGCCCTGGGCTTGGGGCGGCGAGGCTGGCATTTCTGTTGCAGTTTATCGGCCAGAGAGAGTCACACGATCGAGAGCCTTGATTTAAGAAAAGGGGGACAGACTTCATTTCCTGAGGGCGGGACCTGCAGAGTCACGTGAAAAAGGACAAAGAAACAAAGAAGAGGAAGGGGTTGGGTTCTTTGTGGGATCTGCCACGAAAGGGAAATAGAGCAGTTATAATGTGCGGGCTTCCAGGGCACGACGGTAAAGCTGCGTGTATACACTTACGTCGTCCCCTCCAGAACCCCCCCTAAAACGAGAAAGCAAAAACCACAGGGACAAGCAAACAAAAGAGAGGGAGAGGAAGTAGCAGGTTTTGGAGGTTTTAGAAGCTGAAAAGAAATGGATGAATGGGAGCAGAAATAGAAAGAAAAAAATAATCCTAAACCAGCAGTAGGAAAAGGCAGGACTCCTTCTGCTGTCCAACACAGCGTCACCACATTCTTAGGGACGGGCGAAAGGGGGACCTGTGGAAATGAAGGCAAAGGAAGAAAATGAGAGGCTGGGTCGAAAGTATTTAGGAGGGGACAGTGTCCCCAGATTCCCTCTGGATCCTGGAGGAAGGTCGGAGGGGATGGGGGTTCTCTGGAAAGATGACAACAGAGGGATTCGGGCCTCTGAGGAGTATGCCTCCTCACGGAGAGGGCTCAGGCGTGGAAGGAAACAAGAGGATTAAAAAAAAGGTGAACTTGTGACCGTGCAGAGCCCAAGGCGTTCCCCCACGTGGCTTTCAGAAGGACGGTGGACATCAGATTTGCCACATCTAGTTCAGAAGACAGCTCAGAGGAGAATCTGATCAGCCCATGAGAAAACACCGAAAAACACTGATATCAAGGTTTTTCCAGTGAACAAGCCTAACCAATCACACACTCAATTTTACAGCCTACCCTTGACTGTGACTGGACATCCCAGGGTTACTAGGTAGCTTAAGAAACCTTATAATGGCCCTGGCCAGTGGCTCAGTGGGTAGAACGTCGGCCTGATGTATGGACGTCCCAGGTTCGATTCTCTGTCAGGGCACCCAGGAGAAGCAACCATCTGCTTCTCTCCACTCTCTTCCCCCTTCTTTCCTCTCCTGCAGCCAGTGGCTCAATTGGTTTGAGCATTGCCCAGGGCACTGAGGATACCTCCATTGGAGTGCATCAGCCTCAGGTGCTAAAAATAGCTTGGTACTCAAACATTGGCCCCAGATGGGGTTGCCAGGTGAATCCCAGTTGGGGTTCATGCAGGAGTCTGTCTCACTATCTCCCTTCCTCTCACCTCAAAAAAAAAAAGAAAGAAAGAAAGAAAGAAAGAAAGAAAGAAAGAAAGAAAGAAACTGTATAATAGATCTAGGGACCAAGATAAGTGAACACACAGAAACAATTTAAGAAAACATAAATTCTGAGGGGAAAATACCTAAAATAGCCCCAGTTTAGTATTCTCAGTGTGATGGAGAATAATTGCACCCACCCAGGAACAAACAGTATGTGCTATTAAAAAGGTACTTCCGGAGAACTAAAGAGTGCTCCTGGTAATGAAAAAAAAATGATAGTAACATGAAAAAAGTTAATAGGATGGAAAATAAAGTAGGAGAAACATTCCAGAAAATCAAACAAAAACATAAAGTGATGGAGAACAGAAGGAAAAAACACAAAGTAATCAGGAGACCAATCTAAGAAGTCAAACATCTTAATAATGGAGGTTACGGAGGGGAAATACAGACAGAACACGGACACCATCACTGAAATAAGTCGAGAGAATAAAAACCCCAGAACTGAAGGGGAGGAATTTCCATACTGGAAGGCCCGTCGGGAGCTCCGCACAGTGAATAAAAGCAGACAGACCCACACGAGAGGACACGATCGTGATATTTGGAGCAGCTGAGAGAAGGAGAAGGCTCTCTTAGCTGCGGAGAGAGACATAAAAGTGTCACCCACACGATCGGGACTCAGAAAAGCTCCGGCGTTCTCCAAAGCCACATCCGCGGTTTGAAGATAATGGAAAAAAATGGCTGCAGCATCCTACAGAAAAACGATCCCCAACTTAGAATTTCCTACTCAGCTCAACTCCGTCAAATGTGAGCGTAGAGAAGAAAGAGATGTTCAGGTACAGAACTTCCCCCAAAAGATTTGCCTTCCACACGAGCCATCTTGGGACGCCACCTGAGGAGAGGCTCTGTCAGAACGAGGAAGACACCAGTCAAGGAGCGGATCTGGGACAAAGGAGACAGGGAATGTGACACAGCAGAGAGGGGCACGGCGGGTCCCCGGGATGGAGGCGTGGCTGGTCCCAGCGCCGCCTGAACGCAGCTGACACTCGGTCCCCGGTCCAGACCGGAGCAGAGAGGGGGAGAGCCCTTCAGGAAGATGAAGTCATAGCGTCCCTGGTGCACCTTGTTGCACTGAGAAGGAGTTTGATAAGGAGGGGGCGGGAAGGGGACACATGTGGCTGAAATAGTCATAAGGATGTAGAAAGAGCAGGCAAATAACAACCAAGTCATGAGAAGTGTTAGCTGAGGTGAAAATAAACATGTACAGGAAATAAAATATGTTCACATACTCGGTGATGAGTATTTATATAGATCCAGTCATGCGCGTACTAATAACGATCTAACCCAAAGTAATCTATCACTCTCTCGGGGAAATGGGCATGAAAGGGGAGACCTGTCAGGAGGGGCCTGGGAGGGTCACTGTGTCCTACAAAGAGGCCTGGGGGGGCCATGCGCTGGTGGGAAGGTTCCCCACGGTGGCGACCCCAGAGGACCCTGGGTAGACAAGACAGTGTGACTCCCATTTTCTCAGTGTGCGACCCCAGAGGACCCTGGGTAGACAAGACAGTGTGACTCCCATTTTCTCGGTGTGCGACCCCAGAGGACCCTGGGTAGACAAGACAGTGTGGCTGCCGTTTTCTCGGTGTGCGACCCCAGAAGACCCTGGGTAGACAAGACAGTGTGGCTGCCGTTTTCTCGGTGTGCGAGCCCAGAGGACCCTGGGTAGACAAGACAGTGTGACTCCCGTTTTCTCAGTGTGCGGCCCCAGAGGACCCTGGGTAGACAAGACAGTGTGCCTGCCGTTTTCTGGGTGTGCGACCCCAGAGGACCCTGGGTAGACAAGACAGTGTGCCTGCCGTTTTCTCGGTGTGCGAGCCCAGAGGACCCTGGGTAGACAAGACAGTGTGACTCCCATTTTCTCGGTGTGCGACCCCAGAGGACCCAGGGTAGACAAGACAGTGTGACTCCCATTTTCTCGGTGTGCGACCCCAAAGGACCCTGGGTAGACAAGACAGTGTGACTCCTGTTTTCTCAGTGTGCAACCCCAGAGGACCCTGGGTAGACAAGACAGTGTGCCTGCCGTTTTCTCGGTGTGCGACCCCAGAGGACCCTGGGTAGACAAGACAGTGTGGCTGCCGTTTTCTCGGTGTGCGAGCCCAGAGGACCCTGGGTAGACAAGACAGTGTGACTCCCGTTTTCTCAGTGTGCGGCCCCAGAGGACCCTGGGTAGACAAGACAGTGTGCCTGCCGTTTTCTGGGTGTGCGACCCCAGAGGACCCTGGGTAGACAAGACAGTGTGCCTGCCGTTTTCTCGGTGTGCGACCCCAGAGGACCCTGGGTAGACAAGACAGTGTGCCTGCCATTTTCTGGGTGTGCGACCCCAGAAGACCCTGGGTAGACAAGACAGTGTGATTCCCGTTTTCTCGGTGTGCGACCCCAGAGGACCCAGGGTAGACAAGACAGTGTGACTCCCGTTTTCTCGGTGTGCGACCCCAGAGGACCCTGGGTAGACAAGACAGTGTGACTCCTGTTTTCTCAGTGTGCAACCCCAGAGGACCCTGGGTAGACAAGACAGTGTGGCTGCCGTTTTCTCGGTGTGCCTAAGGAAGGGGCGCTGGGCGTGGGGAGGAGAGCTAGGTATTCATATTTTGTGGTAGACAGTCACTCACAGCGAGCCACAGGCTGCAGCATAGATAATGAAGGCGTAGCAACGTGCACACGCGGTTCAGAGACCTAGAAGTAAATATCAAAAGAAACTTAGAAAAGGGCTCGTACGTGGCTTCTGTGGTGCTCGGGAACTTGGAGGTGGGGACACAGCTGTTTTTCCCAACAAACTTGTGGGTTCTTTGAGCATCATGGGCATGTCCCATGTGTGTGCATGACTGTGATAAAAAAAAATACTCCCTTTAGAAACATTATAAGGACATCTTGCCTCATCTCTCAGATATCACAGCGTATTTGCCCAGGACCGGGACAGACAGAGAGATCACACCACGTCCAAACCCGGTCTACAGACGGTGTGCCCAGGAGACAAGACCAGTGTACAGTGTGACAGGAGTTAGGGACGTCCTGTCGCACACACGACTTCTCTTTGTTCTAGTTCCACTGGGGACAGTGACTAACGGAGAGAGGAGGGAAACATGTAGCTCATGTACTCATGTAGCTCTGTGTTTCAGTAGCAGAAAATTCCAGGTAGTATCGGTCCAGCCCTGACCCTACGCCTCGAGCTGGTGACATCAGGGCTTTTGAGGAGGTTTCTGGAGGTTGGCGGGGTCTGTGCCCGAGGGCTCCCCCGCAGATGAAGTCACGGATGAAATAGGCACCGTGGCCACCTCTCTGGGAAGTGGGTCGCCTAGGGAGAAGTTACCTACCAGTATTAACGGCAATTTAGAGAACAGAATGTGTGAACATAAAATAAAGCTCCTAATTTAGTTACTGTTTCAAAAACAGCACCTGAGACTAGGAACATGGAACACGCATTAGGAAGAGAAAAAGAGTTCTGAATACAAGAGCACACATGCCCTGGAGAATAAAATAGTTTACTTTTCATTACTGACAGCATGGAGGGCTGGTTTCAGTACCCAGCGTCGTTCTTCTGGGCACGGGTACGCTGTGGGCAGGACGCAGTCCCTCTGAAAGCTACGATGAGTAAGCCGGCGCCTCCAGCCTGCGAAATCTCAGGATGGGATTCTACACAGCAGTCGGTGAGCTAGGTGTGTCTGTATGTCCATAGTGCTATTTCATGTTTAAAATCACGCACAGCAAGTAATTCATCCTGTGAAGAAATCCACGATAGCGACATGTAAAATTGGAAGACCAGTTTATAATAAAAGATGAACTTGTCCAAGGGTAACACACAATGCTACTTGCTTCTCTTCCAAACTTGATCCTTGTCTTCTTGGATTTTTTTTTTTCTCCTTAGGGAATTAAAGTCAGTGCACCCTCCATGCTGCAGCCTGGGATGAGAATGACAAGTAGCGGGTGACAATGACAGGCAGTGTTTGCTGAGACCCTCATTAACACATGGGCTCTCTCATTGCATCACCATGGCCTGTGCCAGCTCCCATGAGTGGCGATTCTAATGGGCTGATAGCTGGCGGACAGGGCCCGTTGAGAGTTTGTTCTGTGGATAAAAAGTAGCTCTTGTCGGGACACTAAACTGCCTGTTGTGGAAATAATGAACACACACTTTTAGTCTTCCCTTGTCTGACTTCGATAACCAACATTAGCTGAGTGATGACAGTGGACGAGGAGGTGCTTAGAGATTCGCTTTCCTTTTTCCTCAAGTTAATCCTTAGAATGTATCCATTCATCTTACATATAGTTCTAGCCTTCAAAAAAAAAATTTTTTTTTTGGTACTGGAAGTATAGAGTAAACAAATAACCGTCTCGGATCTCTTGAAGCATTGTAACGATTAGCCTCATTTTCCAGATGAAGACCTTGACGTGTAACAAAATTAAAGACCTCGTCTGAGATCCTTCAACCAGTAAATGACAGTGATGGGACCCCACTCAGCCCGGAAGTCCTCTCAAGCCCAGGCTTTTGGAAGAGCAACGACCCAGACACCCCACACAGAGAGGCATCTAATTGCTGAGAAGCATTTAGAGCACCAGATTCCACAGTCAATAGAGAAATTGCCAAACAGTGTTTGTTTCTGTATGCAGATGTTACAATGTGGCTGATGTCAATGAACAGTATTCCTGGGAGGCTTTCTGTTCTAGGAAGCACCGCTCTGACTATGACTATTCAGATCCCGGGGAGGGAGAATTTGAGCCTCCCTGTGGAATGTGACACTAAACCACACCCCCTTCTCCCTGTCCTGTGGGACACCCTGGATCCCCCCAGCCTTCGCTCCTTGGAAGCTTTTGCTTGGGAAACAGTGGCCTGAGGGAGTCCCAGACGTGCTGTTGGGGTGCTGCCCTCTGCAGAGCATGTCCTGGCCGCAGAGGGGAGGGACAGACCACAGGTGCAGGCTTAGCACCTGCAGAGGAGTCCATAGTGACGTCCTGGAGGAAAACCGGAAGCTCTTAGTGTGTCGGGTGACAATGTGTTCCCTCAACCAGAAGTCGCCATAACCACACTCGTGTTCCCAGAACCTAACTTCGAAAGGGATGTGAAGGCAGCTCTGTGAGTAGACATTAGTCCTTTTCGTTTCTTTTTATAGCAAAAACTTGATACGGAAAATAGTGACAGTTACCATTACTATTATTATTATTATTATTATTGATAATGTTAAATGGTCCTCACGTGAAGTATGAAAATTTAGGACCAGTGGTAATGCAAACCTTGTTAGTCTCACTAAGCACTTGCTATTGCTTTCACTCCCCCCCTGCCCCCCCCTCAGGAGGGCAAATTGGTCTTGAAAGGCTTTCAGCAGAGGTGCATCCCGTGGGCATTCTCTTTTCCCAGTGTGAATCTCTTTCCCTCCGTGTTTTCATATGACGTCTTTGGGACACTGCTGCGGCCAGGGCATCAGGGTCTGTGTTCTCCTGCCCTGAAGGCGTAGGAATGGGGCCCATCGTGTCTGGTGGTTTATCAAGTAGTCTCTCCACCACAAAGAGCGTTTTTCTCCACTCCCTGGGGTCTGGCAGCCATCCCATCCTGCCGGGGGGCCGGGAGCCCGAACATCAGAGGGTCTCACCACATTGCCTCTGCGGTTTCACCTCGTGAGAAATTCCCCTTCGAACCCGTGGCTTTGCCTCTTCCCCGGACCTCCTGAGTTCCGTCACAGCGTCACATGGTGGCTGTGGCGTGGCGTTGGCCTCCTTTGAAGCGTTTACAGATGCTTTTGCCGGTTGTTTTAGAGACGGGAAGGACAGTAGAGATGGTGGGAGGGGAGCTGGGAGTCCTTCCGCAGCCAGAGGGGGATCTCGGGGTAAGTCAGGGCACCCTGGGGGCCCCCGCCAAACCCAGGCCTCCCCAGGATGGAGGGAGCTGCACCAGGGCTCTGGTTTCTGGTCTTGGGGAGGATGGACTTAAGACGTGGTCACTTCCTCTGCTTCTGAGTGTGCAAGGCTCTGTACAAGCCGCGGCAATGTAAGGACTAGCACGCCCCGTTCCCTCAGTGGGCTGGTGAAAAGGGACCTCCCAGTCATTGGGGTGACGGGTCACAGCTTGTGACTGCAGCCAGCACCTCCTACTCATCGGCTTTTGTTGTGTGGGTCTGGAAGGAGCTGGGAGATTTAATCAGCACCTCCTCAGTCAGCCCAGTCCTCCTTGTTTTCCCCCTTGTTCTCCTCTGACCTCTGAGATGTGGCAGCCTGGAGACAGGGTGAGTGTGGCCGAGGGCTGCCCCTCTCCGGGCGTGGTGACAAGCCACGCAGTGCAAGGCCCGGACCCCCTCCTGGGGGCAGACACCCGGCCTCACAGTGGCCGTTGAGCGTGTTTTAAATGCATCACCTTCAAGCAGGGCATTGGACATAACCGTTCTGAGAAGCCTGGAGGCTCAGTAACAGGTCTGCCTGCCTGTGGCATTCTGAAGAACGGTCTGCTCGGGCCAGCATGTGGGGGCAGTTCTTACCCAGCTGGAGCTGGGAAACTTCTTTATGGTGACATCCGTGTCCAGCACCAGAGGACCCTGTATCGACCTGCTGGTCGGCTGGGGGAGCCCCAGCACGCCACCTTCTCTGTCAAAGGTGCAAAGGAAGCATGTTCCCAGGAGGAAGAAAAGGCTTTGGGGTGGGGTGGGGAGGGGGGCACAGAATTTCACATTTGCTGGGATGTTGCTCATAAATGAAATAAAGACATTTTTTTCTACGTGAGAGGAGGGGAGATAGTGAGGCAGAGTCCTGCATGCACCCTGACCGGGATCCACCTGTCAACCTCATCTAGGGCTGATGCTCGAGAACTGAGCTATTTGTAACACCTGAGGCCAAAGCTCAGACTAACTGAGCCAACCTCAGTGCCCAGGGCCAATGCTCAAACCAGCTGAGCCACTGGCTACAGGAGGAAAAGAGGGAGAGAAGGGGGAGAGGGAGAGGAAAGAAGCAGACAGCCACTTCTCCTGTGTGCCCTGACTGGGACTCGAACCCAGGATGTCCATACGCCAGGCTGACACTCTATCCACTGAGGCACAGGCCAGTGTCCATATGCCAGGCTGACACTCCACTGAGGCACAGGGCAGGGCCAAGACAATTTTTTAAATTAAAAAAATCTGGGGATTCAGTTTTGTTGATTAGATTATCTCCTGTTTTGTTGATTATTCTATTCACTTAGATTAGGAGAAATTTCAGCGGAGGACCCCGGGCGGGAGGAGGAGGCTGCTGCAGACGACCCCCGTCTTCTCTTTTCCCCTCGACTCCCGCCCGCATGGCCCTCTAATCATTCACTCCCACGGCACCTGCATCACACACCCCCGTGGGTGGTTCAAACCACAGAACTACGCGGGGAAGCACAGGCACCGATGGGGAAGATAACTTGTGTGTCTTTAAATCCTTACTGTTTTAATGTTACAAAGTGACCTACATTTCCTGGGGAAGACTGAGCACAGGTCAATAAACAAACAAGCAAACAAAAACCCAACGGTCCCGTTAAAAGTCCCTGCCGATTTTTTTTCTCTTCCCCGCCCCTCGCAGCAAACACGGGATTTCATCACGGCCCGCTGTTGTGAAATCTGCTTTCATTTTCTCTAAAACACAGATGTTTCTATGTTGTCTATGTTTTTGTTTAGTGTTATTTTAAAGGTTGTGTAATATTCATAACGGGAACATACCATAGTTTGTTTAGTGAATGCCTGAATACAGACATTTAAATTGTGTCCGTGTTTGTCCATCATCCGTGATGTCCTGCAGTGAGCACAGGTTGCTAAGCATCTGGGCCCAGCGGTGCGCTGGGGCTCCAAGAACCCTCGCTGCACGCCCGCAGACATTGTGGGGAATGTGCCCCCCCCCCCCCGGGTCTGCGGGACCTGAGCGCCGCAGGGGCGTAGGGAAGTCTAGCGTGCTGGAGCCAGCGTGTGACTGTGACCATCCAGGCTGACAATTTAGGACAGATCCCGAAAAGCAGAACCTCTGGCCATAGGATATGAACGCTGTAGGCCCTGGCCGGTTGGCTCAGTGGTAAAGCATTGGCCTGGCGTGTGTAAGTCCCGGGTTCGATTCCTGGCCAGGGCACATAAGAGAGGCGCCCATTTGCTTCTCCATCCTTCCCTTTCTCTCTCTATCTCACTCTTCCCCTCCCGCAGCCAAGGCTCCATTGGAGCAAAGTTCACCCGGGCACTGAGGATGGCTCCATGGCCTCTGCCTCAGGCGCTAGAATGGCTCCAGTTGCAAGAGAGCAACTCCCAGATGGGCAGAGCATCACCCCCTGGTGGGCATGCCAGGTGTATCTCGGTTGGCCACATGCAGGAGTCTGACTGCCTCCCCGCTTCTCACTTCAGAAAAAAAAAAAGGATATGAACACTGTAAAAATACTCTGTTTTGCCAGTCGCCTTCCAGAAATTTCAAAATTTATTCCCCTATAAAAGACAGATGCTTCTAATTGCCCAAGGGTCCCCCCTGTCCTCAGGGAGAGGATGGCCTGTGTGGGGTCTTCTCATGTCCATAGCCGACAACCAGCCGCTGGGCAGCACACTGACCTGTGAGAGGAGGAGTGGGCTGGGTCTACGTGGTGTCTCCTTCAGCTCTGACATTCTGGGGAGTGTGACAGAGCAGAACAACAACAACGGACATGACGCCAGTTTGTCACCAGTTCCCAAACATCAGCGTGCAGTGTGTGGGGGCTTGGCCAGGGAGGGGCTCACGGAAGAAGTCAGAACTGTCCTGAGAGGCTCGTGGTGTCCAGGCGCTCGAGTCTCTATCAGCGCCCCCTTCTCACGGGAGCCCGATTCCTGGCGGTGACCATGATTCCTGGCGGTGACCATGATTCCTGGCGGTGACCATGATTCCTGGTGGCGACCACAGGCAGGAGGAGGCAGGAGGCTCGGGGAGAGGCGGTGCTCATCTGCGGGGTGCTCTGAAGGCCAGCTTGCCCCCTGCCTCCCCCGCCGGCGGCCCAGCGAGAGGTCACTATACAGAACGGAGCTCCAGCCAAGGTTTCTAGCTGTTTTTTTTCCTCAGTCGACCCCAGCTGACTCCCTTCCCTCCCGTCTCCCTCTTTCACTTCAGGGATGGAAGACAAGCCAGGCTATAACTCACCTTTCTGCTCTTGCAGCGCGAGCCCGGCCCGTGGATGGGACTGTGTGGGTACCAATCAGATCCGCAGCATGGCCTCCCCGTCTGGGCTCCGATGTTGCAATCCACTCATGTTTGTCCAACCCAAACCCCAGCTGGCCCGAGGGCTACACTCAATGTGGAGAGCTGTCCCGGGCACTTGCTGACCTATGCAGCCCGACTCCTGCACAGCAGGAGAGGCCGAGAGGAGAATCTTATTTCTGTTGACCTTTGAGAAGCAGCATCCGGCGACTTCCTCTGCAAAGCCCGTGACCTTCATGCATCTAAAATCTTCCACTTTCCCGCGGATGACGCCCCCTTCCCCCTTTTCAGTGTTTTCTCTAAGGGAGACAGCACAGCCGTGGCCTCCTCTTCACTGCTGACGGAGGAGGGGGCTTCGGGGAGGCAGCGCGTGAGGCAGCGGCCCACTGCGGAGGCTTCCAGACCGGGCAGGAAGCGGTTGGGGTGAGAAGCGGTTTAAAAGCCCCTCTCGGGCAGATGGAGTCTCAGATCTTGTGTTTGGGTTGGTTTGTTCCTTGCTCAGCTGTTTCCTTTGAAGCCCCCACCGACCGCTATGTCTTTGTTCCAGTGCAGCTGGGATGCGGCTGATCCTGGTTTATTTTAAGGACAAGAAAGGAATCAGGCGAAGAGGTACCCACGGTGGTTTGTCGCCCGGGTGGCTCGGACTGCGGGTTGCGAGCTGGGTCTCAGGCCCCCGTGCCCAGCTGCAGGGGGCCACCACCCTGGGGCTGCCCGTCTGTCCTGGCCGGGGCGCCCTGGCAGTCACTGAGCCTGGGACTCCGCCTTAGTCCAGAACTTCATTCTCTCGGGCCTGGAGGATCACAGTGCTCTCCTCATTCGTTGTCTTAAGCATTGGTGTCTCCACTCGTCAGTTTCTGCCTGCCCTGGCTAGAGAAGTCCGGAACTGTCGAGTCAACCTTGTTCCTCCTGTGTTGAAAATCTTCGGGGGGGAGCCCTCTTTCCTGTTGGATAAATTCTAAGTCTGTTACTTATCATTTGGCCGAGTTTCTTAGTTAACCACTAGCTACCTTCCCAGCCCTGGCTCCCAGCTCTCCGCCTGGGTCACTCAGGGTCACTGGAGACACTTAACTCAGCAGCAAACATTGTGTCACCAGGACCTGGAATGAAGCCCTGTCTGCCAAGAAGTCTTTGTTGGAATGTCCCTAAATGGGGGCATTTCCTGATTGAAAGTAGATTTCTTCTCATTCGCATCATTCATAGATTTTTATTTTATTTTATTTTTTGCAAGAGAGACAAAGAGAGGGACAGACAGGGACAGACAGACAGGAAGGGAGAGAGATGAGAAGCATTAATTCTTCGTTGCGGCATCTTGGTTGTTCATTGATTGCTTTCTCACATGTGCCTTGACTAGGAGTCAGGCTGCAGCTGAGCCAGTGACCTTTTGCTCAAGCCAGAGACCTTAGGCTCAAGCCAGCGACCTTTGGATCATGTCTATGATCCCATGCTCAAGCCTGTGAACCCGCGCTCAAGCTGGCAAACCCACGCTCAAGCCGGCGACCTTGTCCCCTTCAGAACATACTCAATGTTTACAAAAGCAAACATGCTCGGGGCAGTGGGGCGAATCAGCTGTTTCTGTACCTTCTGTCAACAAGTGTTCTCAGGACTTTCTGGGCCGAGGTGGTCTACACCTGTTCAGTCTTCAGCCTGGCCCCTCAGACTCCAGTCTCCCCAACACACACTCAGACACTTCACTTTTTTTTTTTTTTAAATAGCTAAATAAGGCATGCTTTCTCTCATTTTGGGAACATTGTCTATTTGGTTCCCTCTGTCTGAAATATTCCCTCTCATTTTAAGTTTCCTTTTCTTCTAAAACATTCACTGATGCCCCAAACCTGAGTAATCAGTTCCTTTTATGGGCATATCCTTATGGAAAGGTGGGGTGACTAAACCTGGGTTCTGTAAGCATCGACGGAGAGAGTCACACTTTGGATTCACATGCTCAAGGGAGAGAGAGGCTGATGTTTCACAGTATTTCATGCATCGTATTAGTTAATAACATCAGTCCGGGTGGGAAACCCCTGGGCTCTGTCACGAGCGAAGGTGACACAGTCCCCAGGGACCCTCACTGTGGTCCCTGGCCACCTCCACACGACCTTTTCGCCAGGTTGCACGTCTGTCACACTCTCCAGAATGTTCTTTCTTTGTTCCGTGGCAAACATTCCCAGCAGAGCAAGCCCGCCCTCAGCCTGGCACCCACCTGCTTGGCTGTAGGTAATAACCTATTCTTTCCTAACGTGCCTACCCCTTCAACCCCTCACTGTCTTCCTAGGATTCTTTTAGTTGTTGTTCAATTACATGAATCACGAGGGCTGTGATCCCGGCATGTGGGAATAAAATTTTAAAAATTAAAAATAAGAACACGGCAGAGAAAGCTGATAGCTCACTTATCTCTGCCAGTTCTCTTGCCCCCGCCTCCTTGGGAACGAGAAACGCCCACGTCGGAAGCCGGGAACGGCGCGTCTTTATCGTGTGGGAATTTCAGTCGGCTGTCCTTTATTTCTTGTGGGATGATCTTTTGAATATGCCAGTGGTTTTCAGTAGTCTGTTTTTATTTATGAAGGCAGGTAAGTAAAACCATACTCTACTGAAGAACATGCTCACTGTGAAATATCTCATAATAATAAAGCCACATTCCACCGGCACATGGTCAGTTCTCATGAACTGTTTGTTGCATTATATTGAATCCTGTTAGTGCATATTTTTATTTTCACATTCTTTGTTCATAATGTCGCTCGTCTGCTCTTTGTAGTTTCGAGAATTTCATTTCAATGTCTATTAACCATTTTCCTTTATATTACAACAGTCTGCGTAATAGACAGAGCCCCGGAAAATATGAAATTACATATTAGAAAGAAATTATGTTGAAGATTTAAAGAGAATAGTCATCTTATTCAATTTGACTAGTTAAGTCCTGACAGTAGAATTTTTAATTCTTTATTATATTGTTCTTTATGTCTCAGCTGAGTCTTAAACATTTCTGGAGAATACCCACTGTACTGCTTTATTCAGAAATAAATAGCTATGCTCTAGGCAGGAGAAAGCATAGTAACATGTAATGTTTTATTGTTGAGGAAAAGAAGTTAACAGAACAGTGTACATGGACATGCTACTTTCTGTAGGACAGTACTGACGTATCCAGACCTTGGACAATCTTCAAGAGATACATGTCTGAAAAAAAACACTCATGTGCGGCAAAAGCCTCCCTCAAAAAACAGTATCTGTGCATTTCATGCTGTTTGCTTAGCTATAGAAATAGACCCTTTTTTTTTTTTTCGGATCAGGAGTGAAATACCTAATTTAAAACATAAGGAAATAATTCTGACTTCACATTCATAGGAAGAAGTCACTTCACATTGAAGGCAAACCAGTTATTTAGCCTGTGGAGCCCAACTCTCTCGAATATTTTGGGTGTTTGTGACAAGTACAAAAATCTTTATAGTTACATTATGCAATGTTTTGTTAAATCAGAACGGGCCCTTTCATTGATTTCTTTAACCAGATTTGGGAAGTTTTCAGTCATTATTTCTTCCATTATTTTCTTCCACCCCATTCCCCCCCCTCCTTATGAGACTCTAATTTTATGTACACACTGTACCCATAAAATTTTCAAGTTAGTTGTACTTAGACTTTTCAGCTCCACAATTTGCATTTTTAAAAGATAATTTGTTTTTAAAAGCAGTTTTAGGTTCACAGAAAAGTTGAGGGGAAGGTAGGAAGATTTCCCACATGCACCGTGACCCCCCCGCCCCATGCATGCAAAGCTGCTCCATCAACTTCTGCCACCAGAACGACACCTTTGTTGTGATGCGTGAGCCGCCATTGGCACGCCACCATCACCCAAAGTCCATAACTTACATGAGGTGTTGTACGTTCTGTGGGTTTGGACAGAAGTATGATGGCATGGATCCCCCGCCGTGGTGTCATAAAGCATACATTCACTGCTTTACAACTCCTCTGTGTGCTGCCCGCCCACCCAGCTCCTGGCCACTACTGAGCTCTTCCTGTCCCCATAGTTTACTCTTCTCCAGAATGTCACCGAATTGGAATCATACAGTATATCTCCTCCTCAAATTGGCTTTTTTTTTACTTTGTAACATGCATTTAAGTTTCCTCCATGTCTTTTCATGGCTCAATAGCTCGTTTCTTTTTAGTGTCAAATAGTAGTTTATTGTCGGGATGGACCACAGTTTATTTATCCATTCGCTGACTAAAGGAAATCAATCTTGGTTGCTTCCAAGTTTTGACAATTATAAATAAATCCGCTGTAAACATCAGTGGACAGGTTTTTGTATGGGATTTGCATTTTTTTTAAACAGTTTCTATTTCTGTTCTGAGATTATCCACCTATTAATTCATTATAAGAATATTTTCCTTTAGTCCCTGAATATATTTGAGACTGTTGCTTTAAAAACCTTGTCTATCAATTGCAACATCTAGGTCATCTAGGAGTAATTTGTACCCCCTTTTTTTTTCTCTTCAATTTTGGTCACTTTTCCTATTGCTTCATCTGTCTAGCGACTTTTCATTGTATCTGGGATAGAATATAAGCTGTAGAGAGTGTAGATTCTGTCCTGTTCCTCTGAAGAGCACTGATTCTTGTTCTCACGGTAGTTAACTCGTCTGCGTTTGGGGAGTGTCTGCTTGGACAGGCCAGCCCCAGAATGAGGTTCTGGTTAGAAAGGAGAGTCTCAGTGAGACGCTCACCTCTTGCCTTCCATGCATGTTCTGAGCAAATAGGCCGAAGCTAATGTTCACCTGGTGCTGAGCTAACAACGTCTGTCACAACGATCCCACTGGGACCAATAACCCTCTGACCCTAACCCCTGGCTAGCAACGTTCACCACGTATACTGTGTTAGGGCTGACATAGTGGGGAGATGAAAATGACCCTTGTCCCTACAGGAGTTGGAAGTCTCAGCAGTTAAAAGACACTTGGATGCCAATTTTTTTTTAACTGAAAAAAAGTTCCCTGACAGATGGTGGCCCCAGCTCTCTCCAGACACTTCCAATAACTTGAAGTTCCATCTTGTATTTATTTATTTAGGCAAATTGACCCATTGTTGCCCAGTTCTAATGATGAGAAAACTCTGACCTCTCTTCTCCTGAATCGTGGCTTCCTGTTGCTCTCCCTCACCCTCTCTGTCCCCTGGAAGTAAAAAGAGGAAGGACACTTTCCTCCTTCTTTCTCAGGAGACTTCCTCAAATATTTCAAAGTAGCCATTTGGTTGCTTCATCTTCTCAATTTTCCTTTAGACTAAAAATGAAAACAAACCTTCTAGAAATAAACATCTTTAAACGGAGGGGGGAAAAATGTGAAAGGCACCGTAAAGAATGCACCAAGATCAAAGATGAATTTATTGAGGATGTGTTCTGGTCTGACAACATCCATCATCTTCCCTTTCGTTCATCTTCCCTCTTATTAAACAGTGATTACCAGGCAGCTCCCGGCGGGCTCGTTAAAAGCCTCAACATCCTTTACTGCAGGTAATGCCCCTCCTTTGTGGATCAGTTCCCTGCCTGCCTGCCTGCACCTCCTCTGCCCTTTTCTGGATTCTTAGTAACAGAATCATTTTGCAGTGGGGATCTTTTAACTGTGTGACCCTGCTGAATGGCAAAGTGCTACTTGGATTTTATTTCTGTGTATGTTGTCCCCCTCACAAGGTAATTTTCAAAATGGCCGTAATGCGTCTTTGCTCATTTACATGAGGGGCTGTCATTCACGATTCTGTTTCCCGGAATTCAAGACCTTTCCCGGCATTGTTCCGAACATACAACTAACTGCACTGGGGGCTTCAACCTTTAGAAAGAAAGAGGAAAGAGCCTGGAAAGAGGTTTGTTGATTCATGATAATAAAGGAACACTCCGGCACTCTGAAGCCGTTATTTTTAGTCTTGAAATGGACCATCTGTAAGCGTGTACTCATTTGATGTCAATAAAAACTCGTAAAAACGCCTACAAGCACCCGTCGCAAGTACTGGAGACACGATGCTGACAACTGCCCTCTCTGAGCTTGCCCGCTGGGTGGACAGGCTGGTCAGCAGGGCAGCTGAGGAGTGTTGACAACGTGCACCGGACAAGGAGGTCAGATAGCGAGAGCCATTGCCACTGCGGCTGGTACTAGTACCATCTGTACTGTCCCACCTAGTACTCCCACTAGTACTCCCCTCTAATACTCGGAGTAACAGCAGTGCTGCTCTTACTACGAACACGTACTGCGATTACTGCGGCTCTTGATCTTACTACCACGGCTGGTGTGGCTGCCACCCTCTGATTACTGCTATGGCTACTGCAACTGCTGCGGTTACTACGACTACTGATGTTCCTGTTGCTTTTGCTGAGACCACTATTGTGACTGTATGACTGCTACAATTACCACTAATGCTACAATGACTACTCTTCCTACGGCTATTGCTACTCCTACAATGTCTGCTACTGTTTCTGCTGCTGCGATGACTACAATTACCACCGATGCTACAATGACTACTCTTACTACTGCTATTGCTACTACTATAATGTCTGCTACTGTTACTGCTGCTGCTATGACTACAATTACCACTGATGCTACAATGACTACTCTTACTACTGCTATTGCTGCTACTATAATGTCTGCTACTGTTACTGCTGCTGCTATGACTACAATTGCCACTGATGCTACAATGACTACTCTTACTACCGCTATTGCTACTACTGCAATGTCTGCTACTGTTACTGCTGCTGCTATGACTACAATTACCACTGATGCTACAATGACTACTCTTCCTACTGCTATTGCTACTCCTACAATGTCTGCTACTGTTACCGCTGCTGCTATGACTACAATTACCACTGATGCTACAATGACTACTCTTCCTACTGCTATTGCTACTCCTACAATGTCTGCTACTGTTACCGCTGCTGCTATGACTACAATTACCACTGATGCTACAATGACTACTCTTCCTACTGCTATTGCTACTTCTACAATGTCTGCTACTGTTACTGCTGCTGTGATGACTACAATTACCACTGATGCTACAATGACTACTCTTCCTACCGCTATTGCTACTCCTACAATGTCTGCTACTGTTACTGCTGCTGTGATGACTACAATTACAACTGATGCTACAATGACTACTCTTCCTACTGCTATTGCTACTACTACAATGTCTGCTACTGTTACTGCTGCTGCGATGACTACAATTACCACTGATGCTACAATGACTACTCTTACTACTGGGCTACTACAACTGCTGCGGTTACTACGACTACTGATGTTCCTGTTGCTTTTGCTGAGACAACTATTGTGACTGTATGACTGCTACAATTACCACTGATGCTACAATGACTACTCTCACTACCGCTATTGCTGCTACTACAATGTCTGCTACTGTTACCGCTGCTGCTATGATTACAATTACCACTGATGCTACAATGACTACTCTCACTACCGCTATTGCTGCTACTACAATGTCTGCTACTGTTACTGCTGCTGCGATGACTACAATTGCTACTCCTCTTACTGCTGCTGCTGCTACAACTCTTTCTACCCACCCTGCATGAATTCAGTCTCGCCATTGACTGAGTACATGACCTTTGACACATTACTTAAAACCTATTTTGGATTTTTCCCTCTGTAAAAGCAGAGCTATCAATAGATACATGTTTGTATCTGCAAGGTGGCAATATATGGTTACAAAACAAAACGAAACACCAAATGGTCAAAGGGGTTAGTATACAAGTATTTGAAGAATGTTCTTTCATTTAAAGTTTGCTTATGTATTAATATGCACAATAAATCTCTAAGAGTGTGCACTGAATTTATTTGCCTATGAAATACTTTCTTTTTTCCTTTTTGGTGTTTCTCAGTATTAAAAAACCAAGTTCTCAGAAGAAACACCTTTTGTTCTGGGCTCAGGTATTTTTACCCCCCCCCAATACGGAAATTTGTAATCTCTCAAGGACTCTTTGGCTTTAGTGTTCTATGACTCTATTGTGTCTTAAAACCTCCTCGGACTAGGGCAACTACTCCACCTGCGTGTATGTGAGACAAGTTAATTATTAATAGCGCTGCCTTTTACGTTAAAGTATTTCCACTTTGAACAACAGGCGACCTGGTCACCATGTCTAATGCAGTGACCCTCGTGGACCTGGCTTCACACTTCGCTTCTGCCGCCTGGAGAGTTCTTTGATACAAAACACTCGGTGGATGTTAAATAATAGAAATCTGTTCTCAACGCTGTCTCCCTGCTTCCTTTGTGAGGTTCCCTGTGTAGATGGCAAACAATGAACAGGGTGCTGTGTTAGCAGCGGTGGACAGCGAAGTACGTGTTTATGAAGCATCTGTTGGGCACCCGGCCCCGTGACAGAAGCTCGGACATGTAAAAAAGTAACTCTGAAGCCTGCCTTTCCTTCAAGGTTCTCAGACCTAACGTCACTGGAGGTGGCATGCCTTTGGCACAGCATTTTACAAAATAATACATTTAAAAATTAACCAAAAAATATATATATATAATAATTAATAAGACAAGCTTTGGGGTTGTTTTTTGACACATGTAGCAGTCATCTGAATAAGAACAAACAACATGGGTCCTAGCTCCTTGATTCCAAAGCTCCCGATATTTAATTTGTGACATTTGCTTGATATTGGTTTTCCATTCTTTCCCCTTGTGTCGCAAGACAATGCTACGCCCTGGGCTCAGAGTGAGAGAAATCTGGCCTCGAACAAAAGGGAGAATTTAATTTCTGGATGGGTTTCTTGGAATAGAAATGGAAAATAAGTAACCAGGGAGCTGGACTGACTTCGATTTAGAAGAACCAGACTTTACTGAGAAAATAATGAAAAGAGTGCTGGGGCTCCTGAAGCAGCTGGGATTTGAATTTCAAGCACCAAGTTTAAAACACCACGCACAGAGTCCACACAAAACGCTCTGAAGGAAAAAGGAAATCAGATTACGTTCAAGTCATCTTTCCTCGCCCAAAGGAAATATCAATTCAAGAGCAGACTGAGACACGGGCAAATCCGGAAGCCCAGGGAAGACTTCGCTGTCTCTTCCTTACCCACTAGACCCCGGGCAGGGGGTGGGCAGAGGCCCGGCGGACGCTCTGGGGAGGACTCAGGAGCCGAAAGACCGCACCTCCCTTTCCAGGATCGAGGCGAGGAAGAGTGGTGATGGGCACTTGGAGGACCTCCAGGTTGAGGACAGCCCTGGTGCTGTAGAGCTGCTCATCTGGACAGGACTGAGCAACTGCCCAGGGCGCTTGCTGGCTGGTCGCCCCACGAAGCTCTGTCGACCCCAGGACAATGCACAAAGAAATGCACATGGAAGTTCCGACCATCCCTCTTCCCAAAAGAGGGTGTAGTGGGTGCTGAGAATCCCAGTGGTGGGGTGCAGCTGGCTCAGGGCAGGATGTAGAACAGGGGTCCCCAAACTACGGCCTGCGGGCCGCATGCGGCCCCCTGAGGCCATTTATCCGGCCCCCGCCGCACTTCTGGAAGGGGCACCTGTTTCATTGGTGGTCAGTGAGAGGAGCATAGTTCCCATTGAAATACTGGTCAGTTTGTTGATTTAAATTTACTTGTTCTTTATTTTAAATATTGTATTTGTTCCCGTTTTGTTTTTTTACTTTAAAATAAGATCTGTGCAGTGTGCATAGGGATTTGTTCATAGTTTTTTTATAGTCTGGCCCTCCAATGGTCTGAGGGACAGTGAACTGGCCCCCTGTGTAAAAAGTTTGGGGACCCCTGACGTAGAGGTTGGGGGAGGCTCACAGGAGCAGGGATGTCAGACAGAGGGACGCCCGCGGGCGCCCTGGTTCCGCATCGGCAGAGCAGTGCCACCAGAGGGAAGAGGACAAGGAAGCTGCGAGGACAAAGGAGAGGCAGGGACCCACAGCCCCGCCCTGATGCGGGGACCACAGGGGAGCCTCAGGGAAATAAGGGGACCAGTTCCAGGGAGTGGCCTTGTCAGGTGACTGCTGACATGGCAGAGACTCCTGAAACTGCCAGGGGTCAAATTTTGTTAAAATAACAATTTTACGTAAGAATTTCCACCGTCCCCTGAAACAAGAGCTTGGAACAGAAGGCGCATTGAGCTGCGGACACAGAATCTGTCAGGGGTGGTTGTGGAGAACTTCGGGCGTTTTCAAGGAGGAAATGGCATTCTGAGTCCGAAGAAGAGAGACTTTGCCTCTAGTAGTGAAGATAAAGTATTTATTCACCCTAAAGCAGGTTTTGACATGTGTTGTAAGCAACGGCTTGGCCTGCCCTCTCCGACTGCTAAGAAGGAAGTTGTCTTTCTTTCTTTCTTTCTTTCTTTCTTTTTTTTAATTTTTTATTTATTTATTTTTTTTACAGAGACAGAGAGTGAGTCAGAGAGAGGGATAGACAGGGACAGACAGACAGGAACGGAGAGAGATGAGAAGCATCAATCATTAGTTTTTCATTGCGCGTTGCGACACCTTTGTTGTTCATTGATTGCTTTCTCATATGTGCCTTGACCGTGGGCCTTCAGCAGACCAAGTAACCCCTTTCTGGAGCCAGCGACCTTGGGTCCAAGCTGGTGAGCTTTTTTTTTTGCTCAAACCAGATGAGCCCACGCTCAAGCTGGCGACCTCGGGGTCTCGAACCTGGGTCCTCTGCATCCCAGTCTGACGCTCTGTCCATTGTGCCACTGCCTGGTCAGGCTCTTTTCTTTTCTTTTCTTTTCTTTTTTCTTTTCTTTTCTTTTCTTTTCTTTTCTTTCCTTTCTTCCTTCCTTTCCTCCCTCCTTCCCTCTCTCCCTCCCTCCCTCCTTTCTCTCTCTTTCCTTCCTTCCTTCCTTCCTTCCTTCCTTTCTTCCTTCCTTCCTTTTTTCCTTTCTTCCTTTCTTTTAAACCTGTATATTTTTCTAGCATTTTAAGATATTTCCTTATGAATCAATTGAGATGTGACTTATTTTAAGACCTGTGGCTAAAATGGAATGGCTCTTATATTCCTTATGCTTTCCCATTTCTGATTTTCTACCTTTAGTTCCAACAAACACACCCCTTCCCTGGTACCTGCTGCCCGCACTCATTCCCAGCACACATTTCCCTCCGCACCCCCACCCACCAGCTGGACTTCAGAACCGGGTAAAGCCACCGTCTATCAGTCCATGATCCTGGCGGTCCGTAAGAGAAGCCACTGAGACTTGAGGCTCATTAAAACCCTTGCGTGTTGTAGCTGAAGTTAAGTCAGGTGTTGCTTCTAACAAGGGTAATGTGTTCCTCGCATCTTGTGATTTACTGGAATAATCTTAAAAAGGGCTGAGAAAGGCTTAGAGGACACTCACATACCTGTGGAAGCATTATATCAATTACAACAGAGCACCCCCCTCCCTCACCTTTCTTCTGCGGGGCGGGGCGCACGCACAAGGGTGGGGCAGGCGGAGCCTTCTTGCATCTGGGGAGTCACTATTGTGCAGCGTCTGAGTCAAGGCGGGCTAAAGCATCCCTGGGTCCATCAGATGCTGCGTTTTGGCTTGCAGCCTTGGTAACCCCAACTCTGAGAGAAGAGAAAGGCAGGTGGCTCAGACAGAAGGGGTGAGCTGGAATGAGGGCAGCCGGGTCGCTGCTGCGAAGATGAGAGGACAGAAAGATGGAGACCGGGTGAGGTAGATGTGACCCTTCCCCGGAGGAAGGGGCAGAATCATAGCCATCTGCAGGTGCGAACTGGGAGCCCACGCGGCCCCGGAGCACAGAAATGCTCAAGGAAGTGCCCGTGCAAGGATGGGAGGCCGGCGCAGGGGACCGAGTGCACAGCATGTGGCATGTTTGTGGATGACTCCCCAACGTCCTGGGTCCAGCACGCCTCAGCCTCCCGCCCTGGACTTGGAGCAGGGTGGACCGGCTGGCCGGTGCTGCTGCTGGCTTGTGCTGGCACCTCGCCTCAGAGCAGCAGGTGTCTCCCTCTTCCTCCTCTTCCTCCTCCTCTTCTTCCTCCTCCTCCTCTTTCTCCTCTTCCTCCTCCTCTTCCTCTTCCTCCTCCTTATCTTCCTCCTCCTCTTCCTCCTCCTCCTCTTCCTCCTCTTCTTCCTCCTCCTCTTCCTCTTCCTCCTCCTTATCTTCCTCCTCCTCTTCCTCCTCCTCCTCCTCTTCCTCCTCCTCCTCTTCCTCCTCCTCCTCCTCGTCCTCCTCCTCTTCCTTCTCCTCCTCCTCCTCTTCCTCTTCCTCCTCCTCTTCCTCCTCCTCCTCTTCCTTCTCCTCCTCCTCCTCTTCTTCCTCCTCCTCTTCCTCTTCCTCCTCCTTATCTTCCTCCTCCTCTTCCTCCTCCTCCTCTTCCTCCTCTTCTTCCTCCTCCTCTTCCTCTTCCTCCTCCTTATCTTCCTCCTCCTCTTCCTCCTCCTCCTCCTCTTCCTCCTCCTCCTCTTCCTCCTCCTCCTCCTCGTCCTCCTCCTCTTCCTTCTCCTCCTCCTCCTCTTCCTCTTCCTCCTCCTCTTCCTCCTCCTCCTCTTCCTTCTCCTCCACCTCCTCTTCTTCCTCCTCCTCCTCTTCCTTCTCCTCCTCTTCCTCCTCCTCCTCCTCCTCCTACTTATCAATGCATATCAGTGGCACTATGCAAAAAAAGACCTTGAAACTTACCTCTTCTGGTATTCCACTATTAGCTTTATTGATACATATTTAAATCTTCCTTTTATTATATCCCAGGGTGGTAGGAGACACTAAACTATGTCTGTGATGTCTGCACAGCTGTTCCCTAATTGTCGCATGCCCCATCACGCTTTATTGCCCGGCGACTGACTGCTTTGGGACCCGTACCTGTAAGGTATTAAAAAAGAAAGAGAGAAAGAATGTTATTAATAGTTTGATGGTTAGAGGCTCATCATTATCACAAGCCAAACCTGGTACCGCGATTTTGATTTTTTTTTATATATATATTTTTCTGAAGTTGGAAACGGGGAGGCAGTCAGACAGACTCC
Source organism: Saccopteryx bilineata (assembly GCF_036850765.1). Classification (NCBI taxonomy): domain Eukaryota; kingdom Metazoa; phylum Chordata; class Mammalia; order Chiroptera; family Emballonuridae; genus Saccopteryx; species Saccopteryx bilineata. The sequence continues at coordinate 55,409,983 of NC_089501.1, forward strand.
CACATGTGCCCGACCGGGATCCACCCAGCATGCCCACCAGGGGGCGATGCTCTGCCCATCTGGGGTATTGCTCTGTTGCAGCCAGAGCCATTCTAGGGCCTGGGGCAGAGGCCAAAGAGCCATCCCCAGCACCCGGGCCATCTTTGCTCCAATGGAGCCTCTGCTGCGGGAGGGGAAGAGAGAGACAGAGAGGAAGGAGAGGGGGAGGGGTGGAGAAGCAGATGGGCGCTTCTCCTGTGTGCCCTGGCCGGGAATCGAACCCGGGACTCCCGCACGCCAGGCCGACGCTCTACCACTGAGCCAACCGGCCAGGGCCTGTGATTTTGATTTTTTAAACAGCGCTAAACCGCTCCGAGTGCTGAGCGGCTGGGTCCCTTGCGCGTGCGTGGTGAAGGCGCCTCCTGTGCCGTGTTGTGACGCGCCCCTCTCCCACCGGTGAGTGACACGCGTTCCTTTGTGGGGCGGTTATGCGCCGGGACTGGTGGAGGCGGGACGGCAGGGAGTGAAGGCTGCGGACGGCGCCTCTCAGGCGGCCTTAGCCAGCCCTCTGGGTACGTTCTGTCTCTTCCACTTTCCAAAACGCAAAGCCAGGTAGAAACGGCGCATCGCTAACAGCAACAGCCAAGCCCACTCCCTCCCCGGGAAATGCTGACGCGCTCCGGCCTGTGGCCCTGGTTGTCTGTAACCTTCCGCATTTTTCGCTCCATAAGACGCACCTGACCATAAGACACACCTAGGGTTTTAAGGAGGAAAATAAGAAAAAAAATATTCTGAACCAGATGTTGTGTTAAAATATTTAATAAAACACCATATTTTTCGCTCCATCAGACACACAGGCATTTTCCCCTCCAGTTTTTTTTTGGGGGGGGGGAATAAAATGTGTCTTATGGAGCGAAAAATACAGTATTTTAAATTCTGCTCTCCTCTGTGCCTCCGTAGGGCTCTCGTGGATGTCCATCGCGGGCTCTCAGTCTCCACTTCCCTTATTCACTGAGGAGCAGTTTCCTGTTCCCCCTCCCCCTTCCCCTTTCTCCATGCCCCTCCGGGTGCTCGGGGTGGGGGGTGAGGTCCGAGACACCGAGCTTAGGAGGACAAGCAGCACAGGGTCGGGGAGACCCAGAGGCACACCACAGCTGGCCCACCCAACGGCTGTGTGACGCTGGGCAAGTTACTAGCCTCTCTGGGCCTCTGTCTTTTCCTGTGCAAATTCAGGCCAGTGCCCCCCACTCTGTCCACAGAAGATCCAGAAGCAGATGCAAGTGCTCCAGAGCTGTTTGCTGAGTTCAACGGGATGAAACGCGCCATTTGCTTTATCTCAACACAGGCCACCGCCACTCAAACGATTCCAGCCACACCAAAGCGGAAGATGGAGAACGGAACGCGGTTCCCGAGAACTAATGCTTCAGACGCGTTTTAGAAACCTCCCTATTTCACTCCACGGAGAAGTTCTCTCCTCGGAAGCCCAGTGGGTGCGCAGTGCCAAGCACTGGGCTTAAGTTCTGGAAACCCAACTTTCGTTCTGCCGTAATCATACATCTTTTAAGAAACATTTCATTGAGTTGTCCTTGAGGTCCAAATGTATCAGTTTTCATTGACTCTGAAAGTGCAGCGCAAGGCTATTTTGCTTTGGGAAATGAGATTTGATCCAGTGAGCCCCGGAGATCTGACAGGGTTGTCTCTTCGGAGAGGGTGGGCTCTCTTCGGGACAGCCAGGCCCCAGAGGGCATCGCAGGGCGTCTCCTCTTAGTGAGGGGCTAGCGTAGGGCTATCAGGGGCACACCCTTCGGGTGGGGCTTACTCTTGAGAACGGAGCTAGAATGCCTTCAGACACAAGTTGGGGCGCTTTGGGCCCCTGGCTGGTCTGTGTCACGGCCCAGCAGGGCTCCATGGGCTGGGAGCTCACAGGGAGGGAGCAGAACCTCTGAGCAGCCTGCCTCGCCCCTCTCTGCACTGTTGAGTCACTTGGCACGGATGGCAGCTCCAGGAGCTGGGGCTGAAGAGCTGTCCCCACATGCATTCCCTGGGGCACAAAAGATGGCATGCCCAGGGCCGGCTCTGGGTGTGGGCTCACTGACTGAGCTGGCGTGGCCTCTCTAGCTTGCAGAAGCCTTGGTATGACCTAGAAGGTGGCCAATCACTTTGTTCGAAGGAACTGAAAAACTATTCAATGGTTTCCATACCAAGGCGGTCCGGAGCCTCTTCTCACCGAGGCCCTCAGAGGTAAGGAGCTGGGTGGTCTTCTGCAGTTCTTTTCTTCCTGTGCTGGTGTATCCGGCAGGGAGCGGCTTCCCTGTCTGTCTGCACACGTCAGGATGAGCTGTAACCAGCATCACCTGCACCCAGTGTGGCCGGAGGTCCACACTGATCCCATCTTTCTGCTTCTTCCTCTTTCTCAGTAAAGCTCTCTCAACAACCACCTGCAAAGGGACATTCTCTCGTGGTGAAGTTCAAGTTCCTGCTGGCGTTCTGTCCAGCACCGGACACGGAGCACATAGAGGGCTCGTCTGCACGAGCTGTGTCATGTCTGTGGCCCGACTCGAGCACTCTTCCCCCACCCCGAGGAAAACCCAGAGCTCGCGGGCGTTCACGTGCTGTGAGTGTATAGCTGAATTCCAAACTCTACCTGACGTTTATTATTTTAGAAAACCCCAGACATGCTATCAAGCCAAGCATGAACAAAGAAGTAAAAAGAGAAAAAAAATTATAATAAACTAGGGGAAAAACATAAAAGGATAAAATATAAAAGAAAAAAGAATAGGTAAAAATCACGTTGGAAAGACGGGAAGTCTTCCCAGAAAAGCCAATCAATGAAGAAAAAAAAAAGTCATTCAGAGAAGGTTGACTTGTATGAAGAAAAAATAGTGGCAAATGAATTAAATTGACAGAAAGCCAATTAAAAGAGAAAACCTAAAACAATACAGTACAAAGTTCTCTATGCCGCGCCGGATGCTGAGTTGAGTGTTTTGCGTTGATAGAGAGGCCGTCTTTGAGAAGGGGCGTGTTCAGAGGTAGTTTGGGCTCAGGTTAGGGGAGGTTTTCAGTTCCAGGTCAAAGACTCTGGGATTTTATTCTGCTCACCAAGGAGACGTTGGCTCTTTGGAAGTAGGGTAATGACGGGTTCTGAACTCCGCTTCGGGGAGAGCCGTCAGCCTCGCCAGGTGAGGTCGCTGGAAGAAGAAAGAGCTCTGGAAGTGAAGCCCATCCACGGGCCTGCACAGCAGCCCACGGGACTCCGTGACAGTCGCTGTGGGGAGGCTGGGGAGGAAGAAAGACACAAACAATAACGATCCCCCCCCCCCAGTTTCTTGAAGTATACTTTCCGTACAATCACACTGAATTAGGTTATGTTCTCTGAGCCTGTGTGCAGGGGACGGGGCGATGTCACCAACAGAACGGGACTTTGGAAGGAAAATGAGATGCTCAAGTGTCGGTGAGGCAAGTGCAGGTCATCCTGCTGAAGTTTATCCCGCCAGGCAGGGAGCGGTCAGGAACGAGGAGGTTGCGGTTCAAGTTACAGATGTACTCCCAAGTTAGTGACCTTCAAAGTTAGTAACCTTCATAACAGCACTGTTCAGGGCTAAATAACCGGAAATCCTTTCTCAGTGAGTGCCTAGATAATCTCCGTTACACACAAGGCGGGGCAAAGGCAAGTTTCACAGTGGTTCGCAGGGAAGGTAATGCAGTCATCCGTAAATAGCCGCGCAGGACTGAACTCCGTGTTCCGCGTACTGAGGACAGTAAACCTCCTTTGCCCCCACCCTGAGTATATTATCAAAACCCCCTGAACTGCGGAGTTGGGCTCACCAAACGCTAAGCTGCAGAAACTGAGTGAAAACGCACAGGGGGCATGAGACTGGGACTCGGAACGGCAGCCCCGAGGGTGGAGGCTTTCAGCTTGCAGCCCCAAGGGTGGAGGCTTTCAGCTTGCCAGCCGTGCCCGCAGGCGGGAGGGAGAGCCGCAGGGGCCTTCCGTGCTGTGGTCCCGGTTCCGCAGAGGGAACATGGTCCTGGAAGGTTTCAGAACCTCAGGAGCAGCCTCATCCTGCTTTTGGGATCGGCGTGTATACCTCTGCTCTGGCCCAGCAGCCTACCAGCCAAGCCATTGTTTCAAAAGTAGCCCTAGGCTGGCAATACTTCTGGGGCGCCGGGTAAAATTAAACACGCGAGAGCTGAAGTCATATACCCTCGCCCAGAATTACCCAGGACCCCCCTCAAAGTCCCGTTGAAGATGTGCTCATGCAGGGAAGACTCCAATATGGGCAGTAGGCATAGCAACAGAGTGATGCCGATAGAAGAGACAGAGCAAGAGTGGGAAGGGAGGAGGGTGGAGAGCTCAGAACTGAACACACACACACACACACACACACACACGCAAACACGCACACACACACACATATGCATGCACACACACATGCACACACACACGCACACACACACACACACATGCACGCACACACGCACACACACAAGCGCACACGCCCACATGCAGAAACTTAGGAACCGTATTATACAGTGAACCAGCGGTGAACAGGATGTAACTCACTGAGCATGGAACGGTTGGTCTTGTTTCCCTTCAGAGACCTAGATTATGTCTGCCCCTCGCACTTTTCGCCGAATTAAAATCTACCACCAAACAGCAGAACTTTTAGGAAATAATAGGAAGATATATTTCCGATCTTATCAAAGACGATGGTTCGTTACCGATGATAAGCAAAGCAAACCTTCCAGGAAACAGTTGAGAAAATGGACACTGTTAAATTTAAGGCTCCTCTGCGATAAGAGATGGCTTTTTTACAACACTGAAAAAGCGGGAAGGAGACATTGGCCAGGGCCCAGGGCTGACAGAGATTAGTATCCAAAATATAGGATAAAATCCAACAAGAAAAGGCAAACGAGCCGATTAAAAACTAAGCAAACTGAATAAACAGGAGATGTCAGACGGGATGACCTACATGGTCAATCAGATATGAAAATAAGATGTTCAGCCGTTCGATGTGTTACAGATTGAACTAAAAACACAATGTAGTTTGACGCCCTCATCCGGACCGCGGCCGCCGGGGTTCCTCAGGATGACGAGAACGGCAGGAAGGCACAGTCTTCCATGGCCGGTGAGGACGACGTTACTTGTGGCATCACTGTGGAGAGTGGTTCAGCGAAAGTAGTCACTCCGAGGACACTCACATCGTATGATGCACCCACCCTAGACTCCAGGGCCCAGACACTCTCGCACAAGTCCTGGAGGAGTCCCAGAAGAGACAGGGCACAGAGAGCAAGGAGTCGAAGGTGGCTCCTTGCACACCTGCTACATAGAAGACAGCGGACAGAGCCGGGGGCGGGGGCCTGAGAAGATGGGACGAGAGCTAAGAGACCCCGCCTCAGCGCTGTCGAAGCCCGAGACCCCACCTCAGCGCTGTCGAAGCCCGAGACCCTCGGGAAGGAGGGCTGGCTGGCTGTCTTCCGTCCTGAACGTGGAAAGGGGGCGGCCTCTTCAGAGGGACCGCTGAATTTGTTCCTGGGGAAATCACCAAGGAAAAGCTGAACTCTTGACGAGATGGACGAGGACAGGATGGCGAGGGTCCCCCCACGTGTGCTCAGATGGGGTGGGAGTCAGGAGCGGTGCTTTGAACAGGGATCGTCTTAAGAAGGTCCGGTGGATGGCTCAGTAAATGGGGTTGTGGGAGGAAGGAGGAAGGTGCAGTGTTTCCTGGTGAATACAGGATCGAGGTGGTTTAGGTTTTCCAGAGATGTGAGACCTGAGCTGTCTGTGGACGAATAGATGGAGTAAAGATGCACCGAGGACCAAAGGAAGAGACAGAGTGAGCTCCTTCCCTGGGCAGATTTCGTGTCTACTGCAGAAAACACGAAAAGGAACATCGTCATGCTCTTCCCGGCCGGAATCTGCGGACATGGATATGTGAGGGCCTCTGAGGAAAGACAAAGAACCAGGTTCACAAGAGCTTAGTCCGTGTGCCTCCGGGACCAGGTGCCTTTGGGAAAAGATGTTGTTTTTGATCAAGCTTGTTTCAAGATTTTTTTTCCCCGTAAGTTTCCTTTTGTTTGTTTTTTTTGTTTGTTTGTTTGTTTTCAGTCAGGGAAGGAAATAGTTCCCCTATTTAAGATCTTGGGAACCGACGAGTGGGATGCTGGCTGCCTCTTCCTCATCGGGGTCTGGCAACATTTCAGGTTTACCTTGTGAAATATGTTATACAAACGAACGGTATATGTTTGCTCAGAACAAGGACTTTATTTGTTTGCTTTAGAAATTCCTGTTCTCTTCCATTGTTGGGAGAGAGTCTGGGAGAAAATTCTAGTTGTATTTTTTCTTTTTATGACATTAAATCACACACACACACACACACACACACACACAGCTGTGCTCTGGAGGTCTTTCTTTGGTTTGGACAGAGCTGGTTCACCCAGCCTTGGCTTGCCTTCCTGCGTCTCAGATCCTTCCGCTCTCTGGCCCAACGGGGCGCCCCAGACGTTGTTGGGGGGTCACCCCGCCCAGCTCTGGCCACGCGGCATTATCGCTGACTCTCAACTCCGCACTCAGAGCATAAAGGAGCTAAGAGGGCCCTGGAGAGCTTAACGTCAAGCCTTCCTTCTGAAACCATATTGTCTGAGCCACTCCAGGCTGGCCCACAGAGGTCTGCAGGAAAACCTCTTTCCAGAGTCCGGGGTGGGGGGGGGACGTTAGGGCATCGGGGTGGCGGCCTGAGCCTCCCCTGCTCACCATGGACCCATATTTTCTGAAGCTCCTTCTTCTCGTGGCGGACAGCCTAGAGATTTATACTTTGGATTCTCTCCTCTCCGTCTTCCCTCTCTACGTCCTTCTCACCATATTGCAGACTGTAGGAATATTAGTCTCCTCTCTCTCTCTCTCTCTCTCTCTTCTCTCTCTCTGCCTTAAATAATTCTCTACTAGTAGCAGAAGAAGTCTCATCCTCCAAAACTGTAACAAGAACCCCATCTACTCTAGGAGAGAATAGTTTGATGTCAGCTCTCCGGGTTCTCAATAGGCTAACGGAGGAGATGAACTATTAAACCTTTTCTCTCTAAACAGTATTGGGTTCTTGATGTCATTGTCCTGCTGTAGAATATCATTTTGCTGTCGGAAGTTGAAAAGCTAAAAAGAAAAAAAAAACACCCAGTACATAGTTCTCGTTCTACCTCCTAGATTCATTCTTTCTCTCTTGCATCAGTAGTGGGGTGTTCAGCAGGTGCACTGTTGCCTGAACACATTTCCCAGATTCCTCTGCAGCCAGTTTCGTCTACTAGGCGGAGTTCTGGCCAACAGGCCGTGTAGAGTGAGTGGTGTGTAAAACTTCAAGACAATGACCTCTGAGAGACGGATGGGACCTTCCTTTCTTTGCCGTTTCTGTCCAGCTCCCTGGAAGGCAAGCACCGGGTAAGCCAACTTTGAACGTGGGCGAGTGCCACACCTTGAACAGGACAGAGAAACAAGACAGCAGGAGGGAGCCGCCCTTCAAGCCTAGTGACTTTTAACCCACAATTATGTGAGCGAGAAACAAATGTCCATCTTCATGGAAGGCACTGTCATGTTTGACTATTGTGATTGCAGCTAAACCTATATACCCTAATAGATTTCTATGCAGATAACTTTCAAAGCATTATGTCAATGAACTTAAGACGGGATAATAATATTTGAACTTTACAAACATTCTCAGACTACAGATCATGCAGCCCACCTGAACGAGCATGTTGTGAACCACATAAAGTAAGTGAATATAAGTGGAAATATCCTTGAAACTTTAAAGGACTTAAAAATTAAAGTAATGGTGGCCCTGGCCAGTTGGATCAGCAGTAGAGCAACAGCCCGGCGTATGGAAGTCCCTGGTTTGCTTCCCGGCCAGGGCACACAGGTGAAGCATCCATCTGCTTCTCCACCCTTCCCCCTCTCCTTTTTTTCTATCTCTCTCTTCCCCTCCCGCAGCCAAGGCTCCATTGGAGCAAGGTTGGCCCGGACGCTGAGGATGGCTCCATGGCCTCTGCCTCAGGTGCTAGAATGGCTCTGGTTGCAACTGAGCAACACCCCAGATGGGCAGAGCATCGCCCCCTGGTGGGCGTGCCAGGTGGATCCCAGTTGGGCGCATGCGGGAGTCTGTCTCTCTGCCTCCCTGCTTCTCACTTCAGAAAAATACATACGCAAAAAAAATTATAGTAAGGGTATATGTTCATTTAACTTGGTTACCTGGCAGAGCCAGATTTATAAAAAAAAAATCCCCCTTGTTACATTTCTTTAAAATAAGCATGAATTTGAATGACAACAGTTACATGGCTCATCCTGGCTGGTTACATAATAAAGAACCCATCTTGGGGAAGAATCAAACCAAAAAAGGGATACTAGAACTAGAGGAAGTTTTTGTTCATATAACAAAGTGGTAAGACTGCCTTTGATCATTAAGAGCCAAATAGTAAATTTGAGTCACCATGTTTCAGATGTTTAAAAAAAACAACAACAAATTAACATCAAAGTACTTCAGTGAAAAGGTCAAAATAAAATCTTGCTGTCCAGTTGGCATTAATTTATGGATGGTGTATGCAGTTAGATATAAAAGTGAATTATTATTATTATTTTTATTTTAAAATTACTTCTGTTTTTTTAAGATCCTGGTCACAAAACATGGAAAAAACATCGTGGCTGCCTTTCCTAGGGCTTTCGACACCCCCCCCCCCCCCCCCCCCCCGCGGAGAGGGGCCCCTGCACTCGCTCTGGGAGCTGCTTGTGCTTGTTCAACAGGTTCTGTCGCCATACCGATCAGATCCCGTTCACAGTGTTCAGAGCTTTCCTTCGGAACACCCATCCCCCCCATGTGCTACACGAAAGGGTTTCCCCCCCATGTGCTGCACGGAAGGGCTTCCCCCCCATGTGCTGCACGGAAGGGCTTCCCCCCCCATGTGCTGCACGGAAGGGCTTCCCCCCATGTGCTGCACGGAAGGGCTTCCCCCCCATGTGCTGCACAGAAGGGCTTGCCCAGCCCTGAGGGTGTCCTGTCCCACTGTACGTCGATGCTGTGAGAGGTGAACGCTTCCAAGGACAGATGATCTTGTCATCTTCGGCTATTTGTGTCCTGTTTGTCATCTGGTGACACGGGGCGTACTGGCCCTGTGTCCCTTCTCTCCCTGAACCACAGGATCATCTTCCACGCGGTGCCTTTAACTTGTCCTGTTGTTGATACGACTCTCTCCTCTACGGGAAAAGTAACATGTTTCTATAGTTCCACCGTTTCCATTCCAGACGCCCATCCTTAAGAAGAACGACACTCATCCTGCAGATTTTTAACGTGGTTGCCACCAGAACAGACCAGTTGTGTGACTCGCCCCCCACGGATGGGGAGAACCTCTCAAAGCCAGGTGATGCTTTGTGTCTAGTGGCTTTACGTCGTTCTAGATAAACCCCAACATTCTTCCCGTGGATGACATGGCCTCACGTGACCTTCATCTGTCCTCTGTTGTCCTCTGCTTCACTTTCTCGTTCTCTACTTCAGGCTCACGTGGAACCTGTTGGAATCCATGGGAGTCCGAAAGACCGGAGTCACAGGCTTTATTGAAAGGAAGAAAGGAACCCTGCTGGGCACTTCTCCTGGGGGAGAAGAGCACCGCTTACAGACTAGGGGCGAGTTATATAGTGTTTGGGAGAGCCTGAGGGGATACTGAGGCAAAAGTCCTGGTATGTCCGGAATGCTCCTCCTTGGGGGCTTGGAGCATGTGGGTGTTGAATCAAAAGTCCTGGTGTGGTCTGACCTGGTGGCGCAGTGGATCAGGCATGGACCTGGAATGCTGAGATCGCAGGTTTGAATCCAGGGGCTTGCCTGGTCAAGGCACATATGGGAGTTGATGCTTCCTGCTCCTCCCCCTCTTCTCTCTCTCTCTCTCTCTCATCTCTAAAATGAGTAAATAAATAAAAAGAATTAAAAAAAAAAAAGTCCTGGTATGTCCGGAGCCCCTCCTTGGGGCGGCTTCTCAGCTTTTTGGAATTCCTTTGTCTCAGGAGCAATAGTCCAGTAAGGGTGAAGTCTGACAGATAAGTGGAACATCAAGAGGGCAGTTTGGAATTCACGTATCTACCAGGAACGTCCCTGTCGGGAGGTCATTCCGGTGACCCCAGTGCAGGGCGGCAAGCCGCGGGCGCGGAAGCAGCAGCTGGCATGCTATGGAAGAACGCTGCTCTGTGTGTAAGAGAAGAGTAGCTCTGTTGACTGATTTGTGATGCGCCTTGAAGTTAACTGGGGAGGAGCCACAGGCGGAAGGAGAAAAGGAAGAAGGAAGGAGGGGTTCAGGATGGGAAGGAAACAGGGTGAGGGAAGGAGGTGGAGGAGCAGCAGACAACCGGGAGCCGGAGGGAAACACGAAAGCAAAGCATGTCAGGCGAGCAAGGGAGAGCCACGGAGGGCAGACAGGAGCACAGTTCCACCTGCCGTAGACGCGCAGGGTCTGCGCGGTGGTCGGGGCGGGGCTCGGACCCCACGGGCTGAAGAAACGAAGAGGGAGAGGCCGGGAAACTGCTGGCCGCCCACCGGAGATTTCGTCGCGAGGAGGGAAGCAGAGAGAAGTGGCCGGACACCTCCCAACGCAGAGACCCTGCGAGTGTGCGACATGACGGGCCAGCGACGACCTTTCTGGGGGTGGAGGGTTCACGGTGTGGAGCCGAGAAGGTAAGGGGAGGACGCGGTGGAGTCTGGTGACAACCTGTCCAGGATGGAAGGGGGACCTCCCCACGCTTCAAGGCGGGGGAAATGGAGCCAGTGCATGTTGGGCAGATAAAATATATTATGCTCACTTTGTTAAAGATGGCGCTGCCCATGTGAGGCCGTCGCCCAGGTGATATTAATGTGTGCTGAGAATCCTTGCAGCCTGGGGCTTGGTTTTGGGATTAAGCCTTTCCCACCCTTTTTGATGTGGGATGGTACAATCCAATCATGCCTCGGAGAAGTGACTTTGTATTAGAGACTTCCCTATTTTGTATATTGGATTAAAGGTTGTGAAGCTACACTATAAAATAGGGGCAGAATAGGAGCTTGCTCTCTTGGTTCCTGGGATGATTAGCATGAGAGAGCAGAGGGAGCAGAGCAGAGAGCAGAAAGAGGCCATGTGGCCAGGAGACAGAGCCAAGATGGCGGAGTGCTGAGTGAGATGCCAGTTTGTGCAGTTTGACGCTGGAGAAGGAAGGAGATGGGGAACTGAGGAGAATAAGTCTGGTGAGCTAGAAACCTTTGATTCTAGGAAACTCAGATAAGTCAGTGGCTTTGTGAGCACTGAATGTGAGTGGGTTTTGGAGCCCAGTGTGTATTTTTACTTGCCCGCTGGGTGCAAGCTAGGATTAAAGATGACAGCCCACCAGTTTGTGGCTCCGTTGTTTCTTTACCGACTGTCCGAATCCAATGCGAACCTGCAAGGGCTGGGCTGCTCTGATGGTGGCCCTGGCCGTGCCTCCTGGCTTTACAGTGCAGAAGTTGCAGAAGCTAGAAAGTGAGGCTTGAAGCTGACAAGCCCGGTGCGGGACGGGCAGGGCAGGGACTGGCCGGAACACTGAGGCAGTCCCCCCCGGGAGGCCTCCGCACTGGACCCGGAGGGAGAGGGCTCCCTTCCCCGGGCCCTGGGTCAGAGCCGGGGACACAGCGGCGCTCTCCCAGTCATCACGTGGCTCTGCGGTGACCGCTTCCCCCACGGAAGGCTCACTGAGGCACACAGCGTGACCATGCCCTGTCTCACTTGAGTCTGCAGGAACAGAGTTACAGGAACACGAGGTGGGGAAACGGGGGGGGGGGGGTAACCTCCCATTCGATGTCCCTGACTGGGGACATAGAAAATACAAATATTGATCAACCTACGACCTGTGCAACTCACGACCATTCGACTTTACGACCACAATCGCTAGCCACGACTGCTCCGTGTCTGGCAGCGCAAACGTTGCCCAGCTGGGCGTACAACAGTGCGGACCAGCTTCCGGCAGCACTACCATCTCCACGTGCACCATTTCAGCTGTTATCCCAGACTCAGTACAGCGATTTGTGTTTTGTGTCTTGGATATTTTTCATCAAACCCCTCCCAAGATGTCTACCAAGAGGAAATTGTCTTTGCAAATATTAAACCAGTTGTACTGGTGATGCAGTGTTTTACTTAAACCTGATGAATGTAAAAATAGAAACAAAATGGTGTAGAGATGATACAAATGGCATAAAATGAACAAAGAAAATTATGATATATAACAATAATGAAAGAAAATTACAATAAAATATGACTTAAAGATTTTTATAACAGCATTTCACAGTGCTGTACATCTAGCCTACTCAGCTTACGACCAAATCGTGTTACGACCGGTCTGTCGGGACCAACCGTGGTCGTCAGTCGAGCGCTGGCTGTACTTGGGATTGAAGAATACTAGAAATGGCCGTGTCGGCCTGACCGGTGGTGGCGCAGTGGATAAAGCGTCGACCTGGAAATGCTGAGGTCGCCGGTTCAAAACCCTGGGCTTGCCTGGTCAAGGCACATATGGGAGTTGATGCTTCTAGCTCCTCCCCACCTTCTCTCTCTCTGTCTCTCCCTCTCCTCTCTAAAATGAATAAATAAAAAAAAAAAAAAAAAAAAAAAAAAGAATTTTTTTAAAAAAAAAAAAAAAAAAAAAAGAAATGGCCGTGTCTCTCCCACAGAGGTGGGTCAAGAGCAGAAACTTGCACGGATGAATGAATGATAAGGGTGTCTCTGGACTTCAGAAGGCATTCCTACTGGGAGTGCTCCCTTCTAGGAAGATTCTCAGAGAAAGAAGAGAAGGAAGAAAAGAAGAGAATAAAAAGGAGGAGGAAAGAAAAAGAAAAGAAAGAGGAACAAGGGAAGGAAATAGCATCTTAATGAACTGGGACCCTGGGAAGTCGATCAACGTACTCAGGGGTATAAGTCTGTGGCGCATTTTGAGAAATAATATCTATATTTTAAGCGACTCCTGCACAGTTTCGTGGGCGAGGACAGAATAAGCCAAGTGTGAGAAGGTTAAGAGACCCGGACAGATTGCCAACGTCCTAACATCCTTGCGGTGAAGAAGGAACTACATCTATGAGGCCGGCAAGGGCGGGAAAGGATGGATTTAAGGATTTCTGGCTTTTAGGAACAAGTCCTGTTTCTCGTTCACTACGGGCTTGAAAGGGTTCTCCATCCTTCACGGCTCCTTTCCTGCCATAGACCCCAAGAGACCTTTTAAAAGATTGCAACTGATTATACACACATAGGTTAGACTCTCTTTTTTACAAGTTTTAATTTAAATGATGAAAAGTGACATTTCATTTTGCAAAAGAAAATGAAAAATAAATACTTAACAAACCGAATGCAAAAAGCGTCTTTGGCTCAGAACGCTGGCCTGTGAGTAGCATCGGGCTGTGCCGGGGGTGAACCTGGAAACGTGTTTGTTAAGTCTTCAAAGAACAGAGTCTGTGAAAGCTGCGAGCTCCTAGCACTAGATATTCTGTTGGTGATTTAGGAACAATGTTAAGAAATACTGCTTTCCTTTAACAATAATAATAATAAAAAATAAAAGACCCTGACACTTAGTTAAACGATGAGGATTTATATGCTGAACTGTTTTGCCTGGCAGCTTCTGAGTAATAGATTCATAAATATTTCCTCTTTTAAATTTAAAAGTCAAAATGAATTTGGGGAAAAAAAAAGGCCAAAATAAAGGTACCCAGTCAAATAGAGCAGATAGATGTGGGCTCTCTGGGCTCCCAGTCTGAGCACAGACTGCACGGCCTCTCATCAAAGGTGGGCAGAGCTGACTTCCTCAAAGTCTCTCTCTCCCTCTCTCTCTCTCCTTCTCTCTCCCTCCCTCTCCCTCCCTCTCCCTCTCTCTCTCTCCTTCTCTCTCCCTCCCTCTCCCTCTCTCTCTCCCTCTCCCTCCCTCTCCTTCCCTCTTTCTCCCTCTCTCTTCCTCTCTCTCTCTTCCTCTCCCTCCTTCTCTCTCCCTCTCCCTCCCTCTCCCTCTCCCTCTCTCTCCCTCTCCCTCCCTTTCCCTCCCTTTCCCTCCCTCTGCCTCCCTCTTTCTCTCTCTCTCCCTCTCTCCCTCTCCCTCCCTCTCCCTCTCTCTTTCTCTCCCTCTCTCTCCCTCTCTCTTTCTCTCCCTCTCTCTCCCTCTCCCTCCCTTTCCCTCCCTCTTTCTCTCTCTCTCCCTCTCCCTCCCTCTTTCTCTCCCTCTCTCTCCCTCTCCCTCTCCCTCCCTCTTTCTCTCTCCCTCCCTCCCTCCCTTCCTCCCTCCCTCCCTCCCTCTTCCTCTCTCCCCCTCTCCCCCATAGACACACGTATGCTTACACACGAACAGAAAACCAACATGGAACACAGGTATGGAGTTAAGTCTGTATGAAACCTGCCTTTCTGACCCGTTTCCATGTGGATGGGGGATCCATCCCTCTTAGCAGTTTCCCAGAGCACCTCATGTGCACATGGAGAACTTAATTTAAAGTGAACACGTCCTGTGGGCGTAGCACATGCAAAGAGTTAGGAAATGGGTGAGAAAGGACCTGCTTGAAGGACTAAGAAACACAGCAAGGAGACCAGGAACACAATGATGGCCTCGTCCTCTGGGCAGAAGGCTGGCTCCCAGCGGCCTGGACACGTCCCTGCTCTGATTTAATGCAGCCCAGATGCTGTGACTCCTCATTTCCTTTCTGCTTCTGTAGCCATGGGCGTTGCTGCCGGACCCACCGGGGAGGATGAATGAAACAGAGAGAAGTTGGCCACACAAATACAATGCCAGGGACAGTGGCCGGCCCCCCACCCTGGGTGGAGGGAGGGAAGCAGAGGGGGGCAGGGAGGGAGGGAGGGAGGAAGTTGCTCAAGCCGCACAAGGCAGCTCCTGTTCCCATGGAAACGGTGTGGAGCTGAATGAGAGCTTGACTTCCCACAGCCCCTTCCTCTTTCTCTTCTCATCCAGGCTGCAGATGCATTGTCTCCGGGTTATTTTTGCTTCTAATGAAAATAAAGCCCCGGGGGGAGAGAAGGCGCCCCACCTCAGAGTCCTCCTCTCTCTGGGGACCGATGACATATATTCAGGGGCCAGTTTGAAAACTGGCTGGGTCTTCCCGGATCTGAGACGGGGCCCCGGGTGGGTGGGGGTCGCTTTTCTTCAAGCTGTGGGCTGACAGGCCACCAGGAGCTGTGCGGGGCTGAGCTTGGTGGACTAATTTGAATACCAATGGGACTCCGGCAGCCTTCCAGGCACGGGGCGGGAGCCTGGCAGGGCAGAGGCTGGGATTCAATGGTGGCTGGGGGGCGGGGCGGTCCCCCACCATTATGATCTCCCTTCCTTCCCTTCCTCCCATGCCCCCTCTCTGCTGGGTTCTTGGCAAAGTCTCCTTTCTATTCTCCAAGGATTAATGCCTCCGTGCAAGGGGAAAATTGGCAATTAAAAAAGAAAAACAACAAAAAACCCCAACAAAAACCAAAACTTAAAGCCTGAGATTTCTCTCCCTCGACTTTCTTCCAGTGAATTTCATTGGGATGGTGCTGAGGAAGGAGGGCGAGGGCCTTGGGTGGTGTTGTGTTAAACAGTTTAAAATGATCAACGGGATGCTTTTATTAAGAAAGAAGCCAGGCCGCCTCCGCCGCCTCCTCCTCCGTGCTGAGGGAGCAGAGGGAACAGCTGTACCTGGGAGTTTACAGAGGAGGAATGATTTACTCCAGTAGCCTCTAACAAAAATAATCTGCTTATAAAAAAACATAATCTTAAAAGTTTCGGTTCCTGTGAGAATTGCTGAATTTAAGTGATTTGACACTTTCCCCGTGGTTGAAATATATATATATATGATTGAAGATTTGCACGTCTGCGTTGTGAACTATGATGTTTAAGTGACTCCCCTGCCCCTGGGAGCCCAGTGCAGTGCCCCAGTGGATTGAAGAGCCACTGTGTGGTGTGACAGAGTGTGGCTGACCTCCTTCCTCCTGTTCCCGGCTCTGGGGCTGCCGCAGTTCGGGGAAAGTTAGGGCCCCCCCCCATGATTTCCTCTGCCGGCTGGCCGCACACGCACTCACTGTGTTGCCCTGAAAACCCGCCTGCTGCTTGTATTTGCGATTTGGGCGGGCACGGTGCCAGGGACATCAGACAGGCAGGGATATTGTCCAGTCTCCAGGGCAGAGAGGGATTGTCCCGGTCAGTGAATGCAGAGCAGTGTTGGCGGGTAAGAGGGCGTCCTGCCAGGAGCCATCCGGGAGAGCGGGACACACGGACAGACGGAGCAGATTCATTCTGGAGGGACAGGCTTGTCTCCTCCTACTTGTCACTGGCCTGCCAATTTCCTTTCTTTGTTAAGTGTGAAAAATATGACCCCAACTTTTCTTACTAATATTTTAACAAGTTGGCAGAAGTCCTGTGTTTTTTATTACCGAAAAAAGAACTCTTTAAATCTATATAAATATACACAAGTAAATATATATTTTTATATTTATAGATATTTTTGTATTTGCATATATATAAATATTATATATATAAATAATATTTTTGAGGTTTATACTTTGAAAGTGTTTTTTTGGGTTTTTTTTTTTTTGTTTTTTTTGGTCATTATACCTTAAACCCAGTACATTATTACCTCAAAAAAGTCAGGGAAGATTTCCTTGTTCAGAGCTAAGCAAAAAGGGAGCGGGGGAGGGGTGTGTGTGTGGGGGGGAGGTATTGTCAGAACTAATTAAATCACATGGGTGAGTTTCTCTTCCTCTGCTGGTTATAAAAAGTGGCTTCAGCAAGTTTCGCTCTCATTTCCGGAGAGAAAACACGGACAGAAAACACTGGTCATTTCACAGCATCGTTTCTGAGGGGCCGTCGGACGATCACCTTTGTGATCTCCCGGGGTGGGGGTGGGGGCTGACTGTGGGTTTTCTCTTTGCCCAGCCCATGAAACTAATGGTTTAACAGAGAAGGGGGGAAAAAGTTCAACCTCAACATTTAAATCTTTAGCCTAATGAATGGACACACCCACTGGGGGTCACTGAGTCCCTGTCCATTTCATTGAAGGGGCCTGTCATTGCAGCGTCCCTGCTAAGCCCCAAGGAGGCTGTTCCGGGTCTGGGAGGGGTCTGAGCCTGGGAGGTGCCCAGCGATCTGAACATGGCTAAGTGAGTCTGATGGGTCTTCTCTAACCGCCCCGGTCAGGTGGCCCAGCATCCTCTGCAAAGAGGGGAGAAGCAGTTAAGGGAGGCAGGGACTCGCCGGAGAGGGCACAGGTGGAGGTAAGGGCTCCTGGACGCACGATTGCCCTGTGCCCTGCTCTGGACTGTGGCTGGGTTTTATCGCTGATCCCCATGGTGACGCACGCTGACCATCCACAGGTCCCGCCCGGCCTCCGCCTCCGCGGGCAGGCCTGCCACCCAGGGACGGAGCTGGGCGGGCAGAGCTTGCTTCTCTTCCACCCAGGCGACGTCCCGCCTGCGGCTCAGGGTTAGACGACGCCGCAGACTGACTGAAGATTCCCACCTGCGGTTTTTTCAGAAGGACCGATGACAACACTGGGCTCTTGGTCTGCGTTCACTTCTTTTTATGTGGACGTGGATGCCTCCTCCAGGGAGAGTCATCTTCGGGACCTTGAGGCTGGGTTGCGTTCTGAGGGAGCTCGGGGCCATGGGGAAGGAGGGGTCTGTCCCCTTCTGGGCTGTGAGGGCCAGCGACAGGAAGGGACAGCTGTCACTCCAGGCCACGGACAGCTGTCACTCCAGGCCACGGACAGCTGTCACTCCAGGCCACGGGCAGGGGAGTGAGGTGGCTCCTCTCTCTGGGTGTGAAGCCTCGAGATTGCGCAAGCGCTTGGGCCGGTTTGAGTCTCATTCGCCGCCCTCTTTCCAGCTGCTGCTCAGTCAGAGCAGCTCCCCCGGGGCTCTGTTAATGAACATGATTTCACAGCAAAACAGAAAGAAGCTCCAAGAACTGAACGTTCTGGAGGAAAAACAGCTCTCCCCTCCCTCCCAAGCTGAGTCTCCAGGGTCACCATGGCTTTTGGGAGCCGGCCTGTCTTCACACGTACGCTGAGATACCGGAGGCCCGGTGCGTCCACTGGATGCTGCATCATCACCCACCCGTGGGGCCGTTTTGCTTAATTTGAAGAGCCCCAAATCCTCACTGAGGATTCTGTTCAGCGGTAAGATCACACACGCCTTCTTTGCACGTGATCCAGTTCAGAAGTTCACGTGGTGCCTTTACGCGGCGCCAGGCTGCGGTGCTGAGACGCTCAGGAGTGTTCGTTACCCTGACCTGGAGAAGGAGGCTGGCGTGAGCAGGGGACGCATGGCCGGGCAGGCCTGCGGTCCCGGGTCAGCGCGCCCTCTCTCGCCTCTGCTCTGTTCTTTCCTTCGATTGCAAACATCCCTCCGGACGATCCAAAGCCCGCCTGTCCACGAGGACGGAGGTTATGTCATGGCACAGCGTGTCACTCCAGGACCTTATTCCTCTGGGAATTCTGCTGCCTGCGTCAACCAGACGGCGGGGAGCGTGGATCATCGCTCAGTTGGTTACGTGTGGGCAGCCAGCCCCCCGGAGATCTGTCCGTGGAGGTGTCCGCGGGCAAACAGGGTGTGTAGAGTGAGCCTACTGAACACACTTCCGCACCCCCAGTCTTCACAATTCCGGTCGTCTCCTCTGCAACAGCAGGCAGAACCTCAAACTGACACCTCTCCTCCACCGGGGCCCGGTGTGGCCAGCGACTCACCACCTGCCCTGACCCACGGCGACACCCTCCCCCGCCCCGGTCTCCCCGCTCATGGCCACGCTGGGGTGGCGGATGGCGCAGGAGCATTTGAGGGAGAGAGACGCCCCCGGGGGCACTGAAGCCCCTGATTCTTCCCGGCTTCACCTGCTGAGGTGCTCGTCTGTGAAGCAGGAATCGGGCCGCTAGGAAGGTAAGTGAGACAGGTTCAGGCTGACAGTGGGCTCACAGCCCGCTGGGGCTCAGAACATGATAACTGATATTAAGATAATAATTACAGTAATAGGTATATGTTTAAAGGGCTTCGTGTACATGGGACAGTTAGCCACGCTGACTTCGTGATTGAGGAAACCTTGAAAAATGGTTAAAGACAGGATCTTATGGTGACTTTGGGGGGCTTTACAGACTTTTCTGTTGTGGGACCGTTGAGTTCTCCTTCTACAAATGGGGTCCTAGTCACGAACAGAAGATGATGGAACTGGGCTAAATGGTGTGACACTAAGTTAGATGGACCTTCCCACCTTTACCTGGGACGCAAACGCTCCCGTTTTGGACTTTCTTAGATAGATTGTGTTGTTCTATTATTGCCTAATTATAAAAACCTCTCGAGTTATAAGAGATTCCTTGTATTTATTTATTTTACTCTTCACAGTAGTAAGTCCTGTGAGGAAGACAGTCTCATTCCCATCCTGTAAATTAGGAGCCAGGCTCGGAGCTGGTGACTTGTCCAAGGTCACAGCTGCATTGTTCCAGAGGTGACGCGGGGTGGGTGTTCACTGCTCTTCTGTGGGTTGTTCAGTATAAAAGAGAACGTTTGATTTCACATTGATTAAGGTATCCTTATACACACTCCCCCCCCCTTTTTTTTGGTGATTTAAACATTCCAAAATCTGCTACAATGTTTATCCTTCTCTTACTGGTAGTATAACACCCATCATTGATTTGACCCTGTCGACATCATAAACACAAAGCCACAAATAAACTGTTATTCCTTTGGAACCTAGGCGTACAACTTGGCATCCCACATGTTTATGTCTGTAAAGTTTTCTAACACAGCTTGGGACGTTCACGGATGTGTTGATGACATGCAAATCGTTTCCCTTAGCAGGCAGAAAATCCAAATGTAATTTAGGAAACATTTCTTAGAAACATCCGAATGTACTGAAGGTTGTCACATTCAGTGCATATTTTGGCAAGTTTTATTCCTCCCCCCCCCCCCCCCTGTAAAATGTCATTTTCAAGGCATCCAGTGCTCGGGAGAAAGCCGCGCGCATTGGCGCTGAGTGGAGTCTTTCCCAGGGGTCAGAGCTCCACGGGTTCAAAGCTACAACCCTTGGCTTCACGGTGCGCCGTGCCCAACGATGGTGGGATGGCCAGTGGCCATGCACTTGCTTCAAATCAGTAGGATTGTAAGGAGGACATGAAGTGGTCACTCTTGAGTCATGACCCCAGCCACACCTTACTGGCCGAGTGAGTGTCGCTCCACCCCTCAGGTCCGGCTTGACTGGGACACAGAAGGTGTCGGTGGCCTGAGCTCTCCCAGGGGATTCAATCAATCCTGACGCTTCGCTGTGGCTCTCTTGCTAATTCGCCGAGAAAGAAAGCCCTGTGAATTAGCCCTGCTTTCGAGCGCTACTATTTTCTCACGTAACCAATTAGCCTAATCACGATGCCTATGCTGTGCACATTTTGCCAATGAACATTTCTGTGACGTAAGTCTCGTGGATGTATTATCCTGCTTTCAGAACGGGAGCGGAGAGTTCAGGACCCTTTGAGAAAGAAAAATAGCTCACATCTCCAGGGTCTATCACTGAATGGAACGGCCGCCCGCTCACTGGGTGATTCTAAGCATCGTGTCTGTATTTTTTAAGGCCGCAAAATAGAAAATCGCTAACTGAAATACTCACACTTGCAAAACTCTATCTACCTAACTGAATTACCAGCCGAGTGCTTGTTGTGAGCGGGAACAGACATCAATCACACGTCCCCGTTACCCTCGGCCTCACTGGGGACAGACATGGAGTAAGAAGAATACAAATAAATAGCGCGTGCTCTCAGCGTTCATACGGTTGTGTCTTCTCAAATCCGCTAGCCTTTCTGTGGGAGCGAGAGGCCCTTTAAACAAGGTGGGGTGAGACGGAACTCTCGGGGGGGGGGGCGCCCAGTCGAGGACGTGACGTGGGAAGTAACGGGAGGCAGATGATGAGTTAACATCACGGTGAAGTGGGGGAGACCTTAAGGAGATGGCGTGAGTGGGGGCGGGGGAGGGGACACGCGCCTTCGCGGAAACTCCAGCCTCCTGGCGAGAGGGGGCCCCAGCAAGGCGGGCAGCAGCGGGCGGTCTGGAATGGCAGGCTGCTGAAATACCGTTTCTGTTCTATTGACGTCCGCAGACTGGGAGCTAACGGGAAAGTGGAGACTGATCAGAGCGGCCTGTGGCGGCAGACTGGGAGCTAACGGGAAAGTGGAGACTGATCAGAGCGGCCTGTGGCGGCAGACTGGGAGCTAACGGGAAAGTGGAGACTGATCAGAGCGGCCTGTGGCGGCAGACTGGGAGGGGGTGACAGGGGACGGCTGCTGAGTCTCGGAGGCCATTGCAATGGGGTCAGTCATCGTCATAACAACACCAGAAAGCCGTGTGTCTGGTGCCAATCTGACTTCACGGACCGGAGCCTCACAGTCTCGCCACAGGCTCCCCCCCACCCCCAGCAGAGTATACAGCTTCCCGCCCACTGGCCCACAAAGTCCCCCGTCCTCTCCCGAGTGTGCAGCCCTCCATGCCTGCGGGTGGGAAGGGTCGTACCTGGGTCTTATTCTGAAGTCACATGTGCGGACGGGAACCCTAGAATCCCCTGGACCTCTCTGCCTTTGCCGGTTTTCCTGCAGTGACCCAGGAGCCTGTCCGCTCTCCTCAGAGTTTTGGCCTGGATTAAGTGAACCCAGGCTACATCGTGCCATGGCCGCGCGGCGGTCACTCTGCCCCCTCGACTCCCGACACCCACCTTCCGCACACAGTGCTACCCTGTTGCCTTTACGTTCTGTTTTTGGTTAATGTGAATTTTCCGGATTTCGCGGTTGGTCTGCCGTGTTCAACGACAGCCGGACACCATCGGCCACGAGTGGACAGCACGGGTGTTTTTTCCCTTCCGACCCGTGTTAACCGCCGGGTTCACACAAAGCTGTCAGGCGTTCAGACACGTTAATAATAATAATAATAATAATAATAATAATAGGGCTACTTCCAGCAGCTTCCAGCTTTCCTCAACCCATCCGGTCTGCGAGGGTCCCTTTGCTGAGACCTGTGCATCTCCTGCTGGGTCTGCCAGGGCATGCGCTGCGCTCTGACGCACTTAGAAAGAGGAGCCTGCAGAAAAGGCGTTCGGACGACGCTCCTTGGGTGGGATGGGTTTCCTGCGGCGTAGAGACCGAGGGCAGCCGTATCCCTGACGCCGGCTCCAGCGCGGGTCCCCAGCTTCCTGTCCGTTCCCCGAGCAAGAAGCCCACTCAGACGGGAATCCACCCCAGCTGTCACATGTCTCTTGACATTGCTTATTTATTTTTTCCTTAATCCTTTGTGCGAGCTTTGGGAAAACTGTTTAGTTCACTTGGATCCGTTGGACTCCCCGGGATGACCTTGCGTTTGTATTTTTCCGGTTGTGTCAAATTTTTGGTTCACGTGAATCCTTAGCCAAACGGTGGTGGTTCCCAAAGTGCGCCCGTCTCGCGACCTGATTGTAACGTTCCTCTCTAAACGCCTGTCCAGTCTGTGCCTCCCTGAGTGCTTTGCCAATGCTCTTGATACTGAAACTGCCTCTGCTAATTCCTCAGCGCTTAGACCAGTACAGGCTTCCGTTGTATTTTTACGAAGAGGTCGGCTTGCCTTTTTCATGGCCGAGTCCTTCATTGGCCTGGGACTTGTTGGGAACAGCACAGTGATTATGCAAAACCTTTGTGCACTCCACCACGTTTGTATTTTCTTCTAAATGACATTGTTAAAATCCCCAGAACTGGTCTGTGTGCGTCCCTTACAGTCAAATGGCAATAAATAAATAAATAAGAAAGAATGTATCCCTTTGGCATGTCCAGAATATTTGCAAGCCTAGGGGTTCTTCTTCCAAGCACAGAATGTGTTCGAGAGCCCAGGACAGCCTCGGAGGCCGGGAGACAAAAATAACCCCGTTATTTCCACTCGCTCCACTGTCTGGCGTAATGACACACATCTAGAAATAACAGGAATCGCCAAAGGATGAGCTGGGAAATTGGACTTCTTTCTCCTCAGCTTTCCTCCTCTGAGAGACTGGTGCTCTGGGGGTAGTTTGTTGTGAATGCCCATGTCATCGGCGACTCTTGAAAAAAAAAACAAGACAAAGCACAGAAAGGGGTCATGTGCAGATCCGCCTGGCCCCAGACGGCCGCTGGACATTGTACTCCGGAGCCGTTCCGAGGATCTTTCTCCATGGTGCCTTTTTTTTCCTCTGCCCTCCTCCTCTCTCTATCCAGGAGGCCACCGCGTCCTTAATCACATAAGATTCCTGAGAAGTGGAAACGCTTTGAAGTTCCCAGAGCCACATGAGAGCTTTCTGGCTTTGGGGGCACGAGAAGAAATTTCATTTTGACTTGGCGGTGGGGGGGGGGAGGGTAGAAGCCTACGAAAACACGGGGCGCTGTCTCGGGCCTGCCCGTTCATTCTGGCGGGTGGACAGGGTAGGGGGATGGGGGGGTGTGGGTGGGGGGATAGGGGGCTTGACTCCGGCTTCCGGTAGTCCCGCTATGTCTCTGCCCTTCCCCCACCTCCTGCGGCTCAGCGCCCTGCCGGCCAGTCCTTCCTCGGTGCAGCTTCCGTTCTAGTGATCTAGTGATGCTAACGCTGTGAGAACAGACGGCAGGGGGAGGGGAAAAGGTGAAATGATAAC
This sequence comes from Saccopteryx bilineata, assembly GCF_036850765.1. Taxonomy (NCBI): domain Eukaryota; kingdom Metazoa; phylum Chordata; class Mammalia; order Chiroptera; family Emballonuridae; genus Saccopteryx; species Saccopteryx bilineata. The sequence goes on from NC_089501.1 coordinate 55,433,588, forward strand.
AGAGGCAACTCTGGGGTGGGGGGAGACAAGGCAAAAGAGAGGGCAAAACATCGACTTGGAAATTCACTTGAGTACACATCACCCCAAATCAGGCCAAAATTATGTGCAGGTATAATTGTACGGATGGTCTTCTCCACGTTATAGATTCCGCTCTGAGCAAGGTCCTCGAAGAATAGGAAAGTTAGTGTTAAGACGGTTTAAAGAACTCCTGAAATAGAAAACAGTTTTGCTTGTGCGGTTGAATCGACATCTTAATGCCGCTTTTTTCAACACAGAGAGGCGATTCCAGCGGGGGTGGGGGGGGGCCAGAGATTTCTACCCCAAGTTCTGTCTGTGTTTCGGCCCAGCTCCCTGGACTCGGAGCCCAGAGCCTGTGGTTTAAGCCCAGGGCTGTGTGCCGACTGCCCCACCCCAGCCAGCGGTCCCTGTTTCTTCCCAGCTCTGTATCCAGTGATGCTGGTGGCTTGAAACTGGCCCAAGGACTTACACCAGAGATGCTGGCCAATTCTACAGATCAGGGCTTTATTCCCTGAAAGAGTTCACCGTTAGGGGCCTTCCCGCCCTGCCCTGTTTCCAGCTGATGATTAGGGCACTCTCTGTTTGGACACTCTGTGATGGTTCGATTCTGTGGGCTGATTTGCTTTTAGTTCTGAATTGCCACTAATTGTGACATAGACTGCAGGGAATCCTGTTCGTCTTTCAGCCTCCAGGCCGGAGTCCACTGCCCTTTCCCAGTGAGCATGGTGGCTCTGCCTCCTCCCTGTCCTCAGAGCTATGGTCATTCCACCCAGGTCCTTAGTACCGGCTGCTAGAAATAGCTACCGTGTGGCCTCCGAGCCTCGCCTGGTTAAGAAATGACCACTGCAGTCACATTCCCCAGACTGAGAGCCCGTCGGAGCCAACATCCCCTTGGTAGGAAAACGCTCAGTATTATTTCCTTCCGTGACTCTGTATCTTCCCTCCAGTCTGCCCCTCACATGGTTTACAGTGTACAGCGGGCCCACCTTCAGGCCATTGCTTTCCCGGGGCAAGGGGAAAAGTAAATAAAAGTACAGACATGGTGGGAATGACAGCTTTATCTACCCCCCAGTTTCAAATGAGACCAAAACGGCAAATTAAAGGGATCGTGTCCTTAGAAGCACCACTGTGCAACGCTGGGAAATGAAGGGGCAGCGTACTTGCCCCCCCCCCATGGAGTATTTATAGGCGTCGTGCTGGCATTGGAATAGAGGCACGGCCGAGGTTTGACGGTGTGACTGGTGAGACATCTCGGGGGTCGTGTGGTGTTGTGCAAGCTCTCCTAAGGCTCAGGAGGGGGGGCACGGTTCCACTCTTCTGAAAACGCCCTCGTTTATTACCCCCGCACCTGTCACGCTGCCCCGTCCCTGCCCCGTGGGGACATGTGTCCCCGCACAAGCAGCCGCCTTCCCTGGTGACTCAGGCCAGAGCAGAACGCTGGGCTGTTGAGCCATCTTCCGCCCTGTCCCTTTGATCTTCTGTCCTGGCCACTTGTCAGCTTTCCAAGGGTCTGGCCAGCGTGGCTCTGCTCTCGTCTTAAACCAGATCTCTGTGTCTCTAGACACCTCCGTCGGTATTTTAAAGTACTCTTTTTTTTTGTCGTGGTTCCTTTTGGTTGGTGTGTGCAAAGTGGAGGGGGGGTTCTCTAAGAAGGATTTGGAGAAAAAAATCACCCACTTGGAGGATGGGGGACTTCACCCATAGACGCTGTGACCGAAAACAGGGTGCTTCCTTCCTTCCTTCGGGGATTTTCATTTTTGAAAAGTCGGATCCGTCCCCCCGTCTCAGCGGAAGCGATTCATTCCCATTTCTCTTCAACTTTCTGCGCTGTTTTGACGGAAAGTTGGCACCGGTGAGTCCTCAGTCATGTCGGGAAATGTGGAAGTCCTTGTCGTCCTTCAGTATTGCTCTCCAATTTGATAATTATTCTATTAAAGTATACTCGTCGGTTTCCAATCCCCACCCCCCACCCCCCTTGGGCTCTCTCAGCTCTGTTTGGAAACGTGCACATGATAAAAGCTGATAAAATGCTGAGACCACTGATTTCCCTCAGGGCAAACATTCTTGAGCCATGATTATACCGTTAGACTGCGGTGTCCCAATAGACCAGATGACATTTCTGGCTTGTTATTTGTTGAGCCATCTTAACCTTGAATGGTCTTCCAAGTCCTTCAACACCAGCCCTAGTGGACAGAGCCCCCTGCTGGGTGTTTTGGGGACCACATTGCCCATGGAAACAGGAGGGTCCTTCCCAAGAGCTGGGAGACCAGGAGGCGGATATAGAACCATAGAACTAATGCTGGTGTGTGTGTGTGGAGGGCGGGGATTGATGGCGTGCCCTTGGCTGACAGCATGGAGCAATGTAACCTCAAAGTAACTTTTCAGTAGCCTTCTGTTTCCATTTGGAAGTTTGGGTAATCCAGACAGAGACCGTCATCAACATATTTAAATGGTCCATGGTTTCTCAAATGAGCATTTCCTGAGAAATGATTCTTTAGGTTGCTGATAGGCATGCAGGATGAAAAGGGGCCCCATTTGCCAAGTAAGCTTTGAGGAGCGTGGATGAAGTACACAATTAATTGTGAAAAATTAAAGGAATAAATGGCTACGTAATAGATTGCGGACACAACTCACTTAAAAAGCAACGTGCTCCTTGGCGGCAGGACTTTTCCAGAGCCTTTCTGGGAAAAGAACGTTTCGAACAACAGGCAGAATTTCCTACACTCGTCTGATCGTGGACCCTTACTGTGTGACCCATGGATTGTCTTGTTGGCAGTATTTCATAGACTATCCGTGCAGGAGACCCACTGAAGTTTCTCTCTCCCTTTTTCCTGAGAGCTGTTTGGAAGACTATTTCACTTCAATTTTATCCTAATTTTACCATAAAATGGAAGGCTATTTATTATCAATATGTCTCATTGTTGTTTTGAATGCTGAGGGGCGCGGTGCTTTGCGTTCAGAGGATGATACACTTTCATTCATTGTGGGCCTGTGCCCTTGTCCAAGGTTGGTGCTGACCTGAACATATAAAATATCTTTGTTTGGACCTGAGTTCTTTCATATTTTGCAAAAGTTCTTCTTCCTCAGTGTCGATGGACATGCTTTGTCTTAAGAATTTATAGTTTCTGAAAACAAGACAGGCATTAGTTGCATCTCAGATTTATAAGCAAATGAAAGATTGATTCGGCATAAGAAAAAGTTACATGGTCTCATGCAGGTATTATGGGACCAAACCATTCTCCTAATATGAAATAGTGCTGGGGGGGGGGGGATATTACTATTACCACAGCGATATTTTTAAGGTTTCTTCTTAAGATTTCTTACTCAACAAAAATCTTCTATGATCGTGTTTAGTGTAGAGATGCTATTTTGTATGTGGGACCGAGCAAGGGAGACGTTTCCTAGAAAAACATATAAAAATCTCAGGAGAAAATTTTAATTTTGCAGGACTTCTACTTCGGAACAGTTGCAAGTTCCCATGGCTTAGATAACATTTTAATCAAGAAGCGCTCTCCCCTAATCTTGTCTAACTCTGCGTTCTCTGCAGCTGGTCACTAGCGATCATCGTGTTCACCCAAGATGCTGAGCCCCCCGACACAGCTCTTCGCCCTGAATCCGAGCCTCGTCCTGCGCCCGCTGGCTCAGAGCAGAGGACCGCGGCGTCTGGCGCCCCGGCCTCTGCCGCCAGCAGCTGATGGCGGGGGGGGGGGGGGGGGGACTCCCTCCTGTTCAGTCCAGGCCAGTGTGGAACAGGGCCCCACACGGTCAGAGTCCTGAGGGTCAACGCAGAGCTCGCCGCACTGTCCACGGGGCCACGTGCCTGCCGCAAAGACTCTCGGCTTTTAGGAAAAGAGCTGCTTTAAATCGGGACGAAGAGAAAATTGATTCCCCCACCCTAAGTCTTCCGTCCCCACGCTGACTCTGCTCAGAAGACCCGCCTCCCCAGCCAGCTTCCTCCTGGGAATATTGGGGCCTGAGAGGAAGACAGGGCCGTTGTCCATCCGTCCATCTGTCTGTCCTTACGAGCCCGGGAGGATCCCACCCGAGGCTTCCAGACGGGGGTGTCAGGACTCCCCAGGGCTCCACGTCACCTCTGCCAGGGCCCCGCCACCTGATTCTTCCAAAAGTTTCCTTTTTTTTTTTTTTCCCCACTGGTGTTTCAAGCAAATGCAACATACAAATATGTGACTTACATAAAATCTGCCCACATTGATTAGATCACCGTTCCTTCCCACATCCTTCCCTTTGGAAACGTATTTGATTCCTTCCCGTGGGAAGGCTGTGCCCGCCCACCGGGTCTGATGAGTGTGTAAGGGACCAGAACCCTCCCTGGAGCTGGAGCCTGGAGCAGCTGTGCTGGCCGGCCGACTGGCCGAGGCCCCTGTGGTGGCCGGTGCGCTCTGCTCTCTGGTGACTGGGAGGCCCCAACGCACAGCTGCCTTTTCCAGGTGTCGGGGGGCCCAGACGACACCAGGATGCCTGCCAATCCTGGGGGCCTTCTGCTACTAAAAAATATAATCACTCCCCGTCTCTCTGAAATTTGAGTTGAACCGGGGGTCCCGTTTTCATTTGCTAAACTGGCCACCCTCACTCCAAATGACGTGGAGTCTGAGAACACAGGGTCCTGAATTTTTCTTTTGTGAAATGACTTCCATTCAGAGATGAGGAAGAGTAATGCAAACGGCAGTTCTTTCTTTGGTCGACCCACTGGACTCTTTCTGCTTTGACACGGCAGTTGGCTCCTACAGCCCGGCAGACACTGGCCTCTCTCCGAAACGACGCGTTGGAGCCACCTGCAAAGCCATGTGCTTCCTCGGGAAGCCTAGCTGGCCCACGTGAGGATCCAGTGACTGGGCCACACCCGACCCGGGAACAAGACGTCCGGTTCTGGGAGATGGGGCTCCCGCTACCTCCCCGCCTGCTCCCTGGCCTCCTCCTACAGGAAGTCCCCCTAAGGTGTATTCACACAGCCCCCTCTCCGCTTTTCCCAAGATGCCAGCTCTGCTCGTCCTGCCCACGCCTGCATTCAGTGGCACTCGCTCTGGCTGTGACGCACTCCTGTCCTGCTGCTTATCTCCCTGACCTGGCAAAGCCCCGGAGGCACGGCTGTGAGTTTTCCTGGCCTGCCCTCTGTATAGCACGCTATTCTTAACAAGTCTTTAATAAATGCTTCCTGAAGGAATAAAAACATCTCCAACAGAAGTTTCAGCCATCTGTACACTCAAGAGGCTTAGCCTTGCAATCCACTAATGTTCAAGTGCCTTTCCCTCCCCCCCCCCCCTTAAAATAATAGCTCTTACCAATGACTCTCGTCATAATTCTTGGGGTGGGGGGAGTTGTCAGCTCTTTTAATACCAAAACGATAATGCCAGTGCCTGTGCTGTATCGTGGTGATATGTCAGGTCTCGCTTTCCTGTTAAATTTCTGTCTCCTAGGTTTTCAGTGAACACCAGGGATCGAACTGAATCTTCTACATCTCTCTCTCTCTCTCTTTTTTTTTGGGTCCAAACCCTCGCTCTGTCTGCCCATATTAGAGACCTGGCCTCTGGACGCCCCGGGTTTGCTCCTGTCTGTCCCAGCTCCCCTTCTCTTATTGTCACGGGACAACAGGACAATTCTGACTGTGGGGTCAGGCGGGCGGAGCTCAGACCCGAGCCCGCACGGATCCCTCCGCTGCGGTCCGATCACAGCACCCGGCTTGTGGCTGCCCCGTGACACGCCCGGACACATGGCAGGGCCTTAAGGGACGCCAGGCTTGTTCTCCCTTCTCCTCCTCTCTCCGTCCCGTCGTTCTGTGGATGGCAGAGTGGAGGGCGTGCGGGTGCGGGAGGAGAGGGGCGGAGTGTGAAACCCCAGCACGGGGTCCGCGCGCGCACCGCTGCGCCAGCCGTTCCACATTCCACGGCGGCGTTTCCGCTCCGCGGTGCTGTTGGGAGGCGGGGCCCACTGCCCGGCCCCTCCCTCTGCTGTTGTCCACTGATCGCCCCGGGGGGTTCTGTCCCTGCAGGTTTGGCCAGCGGCCACGTGGCAGAGTCCGCGCTTGCTTCACGTCCTGCGCAGGGCTGGGAAGTGGGTCAGAAAAGTCTGTCGCTGCTGGTCATCCGCTCGTGTTTCAGAGACTTTGCATTTGGGTGACATGTCCGCCCCCCCAATAAATAACATCCGACGTTCTTCCCGTTGATTTGCCACTTGGCAGGTGTGCACCCCGTGCCCAGAGCATCCGCCTTGAATGCTGTCGAGCCACGTTGGGTCGCCGCCGGAGAGGAGAGGATGGAAGAAACGATGGCAGCGCGGACGGAAGGCGTTCTCTGCACGTGACTCCCCCGTGCTCCCGCACATTCTAAAAACGTGTTAGATGTAGTTTGTATCCCGTTAGTTTTCAAAACTTGGAAACTCAGGAAAGGGATTAGTTGCCCTTTAAGAATGTAGCAGATACATTGCATGTGATGGGCACGAGCTGACACGGAGGGTCTGCTCTGGGTCAGCGCCGCTGAGCACGCCCCCTTGACCCACACGAGGACCCCCACCCCCACCCCCCACCAGGTAAGAGCTTCCCCTGCCCCCAAGGCAGCTGTGAAGAGGCTGAGGCGGAGGTGACAGGTCGGTTTCCATCGGCTGTCTAACACACTTCCCCCAAAGGTAGTGCTTCGAGAACAACGGTGGATGCAGCCCACAGCTCTGTGGTCCAGGTGGGTGGCCCTGCCGGCTGGCGCTGGTCTAGAGGGGAGACAGGTGGCCTGGGCAGGTGGACCTTGTCCCACATCTTCCAGCCGGGTGGCCCAAGGTGACAGGGGCACCGAGAGAGGGCGCACCCCAATGAGCAAGAGCTTCTCCTCCAGTCTCAGCTAGGTCACCCTTAGTATTGTCCCACTGGCAAAAGCCGCCCATACCCAGTGCGAGAGGGCACCAGCTTGACCAGCTTGGGAACCCAGCAAGTCCTGTGAGGGCTGAGCCCCAGGACGCGACTCAGGGAGGCAGAGGTCACGCCTCAGTGGTCCGACTGGGACGGCTCAGGTGACCTTTTCCGTCCCTTGACTCCATTCCCGTCTCCTCGCTCTTTGCAATGGCAGCTGAAAGCTAGCTAGCTCCCTTGGGCCGGGTCAGCTTCCAGAACCCCTGTGTCGCCTGTCGGGTCCACTGTGGAAGCGAGACGCCTCCAGCTCCAGTTTAAAAGTGCGTTTTCCTTCCCCTGACAGCTCCCCGCCTCTCTGGGTCCGGAAGGCGGGATTTTGGCGCCGATACACCAAGCCAGTTTGCTCACTCAGTGCCCTGCCTCTCTCTGCCACCCTCAAGCTGCCAGCGCGGGTCCGGCCCCGTGCCCTCCGCTAACAAGCTCGCCGGATCGATTTGGGTGTGGAGAATCAGCTGCCTCGCAGAGGGACACGGGAGACTGGCTTCGGAGTTCGTGCAGTTACCGCGTCTGACACCTTTGCCCTTGAAGGGCGCCCGTGGAACCTGGGGGTGTGTATTTCGGGCAGCTTTCGAAAGGATGAGTTTGGGCATCTGATAGGTTACCTTAATTATACCATTTCCTTTTCCCTGCAGGCATTTCCAAAATCTAATTATAGTGCATGTGATACCCCGTGACCAGCCAGGAGCCAGAGATGAGTATAAAGTCACGGCAGGACAGCCAGCCCCCGAGGCGGTGTGCACGCCGCTGCAAATATAGCCCTCGAGGATTTGATGCTAATATTTTGATACACTCATCATCGCGTTAGCATGTGTCCCCATGGCCCCAGGGGAGGGGCGGCTCTGTCTGTTCCCATTGGTCCTCTCTGCCTCCCTCTGCACTTAGATATTTGAGGCCTTGGGGTTCAGTGTCTCATTGGAGGGGCTCCCCTTTTACCAAAGTCCCACTTTGGTCTCTGTTCCACTGTTCTGGACGACCACGCCAGGGGGCTGCTGGACCTCGTCCCTCCGTGAGGGCACACCTGACCGCCGTCCTGCGTGGGTCACGCCTGCCCCATCAGAGAGATGGTGTGCCACCATGTGGGCTAGGGGCAGCACCTGGGCACCCTCTGTGGCTTTAGTTCATCTGCGGCTCTACACCAGGACCACAGGTGACACCGTCCTCAGGAGACTGTGCCCGAGGAGACAGGGCTGGCAGGGGCCACCGGGTGCCCCCTCCTCTCATTTGGAGGGCGGCCTCTTCATGCTGTCGGAAGTTTCTGGAGACCAGCCTCTGGGCACATCAGCCCTTCTTCGCCGACTCTGTGCACACACGCACACAGCCCTCTCTCGCAGCCCTGAGTTCATGCCCCTGCTCAGGGTGCCCTCGGTGTGCAGGGCTGATGTGAACTTCCGGAGGGAGGGAGGGAGATGTCGGGTAAGGAACGAACCTCAACTCGCTGCTGAGCGGCAGCTCTGGAACGTGGCGTCCGGCGGAAGAGGCGGGAAGCCTGCGTCCACCCCCTTCTGTTGGGGAGGACGGCTTTGGGTTTGGCTGGAGAGGGGACAGACTGGGAGAATAAAAAGGCAGGACAGGCCAGACAAGTTTGAACGGCCCCACCCCAACTCCCGCCTGACTGGATCAGGCACTCAAGGCTGCTGGGCACTGTCCGCGTGGCCGTGACAGTCACCGTGGAGGAGTCCGATGTGGGCCGGGCGGGGAAGCCCTGGCTGCTGGGAATTTGTGAAAGTTTCACAGGGTCTTCGGAGCATGAGGCCTGGTGAGGAACGACTAAGCTGGGCAGTTGGGCCCCGGGGGCCGAAGGCAATGCAGCTTCCAGAGGCCCTCCCGCAGGGGGACGCGCCCCCCTCTGCAAGGCCTCTCCCCTCCTCACGTGGGCGAGGGCGGGGACTCCCACAGAGAGGACCCGGACTCCCACACCCAGTGAGCACGGCAGCACCGGCACCCCAGCTGGCTGTTCCCTGCGGAGGCCGGACCTGGGAGGCCTGCGAGGAGCCGTGTGGCCGGGGAGGGGCCCCGCAGGCCAGGGGAAGCCCCGCACGGGGACCACGGATCTCCTGCAGGGCGCAGGCCACAGGCTGGGACTGGCCCTCGGTCCGCCCGGCTGTATGGGGAGGGGCCCTGTACGGGGCCCGTGGATCTCCTGCAGGGCGCGGGCCTCATGCTGGAACTGGCCCTCGGTCCGCCCGGCTGTATGGGGAGGGGCCCTGTACGGGGCCCGTGGATCTCCTGCAGGGCGCGGGCCTCATGCTGGAACTGGCCCTAGGTGCACCCAGCTGGGGACACCGAGGTGAGGAAGGCGCCGGGGGGGGGGGGCGTTCTCCTCTTTTATCTGCCCCCTCCAGTTTAGAGGCAACGGGACCGACCGCGGAGGGGATAGAGAATGACAGTTCTCAGGAATGACCCCTGGGAGCTCTGTGCCCCCACAGCGGGTCTGGTGAACATGACAGGAAAAGGGGGGATGGGGGCCTCTCCTCCCCGGGGCTGGGGGGCCTCTCCTCCCCGGGGCTGGGGGCCTCTTCTCCCCAGGGCTGGGGGGCCTCTCCTCCCCGGGGCTGGGGGGCCTCTTCTCCCTGGGGTCTGTGCTGTGGGCAGCGGCAGGGTCACGATGGCTGAGTGTCCACTCCTGGTGACCTCCTCCGAGTCAGGACGAAAGCGGCTTGACTTGCAGGCTGCAGGTGGAGCCCACTGGGTGGTGAGGACACTATCGTCTTGTCGACGAAGCGAATCTGACCCTGAGGCTGCAGAGAAGGGGAAACGAGTCCAGGTCCTTCTGCGTCAGTCTCGATGTCACGGTACTTTGCTACCTCTGACATCTCTTCCTGTCATTTCTAGAGTCTTGAGACTTCACTCTGGGGCTACTGAACCATGTACAGACATTTCCTTAAAAAAAAAAGACAAAACTGTTTAACAGGAACGTTTAGAGCTCACGCATGTGTGTGTGTGAATGGGTGGTGCACGTGTGTGTGCATGTGTGTACGTGTGTGTACATGTGTGTGTGCATGTGTGTACGTGTGTGTGTGTGTGCATGTGTGTGTGTTCACTGCTTGGTGGTGTACAATGTTCAGACTGGCTGTTTGGGGAAGGGAAGGGTTTGTGTTTTATAAACACGTCGGCGGCCATGAATGGTTAGTGTTTTTTTTTTCAACATCCAAATCAAGGCTTCCCTTCTGAAGGCTCAGTGGGAGCTCACATCATTTTCTGGGTTTTTTTTTTGGGGGGGGGCGGTTTTTATGACTGACTTAAAGGCATCCAAATTATTTTCCAATTGAAAGAGCATTGAAGATGTTCCCTCTCTCAGCCCCCAAAGACGCAGCACACAGAGAGGAGGGGTTGCTGAGCAGGGAGCCGATCTCTTACGGGGGTGAGTGGAGGAATTGACATCAGAGGGGCCCAGGGTGGCATCTTGGTGGCTCCCTGAGACGTACGACTGATTCGATAGTAAGGTCCTGTGCTAAATAAGGGACCAGGGTCATGCCATGCTGAGTCCTTCTCAAACAGCTAGGCCCAGATAAGTCAGGCAGTGAGTGATACCCCCAAACGGGTACGGTAGCGGTTTCTGGCCATCTTAAAATACCACTACGGCAAGGAAGAGCGTGAGAGGATCTGAGGTTATTTTACCGAAGCTGAGATGCCCTTGTCTGCCCTGTCACTGTGTTGTCACCTTCCTTGCACCTTCAGTCACTACACACACACACACACACACACACCCCTGTGCACGTGCACTCCTCAGGTCTGCGATGTTTTTCGGAGTATGCAGATGCACAGATAGGCTGACGAATATGAACACAGGAAGCAACACTCCTGATTTTTCCCCACCCACCCTCGGAGCGGTTTGACTATATCCCTGGACACAGCCCTTCTCCGCTCTCTGTGATATTATCGTGGATGGGGCAGCCGCCCACAGTCAGGACAGTGTGATTCCAGCGACGCTTTACACAAAGGTCTCTTCAGCGAGGAGGCCCGTGACTTGGACAGCCTCTGTCCGCACACACAGTTCGTAAGACACCGGCACATTCACCATGGGACATTGATCATGGGACAGCCGTTGGGTCTGAGAAGGAAAAGGCAGTGGCCTTTGAAGACAGCAACTTGGGTTTTTCCTGTGTTATAAGAGGTTGGCTGAGCCCACTTTGTTTTCAAATTCATTTACTTTTTAAAGTTGAGTATATAGTTAGTATACAATCTCCGATGGGTTACGTGCGTTTCAGGTGTACAAGCTAGTGATTCAACATGTTTAATACCTCACAGTGTGATCACCCCATTAATTCTAGGAATCTTCGGTCATCGTGTCAACTTATCACAATATTATTGACTATATTCTCCCTCCCCTCTTCCCTTGCTTTTCTTTCTTTTTTTTTTTTTTGTATTTTTCCGAAGCTGGAAATGGGGATAGACAGTCAGACAGACTCCCGCATGCGCCCGACCGGGATCCACCCAGCACGCCCACCAGGGGGCGATGCTCTGCCCCTCCGGGGCATCGCTCTGTCGCAACCAGAGCCACTCTAGCGCCTGGGGCAGAGGCCAAGGAGCCAACCCCAGCGCCCAGGCCATCTTTGCTCCAATGGAGCCTCGCTGCGGGAGGGGAAGAGAGAGACAGAGAGGAAGGAGAGGGGGAGGGGTGGAGAAGCAGATGGGCACTTCTCCTATGTGCCCTGGCCGGGAATCGAACCCAGGACTTCTGCACGCCAGGCCGACGCTATTCCACTGAGCCAACCGGCCAGGGCTTCCCCTGCTTTTCAACCAACAGTAAACAATTAAACTGGGTTGGATATCTTTACAGACATCTTCTCATGCATCTCGAACGTCCCTAAAACCTAATGAGGTCATCAATCTCTTCTGTTAGTGTCCACCCTAAGGTCCACGTTGAGAGCCAGGAACGTGTTGAGGAAAAAGACAGGGATCTGGTAACTCTGGGGAAGAAAAAAAGCCCAAAAGTTATTCTGACACGGACTGGCCAAAGGTAAGCTCTTCTACTTCGCAGACAGACCTGGCGACTCCGTCACCAAGCAAACCACACAACCAAGGAACGAGTCTGCTGGCGAAATGGATGCCTCCTCCTCCTCATAACTGAGCCGAAGGAATGTGCCCCGTAGTATTGGAGGCGATATCCGGAAATGCGTCAGAGTTTCCGTTCTTCAGATACAGAAGGATTCATGGTAAAAAGCTTAAGAAGTAACAGGAGAGTGGTTTCATGAATTTCTTTATAGAAAGAAACGACCATCAGGGAGACTATTGTAAGACACACAGACGCTACATTTGGAATCAAGCAGCGATGAGCTTTGTTTTCACTCGTTTAATGCAATACAGAAAAAAAAAAATTGCATTTTGGGGGCAAGCACAATCAACAGGAGGCCGTGAAAGGCGATGGGAATTAACTATGCCTTCGTTTTGGAGGGGAACAAAGAGTAATAATTAATAACTTAGAAGAGTCCATATGCCGAGGGTATTAGAATTATGTCTGCTGACCTGCCTAGGTTCCAATTTGGGTTTGAAACCTCACGAGCAGTTTAGCCTTAGGTAAATTATTACACCGTCTCTCTGTGCCTGAGTTTTCTCACTGTTAAAATGTGCATAATAATAGATTCCAATTTATAAAATTGCCACGAGGATTGAGGAACATTCTAACATGATTAATTCATAAAAAAAAAAAAAAAAACTACAAATAATACCTTTCTCATCAGGAATTCTCAGGAAGTAAATTCTGGCATATCTGTATTATAGATCATAATGTCTTAAATTAAAAATGAGGGCATAGTTGTGAATTTAGGGACTAGAAAGATGTTCCTCATATATTGTTAGGAGGGAAAAAAAGCTATAAAACAGGTTTTGTAAGTGTGTTGTGCATTTGTGCCAATTCCTAAGAAAGAATGAATTTAGAAGTTATGAAATACTAAAAAATTTAGTTGTTCATTAGGTTGGCCAAAATTTTAAAAATAAAGTCAATACCCAACGTCGACCAGGGGTTAAATCAGGTAGCCACAGACAGATGGTGGTAGAGTAATTGGTGTGTCTTCTCCGAAGAGTAACTGAAAAGAGCTGTCCAATGGCTTAATATTCAGTCTTTGGACTGTGAGTCCCAGTTCTTCAAATGAACACTAAAAACATAATCTTTGACATATGAAGACACAGAATTGTGCAACAGACCACCACCCACAATAAAAATGAACACACCCTCGTTCCATGTGGCAACACAGACAAAGCTCAGAATCGTAGCACCTGGTGAGAGAAGCCAGGGGAAGAAATACGCTCTCTGTGTGACTAGACTATTTTATCACTAAACATATTATAAATATAACAGCACAATAAAAATATATGAGTATCATAAACCTGTTATAATATTACTATTATAATATCTAAATCACTGCGTGTTTCATAAACTTCAAAAAGTGTCAAAATTAATCCAGAATATTAGGAATCGTGGTAGTAGTTAATCTTTGGAGAGGAGTGATAATAGTAGAAGAAAGACCAGCTCTGGCTGGTTGACGCAGTGGTAGAGTTCAGCCTAGTGTATAGATATCCTGGGTTCGATTCCTGGTCAGGGCACACAGGAGAAATGCCCATCTGCTTCTCCACCCCTCCCCCTTCTCTCTCTTTCTCGCTCTCTCTCTCTCCCTCTCTTTCTCCCTTCCTCTCCCACAGCCATGGCTTAATTGGAGCAACTTGTCCCCGGGTGTTGAGGATAGTTCCATGGCCTCCACCTCAGGCCCTAAGAAGAGCTCTGTTGCTGAGCAACAGAGCAATGCCCCAGATGGGAAGAGCATCACCCTTAGTGGGCTTGCCAGGTGGATCCCAGTTGGGCACATGCAGGAGTCTGTCTTTGTTTCCCCTCCTCACTAAATAAAAGAGGGGAAAAAAGAAGAAAGACCAGAGGAGGATCTAGAATTTGGTAACATTCAACTTCTTGCTCCTAGAAGTGGTTACAAAGGTAACATAGTTTGTATAAAGAAACAAATATCTTAATTGTTTAATAATTGTGCTTAATTAAATATTTATATCCATATTTTATTACTATGAGTTAATTAGATTAAAAAACTTAACAGGGAAAGGTCTAGACCAGGGGTAGTCAACCTTTTTATACCTACTGCCCACTTTTGTATCTCTGTTAGTAGTAAAATTTTCTAACTGCCCACCAGTTCCATAGTAATGGTGATTTATAAAGTAGGGAAGTAACTTTACTTTATAAAATTTATAAATCAGAGTTAGTATATAATAATAATTACTTACCAAGTACTTTATGTTGGATTTTCGCTAAGTTTGGCAGAATAAATCTTTATAAAGCAACTTACTATATAGTTAAATCTATCTTTTTATTTATACTTTGGTTGCTCTGCTACCGCCCACCATGAAAGCTGGAACGCCCACTAGGGGGTGGTAGGGACCAGGTTGACTACCACTGCTCTAGACATATGAATTCTATATTTACCAATATGAGAAAATATCAATGGCAGTGAGAACAGAAAACAGTTTATAATACATAGTCTAATCTCATTTTACTAGAAAATAAGCAATTTATATTGATGTGTAAACATAGACAGAAAACTCTGGAAAGCGATGTGAGACTGTCCTTAGATGATGGAAATGTGTGTGATTTTTGTTTTTTGGTTTTTTTTGGTATTTGCCAAGTGTTTTGCAAAGATCCCACAGCACAAACAGAAAACACATCCCTCTGTTCCCGGTCTACGCCAAGCTACTGCCACCTCCCATGCAGACAGCTGTGACTTCCTCCTCTTCATTTAAAAATGAGTTTGACTTCCTTATTTAAAAAATTTTATATTTTCCTATGATCCTTGACACTCAATATGATGTACTACTTCTTTTTTTTTTCATTATATTTTCTTTATCCATTTTTAGAGAGAGGGGGGAGAAAGAGAGAGAAGGGAGGAAGGAGCAGGAAGCATCCACTCCCCTATGTGCCTTGACCAGGCAAGCCTAGGGTTTCGAACCGGCGACCTCAGTATTTCCAGGTCGGTGCTTTATCCACTGCGCCACCACAGGTCAGACATGTGCAGTACTTCTTAACTGCTCCGTGTGTCACTCTGTCCCTAGCCCACATGGATGCCTAAGTCATCTTTCAGGCCCTGACAGTCGGTTGTGTCATTCCTTACGACAAACCCCTCCGTCGCCAGCACGGCAGACGCTCACGGCACTCCGCACGGGCCGGGATGCGCTTCCCTGCTCCGAGCCCTTGGCCCTCAGGCATCCTGGTCCTCTGCTCCTCGCTGACCCAGCTCCTCCTCCCCTCCGTGCCTTCAAAGACCCTGTCCCTGGTGTGACCGGCCCCTTCTCAGTGACTTGGTCAAATGTCGTTATTCTGGTCTGTTACCTGTTCTTCTTCTCCTCCAGGACAGTTACCAGCACTTATTAATTCGATCTTCAGTTTGGGATTCGCTTTTGAAATGCTTGTCTACTGCGTGGGCGCCCCTTTGCTCCGACGGCCTCACTGGGGTGGGCGGCATGGGTTCTGCTCACCAGCCAGTCCCTAGAGCCGAACTCACACCACTCACCCAGCACATGTGTGTGGTTTGGGAACCAACACAACCCAAAGAGGTATTTGAAATAAAAAAGAATAAATAACCAGCCGTTTATGGAAATTAAAAACTAAATTTAACCTTTATAATAGAAAAAGAATGACATAGAATTACAGGGCCATTAAATAATTCCAAAGCCATTGTTAAAATGATTTTGTGCAAGAATTTTTTATATCATGGAACTTGGTTTGGGATATAGTACTAAAGTAAAAGAGATACAAAGAAATATGACAAAATGAGTCTATTTTCTCGTGTGGAAAAAAGACGACTCTATCTAGGCAGAGAGCGGTTTAGAAACAAATGTACACAAAGCATCCACAGTACTTATCTCTCTGCAATGAGATAATGGATGCTTTTTAATTTTTGAAAGAAATTTTTGCTTATCTTCATTTTCTCAAACATGCTTTGTATAGTTTTGGAAAAACAATGAATGTTATTTTTAATTAAAATTACTAAAGCCCACTAGTTTGTTGTGTGTTTAAACAGCATGAAGCTATAATCCCTTCAGCGGGGGTGTTCCTTCCTGGGCTCCCGTCTGGACGAAGGTATGTTAGGTAATCTGGACCTCCGCCCTCCCGGTGGCTCCTGTCTCAGCGGCATTCCTTAAACGGTGACTCAGCCCCAGAGCACCTCAACCTGCCTTCCGCTGGCTCCGCTGAGCAGGGCTTGAGACCTCGCCCTGGCTCCGTGGGGTGTGGAGTGGGTGAGAGCTTCTTCCCCTTGTTTCTCAGGGCAAAGTTCAGCCAGGTCTCGGAAGCAACACTGCCCAGCACCCCATTGTTTGGAGTGCTCTAGTCTAGTGAATTTCATTCACATCATTGGATGTCCCCGAGATTTAAAGAAAAAAAAAAAGTGCATATGTATCACAGCCCCGCCGGAGACAAAGCTGGAATGCAGAAGATCGACAGGAAAGAACACGCCATGACATCGTGACCTCCTGATGCTCAGGTGCGCCTTGGACTAGAGGTCCCAGGTTCCCTCGGGCACAAGGCACACGGGGACAGTGCCGTCCAGCCGTCTGGCTTCCGTGCCGCCGGACGGAGCTCGGCGGCGACCCGGAGCCTGGATGGGTTAGGGAATGTTCACATTCCGCTCACTTTCACTCCTGAGGAGGAAGAGAGGGAGGAGAGTGAGCAGGAATTCTCTACAGCGCAGTGGGGCGCAGGAGGGGTGCGCTTCGCAGCCTGGAGGGCATTTTAACTGCGCTCATTTGGGGTCCTCCTGGCACCTTATTTTCTTATATAACGGCCGTCTTCGCCTCTCAAGGAGGTTTATGCTGTGGCAACAGCCAGCCTGACAAATGGACATTGTGATCCGCGGAGCACCTGGTCACTGTTAACCGGTGATTATTTTACGTCACGAAGCCTTCATGAGTAATTTTCTCGAGCTTGAAAAATACTAATGAGATCCCTCTCGTTGGCCTTGTTTGCTGCCATTTGTCCCTTGCTGTCATCGAAGGCGCTGTCAACAGTCTGTCTTCTCGTGATCTCAGGATTCATTTCAGTGTGCGCGTGTGTGTGGCCGGGACGGGCTTCCCCAAACCTAGTCCTTGGTGACAAGTTGCCATAGCGCCCACATTCCAGGACTCCTGGTTCTCTGGGATGGATGGGACTCTGTTTGTCTTCCCCACTCCAGGCTGCGGGGAGCTCTCTTTTTCAGAGAGAGAGAGCGAGAGAGAGAGAGAGCCCGGCATGTTTGCATTGCTGTAGCATCAGCCCAGGCCATTCAATAAAACAAACAAGGGACTCCTGTGCAGAAAGTCAAGACCAACCGTCCAGAAGTGGCCGTGGAGCGCCCGCGAGGGGCAGCCAGGCCGGGCTCCCTGGCTCCCTGCGCCCCGGTCACCAGGTCTCCGTGAGCATTGGTGTGGTCGGCACGTCCTACCTCCTGGTGTGTGAGGTTCTCAGGATTCCTATGGATTGCTGACCTGCTTCTTCCCCACTGGGGAGTGGCCGGTGGAGGTATGCTCCCCCGGGAAGGTCCCACGGGGAGGCAAAGCCACAGCTCCTCTCTGTCAGCTTCCCACGGACACCTGCTCTTAGCGACAAGGCCCGCCGCCCACAGAGAGAGTTGTGAGAATGACACAGCAAGTCATCTTCCCTTCCCTTTTAATCCCTAACACGGGGAGATTTGTTTTGTGCGGATTCCGTGTGCTGATGTATAGCGCCCCCTGGAATTTGCTTAGAAAATACACTTGGCGTTCACGCGGCCACTGCGGGTATTAATCGTGCTTTTCTTCCAGGTGGGATTCTACACCCTGACCGCTGGAGCGCATTTCTGTGATATCGGTCTGACGCCCCTTCCTGACAGGTTTACAGTCATGATGTCATCTGGCCCCAGCAGGCCTCGCCTGTGTGTATCAGTGAGGGCTCGTGGCCGTCTGCAGAGGTGAGGGGCACATGGGGACGTTGGCATGAGAGGGCCCCGGGGAAGGGCAGTGCCCCCACCAGCGGTCTCAGAGCTGGGGAGGGAAGGCTAGACCTGGGCCCAGGCCCACAGGCCATGCCAGGCAGCTTGCCAGTCATTACAGGGGTCATGTAAACACCAGGAGTTGATAAAGAAAGTCTGGAAACCCAAACTTGTCTTAACAACCATCCCTGTTACAATTCTAGATGCAAACATCTTGAATTAAAAACGCAACAAAATCTAACCGTGTCCCAAGATGACAAACGTTTAAATAGACGTTATTTTAGGCATATAGGAATGATTCGCTATCACGATTTTTTTTTTTACACACAATTTATGACATCAACCTATTTAAGGGGGGAACATATGATCATATCAACCCCATCAACAAAGACATTTGATAAAATGTACAGGTTCTCCTAATAAAACATTTAAGCAAGTCAGAGTTAGAAGGAAATCATTTAACTTTGAAAGAGATGATTCATAAAAAAATAGCCAACAGCAGATATTACCCTAAACTGGTTTCCACTAAAACCGGGAACAGGACTGGGATACTTACTATCATGATTACCATTGATCTTTCTGATCATTCTAGGAAGTCTAAGAAGATAAGAAAGTGAAATAGTCTTTAGGTTACTTGGAAAGAAAGGATTATATTAGGCCTCCTGCAGAGGCTATCAGTGCATTTCTACAAAAACCCATAATACTCAATTTTTAAAAAGGTGGAATGGTATTGAAATCATAGAAATAGATCCCGGCATAGTATGCCAGGTTGACAAAGGAGTAAATTCACTTCACTCGTGGTGCTGGTCCACCGGACTCTGTCTATATAAAGTTAGTTTAGGTTTTCTCTCTCTCATGACAGGCAAACTACTAAAGGACTTGACTATCTGAAGGTTGAAAATGAAAGGTAAAAAAAAAATGGTAAAAAGAATTAGACCAGTGATATATTAAATTTAAAAGGGGCAGCGAGCTTTTGATGAGCAAGACAGCAAACCCAGAGGTTCTGCAAGGCCCGATAAACCCATCCGACTACTTAAAAATAAAAGACATTTGCAACGCGAAGATACCCATTCATAGCCAACCGACAAATGGAAGATGGCAGGAAAGCCTTGCATTGCCAGGGAACTGATGGTTCAGTTAAAAAGAGAGAAAAAGGGTCCATGTTTACAAATACATAAAGGATGTTTGGCAAACTGAGAACAACCATGCAAACAAACCAGGAGCAGCTAGGCAAAGGATACACACAGGCCACGCGGCAGCAAATCCATCCAACAAACCCGTGATAGGATGTCCAGCCTCTCTCCTAGTCTGAGAAATTCAAACCAGAGTAATAGGGCTCACATCATACCCATCAGATTGGAAAATGAAAACAGCCAGGTGGAATGAGCGGAAACAGGATTCTCACCAATGTTCTGTTTCCTCCTTGGAATGCATAATCTCCTGTGTTCAAAAATTACTTAGGATCCAAGATGCTGACAGTTTGTAGAGAGAGGGCACTTCTCAATGCGGGTCCTATGCCCAGGATGCCTGTCAAGGAGATGGCAGGGCTCACCCCTTGCCCTCAGTGAGGCTTTCATGGGTATATATGCAAGACAAAACTTATCGGAACAGAGACTTGAACTTGGTGTGGTGTATTATTTATAAATACAGCTGATTACGAAAGAGTAACAAAAAGCATGTCTTTGAAAAGGAGCCCTTCTCCCCACAGGAGACGGTGCTCTCGGTGGATATGCGTGGCTTCACCTGCCTTTGGCTAACTGGTCTCTCCTCAAGAAATTGGGACTCTGTTTTAATCTGAAAGAAGACAATTGGGGATGAAGTTCTAGTGGGAAACATGGACTTGGCATCAGAGGACTTAGATTTGAGTTCTGCTCTACCAACTTCCAATGCTGTGACCTTGAATGGGTCCAAGAGCCTCATCTCCTACGTTGGCTGCCCTAGGCTGTTGGGAAGATGACATGAGATTGTAACCTATCAGGTGCTCAGCAGTGCACCAGGCCGTTGTGCTTAATGGTTGATTTACAGGAGGTCCTGCGCGCATCTTTCTCTCCCAGGCACCGTGACAGCATCTTACATAACACCCATCCAAGCTCAACCGTATGAGTTGCTCTTTAGAATGAAGTAGTATTCACAACTGGTGATACTAACTGTGTGGCATGCAAAATCTTATTAACTTCCAGAGCCTCAGTTTCCTCATAGTACAACAACTTTAATTATAGTATGTATACAACTCAAGAAATTCATTACAACCAAACCAATGCTACAAGAAATGTTAAGGAGCTTGTTGTAAACAGATCAAAGGGGGAAAAGAATATAGCAAAAGAGGAATACAGCTTTAAAGAATAAAATGGTAATAAACAACTACATATCAATAATAACCTTAAATGTAAATGGATTAAATGATCCAATCAAAAGACATAGGGTGACTGGGTGAAAAAAAAACAAACCAGGACCCATTTAAATGCTGTCTACAAGAGACACACCTTAAAACAAAAGATGCACATAGACTGAAGATAAAAGCATGGAAAAAAATATTTCATGCAAATGAAAATAAAAAAAAGCTGGGGTAGCAATACTTATATCAGACAAAATGGACTTTAAAGCAAAGGCTATAGTAAGAGATAAAGAAGGTCACTACATAATGATAAAGGGAGCAATCCAACAGGAAGATATAACCGTTATAAATATCTACGCAACTAACATAAAAGCACCTAAATATATAAAACTGACTTTGATGGATATAAAGGGCAAGATCAACAGCAAAACTATAATAGTAGAGGATTTCAATACCCCACTAACATCACTAGATAGATCCTCAAGAAAGAAAATTAACAAAGAAACAGTAGACTTAAAGGACATACTAGATCAGTGGTAGTCAACCTTGTCTCTACCGCCCACTAGTGGGCATTCCAGCTTTCATGGTGGGCAGTAGCAAGCAACGGAAGTATAAATAAAAAGATAAATTTAACTATAGTAAGTTGTTTTATAAAGATTTATTTTGCCAAATTTAGCAAAAATCTGACATAAAGTACTTGGTAAGTAATTATTATTATATGCTTTAACTTGCTGTAACTCTGCTTTATAAATTTTATAAAGTAAAGTTACTTCTCTACTTTAAAAATCACCATTACTGTGGAACCGGTGGGTGGTTAGAAAATTTTACTACTAACAGAGATAAAAAAGTGGGTGGTAGGTATAAAAAGGTTGACTACCCCTGCACTAGATCAATTCAAGTTAGTAGATATTTTCAGAACCTTTCACCCAAAAGCAGCAGAATATACATTTTTTTCAAGTGCTCAGGGTACATTCTCTAGGATAGACCACATTTTAGGGTACAAAAGCAGTCTCAACAAATTTAAGAAGATTGAAATCATATCAAGCATTTTCTCTGATCACAATGGCATGAAACTAGAAATCAACCACAAAAGAATAACTGAAAAATACTCAAACACTTGGAAACTAAATAGCATGTTATTAAGTAATGAATGGGTTAACAATGAGATCAAAGAAGAAATAAAAAAATTCCTAGAAACGAATGATAATGAGCATACAACAACTCAAAATTTATGGGACACAGCAAAAGCAGTACTGAGAGGGAAGTTTATAGCATTATAGGGATACCTTAAGAAGCTAGAAGAAGCTCAAATAAACAACTTAACCCTGCATCTAAAAGAACTAGAAAAAGAACAGCAAGTAAAGCCCAGATGAAGTAGAAGGAAGGAAATAATAAAGATCAGAGCGGATAAAAATGACATAGAGGCTAAAGAAACAATACAGAGGATCAATGAAATGAGGAACTGGTTCTTTAAAAAAGTAAACAAGTTCGATGAACCTTTAACCAGACTCACCAAGAAAAAAAAGAGGACTCAAATAAATAAAATTAGAAATGAAAGTGGAGAAATAACAACTGACACAACAGAAATACAAAGGATTGTAAGAAAATACTATGAAGAATTGTATGCCAAAATATTAGACAACCTAGATGAAATGGACAAATTCCTTGAAACATATATTTAAAAAATCAATCGAGAAGAATCAGAAAACCTAAACAGACAGATTACAACAAATGAGATCGAAACAGTTATCAAAAAACTTCCAACAAACAAATGCCTGGGGCCAATGGCTTCACAAGTGAATTCTACCAAATATTCAAAGAAGAACTAACCCCTATCCTTCTCAAGCTATTTCAAAAAATTCAAGAGGAAGAAAGACTTCCAAGCTCCTTTTATGAGGTGAACATAATTCTGATTCCAAAACCAGGCAAAGACAACACAAAGAAAGAAAATTATAGGCCAAT
Organism: Saccopteryx bilineata; assembly: GCF_036850765.1. Classification (NCBI taxonomy): domain Eukaryota; kingdom Metazoa; phylum Chordata; class Mammalia; order Chiroptera; family Emballonuridae; genus Saccopteryx; species Saccopteryx bilineata. Next base: position 55,455,753 of record NC_089501.1, read on the forward strand.
ATCCCTGATGAATCTAGATGCTAAAATCCTCAACAAAATATTAGCCAACTGGATCCAGCAATATATATATATATAAAAAAATCATACACCATGATCAAGTAGGATTTATTCTTGGGAGGCAAGGCTGGTACAATATTCGCAAATCAATCAATGTGATTCATCACATAAACAAAAGGAAGGAGAAAAACCACATGATAATTTTAATAGATGCAGAAAAAGCATTTGATAAAATCCAGCACCCATTCATGATCAAAACTCTCAGCAAAATGGGAATACAGGGAACATACCTCAACATGATAAAGGCCATCTATGACAAACCCACAGCCAACATCATACTCAATGGGCAAAAATTAAAAGCAATCCCCTTAAGATCTGGAACAAGGCAGGTGTGCTCCCTTTCACCACTCTTATTCAACATAGTACTGGAAGTCCTAGCCACAGCAATCAGACAAGAAGAAGAATAAAAGGCATCCAAATTGGAAAAGAAGAAGTAAAACTATTATTATTTGCAGATGATATGATCCTGTATATAGAAAACCCTAAAGTCTCAGTCAAAAAACTACTGGACCTGATAAATGAATTCAGCAAGGTGGCAGGATATAAAATTAATACTCAGAAATCAGAGGCATTTTTATACACAAACAATGAACTGTCAGAAAGAGAAATTAAGGAAACAATCCCCTTCACTATTGAAACCAAAAAAATAAAGTACCTATGAGTAAATTTAACAAAGGAGATTAAAGACTTATGCTTAGAAAATTATAAAACATTGATAAAAGAAATCAAGGAAGATACAAACAAGTGGAAGTATATACCGTGCTCACGGTTAGGAATAATACACATCATTAAAATATCTATATTACCCAAAGTAATTTATAAGTTCAATGCAATACCTATTAAAATACCAATGACATACATCAAAGACATAGAACACATATTCCAAAAATTTATACGGAACCATAAAAGAACACGAATAGCCTCAGCAATCTTGAAAAGGAAGAATAAAGTGAGTGGTATCACACTTCCGGATATCAAGTTATACTACAAGGCCACTGTACTCAAAACAGCTTGGTACTGGCATAAGAACAGGCATATAGATCAATGGAACAGAACAGAGAACCCAAATAAACCCACAGCTCTATGGACAACTGATATTTGACAAAGGAAGTAAGAGCATACAATGGAGTAAAGACAGCCTCTTCAACAAACGGTGTTGGGAAATTGGACAGCTACCTGCAAAAAAACTGAAACTAGACCACCAACTTACACCATTCACAAAAATAAACTCAAAATGGATAAAAGACTTAAATGTAAGCCATGAAACCATAAGCATCTTAGAAGAAAACGTAGGCAGTAATTTCTCCAACATCTCTCACAGCAATATATTTGCTGATTTTTCTCCACAGGCAAGTGAAATAAAAGACAGGATAAACAAATGGGACTATATCAAACTAAAACACGTTTGCACAGCTAAAGACAATAAGAACAGAATAAAAAGACAAACTATACAATGGGAGAACATATTCGACAATACGTCTGATAAAGGGTTAATAAACAAAATTTATAAAGAACTTGTAAAACTCAACACCAGGAAGATAAACAATCCAATCAAAAAATGGGCAAAAGAAATGAATAGACACTTCTCCAAAGAGGACATACAGATGGCCAATTGGCATATGAAAAAAGGTTCAACATCACTAATCATTAGAGAAATGCAAATTAAAACCACAATGAGATATCACCTCACACCTCTCTTGGCTTGTCAGAATGGTGCTCATTAATAAAACAACACATAGTAAGTGCTGTCGAGGATGTGGAGAAAAGGGAACCCTCCTGCACTGCTGGTGGGAATGCAGACTGGTGCAGCCACTGTGGAAAATAGTATGGAGATTCCTCAAAAAATTTAAAAATCGAACTGCCTTTTGACCCAGCTATTCCACTTTTAGGAATATACCCCAAGAACACCATAGCACTGTTTCAAAAGGAGAAATGTATCCCCATGTTTATGGCAGCATTGTTCACAATAGCAAAGATCTAGAAACAGCCCAAGTGTCCATCAGTGGATGAGTGGACTAAAATGCCTTGGTACATATATACAATGGAATACTATGAGGCCAAGAAAAAGAAGGAAATATTACCTTTTGCAACAACATGGATGGACATGGAAACTATTATGTTAAGTGAAATAAGCCAGGCAGAAAAGAAAAATATCATATGACATTACTCATTTGAGGAATTCAATGAACAATGTGAACTGAGGAACGGATTTGAGACAGGAGAGATCAATGGGACCAAAGGAAATGAAAACAGAGGGAAGGGGGATAATAGAATGGGATAAAGCTGAAGGGAAGGGGGAGGGCGGTATGGGGAGGGGGGCAAGGAAGATGTTGAGGGGAATACAGGGGAGGGGGGATGCATTTGGGGTAAAACTAGAGTCTATGTAAACACAATAGATTAAAATCAATTAAAAAATAGTATGTATACAATTTTGTGAGGATAGAATATATGGGAAACACTTCGAACAAAGACCAAATATATTGTGTTACTATTAACAATTATTCTATTGTCTATGAGTGATCCCTGAAGAACACAGTTTATTGTTTAGCATAATTTCTCCAAATAAACCACCAGTGATCCAGATAATTGGTTCGTTGGTCTCCATTCTCTTGGCTTGTTTTAAAAAAGAAAGAAATAAAAGAATTTGGTTTATAAAAGAGATCAGACCAAGGTAACTAAGTAACACATTGCTCTATTTATGTGAATTCTAACAGCAACAATGGAGGGCTGGGGATGAATGAGTAGGGATTGCATGTTTGATGTTTAGTCAATAGCAACATTGTTTATAGAGAGAGGGCTGATCCTGAAATCACTTGAAAATACAAGTAATTATTCTAAAGGACTTACAGAAGTAGAGTTAGCCGGGGTTTTTTTTTAAATGTTTGTTTGTTTTTACTTTTCAGCTGCTGTGTTTGGTATATAGTTTCTGTGATTCTGACAAACGTTCTTTCAAAAACTCATTTGCATGTCTCTTTAACAGAGGTGGGGTTGCAAACACTCTAATAATTTTTTAACCAATTTTTCATTTAAAAAATAATATGCCCCAGAAACATTTACATTCAAGATTTGTTTTTCCCCCGATGTGTAAATAACACATAGTCATTTGCATCTTGGGCATAAGTCTCACTCTGCTGAATACAAATGTTCAGGCAAGTTTCTTGTTTCTCTTTTCGGCTTTCCCTGCTCATGGCGGTGTAGTTGACAAACATTTTCAGAAAGATCAGGAGGAATATTGGTGGTTAGAATCTCCCTGCTTTCTTGCCATCAGGGCTAAGGGACTCAGAATAAAGTGAGCAGCTGGAGATACTAACACAGTTCCAACTTGGGGACTTTCCCTGATGAGTGCACTAAATGTGTCTTTCTTTGGTGACATGGGTCAATGTTGCCAGTATGGAGATTTATCCAAAATGCATTTGCCCCTTAGATCCCTTGGAGAACAATAAAGGGGTGACTTCGGTCAATTCCAATTTCCCCGTGCCTTCAACCACGGAACAGCCCGGAATCCCATGTGGTCATCCCTTCGAGTTGCAGGAACACTGAGTGACAAGAGGCTCACCTGGGCTCTGCACTGAGCACATTGTCTGGTTAAACTATGAGGCTCGTTTTACCCTCTGTATGTCCTGCACCACCGCCTTCCCGCCTACTGATCATTTGCTGGGTCTCAGGAGCACCTCATCCCCAATAACCAAATGTGGGGAAATATTTCACTGAGCCGTCTGCCCTCAGTGCAACTCACTCTTTTCAGCACATGCCTGGTGATGCTTTGAATGAAAGATGCCTCATAGAAATACTGGACACCACGGCGTCCTCTGCTTGGGCTGTTAGGTGTGTGCACTCTCCTTCTGCCACCAGGAATTTGCCTGATGGTATTTCCTTTCTTTCTTTCTTTGTCCTTTCCCTTCCTTCCTTCCTCCCTCCCTCCCTCCCTCCCTCCCTCCCTCCCTTCCTTCCTTCCTTCCTTCCTTCCTTCCTTCCTTCCTTCCTTCCTTCCTTCCTCTTTTATGTGACAGAGACGAAGAGAGGGACAGATAGGGACAAACAGGAAGAGAGAGAGATGAGAAGCATAAATTTTTCATTGTGGCTCCTTAGTTGTTCATTGATTGCTTTCTCATATATGCCTTGACCGGGTTGGGGGTGGGGGCTACAGCAGAGTGAGTGACCCCTTGTTCAAGCCAGCAACCTTGGGCTTCAAGCCAGTGATCTTTGGACTCAAGCCAGTGACCATGGATTCATGTCTATGATGCCACGCTCAAGCCAGTGACCCCACACTCAAGCTGGATGAGCCCACACTCAAGCTAGCTAGCAACCTCAGGGTCTCAACCCTGGGTCCCAGTCCGATGTTCTATCCACTGCGCCACCACCTGGTCAGGCTGGCGGCATTTCCTTTTAATAAAATGTGCAAACTCTGGTTTTCTAAAATTATGTCTTTATTCATTCTCCCTCCCCGTTCTCTAGACAGTTCATTTGGTTTCCGTGGAGCCCCTGCTCTGGCTCGCGCTGCAGTAGGTGGCGAGAAGCCCGGGCAGGGTCCTGTCCTCAGGAGCAGCCTGGGAAGACCCTGCGTGCGGGTGGGGACCGCTGGATACCAAGCCCGGCCATGTGCAATGAAGTCAAAGACTGCGTGAGCCCTACGACTCTGGAGACGTGTGCGGGAAGCGCGGTATTGGGCACCATCGGCAGATAATATCGGTAACGGAGAGAGTGACATTAATAGCGGCATCCTGAGCAGTGACCGCGTGCCAGATGCCGTACTTCTCCGCGTTACCAGATGCTGCCCCAGCCAGTTCCTGAAGCAGGCATGCTGTTTCTGCCCTGCTGATGAGAAGCGTCCTCACGGAGGAGGGTGGCCCCGATCGGAATTCTGAGGGACTAGACCTGTGAGAAGGCAGAGGGCACACCCCGGGGGAACCAGCAGAGCCCGGGCATGCGATTCAGGGGCCGTGATTGACGAGCCGGCCCCTGCCTGGGCTTTGCCGGCCCTGGACTCCTCAGGTCTGGCTTGGACGTGGGTGAATCTGCGATGTCCCCGTTGGGCTCAGTCTTTTGGAATCTTTCTCCACTCTCTCGTGTGGGTCTCACTGGGTCCTTCCCCTCCTGTCCCACAGGGAGCACACCTAACCGCAGGCTCCACCTGCTTCGGGGGTGGTCATCCTAGACTCTGTCCCTAACTCTGCAGACAGACAGCGGACACTGTCGGGACCAGAAGGAGTCAAAGTTACTGTTCTTCCGTCAAGATAACCTGAAAACAGAAATATTACCAAAAGGCTGACGACTTTGACTGGGGTGGAGGGCCCTGATATCACATGTCATTTACTTCCCCTGCTAAAACTGAAAATGAGGCCCGCTAAGAAGAAAATCCAACGTGTGTTTATTTATTGTTGACTGCTAGATGATCTTAAAACCAGTTTTCTTAAAGTCTGGAGGGTCGCTCGTATTGTAGGTGTTATATTTTACATAATACATACGCGTGGAAGTACTATCTTTTATGAATCTACAGCTATCTTACAGGACATGTTTATTTTTTCAAAGACGTTCGGATGCACGATAATTTTTAGTTGAAGGTGACTTTTTTGGGGGGGGAAAACACCTTATTTCTAAAGTAGTCCAAGTCATGGTAATTAACACTCATTCCATACCTCCCACCCCAGGTTTCTAGAGTTTTATTCTTAAGACTTGTGACTTTCTGTGTCATAAGGCTACATTTTCCAGTTCTGAACAAGAGTCCATTTACAGTTGTTTACTAAACATTTGGGAAATTACATGAAGACATTCCTAATTCAGAGTATGACCCTTCTTGAGGACGTGGGACGTGGTTTCCTCAACCCAGACGGGCGTTGTCAGTACCTTCCCTTCCTCAGGACAAGTTCGGAGTCTTTTGTTGATGGGGGTTTGGTTGATGTGGCAACCCCCTCCCCCACTGTGGATTTAGAGGTGGTCCCGTCCGGAAGACAGTTATTTCTGTTGTTTTTTTATTTCGTCCTGTAAATCGTGCTGGTTTTTGCATGGCGGTACTTTACGTGAAGTATGTATTGATACAAGGGCTGGCTTTGCAACAACACAGTCTCACAACAGATCCCAGATCGCTGCGGCGGTGCTCGAGAGATGGCCTTAAATAGGAATCCATCCTGGAGCAACGAGGACGCGTCCGATGGGTCTGTTTCCGGATGGACAGCAGCGGGGCTCGGGCTTCAGGACGGTGACGAGAGCTTGGGTGTCACATCGCGCAAACTCCCATCAGGTGGGAGCTAGAAAAAATCTGCTTTCCAGGGACCTGACCCCACCTCTCCGTCTCCTCCCACCCTGTCCCCCTCCTCTGCTGTGAGGCTACCGCAGTGTTTCCAACAGGGGACCGCTGCCCTTTTCAGACGACTTCACTGCCACGCACGCTGGCGAATCTTTTGCTTCTTTCCCCCGGAATTTGGATGAGATTCTACTGCTTCTGTGGATGCCAGGTTCCCTGGGAGAACGGGGCAGTGTGTGTGGGGGGAGGTGCACACAGGCTCCGCTTGGTGCCGATTCCGGGGCTGGGCTCCCCTCGCGGCCAATGTGGTCGCTGTTCAAATACTGCGCGTGAAGGGGAGCAGCCCCTGAACTTAGCGCCCTGCTGTACACGTGGTTAGCCACGTGGATTCAACGAGGTTAGACATTTTACCCCCGCCAGTCACCCCCCACCGAGAAACCTGCATCCCACCAGTGTGCTGTCTTTCTCTGACCGGGAAGCCTGCAGACACCCGTGGGCTCCGGAAGCCGTCTCTCCCTGTGCTCACGGAGGGGCGGGAATGACATCTCTGTGGGCAGGAGAGAGAGAGAGAGAGAGAGAGAGACCCTGGGCAGACACAGGTTAATCCTGCTGTGTTCTAGAATAACGCCGGTGTTTTAATAACGGCAGCCTTTTTATGGTCCTTTGAGACTTGAAATTAGCAACAATAAAATAGCCCGTCTTGTCAAGAGTAAATGGGAGGTCATCGTATGTAGCAAGGTGGCCCAGCGGGCTGCCCGGTCCCCACCGCGGCCCCGCAGACTGCGGCTGTGGTCTCAGGGTCTCCACTTTTGGCATTACTAGCACGACTCATGTGTCCTCATTGTGTGTCCTGTTTTCCTGGTAGCCTGGAAGTCCTGAGTGCCTAAAACCGCGCCTAACTTCAGGAAGCCACCATCGTGACTTTTCGTTGTTGTTGTTATTACAATTTGTTTTCTGGAGGCACATTTTTAATTATTTGCATGAATAATGTCATTATGCATTCATGCCAATACAACTCTGATAATTAACTTACATGATGGAAATTTCTTAATGATTTGATGTCAGTGTCATAGCGGGATGTTGACAGAAATTTAACTTTTAATATGTTATTGCCAACGCCCCCAGCAGAACAAAATTACTCTGCAAGGAAAGAAAAAAAAAATCCATCTGGGAAGAATATCAGTGAAAGAGAATCTTCCCTGGGGGTTTTTAGGTCCAGAACGAAATATAGGCACTCAGATGGGACCGTCGAGGTGCTTGGACACAGACTGGTGTGAGAACAAGCCGTCGAAAGCGTGTCGCTTCCTAAGTGGGAGCGTGCTGTGAGGACAAGGTGTGTGCCCCAAGAAAAGTCTCTGGTGGCCAGCTTTTCTGGTTTCTGTTTGTTTCTGTAACTTTTTCCTTAAAAATCTTTCAGAAAGGTTTGGAAGACCCTTTGCGTGCTGTTTTCTCTTTCCCTTCGCTGAGGCCATTGTCTCACTTGGGAAAGTCGTGGGCCATTGTCATTTTAACTGCGGGACCAAGCGCACTGTGTGTGGTTGAGAAGGTCTGTTTTCATCCCTCTGAGGGAGTTCGATGACAGAGATGCCATAATCCATCAAGAGAGGGGACCCCGTTCACGTGTGATCTTCCTCTCCCGGAACCCATGCCGGAAACATCATCTTCAATTTATAGATAGAGCGGGAAGACATGATACCGTGTTGCAGTGCCCGTCTTACACCTGAGAGCAGGGAACAGCAAATGGGACCCCACCCACTCAGATTCACATAGGCACAAATATATATATTATGAATATACACAAATATATTATAAATATATGCAAATGTGTGTGTATATATGCATATATATATACATATATATATATGTGTGTGTATATATATACAAACACATTTTTGGTTTGGAAATATTGGAACTTTATGGGTCCACCAGTTTGGAAGTGAAAAACAGTCTACAATCCTGATTGACCAGGCCCTCTGTCCCTGTCCAGTGTAGCTGTTTTTTGAGGCTAACCCTTTACAGACAAAGAAAGACACCATCTTTTCTAACACGGGAACAGCACCGTGGGAAGTGCTTGGAGCCACATAACAGACAGGGTTCCACAGTTTTCTGTTTATCCGAAGTCCCTTCCATAGCTTTTCAGTTATTTCCTAGAAATTCATTTTCAACATACTCAGGCCCTTGAATAAAGTACGTGTTGGAAAGTAATTTCAAGGCCCTTTGTAATTTTAACTTTGCTTTTTGCCTTTTGCTACATCGTATTACCGCGGTCTACCCAGGTGGGGGAAAAGCATCGTGCCACGTGCCGCTCAGCTCAGGAGCGTGGCTGTTTCGGGTCATTCTGAGTGAGAACAAGGACTCAGCACAGAGGTTTACCAGGCGATTACAGATCTCTTCGTCTGTCCAAACATTTTTCCCCATCCCTGCCGTTGACAACAGTGACAGCGGTCGCCTGTTAGCTCTGAACTAACTGCTCATCCCTCCTTGTGTTTAAAAAGCGGTTTTCCTTGGGCGATCATTAGCAGGGGACAGATACAAAGTACAGTGTGTGCCGGGTTTCTCCTCGCTGGATACATTTCTGACTACTTAACAAGAGCAGTCTCTCGCTGTGGTCTTCGCCTGTTCATCCTTCTTCCATTTTCACGTCTGGAAAAAAAAAACAAACAAATAAAAAACTCGAGAGAATAAAAGAGTGTAAAAACGTCAGTATATCTGAGAGCAGGACGAGCTCATTCCGTTTCAGTGCCTGAGGGAGCTGGCCCTGTAGACCCGATTGTCATGAAGATTTTTGAGAGTGCGTATTTTGATCGGTGGGTTAAAGGAAAACTTCTCAGCTCCTGAGAATTGGAAGATGCTTTTGAATGAGCAAAAGCTATGCATTTTGTAATTTCTCAGAATTCACTTTGAAAAAATGTGAAATCCCTTCCTATGGGCTTAGTTGTAACGGAATTGATCTTGATTTTAAAACATATTCCTCAGGGTGTTACAAGCTACGTAATTCAAGGAAAAAATAATAATAATTGGTGTTTAATAAGTTTTCATCACTGCCTGCTCCATTATAACTCCTTTACTTTACTGATTTTCTGATTGCTTTAAAAGAATGTATTTTGGTTCTGAGTATAGCGTATTATAGTTCTTTATTACACAAAACTCAGAAATATGCTTTGGCTCAATGATGAGTCACGTGTGACAAGTAACAGTGATGTGACATCTTTGTTTTGGATTTTCACACATATGCTATTTACAAGTGTTTACATTTTTAGAATCCCCTTGCACTTAAATAGCTCACTATGTAAATATTTAGGAAATGCCTGGATATCTGTTTTCATGGAAACTACCACTCAGCCACTGAACTAAAATGTCACCTCGGTGCTGACTGCTGTTGCATATGTCCAGGAAAGAACACAAGAATATTAAAATCTAAACCCAACCACGTTGAACTTTGGAAAATAAAAATATAATGCGCATATTTTGGATAAATATGAAGTAGCAGGTCTTACTGGACCTGAAGAGTTATGGGGTGAGGTCTCCAGGGAACCAGCCTTGGCTTTGCTTATCTTCTGGTTAGGAAGCTCCCCACTGGGCAGAGAAGGCACGGCTGCAGATCGAGGGGATTGTTGTGAATTTACGGGCTGTTTCGGTGCTGCCTTTATGGTTGGGTTGGCCAGCTTGTGCTCCGGGAAGCCGGCCACAGCCCTGGGAAACTGAGACCAATGGCTGGTGTACAGATCATCACTGATCCTGTGCTTGGACAGGTGAGGTTTATGGCAGTCGCTCTTTGAGAATTGCTTCCTTTTTTTGTTGTTGTTGTTTTGTTTTAATTTATTTATTAAATTTAATGCAGTGACATTGATAAATCAGGGTACATATGTTGAGAGAAAACATCTCTAGATTATTTTGACATTTGATTGCGCTGTATACCCCTCCCCCAAAGCTAAATTGTCTTCTGTCACCTTCTATCTGGTTTTCTTTGTGCCCCTTCCCTCCCCCAACCCCTCTCTCCTTCTTCACCCCCTCCCCCCTCCCCCCACCCCCACCCCTGTTGCCATCACATTCTTGTTCATGTCGCTGAGTCTCATTTTTATGTCCCTTCTATGTATGGATTCATATAGTTCTTAGTCTTTTTTCTGATTTACTTATTTCACTCCATATAATGTTATCAAGGTCCATCCATGTTATTGTAAATGATCCGATGTCATCATTTCTTATGGCTGAGTAGTATTCCATAGTGTATATGTACCAAAGCTTTTTAATCCACTCATCCTCTGACGGACACTTGGGCTGTTTCCAGATCTTCGCTATTGTGAACAATGCTGCCACAAACATGGGGGTGCATTTCTCCTTTTGGAACAGTGCTATGGTGTCCTTGGGGTATATTCTTAAAAGTGGGATAGCTGGGTCAAAAGGCAGTTTGATTTTCAGTTTTTTGAGGAATCTCCATACTGTTTTCCACAGTGGCTGCACCAGTCTGCATTCCCACTAGCAGTGCAGGAGGGTTCCCTTTTCTCCACATCCTCGCCAGCACTTATTCTGTGTTGTTTTGTTGATGAGCACCAAATTTATAAAGAACTTGTAAATCTCAACACCAGGAAGACAAACAATCCAATCCAAAAATGGGCAAAAGAGATGAATAGACACTTCTCCAAAGAGGACATACAGATGGCCAATAGGCATATGAAAAAATACTCAACATCACTGATCATTAGAGAAATGCAAATTAAAACCACAATGAGATATCACCTCATACCAGTCAGAATGGTGCTTCCTTTTGTTTTGAACTGATTGACCTGCTCACACCAGCCGTAGAATGACACCAGCTTCGGGAAGTCCAGCTGAGGACTCAGGAGGAGACAGATGGGACCTGGGCAAGTGGCCGGTGTTAGAGTTGCTCTGGGAGATGGAATGTTCATGCGTCTGATGTGAGGATCTAGGTCCAGGCAGCTGGAGTCCTTGTCCCGCAGTTTATCCTGCAAGCGTCACAATAACTTAGCCTCTGTGAGCCCTGGCGCTCTGATCAGTAGGACAAGGGAGGAAGAACATGCCTTCTCAGGTCTCCTGCGTGCTCAGGCTCTCTCATTTTAAGTCTTTTTAGCTAAACTGGGATTATACAGGAAAACCAACCAACGGCGGTGGTGAAAATAGAAACACCCCTTTCTACGTCAACTGTAGGAAAGACGTATTGTAAAGAACGGCATGAAGGGTCAGCTGTCAAGGTGCCAGTGTCCAGGGAAGAGGGAGATCTTGCTCTGGACACCGAAGCACATTCACACTTCATCAGAAGGGCCAACCACTGAGTACGATGACCCTGTAAGATGCTCACGTCCCAGATGCTCACAGTGGTGGTTCGGTTACCATCTCTGCTACGGAGAAGGTAGTCCCAGTGAGCGTCTACCTTATTGATAAGGGATAGGTCACTCCAGCCCAGCACACTCTTCACAGACCCCTGTCTGGCTTCTCGGGAAGTCATTGATGAATCCTTGATATCTCTACAGGAAATGTGCATTAGCCAGTCTTTGATAGTCTAGTTGATGAAACCACTTCACTCTGTTTTAATCCCTCTGTGCTCTTTTGTTCAACATTATTCAGTAGCCCTAAAACTCAAGCATAGTAGCAAGCAATCCAACCGAGGCCCCCCGATCAGCCACGGTAGCGTGTGTGCGTGTGCGTGCCCATGTCGCGCAAGCGTCAGGAGGCTATTCCGAGAGCCAGCCACCAGAGGGAGGTGCTGGTCCTGAACGAAAAGGGGTGCAATTCGCAGCACGGGAGTATTGCAGAGTTGGAAGAATTTTCAAGCCTGTGGAAGTAGAAAAGGAAAATTAAGTTTTGATTGGAGCTTTGATCACCTTGGAAAAGCAGGCAAATCTTGAGCCCTCATGAGGTGTAGACGATGAAAGCCGGGTGGCCCAGGGAACGAGGCTCAGGAGAAGGACTGCAGGGCTTCTCCCTGGCTCCTCCACAGTCGGCTGGAGAACCAAGTCTTCCTCAAAGGCAAAGGTCCCTGGACACCCCCCTGAGGCTGCTCTCTGCCTTTCTTTCTCTCTTGGTCCCTCCCTGGGTTCCTTCCTGTCTTACTGTCAAGCTTCTCAGGAGCGTGGCTCCTACCTCCCCCCACACCCCTCAATTTATGCCATCGCCCCATGTCACCTGGCTTTTCTCTTCACTTCCTACATTAGTGCTCAGACGAGTCATTCTCTGCATTTCGTGGGACAGGTAAATGTCCCTACTCCATTGACACCGGGACTGACCGAGTGACTTGTTTAGCCAATGGGATGTGAGCAGGTCTGGCTCCACGGAGCTTGAAACATGCTTACACACATGTGCTCGGGCCTCTGTCCTCGGGTGCCTGCCCTGACCGGGAGACTGTCACGGGCTAGCTCAGTGGCTCCATGCAGAAACCCGGACCAGCTGAGCGCCAGCCCACCTGCAGATATGTGACGTGAATGAAGGTTTACCGTGTCGCGGTGCTGTTGGCTGTGTGGTTGTTTGCTGTGCAGTGTTATTGGGGCTCTGTTAACTGGCATACCCGAGCCTCTGTTCCAATAGGCCCTGCTTGTAATTGTCTTCTTTCTTCTCAGCTCCAACTGCTCCTTCATGCTCTGTACTCTGCTGTTCTGAGCGTGCCTTTGTCAGCACCGCCTTCTCTTACTCAACGACTCTCAGGGGCTCCATACCCATCGTGTGACCCTCCCTCCATAGCTGGTCAGTGAGGGCCCAGCATGATATGGCTCAGTCTCCACTTCAACATACTATTTTTTTTTTTTTAGGTGAGAGGAGGGGAGATAGTGAGGTAAACTCCCGCATGCACCCCTACCCGGATCCACCCGGCAACCCCATCTGGGGCTGATGCTCAAATACTGAGCTATTTTGAGCTCTTGAGGCCGATGTGCTTCTATGGAGCTATCCTAAGTGCCCAGGGCCACACTGAAACAACTGAACCCCTGGCCAGGCAGGAAGGAAAGAGGGACAGAAGCAGATGGTCGCTTCTCCTGTGTGCCCTGGCCGGGGATCGAACCCTAGACATCCACACACTGGGCTGACACTCTGTCCCCTGAGCCACCAGCCAGGACCTCAACACAGTCTTTTCCTGCCCGAGGGCTACAGGCAAACCAGCGCTGCCACACCCCGAACACGCCCAGCGTCTCTGCCTGCTTGACCTCTCCTCCTGTGTCCCATTCGCTCGGATGCCATACTGGGTGTCAAATCCTACCACCCTAAAACTCTCTCATGATGAATCCTCGGCTCCATCTCTCCACGAATTCTTGGCCATTCCTCCAACGCCATGTGTATTACAACCTTTTCCTTTTTTATTTGTGGCACTTATTTTTTTGTATACTTGTCTTTCTCTTGTTTCTCCATCATGCCCACTTTATCCCCCTCCCCCCCAAAAAAAAACTCTGATAAACTTGATGATAAGCTCTTTTTTGTGTCTCTTCTCTCATTCAAGTCAGTGCACTACAAAGTAGAATCTCAACTTTTATTTGGATTGAGTTAAAAAAAATAAGTTGTATTTCCCCAATATCTAAAAAATTATTACCTGCCATCATATAATGGAATTTTAAATTTTGTGTGTGTGTTGTGGGGAAGGTACTGTGAGTTCTGAGTGAATAATTCTGTGTCTGGGATACGTTAGGAGAGGCTCAGCCTGTCAGAGGTGCGCGGGAAGTCTCAGGGGTCCCGTGAGCTGGGCAGCAAGAGGGCGCGACTCGGAGGGCTATTGAGAGAATGGCTTTGTCCACTCTGCCATGTTCCTCTGGACCAGCGCTTACCCCAGCGATGGGAGCAGCAGTTGGTATAAAATGAGAAACCACCTACAGGTCAACTGTGTTTGTTCATATGGTCAATTGTTTGTCCATTGCAACTTTAGTCTGGAAGTGTGGCTGCTTTGCAGTTTTAATCCAAATGTTCTGAGACCCCAAAGATTCCACGAAAACTCTAAGCTCATGGTGTATTTTAGCGTAGTCGTATGCCATGCCTTACCGCGTTCCTTGGGACTGCCAAAGCAGAAAGTTTTACCCAGAACGAGGAGTCTTGGGAACGTAACTTGGAGTTCTTTTCAACGTAGTTGTTAGAATAGCCAAGATTCAATCACTTGTCCCTGGAAAATCTAAACCGCTTGGTCTTTCACGAACTGAGAAATGTCTTTTGTAGGATTTGGCTAAGTCATTTGGGCTGTTAGGAATGTCTGGAACATTTTCAGCACTTCATTTTCTTACCATCGACCTCCTGAACCTATCGTCAAAAATACTACCTAGCCATGGGAGGACTTTAAAATTTCCACCATGCCTTAGAAAATTGGCAAAATCTTAGACAATTAGAGCAAATGGTCCACTTTTTATGAGAGGAAATGGAGGTCACATTGACACTGGGCAGCTGAAATGCCTGACTCGCAGGCGTGCACAGCCCCGCCCTCTCTCAGGACTCACTGCTGCTGGTCCCCGGTGTTTCGATCACGGGAGGGCCCTGCCATGCTGTGCCTGACTCGGCAGCAGGCCGCCCGCAGCCCGAGCAGGGCTTACCAAACCACCGCCACGGGAACAGACAGGTGGATAAGTGAGTGGTTTCATAACTGCTCATGTAGTGGGGCTGCCGCCATGTCAGCTTGGATTCTCAGGCAGAGGATGAAAATGCTCTCTTCTGTTCTGTAGACTTGGCAGCCATTTGCAAGAGAGGAAACCGTCAAGTGGTCGGATCTGTATGTCTCCACGTAGCAATGTTCGGCTTGTGAAATTGTGCTTTCCGGAATGGACCGTGTGACTTTAAGTGGAGTCTCTTTTAAAAATAGCTACACACACACACACACACACACACACACACACACGTGCAAACCCACGTGTCCTCCTGCACACACTTGGGAAGGCATAAATACACTGCTTTACATTTATATTTTCATCGCTATTATTTCTAAATAGGCAATGAAGTTCCAATCCTCGAAATTATAATGGCGAGCACACAAAGACCCACTTTGCTGGCACAGAATTCAATTAACAGATAGCAATCAACCCTGGGTGCCTGTGTGAGGGAGACACATCGGGGCATGTTAATAAGTAATATCTTAAAGCCACAGTGTTTATCAGCCAGCAGCCAGACGTGTGGCACAAGTGTGGGAAGACAGCAGCGCTCGAGGGCATTTAATAATAATAATAATAATAAAAAGAACAGCTCTCGCCATTTAAGGATTCGTGTTTAACCATTCAGCCACATTTTAAAAGACCCCGCCGACTGGCAAGCTTTTCAAACGGAACGACTTCGGTCAGAAAATGCAAGTCGTTATTTTTTTCGGCACATGGTTGAGGGCCTTGGAAGGGGGGAGGTGGGGGTGGGATGGGAGTTTAGGAATAATCTGTGTTTGTATTTCTCAATGTTTTCCCTCGTAGTTCGCTGACCTTTGAGCCGCGTTCGTGCGCATCTGCTGGGTGAATCAGAGCTTTCTCTGAGGAAGCATCCAGAAGGCATATTCCTTAATACAAAAAATAGCCAGAGGACTGGCTCTCTGTAAAACAACGTTTTAATTTTTTCCCTGAGCAGCAGCTTAGAATGGCTAATAGCTGCATTGTTCTTGAATTTTAGTTAAAGATGAAGAGTGGGTGCTCAGATACTGGAGGCTGTTTTATTTATTTATTTTTTCATCTATGGGGAGCTATTTCTATACTAAGTCAAAGACATTCTTTAAGTGCCTTTTGAGAGACTTTGTATTGAGCATAAGCGAAGAACAAAGAAAGGTTAAGATCAGATGCAGAAGGGGATATAGCCTTCCAGGAGGTGGGTGAGAATTTGTCAAAAGAACGTGACCCCTGGTATTGGACCAAAGGGAAGATTGTCTTGTAAATTAGAAGCCATGTTCATGATCGCCAAGATTAACACCCTCATCACACAGACGTGATTCAAGAGCGACGGCTCTGTTGGCATCTGGGTCATGCAGTTTGCCTGGAGGTGGCGGGTCGCCTTGGCTATAGCAGATGGCTTTGCTGCCTGTGGGGCTATCTTCTGCGTTTGGGTCCTTGAATCAATCAATCCTTCTGTACAGCTCTTAGCTCTTCGCAGTGGAGGGCGAAGGCAGGAGAGGACAGACGGGAAGAAAAAGAGCGCTTCGCTGTCGGTGCAGCTGAGGGAAGCATGAATACATTCTACTTTAATTGTATTTTTCAAGAACTTGGGTCTTTTTCAATAGTTCTCCTCTGAGATTCAAGCTTTTAGTTATTTATTTTTCTTTTTAAGTAAGAAAATTAAAACAACAGCCTGTAAAAGTTGATCTAGAGTTCAAACATTTCATACTTTTAAGCTACGGAAATTTTAAGCATTTTTTTTTTTTTTTTTTTTTAGCAGTAGGGACACTGGACAATTGTTTGGGATTTCAACCCTTAGCTGACCAGGAGCCAAATTCTGAGAGTCAAAGCTCTGAGATTTGCCCTCTGTTGTTTGGTGGCCACTTCCTCGCTGGAAGGGTCTAATTATTGTCCTGAGAGATTTCCCTGTCTACAAAGTAACCTCACTTGAAAAGAATCTTCTCTGAAAGAAAGGGTTGGCTCCCCGGGGGAGACCCTCTGTGTGGTGCCAACATCTTATCCCCACATCTTACCCGGAGTGTTGTGGTTTTCTCCTCTGTCAAGTTGTTGTGGCTGCAGGAACCCACACTCACTTCCCTGACGGCTAGGAGGACCCACTGTGGCCAAGTGGAGACAATGGATTACGCTTAGTCCAAAATTTGTACAGTCTCTTAAACTGACCATTTACAAGGCAACACAGAATAAGGCAGTCGGGAGCGTGAAAGTATTTTAGAGCTTCAACGGGTGAACTTGGGTGTTTATGTTTGAGATGGGTATTTAGAAATTTTATAGAAAATGGACAAATGTCTCTGCAGATTCTTTTCTAGTTCCTCAATGTCTAGAAGTTTACTTATGTCAAGAAATGAGCATTCCTCACAAGTCTTGTTACAATGGAAGAAGAAAAAAACCTCCTATAACCCGTGAAAAACATAACTGATGTGGTCTTTTAAATACTTGCACATGATGGGCTAGGTTATGAAAAATAGCATTTTATAGAAAAATAAGTTTTTAGTTCAAAATTTCTCTGTTTGAGGAAAAATAACATTTTCAGATTTAATGTTGCACCTCATTACTGAAGACTTCTATTGGTTGTGCTAGAAGTTTTATGTATGATTTTATATATTTCTGTATGTGCTTGGATTAAACTGTTAACATACAGCTCTAAATGAATCAGTCTTAAGATAATGAATTATAGTTACCACCCCCACCCACACACACATAGACACACACAGTCCTGTAATTGGTCAGATCAATAATCCACTGTTCTGCCTTAGAGATGGCACCAACATTATTTTAAATATAAAAAATATGGTTGACTAAGATAACCTACATCTCAAATTTTTTTTTAGAGTCAATTACAATGATCTATTCAAAAATGTTTGGATGCCTCTGATGATAGGACTTGTGGAGGATATAGGGAAGACAAGCAGATGAGGTCCTGAACTTGAGTTATCATTTCGCCAGAGTCATAGAATGAACATCCCTGGTCAAATATTACACATCTGGGCCCTGGCTGGTTGGCTCAGTGGTAGAGCGTCAGCCTGGCGTGCAGAAGTCCCGGGTTCGATTCCCAGCCAGGGCACACAGGAGAAGCGCCCATCTGCTTCTCCACCCCTCCCCCTCTCCTTCCTCTCTGTCTCTCTCTTCCCCTCCCGCAGCCAAGGCTCCATTGGAGCAAAGATGTCCCGGGCGCTGGGGATGGCTCCTTGGCCTCTGCCCCAGGCGCTAGAGTGGCTCTGGTCGCAACAGAGCGATGCCCCAGAGGGGCAGAGCATCGCCCCCTGGTGGGCAGAGCGTCACCCCCTGGTGGGTGTGCCGGGTGGATCCCGGTCGGGCGCATGTGGGAGTCTGTCTGACTGTCTCCCTGTTTCCAGCTTCAGAAAAATTAAAAAAATATATATTATACATCTGGAGATAACGTATAATAAAGTTCTAACCTGTCTGCACTGAGCTCTCAGTTCCATGGTCGCTCTGCAGAGCAAGGGGTCCTGACCTGGCCCACTGAGGCAGTGCAGACATAGGTGTCTGTCTTACTTTCTCCTCTATTAGACATTTATATTATATATATATATATATATGCATTTATGCAAATTTCTCTTTACTCTTTAAAAAGTCAACACTATTTCTAATTCTTAGGCTATTGAGTTTGTAAAAGCAGGGCCTACTTTGACCTCACTTGCTCCTTCAGGTTTCCAGGGGTGTTCACTAATTCTACGATGCTCAAGTGGAGATGATTGGATGGCTGAGTGACTCCCTCCCTCCGGGTATTTCAAGATTGTCGGGACCTTGTTTTCTCCACGAGTCCAGGTGCAGTGGACAGCTGACCCGCGAAGGAGGCTTCTGAACAGGATTTGCACCATGGCTTCCGCGGGGGGCTGTGGCTGCGGGTACTCTTGCTTGAGCCCCAGGGTTGGGATGGAGAGGAAGGAAGGACGCTCTGCACTCGAGTTCCATACTGGGAGCTCTATGAAGATGGGCTGATGGGGCATCAAGAAGGAAAAGAGGGATTATGAAGTCACAAGCATAAAAGTGACAGTGGAGGTGGGTTTTCTAGAAGAAATGGGTGGGACGGGACGGAGACCAGTAAGAACGGTTCCTCGTCCCAGTGAAAGAGGAGAAGAGCCCACAATGACGTCAGAGGGACTGTGGGAAGGACGTGCAGAGCTACCCGCGAGTGAGATCATGAGAAGGAACTTCGAGGAGCATGGCAGCCGCCGCGGAGAGTGAGGTCTCAGGGGAGTTCGGAACGTGCGTGCGGACAGGAGTGGCAGGGAGTCAAACCCCAGAAACTAACTGAGGATTTGGCAGTTACAAGGTCAGTAGTGGTTTTCCAGATACCTGCTTCTGTAAAATGTGGGGGAGGTGGTTGGGAAGTAAGGGTCAGGGTGTTTTTTTTTTTTAAATTAATTTTCAAAGAAGTTTGGTTTTGAAAGAAAAATAGAAATTGGGGGTGGAGTGGGGTGGGTAGCAGGATCCCAAGAAATTCTTTTTTCAAATTAGAGTGAAGCCTATTTGTGGGCAGGAGAGAAGATACAGAATGAGGGTGAAGGAGTGTCTGGAATACCTCCAGGAGCAAGGTCCTGGAGACAGCAGTGAGGTTGGGGCCTGGGCCCTGTCCAGGAGGGAGTCACCTCTGCTCTGTGGATAGTGAGATGGGCCTCTCATTGAGCGTGTCTGAGCCGCTGCATCCTGCTCTGTACACTGGTCATAAAAGTACCCACTCTGCAAAACCATAATGACCATTCGCTACAGATCTATGCAATGTGCCCAGTGAGAGTCTGAGCAGCAGACACGTGATCAGTGACAAGCACGAGGACAATGGCAATAACGGTAAAAATCTCCGTGGGAAAGGGTGGGGGACGGCTCCCGAAACAGTGTGTGCTCAAAACCGTGCCTTGACCCCCGTGGAATTACAAAGCCATTGTTAGGCCCAGAAAGAGCTCATGTAGGATGTGACATGGTATCCCTCTCGTTTTCTCTTTCTACTTACTATTATTACTGAGGGTTAATGTCCTGGACCCTGGGCATCCTTCTGAGGAGTTTGTGGAGTCAGGACCTGGCCCTTGAGTGGCACACGCGGGCCAGGACTTAGGGCAGGCGTCCCCGTGAATGGAAGCAACGCTGGGGACCAGAGTGTGCTCTGAGCGGTTTCCCATCCGAACAGAATGAGCTGAGAGAGGAGGGTGCTCGGACAAAGGGCAGCAATCAGAGGTCACTCCGGGGAAATGAGAACGGTCCAGTGACCTTTCCATAGAGCCCGTGCTAGAGATGTGACCCACAGGTGAAGGGAGCTGTCCCGGGTGCTGAACCAGGCTGAACCCGCTTGGCTACCCGGCTCCATGTGTCTGCACTCAGGCATGCTGAGACAAGCGTTAGGATAGACAGTCCTTGCAGAAGAGACGCTCTTGCCATAGGACTGATAGCACACAAATCACAACAACAACAACAACAAAGAAAGCCTAGTTATT
Source organism: Saccopteryx bilineata (assembly GCF_036850765.1). Classification (NCBI taxonomy): domain Eukaryota; kingdom Metazoa; phylum Chordata; class Mammalia; order Chiroptera; family Emballonuridae; genus Saccopteryx; species Saccopteryx bilineata. Next base: position 55,476,059 of record NC_089501.1, read on the forward strand.
GGAGAACGATTTGCAGGCGCTGGGCCATGTGTGATCACTCGTCTCGCGTTCCCAACGTGGGGAAGGTGGGCTTTCTTCCACCGTGTCTGTGAGGAAGGCCAGTGTGGCGTGGGTGCCAATTCAAGGGCCCGGGCTCCAAATGTGGCATCTTTGTTCTCTGAGGCAGTCACCACGGCGGTCATGGGCATGTGGCCTTATCATTAAATTGGACTCTGGGAAGAAATAGCCTCATGGATTTCTTTATTTTAAAAAACAGCTGAAATCTTTCCAGGGAGAAATTTCCCATTTCTTCAGTGTGCCGCCGGAGTCAGATGCTTGTCAAGGAAAATTTATTCATTAAAAATAACAAACCAACACCCCCAAAACAAACAAACAAACAAACAAAACACAATCTCTCCAATTAAACCACAGATTTTATCAATTATGCACCCTGTCCTCTGGACATACATTTTATGGTTGGATGTTCCTTACCATTTCTGAGCAAAGCCCCTTATTGTGCAGTGGAGGATGTGGAGGTTGTGGTTTCCGGCTGTGACACTCTTGTTCACCAGCTGCTGCTAGAAGTAAAAGCCAGACTGAATTTAGAACCCTTCTTCCAGATTCACATTTACCCACTTCCATTTTGTTGGTGGTGGTTGGGTGTGTGGAGGCAGTGTCAGCCTCCTTCTGACTGTCAAACGTGGTCCAGTCAGTCATGGTGGCAAAAAAAGCCTGTGGTTGACCTGGCCTGTTTGCTCAGTGGTAGAGCATCAGCCCAGTGTGTGAAGTCCCAGGTTCGATTCCCGGCCAGGGCACACAGGAGAAGCGCCCATTTGCTTCTCCACCCCTCCCCCTCTCCTTCCTCTCTCTCTCTCTCTTCCCCTCCCGCAGCCAAGGCTCCATTGGAGCAAAGTTGGCCTGGGTGCTGAGGATGGCTCTGTGGCCTCTGCCTCAGGCACTAGAATGGCTCTGGTTGCAGCAGAGCAACACCCTAGATGTGCAGCAGAACATCACCCCCAGGGGGCATGCTGGGTGGATCCCGGTTTGGCGCATGTGGGAATCTGTCTGTCTGCCTCCCCCTACCCCCACTTCTCACTTTGGAAAAGTACAAAAAAAAAAAAAAAAAAAAAAAAAAAAAAAAGCCTGTGGCAAGAACCAAAGCCCAGAACAACACAACAACAGGGCACGCATAGCGCAGAGAGAGGATGGCAGCAGTGTGGCGTGTGCGCATCCATCGTGACCTCGGCCCCAGAGAAGGCAGTCAGTGACGGGGAAGACCATCCTGTCCTGCTTGGCCTTTGGCACACAGAGGACATCCTCTCAGGGTGCACGCTCCTGCCCAGCTCAGGCACCAGGTCTCCGGTCGGACTTCCCTTATTTGCCCGGAAGTTCAGGGTTCCTGCCCCCGGAGCCCTCACGGCTCTTGGCTCATGTCTCCAAAAGCAGTTACTATGTGGAGCTGGCTGTTCTCTTCTCTGTCCCCACCGATGGCCTCTCTCCATGAGGAAGAGGCTGGCCACCCACCCCTGTGGTCACAGTGCGTCCTATAAACAGTTAATCTGGAAGAGTCATATATTATTAGCAGGTCAACACACAGATTTTTGTCCTCACTTTATTTCCAGATTATGCAATTCAATTCTAGAACCACTCCTGTCTGCAGCACTAAGAGGTGACCTCGGGGTGTACAGGGGTAATGCGTTTTTCCTAGAACCAGGTATTCTTTGCTTTTTTACAGGAGTCTTTTAATTGGACCTTTGGAAATTCCTAGCTGAATTATTCCTTAACATCACCTCTCAAATCCTCGTTAAGCATTGCCTACCTGGATAACTAATGAATAGACCTATTTACTGCCATTGGGCCAAGGTCCAGTCAAGAGAATCGCTGTATGCCTTCACCATCTCAGGTGGGTACTCGCCTCTCCATCGCTATTTGTGAAAGGGGGTTGAGGTCCAGAAGTTCCTCCAGCCTCAGGTGGCCAAAGGCTGTACCTGGCCCACCGGGTCCTGGCAAGGGAGTGAACATCTTCCTGCTGCAACAATGTAGAAACTTCCAGAAACCATCATGACCCTCCCCCCCCAACTGAGCCAGGAGGACAGACCTCAGTGTGACGACTGGCTCCCGGGGGATAGCAGGGGGTCTCCTGCGGAGGAGGCAGAGACCCCAGGGACATCTGCAGCTTCTGTGGCGAAGATTCAGAAGTTCCTGCGATAGAACCCCCCAAAGACCACCCCAAAATATCCCTCTGTGATTCCCAGATCAGAATGACCCACACGCTCTTCTCTTCCCACACCACTCTCGGCGTGGACAACCACACTCAGAGTCCTCTCGGCTCCATAGCCAAATGCCACTGCCTCCTCTTTCTCAAGCCTTTGCCTGGTCTGGATGCCCAACCCTTCCGCTAGTGGCTGTGCGATTAGTTATAAACTCACCCTTGCTCAAAGTACATGGACATGGGACCTTCCCATCACGGGCACTGCTTGTCCATCTCTTGCTGGCTCCGTCTGTCCCGGCCACTGGAGTCCTCCATGAAGGGTGAGTGTTTACAGGGCAGCATTGGCGTTGCCGTGCTGAGCCCTGTGTTTGTTCCTGCGGGTCAGTGACCTCAAGCCGGGGCTGCCCGCTTAGTCACGGCTGTGCAAAGGCACGCAGAGCACGCCTGCCGGGCAGGGAGTGCACACCTACAGCGATGCTCTTCCTGCGTGGCGGGGGCGGACGCCCCACGCACAGCAGCATCTCGTTACCGATGTGCGCCCCACCTTGCTCCTAGCGCACTGGAGGCACCTCTTGGAGCAACAAACAGCAATGAGGGAGAAGGACCATGCTACACGGCTTTTGACGTGGCCGGAGGACAGGTCAGTGACAAACCTTTGCGTAACTGGCTGTTTCCAGCTACTTTTGTCTCAGCCTAAACCCATCATTTCCCTGCGCTGGTGGCCTTTCTGAGGTCTTTGTTCTCTTTTCACAGGCCTCCCGATACTGACCACACCATTCTCAGTGCTTAGCCAGCACGCTCCCTGGAAGCCTCCAGACGACCCCGTGACACGCATGGCGGGCAGGGCCGGTGCCTCCGTTTTGAAGTCGAGAAGCTGAGAATCAGACACGCGTGCTCTTTGCAGGGGTCACGCAGAGAGTGTGAAAACGAGAAGGGACCCTTCCTGCTGACCTGTCCCATTGCATACATCGCCCCAGAGGAGCACCCCCGGAGGTGAGCGACATTTCAACGGAGGTGGCAAGAATCTCTGTAGGGGCCACGGGAGAACGGCAAACCTCCCCGCTGGGAGTTTCAGGATTCGCTGAGTGAGCTCGACAGAGCAAACTCTCTGTCATCTCTAGGAGGGATAACAGTGACCTGTGATGCCAATTAAATCCGAGAGATGGTCTTCAGGGCAAGCTGCAGACCTCTCTTTGAAGGTAGGCGACCTTGTGCTTTGCAGCAGGGTGGACTATGCTAATAGAGGAAAGAGAAAGCCGCCACCTTGTGAATCCAAAACTTCTGTTTTAGACGAGCAAATGGCAGTTCGGGGAATTCTGATGACAGTTTTCTGGGCTTGGTGAGTATTGCTCGTCAGTGAAATGCTCCGCCGTCCGTTTATTGGGTTTAAGTGGAATATTCCAGAATGTCCGCTGCTTTTTCAAAGACCGTAATTACATTGGACTCTCAAAAGAAACGGGCTTTTGTTGAGTATGGCTGTTACACACACACAAAAAGAATTTGGATGGTTTGCTTTTATCCCGTGGGAAAGAGAGCCGCAGTTCTAGTTCCTGTCAGCACGCTGAGGGACGGATGTATCGCCTGGTAACAATGTGTGATGTACAGGAGAAACAATGTTATACCAAAGACATTCAGGCTCCGAAAAACCTTTTGTTTTAGGTATTGGGGAGGCAGATATTGTTGTATTTTCTTGAGGGATAATTTAAATGATAATTTTGAGTACTGAGGACATTGGGGGCCCATTTATTGATAATGTTAATAAAATAGTTTTTTTTTTAAGTTTCCTGATTTTTTTTTTTTTGCTCATGACAGCTCAATCAGCCTTCCTAATTATTATTATGTTTGTTTGTTTCAAGAAGGAAGGGTGTAGCCTCGTCCATACCCGACTACTGTAACAATATTACCATTGTTGAATAATGCAGTATTTTGGGTCTCACGGGTACATCATGCTTCCTTTAGGGAAAATGCACATTTGTTTCCTAGGCTGCTCGGACAATAAAATCAGCACATCGAGTGAGTGACCCTCCTGGTCCTGCCTCCCATCCCCCGAGGAAGTGCCATCTCTGTGTTCTACGGACTCTCTGCCACAGACAACGGCTCCCTGGTTCAGTAACGCCGACGGGAGGGCTTGAGAAGGGGGGGGGGAGAACGAGAACAGGACGAGGGGGTTCTGCCGATCAAGGCGTTCCGTCCTCGGCGGGCACGGGGTGCGGCCGCGCCTGGCCATCGTTTCTATTGGGTCCACGCCGTCGTCCTCTGTCCTCCGACCTCCGGGCCGCGGCTGCTCCCTGCGGCAGAGTCCTGCCCTGGGAACACACAGGAGCCTTCCAGTCCTGTGCTGGTGATGTCACCGGCCTTGCCCGGCAAAGCCCTGTGATGAATGGCGTCTTTGTAACCGCCTGCGAGGCGTTTAAGATGCTAGGAGGACCGCATTGCCAAAGAATGTCTTTAGAGAGAGGAAAATAAAATGACCAATAAAAAAAATAAAAATAAAAGGGATCTTCACAAGGTCCTATTGTATCTCTTAGAAAGAAGCGCTGACGGCATTGAGGTCTAACTCCGAAGGCCCGGGAGAGGTGCCCAGCGCCCTCCCCCGCCCCTCCCCTCGCCTGGGAGCCGAGGCTGGGACTCCTGCCCAAAGGAATGAATCCACTTCCCAGTGGAGGGAGGAACCGGTCACCCACAGCTGTGAGCCTCAGGTCCCCCGGGACTGGAGTTTCAAACACAGCCAGGAGAGTCTCCGAAGTTATTTGATTGGGGAACGGGGGATAATAAATTGATAATATGTGATGTGTAGATTAGCCTTGGAGGCGGGGTGGGGGGGTGGGAAGAAGCACTCATGTTGAATATCATTCATCTTCCTTTTTATCTAGTCCCTTCGAGCTTAAATGGAATCAAGTGAGGACGGAGTCCGGCTGGAGGCGGCCTTGGGGGTGGGGGTTTCACACACCAAACTGGCAAACTCCTCTGGGGCCGCTCTCCGCTCGGCACTTAGCTAGTCGATAGTCAGTGAAGAATAAAAGTGGAGTGCCCATTGTTAAAAAATCTGCCTGGAGTCATCGCGCTGTTTGCCAAGGCAACACACCCCCTGAGATCTACTTCTCATCTCCAGAGCCCTACTTTTTCAACCTGCTTGCGGTGTTTCCTCTCTCTGCCTCAAACCTGCAGCCCTCAGGTGAGGCGTTTCCACGCCAGACTCGGCAGACTGAGTCAGAAGGCACATCCGGCCAGGCGGAGAGAGATCTGCTCGGCCCAGTGGGGGAGTTCACCAAGGAACGCTTCCCAAGAGCTGGGCAATTATCATGTGACCTTCGACAGCAGAGAGAGGGACGAGCCATTTGAAATTACATCCAAAGTAGGATTTCGGAATCGGAAGGTCACAAAGCAATTTCTGCCGTTCGGGCACATCTATGGGACGTCATTATTGCATTGTGTGTCACCCCAACCTTCTGGTGACGCCGGTGGGCTCCGTCAGTTCTTCCAAGTCCTCCGTCAATGATGAGGCCACGGAGCGTGGTGTTTACTGTGCGGAATGAGGAACCGGAACCGGTCCCCTGGGCTTGCGTCCCAGCTCCGTCCCTCACCGTCCACGTGAACTGGGGCACGTGCTTGACCTCCGTGAGCCTCGGGTTCGTACCTGTAAAGGGGGGTGTGTGGTAACAACTGACACACAGTCCGGTCATGGGCAGGATCGAGTGACCCGGTGGATGTGCATTGTCGCGGGAATGCTGGCTGGGGCGGAGGAAGCGCTGGGTCAGGGGTCGCGGCTGCGGCGTGGGTCAGGGGTCGCGGCTGCGGCGTGGGCTCTGACGCTGAGCACACTCGGGTCCGGGCCTCTGCAACGCCTGAGAGGAAGTCGTCGCTTTTAAGCGGCTCCCGTTGCCGTCAGGGAGGAAGGCAGGCCCACGGTGAGGAAATGAACAACGTCAGAAGTGTCACCAGAGGACTCCCGGTGAGACCCGGCGTGGGGAAATGGCACCTGGGAAGGTCAACGGGGACGTCCTGGACGCCAGCCCCGCGTGGGCGCAGAAAGCCGCGGGGGCCCTTCTGTGGTTAACACGGGTTGGGGAAAAGAGGCGGTCCTTATTCAAGAACAGTTGATAAATTGGAGGGAAGAGACAAATGAATGAAAAAGCAAGTAGGTGAACGGACTTGTGTCCTGACACGCGCGAGTGTAAGCAGAGACAAGGGGCGGAGCTCCCTGGCTGCATTCCGGGGGAATTCCTATCTGCGATCATGGTTAGCGCCAACACGTTTACCTCTGATCCACCCTAGGTCAGACGTTCAGAGACGGAATAGGTATCAGAGATTATTTCAGCCCTGGCCGGTTGGCTCAGTGGTAGAGCGTTGGCCTGGCGTGCAGAGGTCCCAGGTTCGATTCCCGGCCAGGGCACACAGGAGAAGCACCCATCTGCTTCTCCACCCGCACCCTTCCTCTCTGTCTCTCTCTTCCCCTCCCGCAGCTGAGGCTCCATTGGAGCAAAGATGGCCCGGGCGCTGGGGATGGCTCCTTGGCCTCTGCCCCAGGCGCTAGAGTGGCTCTGGTTGCAACAGAGCGACACCCCGGAGGGGCAGAGCATCACCCCCTGGTGGGCAGAGCGTCACCCCTGGTGGGCGTGCTGGGTGGATCCTGGTTGGGCGCATGCGGGAGTCTGACTGTCTCTCCCCGTTTCCAGCTTCAGAAAAATACAAAAAAAAAAAAAAAAAAGAAAGAAAGATTATTTCAACCAAAACGAAGGCCTTACCAAAGTCTTAAGATCAAAGAATTCATTGTTAGGACCAGATCAATGGTTCTCTTCCTTGCAGGATGTGATCTCTTTCTGGAAGCATCTCTGCCATAAATAACCCCCCCTTCCATTGGATAAATGAGGTGCTATGGGTCAGGAAGGTTACAAAAGGAAAGAAAAGCAAAAAAAAAAAAGGCACTGGTTGGAGGGAGGGCAAGATGCTCTAACGGAGAATGCTGCAAAGGGACTTCCAGAAACAGTCGTTAGGAGGCCACTCTCTGAAATGACACTCATGAATCACTCACAATGGCTTGCTTTTATGAGTAATGGACAGACTGTATCTTCTCTGTTCCCTTCTTAGAACCGTGCGTTGGGCTGACTCACATTCCGGGAAGGATCAATGGGACAGACCCACCCCTGACCTTCCGGCTTCCATTCTAAGGAAGGGTGCCGGGTCTCCACGCTGGTGGCGGAGTTGTGGAATGTCTGGCCATACATTTCGAGAAGCCCTTTGAGTTCTGCGGATCTATGGGAAGCTTCCCGGGGCGGGGAGCGGGCGCGTGGGAGGACAGGACCGACGCTCGTGGGTGCAGCAGAGCAAGTCGGGCAGTGGGACTTCCCTCTGGCACCCGGGTTGGGTTTGGACGCCGCAAGCCAAGAGTTTTCAAGGCGAGAGTCAGACCACCCCGGGGAGCAGCAGCTGTGTCTGCTCCACGTGGGGAGTGGTCTCCACTCTAGAAAAACCTCCAGGCACCGTGGAGGCTCAGCAGGGTCACCACCTCATTGGGGGCTAAGAGGGGCATGAATCAAACCAGACAGATGTGACTCTCACCTCCCATACATCGTTATCATCGCATAAGAGAAAATACATTTTCACACTAAAGAGGGATGAGACGGTTCCTTAAAAACAAAGGAGACAATATATCATATTATGACCACATTTAGCTTTAAGTGAAAGACTCTCCATTCTGTCATTGTTTTTCTCGCCTCACCGCAAGCCGATGCCTACTTGGGCAAGAATCACCAGTGGTTCCCGAAACAGTCATTGCGTCTGATGTCAGCACCCCTTGTTTTCACACTGGGAATGAGCCTCTGCTTCCCCAGCCTACCTGTGTCAACAGTCACTCTGCACAGCCGACAGCCACCCCTGGGGACGATGACACCATCACTCCCCGGACAACTGTGTCTCTCTTCCTTCTCCTCCTCCTTCTCAGAGAACATTGCTGTGTGCTCACGCTGTTGCTGAGTCTTGGAGACAGATTGTCCTGCTCTGCCGCTGGCACGCTCTGCTGGCCGTGGGTCCCCAGCAGGGGCGGGACTCGTCACGGCGGCGGTCCGTGATGGCTCCCAGGGCCCCCATCTGCGAGTGCTGTGCCAGCGCCAGAGCCCAGCTGCTCCGCACACTCCTCCCAACTTCGCTCCCGACGGCGCACTTGGCACAAGACGCGTGCCCGCCAGCGTGTCTGACCTCCACCAGCAGGTCCGTGGCCGTGGGATTTTTTTTTATTTTTGTCGCCATCTGCACGTGGCTTTGGAGCGTGTCATGAGCCTACAGGATCCGTTCAGATTCTCTGTTGCCTTTTATGACGGTTGTGAAGGTATGAAATGGAACTCCTCCTTCTGTTCCCGTGCCATTATTTTCCTCTCGGTCCTTTGTGAATTACTTAAATTATATCTTCAACTTCTCACTTGGCTCCCGGATTAGAGGGATATTGGTGTTGAAACGAAAGTTTGAAATTCGATTGACTTGTTACCTAGGGGACCAGGACCCCTACCTGTCATCTCCCGCCGTCGGGTCCTAGATCCCACACGTGTGGCCTCTCGCCTGCCGTCAGCAGCCCAGAACGCCCTTGTTTACGAGCGGAAGGGCGGTGTGGGGTGGCAGTGATTACAGGGGAGTGCTCGTGAGCAGCACGTCCAGTGTGAACGGCTGTGACCGATGCTGTCATCTCTGGGCTCTTAGTGTCATCCGTACAATGAGGTCTTTTGTTTAGTTTCTGAAGAGCCTATTCAAGAATGTACTTGACATGTGTGGATAAGTGGATTCCATGGAAATGTAAGTAGTTTTCAGCCTTCGATTCAAAGGAGTCACTGATCCTCGGGGCTTCCACAGTCAGCTGAATTGCAGACAGGTCTATGAAAGGCAGAGCTCACAGCCCCCAGGGACCCCAATCCCACCCTCCGATCTAAAGATGCTTCTCGTAACTTCAAGTCCAAAGAGTGCTCCAGTTGTTGGTCTACATGCATATTCTCAGTTTGCATTTATTTTTCTCTCTCTCTCTCTTCTTCCTGCACTTCTGTCAGACTTGGCTTGCTGTGTGTGGAGTCTGGTTGTTGTGGACGCTCTGGCACAGACCTGACTCCTGAGCTCACAGTTTCCCCTGCAGCCTCTCGGGTGACAGCTCCCCTTTGATTCATTCTGCAGGGCCTGGAGGTGGGGTGGGGTCCCCCCGGCTCTTTTCGGGTCACGATCTGTTTCTCTTCCATAAAACAAACAGGCAGAACCAAGCAGACGAGCCCACCCCCCTCTGTGAGGCACATGCCGTGAGGACATTCCACATGCTCCCCCTCCTCGCTGAAGTCACCTACCGTTCTCCTGGGCAGGGCCGGAGTTGAGCATCTAACCTCGCTCAGTCTCCGCCAACACCCTGATCGTCGCTCCTGGTGGCTTTCCCCTGCAGGTAGAGGGTCACAGACACCCTGCCCACTGTTCCCTGAACCCCTCACGTGCCAGGTAACCCTCCCTTCTCCCTCTGCCGGCTGCTTCCATGACCGTTCGCTTGTACTCGTTATTGCCAATAACCAGTAACCACAGTCCCTTCACAGTCTTTTACTAAAGCACCCTCTGCCCCAAGCTCTTATCTCTCCAGGTCACGTGCTCTGGTATTTCTATACCAACATGAATCTGTCTACACTGAGACCTCTCATGCAGGCATCCGACCCCTGTCCATGCCCGCCCCCCCTGCCCCCCTGTCCCCCACTCCCCTGGTCACCCAGCATAGAGTCCGTGGCCTGTGACTCTGGGCCACCTCCTCAGAGCTAGTGTCCTGCTGTCCCTGCCTTGTCCTCTCCCAGCAAAACCACCATGTTGGTGAAATCCAACCCTATTAACTCTCTGTCCACACCTGACTAGTTCAGTGTGGCCCGGGAACAATGATCTAATGATTCCTGGGGGGGGAGACTGTCTCACTTTTAGCTTCTTATCGCCAACACCAGCGAGCTCTGAGTGCCAGCGGCCATGCCAGGACCTCTCTGCGCTCTGTCCACTCACCTTCTCCACAGACGTCCCTTAGGCACCGTCTCCCCTCTCCTTCCGTGTCCACAGGGCCCCTCCCAATCTCACTCGCAGCTGAGAACTTCCTTCTGTTTACTGAGAGGAAAAGAAAGAAGTCACTTGTAGTATGTTGTTCACGTTTTTATCACAAATCTTTCCGCTCATCATCATACCCTAAGTGCTTGTTTTATCGCCCATGTTTAAAGCTCTGGCCTCAATCCTGGGAGCCGTCCGGGTTCCATCTCTTTCTCTTGTCACCCACGTCCATCCAGAAGATTCAGATTAGCAAACACGACTCTACCTTCAAAACACACGTGGATATTTAACCATCGTCCTCCTGAGGGCGAGTCACGGGAAGGTGGGGCTCCTTGGAAAAGACGACAGAAGGCGGCAGGAGAAGAGGAAGACTGAACATGAGACGGATGGGCTCAGGGACTCCGTAAGGGAAGCCATGGGCTGAGCCCGCGGGAGCTGAGCAGGGCTGGGAGGCGGGGCCACTGAGAGCATCACTCATTCACGGGGCGTCCGGGCCTCAGGGCTGGATCGACAGCAGGGACACACAGGTACTTATAGAGCTGTCCATACGAACAGGAGAGATGCAGACACTCGTGGTACTTGGTGCATTTCTGTGTTTACCTCACTGCTTCTATTTGTGCCCCCCAACAACACGTTTTCTGGGCGAAAGCCGGTGATATCTTAGATCACAAATTTAGAACACGTTCCTCCCCTGTTTAATTTAGTCGCTAGCTTCCCATCCGACCTAAAATAAAACCCAAGGTCCTGACCACGTCCTTCACGTTCTTCATGGTCTGGACCCCAGATGACCCTCTAGTCCATCGTCTCTGTCATTCTCCTCCTCTCTCGCTCCCTTTGAGCCGCGCGGTTTCTAAGACAGACCGAACTCGCCTCCACATCCGGTCTCTGCGCTTGTCCATTTTCTGTCTGCAACAACACCCCTCCCGCGAGCTTTCGCATTTCCCCCTCCTTCTTCTGCTCAGCTCTTAGCTCCTGCGAGAGGAGCACGCATCCCAGCAGCTTCAGTTCTTACCATCTCCGCCCCCTTCCATAGCCCCACAGGCATCATCCTCAGCCTCTCATCGGAATTCCCCCGTCTCTGTCTGCTTGCTCACTATCGCACTGGATTGGCCTCATAGAGTCAGGGACCCAATCCGTGGTGTTCCCCAGCAAGTCCTCAGTATTCTAGCAATGCTGAGTGGAGTATAGCAGGATATAAAAAAGATACGTTGGATTAAAGAATTACTCAGTTTTAAGGTTGACGTGTTGGTTTTCTTTTCTTTGTGAAATCTCAAAAGCCTACTAAAAAGAAGAGCCCTATAATTTAGAAGAAACTTCAAGTTGCCCCCCATTGATGGATGATAGTGTTTACAACCTCATATGTGTGGCAGCTGAAAATTCTCCAAACTTCAGTTCAATCAATGCCTTTCTTCCTCGAAGTGAGGTTTATCGTGCTAACACCTGGGAGGCTGTTCGTCAGTTTACTTGTATATTGATTTTCCAGAAGTCATCGGGAACAATCGGGAACAATATAACTAGTAATCTGTAGTATACTGTTGAATGTATATCAGTTGAACACATGTGTTGCATTTTAGTTTTGAGCTGTCTGTTCCATTTTATTTTGATACATAGCTAGTTTTATGTGATGTAAAATAGCTATGCATTTTACATTTGTACAAAAGACTTCTTAAAATTTAAAAACAATTCTGTTCATGCAAATTTTTTTAATACCTCAATTGAATATGTATTCTCCTTTTTTAAAAAATTCATTGTAGGAGAGACAGAGAGAGAGAGAGAGAGAGAGAGAAGGGGGGAGGAGCAGGAAGCCTCAACTCCCATATGCGCCTTGACCACGCAAGCCCAGGCTTTTAAACCAGCAACCTCAGCATTTCAGGTTGACACTTTATCCACTGCGCCACCTCAGGTCAGACCTCAGTTGAATATGTAGTCAGAGAGATTGAACCAAATTTAACACAGGTTAAAAAACAAACTTTTTTTCAACAAAAGGCCATGGTCTTAAATTCCTTAAATCACTGCAATCTAACAAATTGGCTAAGCCTAGAAAAATCTGAAAACTAATACCCGGTCTGAGTCCTTAGTAAGTGTATGTCAAACCCTTGACCCGGATCCAAGGGTAGACCTCTTTAACACAATCAATACAGGTGCAATCAGATAAGAACATTTCACTGTTTTATTAAAGTGCATCTAATTCAAAACTCAATAACCCTCGTACATCCTTAATCAGGGACGACATCCTGGGAGGTGTTTACAAGAGTGGTCTTAAAATGCCGGCTTTTGGCTGGTTAGCAAGACTGCCTACAAAATAAGCGTTGTAGGGCCTGGCTCGTCTTCGCTTCGCAGAATTCTTTTCATCCGCCTCCCTGTTTTTGACTGTCTCTCCGAAAACAGGAAAGAGTTGTCCCGGCTTTCCCCTGCCCCACGCATTCTCGCAGTGGCGTTGAAAAGCTGGTTTGTGTCCTTGGAGTTGGAGGGGCCCTGGACAGGGTGAGATTTCCCCCCCCCCCGGGAGCCCCTGATGGCACCCCATTCCTCCAACCCTCCCGGCGGTAGCATCTTGGGAGGATTCCGGGGGCTGAGGTCAGCAAGAGGCAATCGTCTTCTTTCCAGAAACAACTTGAATCCAAACAATAGGAATGGAACAAGGCAGAGTGACCCCAACATGCAGGCGGGGGTGGCACTGTTTGTGTAGTCCATGGGGCAGGGCATAAGCTCTGGGGTGATTCTCAGCGCTGCCACAGGGCGGGAGGGACTTCACTGGGAGCCTTCAACTTACCTCCGTCTGTTTACCTGAAGTCTACTGAAAACAGAGCGCTCATCTCTGAGGGCAGCACGTTGTACTGAGCACTTTCTCTCAGCGGGACCCGTCACGGGCTCATTCCTAATCAAGGCCGCCTGTGCTGGGGAGAGAGGGCAGGGAAAGGGATTCAGATCCCGCCTCTGCAGGGCGAGCTCATCCCAGAACCCACTGTCCTGGTGCTGCAGGGCACAGCGCTCGCTCTGCAGATACGGGGTGCTTGTTCTGGTTAGAACGCCTCTGCCCACCGCCACAATGACCTTTTCCAGGGTAAAGAGCAGTGATGGCCGCATTCTTCCCCCGAAAACACGAGAAGTCTTTTGGCCGCTTGTTGATCTACCTTCTCTTCTTTGTGTTTCTCGAACCCTCAGGTGTGTGTGTGAGGGGGTCTGCTTAGAACCACACCTGGTGGTTCGGAGACTTTCTTCTTCCTTCGGGTCTAGGACACCTTTTCTTAGGGTTTTTGTTTGATCATTCTCTCTCTTCTCTCTCCATCTCTCTCTCTCTCTCTCCCTCTCTCTCTCTCTCTCTCTCTTCCCTCTGTAAGCAGAACAATGACTCAGAAGCCTTTATTACCCCCAGCCACGTCCTCGAAGAGCAACATGGATTCCTTAGTGTCGATGAGAATCCGAGAGACGTCCGCATTTAGCACACCGGTAGCAACACTTGTGCAAAAACGGCTCCTGATTATCCAGGTGTTTTCCTCAGCGCAGTGCCTTCATCAACCCAGGTGATCCTCTGATGATTTCCTATAAGCAGGTTCTGCCATTATCCCCATTTTAGAGGTGAGAAGACTGAGAGAGAGGTTTTAAATACCTTGCCTGCTGTGTGGCCCGATGGCTATAAAAGATGGTCGCTGTCTGGCACCAGGACGGGTGTTTGTTGATCCTGTGATAGCAGGCGTTGAACGGTGCGGGATACAGGGCTCGGGGGGGCCTCTGAGGGACAGGGAGAGGAACAGGAGGGGGAGAAGGATAGGATTTTGGAGAAGGGAACTCAGTTATATCCAGGGGTGTGGGGAGAGAGGGGACAGGCTTGGTGAGAAAAAGGGGAGGAAGGATATGGCGGGAAGAGGGACGGTTGTGGGCACGACCTTCTGGGCTCCAGGGTCCAGCTTGACCCCTCTCCCTTCCCCCAGGCATCCTGCCCTACAGGATGTGCAATGAGCAGGTCCCGCGCCCAGCCAGCCCCCCGGCCAGCCACAGGTCCGAGCGCCCGCCACTGGGGCGCAGCGGTTCCCAGCGGACACGGAGGCCGGCGGAAGGAGCGCTCTGGCCGGCCCCGGAGGGCAGTGAGCACCGCAGGGCCGCAGGTTTTGACCAGCTGGACCGTGAGTTCTCCGCGCATCCTTCCGCTCTGGCATGCTTGCAGGTGACGTGTGTGTTTCCGTGGGGGGAGGAAAGTTGAGAGATTCTTTCTCCGGCATTTTGGAATCAAGCGTGAGAGTTTGGAGTATTTGGCTCCTAATGAACCATAGAAATATATTTGAAATGTTTCCCCACCACACTGCTCGTGAGGCCGAGGCCGACAAAACCATTGCACGTTAAGAGGTTCACATCTTCTCCGGAAATTAAGATCAACGCGCCCAGAATGCACCAGAGAGAGATACAGGGCAGGGCATCAAATGCCCAGAAGGGCTAAGGACATTCCAATTAATTTTAGAGTCAACAGCCCAGTGTCGGAGCACAGGGCCGTCTGGAATGTCCTCTGTCCCAGCCAGTGGCCCCGTGCCTGCACCCACCCGCCCCTCCCCATCCCCAGAGAGTTCCTTACTGGGCCACACTTTGTCACCTGGCTGCCTCTCTTACACTAATTCATTGGAGGCTTTTTTAAAAAATTGTGATTGATTGCTAAGAGCTAATGAAATGGGTTTAGGGGAACTGTGGCCTGCGTGATTTCGTGACCGCTGTGTAGCGAGCAAGACTCCCTTCTGCGGGGGCATGAAGCCTGGATTCCTTTGGTCGTGCAGTCGGGGGCCAGCCCCAGTCTGGACCACACCTGTCTGAAGAGCCCGTTGTCAGGGAGCTGACAGGGTTTACCCAGCAAGATGGGCTGAACTGATCACAGACATTCAGCTTCGTCCTGTCCTGTGGGGGTGAACATCTGCTCCCACCTGGTGCCACAGCCCAGAAGAGCGGCCTGCGTGGGTGCTCTGAGCCGAGGCAGCCGGGACAGGTGGGCAGGGGTCATCCCAGCCCCGGGTCTAAGGAAGGATCTCAGCCTCAGCTGAGGAAACCTGGACAAAGGCGTGGGAGCAGCGCCGACCGACCACTTGCACGCCCAGGGGCACGGGCTCCACTGGGCTGAGCATTTCCTTCCTCGTGCCAACCCGGCGGAGGTCTGACAATCATCCGTGGGGTGACTGAGGATCGGAAGGTAACAAGGTCCCTGGACCAGGTGGACTCCTGTTGGAACATGTCGTCTGCCTTCCTGGTGTGCATGCTGGCCACCCCAACCCACCCCCATGTCCATGTCACGCGCCTGGGCGGTGGGGACGCCATGAATTCTCCCGGTTTACTAAACAGGACCGCCGACTCTCAGCTCCAGTGGGGTCAGAGCCGGTCTCCCTGGGTCTTCTCGGACCCCAGCTCCTCGCTAGGAGCCTGCCCGGGCATCAGTGTTGGTTGAACGAGTGCATGAATGAGTGAATTAAAGGAGTGAATCTCATTAACTCTTCTCCTGAGTCATTTTGCGAGACAAACAGGCCGGCGGCCAAAGGGTCGCAGGATTTGGGAAACAGGGCTTTTAAAGAAAGACCTTTGTTTACGAAACAAACCACCTTGCGCAGCTGATGAAGCGACATCGTAGTTTCCTTGGGATCAGAGAGAACTATGTCCACCAGCTTCGTGGTGGAGAAACACTAACTCACAGACACGTTTTTTGTTTTTTGTATTTTTCTGAAGCTAGAAACGGGGAGAGACAGACAGACTCCTGAATGCATCCGACCGGGATCCACCCGGCACGCCCACCAGGGGCGACGCTCTGCCCACCAGGGGGCGATGCTCTGCCCTTCCGGGGCGTCACTCTGCCGCGCCCAGAGCCACTCTAGCGCCTGGGGCAGAGGCCGAGGAGCCATCCCCAGCGCCCGGGCCATCTTTGCTCCAATGGAGCCTCGGCTGCAGGAGGGGAAGAGAGAGACAGAGAGGAAGGAGAGGGGGAGGGGTGGAGAAGCAGATGGGCGCTTCTCCTGTGTGCCCTGGCCGGGAATCAAACCCAGGACTCCTGCACGCCAGGCCCATGCTCTACTACTGAGCCAACCGGCCAGGGCCCACAGACACGTTTTAACTGCACTTGGAGAAGAAGGAAAAAGAAGCAGGCTTGAGTCGTGCGAGAGCTTAAATTATAAAGCAGGGAGACGTGTTAAATCAGGGAACCTTTGCGTAAGGAAGGCGCGGAATAAAAAATTCACGATAGAGGCTCCACGGTGTTTTGTTCACCGTGCGTGCTGCATTGGATAGGACGTGCCTGAGTGTACTGGGCTTGGCTGTGTTTCAGCTTGAGCTCCAAGGTTTGGGGTCCTTTTCCCGCTGCCTGAGAAGCAGGACGGGCGATCTCTCTGAGTGCTGGCCGGCCCCGGGCGCATCAGAACTGTTCCCTTATCTGGCAGTGCCCTCCCATCGACCTCTCCCAAGGTTTGAAGACCCCGCTCCGGAAATTCCCGTTTCTAACTCATTCCGTGGTGGAGATCGTACGGTTCACCGAGGAGGGGTGTCTTTCTGACCTTGTGTCGGGACACCCCATCTTTGGGGAGATCGAAAGGGCAGGTGGATTTTGCCAGCATGTGCCTCATTAAAATCCTGTGCAGGGGCTACGGGAGCAATGTCCTTCCCGGGGTGGTGGCCCGAGCAGGACCACACTGCCCGTCTCTTCACGCGGGCGCACGACGGGACCCAGCCAGCTGCCTAGTGACCTTGGCTGAGAAACTTCCCTCCCTCCCTCCCAGGGACCCAGAGACAGAATAGAGCTGGGAGGAGGGAGGTAGGGAGGGAGGGGAGGAGGGAGGGAGGAATTCCTATCCATCTCACTTGGAGACTAGAGCAGTCAGTGCACAGGCGATCATAGCATGGGTTATGCAGAAAGCTGCCTCCCCTTATGCTTAATCGAGGAAGTATTCATTATACCTCTTTATCAAGTAGCTATTCTGTACAATACATTAGGCAGAACCATAAGGGGTAATCGGGAGGAGCAGGCACGGTACCCGAAAGAAGCAGGTTTTGTTTAAAAAAAATAAAGTGTATGAGGAGCTTAGTCTTTTACCCGACAGTTAACACTAGAAATATGTGTCCCCCTCCCCCACAAGTGTTGTGTGCTCTCAGGTACCACACGGGCGCCTGGGTTCCTTTGGGAGGAACAGATCCATTCAGTGTGAGGAAAACGTGTAAGATTTGCTTTATGTAAGTTCTCTAGAACTAGTGCAAAGCAGGTTTCTGTATTCATCACTGGAGACTTTTCTTTGATTAAAGTAGTGTGGATCTTAAACACAGAAGGCATATCTTCCAATATTGCCAGGTTCTAGCGTTTTATGATTCGGGTAAAACCTGACTGTAAGAATTTTCTGTACCAGAATGGTCAGGGAACCAACATTTAGAGCAGGAGACACGAACTGACGATTGTTGAGTGCCCGGTAGGTTCCAAGCATTAGGCTAAGTCCCACATCCAGTTCATTTCCCTTAAATCACAAGGCTACCTCGTGGATTAGAATTGTTGGTCCATTTCTCAGATCAGGGCAGGAGAGGTATAGTTACTGCTCCAAGGTCATATGGACCAAGTTAACTTTTTTTTTTTTTTTTTACTTTTTTTTTTGACAGAGTCAGACAGAGGGACAGATAGGGGCAGACAGACAGGAAAGGAGAGAGATGAGAAGCACCAATTCTTTTTTGCGGCATCTTAGTTGTTCATTGATTGCTTTCTCATATGTGCCTTGACCATGGGGCTACAGCAGACCGAGTGACCCCTTGCCAAGGTCAAGCCAGTGGCCTTGGGCTCAAGCTGGTGAGTTTTGCTCAAACCAGATGAGCCTGCGCTCAAGCTGGCGACCTCGGGGTCTCGAACCTGGGTCCTTCCGCATCCCAGTCCGACGCTCTATCCACTGCACCACTGCCTGGTCAGGCTGACCAATTTAACTTTAAAACTCATGTTCCTTCTCCAGACCTTGCTGTCAAATGTATCAGCAGTTATTCAAGAAACGGGACGCAAGTTGAGATTCAGTAAGCAGGAGGCCCGACTGTGAACTGAGTTTGCACCTGTTACCATCTCCTTTTCAACCCTTTCTGCTGTGTTTAACTCATTGGAGTAGTTTTCCACCATAAAACTCAAATTCTCCCCCTTCGCTCATATCTCACAGTACAGAGCTTTCCTGATTGGCCTTCTTCAGTCTCCCTTGACAAATCTTGTCCCTCACCTTCTTCGAAATTGGATTCACAATACTTGCCACCTGTTCAAAGCTTTTCCAGATTAATTCTCTTGTTGGATTTACATCGGGAACATGTCACAAGAATCTGATCTGTGGGATCATGATGCTCATTGGCTGAGGCTCCCACGGGAGTTATTTTCTCGTCGTTGTGTTTAGCAGCATAGCGTATTGATGTGCGCACCGGGTCATGCGCTCTGTGAGAGCAGGCATATTCGTGTTTACTTCTCTATCCCTGACGCCTCGTGGAGGGAGGGCCAGGCCAATGGAAGACACCCTCCGGGTACATGTGTTTAAATTAACCCAATCAGCATGGACCTGAGGCTTGGGCTATGAGATCATCTTTGTAGGTTTGAGTATCATCTTCTTTATGGAGTTCAAAGGTTTTTTTCTTCATATTTTATTACTTTTTTTTTCCTAGCGCTTTCGTTTTATTGATTTTTAAAATTAATCTTTTAGCCTCCACGATAACTCTTTGCTAAATATTTTTACTGTCTGACCATCAGTCTTCTACATCTAGGGTGATAACTATCGCAAGGCTAGAAAAGGCTACAGCTAGTGAGGTTTAGAAGGTTCTTGAGCCTGGCCTGTGGTGGCGCAGTGGATAAAGTGTCGACCTGGAACGCTGAGGTCGCCGGTTCAAAAGCGTGGGCTTGCCCGGTCAAGGCACAAATGGGAGTTGATGCTTCCTGCTCCTCCTCCCTTTCTCTCTCCCTCTCTCCTCTCTAAAACGAATAAATAAAGACTTAAAACAATACTTAAAAAATTAAAAAAGATTCTTGAAAGGAATCATGGGCACCTGTTAGAGATAGGAAAGTTTCCCAAAAATAACCTGGTGTTGAACCAGAAGGAAAAATGCCTCCCCTCATTTCTCTTCTTGACTGTTAGGTGTGTGTCTCGTCTGTTCACACATGTGAGTGCACGTGTGTGTGTGTGTGTGTGTGTGCATTTAACCTGAGTTGAACTCAGATAGCAAAATTTTTTAACAGCCTTACATGCATTACTGTTCAGTATACTGACTGACTGAATTAATGAATGAAAATAAGAATTTATGTTCTTGAAGTATATACGAGAGTATATGGAAATAAATGCGTATACAGCACCGAAGGAACAGCATCCCAAATGTTGCCCACGTTTCACAGGCATAATTACTGGATTCTTTTCACAAACTGGTGATGGTATCATGTTCTACGGCCAAAATAGGGACTTGTAAAAGATGCTCACGCTCGTTGGTTATTCAAGTTTCCAAAGACCTAAATACTTGTAACATCCTGAGCCTGTGATTTTCAACAACAAGGCTTTAAATTCTTCTGACATTTAACGGAATTTTCTGCAGTATTAGAACAGTGTTTACACAAAATGCATTATAGAACATTTGGTTTTTCTCTGGGAGCAAAAAAAAAAATGTGGCAATAATCAACTCTCGAGAAAGGAAATGCAGTTCAATTGCACTTTAAATATGCAGGTTAAAAATAGGTTGTGTACACTTGAGATGTTGGATGACACTTCATCAAGAGTAATTGTGTTTCCAGCAAGCGTGCCCTTTGCATGGTGCGCCCGGCGCCTCCTTGCGTTAGCCAGGATGTGTCACGCGCTGGAGACCAGCTGCACTTGAATCTCCATCGCGTGGTGTTAAAGGTCATACCAAGTGTCACCGGAAAGACAACGTCCTACAGGTTGTCAATAAAATCTATGATATGATCTATTACTTGGAGTCGAGTGTTAATTGGATTGCAGCGGCTTTTGAATGGATAATCTTTCTCTTTTCTGCATAAAAACGGAGACAATAGTTGAAACAAAGAAAACCTCTTAGCCCTAAATGGAAGGTCTGAGGTGACCTAATTGTTCCACCTTCATCTATCTGCCTATCTATCTATCTATCTATCTATTATCTATCTATCTATCTATCTATCTATCTATCTATCATCTATCTATCTGTCTGTCTATCTATCTTTGACTTGGTTGTCTAGCTGTCAAAAGTAGAGAAAAGATTCCATACAGAATGGAATCAACCAGGTTCATTTCAGAAGCCCTTGCCTGTGTGAAGTTCATGGTTTCTACCTTCAGAACCTTTTAGCTCTGTCATCTTTTCTACTGACTGGCTCCCAGTGCCTCCCCAAGCCTGCCCACTCTTCAAGATTCTCCTTTTGTTCTTTATAAGAAAAACTTATCCTAACTTAGAGTCTAAAATGCAGTAATTATGGTGTGTGTGTGTTACTATTTTTCAGCTGTCAGATTGCCCACGAACATCCAAGCATCACACTCGCCTCTGAGGGGCATGTGACCCAGGCTCTCCCACTGGGGAACTGAGCCCCGGCTGATTCATCTACATGATGGGATAAAAATAGATTCTCACTGGGGAGATGAAGTAATTTGAAAGTTTGTAAATTACAAAGTGATCATTAAAGTAGGAATAGGCCCTGGCTGGTTGGCTCAGCGGTAGAGCGTCGGCCTGGCGTGCGGGGGACCTGGGTTTGATTCCCGGCCAGGGCACACAGGAGAAGCACCCATCTGCTTCCCCACCCCTCCCCCTCCTTCCTCTCTGTCTCTCTCTTCCCCTCCCGCAGCTGAGGCTCCATTGGAGCAAAGATGGCCCGGGCACTGGGGATGGCTCCTTGGCCTCTGCCCCAGGCGCTAGAGTGGCTCTGGTCTTGGCGGAGCGACGCCTCGGAGCGGCAGGGCATCAACCCCTGGTGGGCAGAGCTCGCCCCTGGTGGGCGTGCCGGGTGAATCCCAGTCGGGCGCATGCGGGAGTCTGTCTGACTATCTCTCCCCATTTCCAGCTTCAGAAAAATACAAAAAAAAAAAAAAAATTAAAGTAGGAATAATGATTACTAATACAATATAGGTTCAATTATATTAATTCACATATAGGTAATCCACCGGAAAGATTGCTATAGCATTCCTTTAAACAGTGAGACATTAAAAAAAAAAAAAAAACTTTTAAATTTTTATTGATTGATTTTAGTAAGAGAGGAAAGAAGAGAGAAAGACAAGAACATTAATCTGTTTCTGTATGTGACCCGACTGAGGATCAAACCAGTGACCTCTGTGCTTTGGGACGATGCCCTAATCCACCAAGCTATCCAGCCAGGGTGATGACAGTGAGAAATTTTTGATGACTTCAGAATAATCCCCTCACAGGAGAGCATCACTAGAATGTTTGGGTCTGTGCCAAGAACAATCAGATGGTTTTTATTACAGGGTTTTAAATACTTACTTTGAGAGCAGATGCGCCTCACGTGGGGTTTTGATGGGTGTGATCAGTTCTTTCCCCTCGTGAACATCACAGTGACACGGTACTGAAGGAAATGACGTTATTTGAGGACCTGATGTAGTTGTAAACAGCAAAGTCATAAAATAAATAATGGGTTGTTTTTTTTTTAAATCCAGAAAATCAAGTCTTACATGGAATACAATGAGCAAAGTGTTAAATAACACATCATTAAAAATGAAACAAAAACGATTCAAAGGCAGATTCCTGCATACTCTCCATTTTGACTGGCAGTGGTGTTAACAAAGGGTGATGGGCTTTGGATGCTAACCAAGAGCGGTGACCATCCAGGATGGACGGTCACCACAGCTTTGCGGAGAGCCTCTCCACCAGGGCATGTGGCCTCATGATTATCACCTTCATCGTTCTCTGGGGAGAATGACAGGATGCCTGGTCCAGTACAAAGAGTGATTTTTAAAGACATATCTTCCCTTATTAAGATGTTGGGGAAATGCTAGGCAAGACAAATTATACTAAGTGGGTAGATTTACTTTTAAATCCTCGAAAAGACAAAATGGTGAATAAAGTTTAGAAATATAAGAATCATTATACTTTATATTTATAAACATATGACTTTATTTTAGTTATTACCTGAGACCACCTTATTCTCAGATTGCTTACTATGTAATCCAAGCAGCGACTCATGTTATTTTTTAAAAATGTGCCCACAATATGTGTTACTAGGGACGGGTGGTAAAGAGGATGGTGACACGGTCTCTGCCCTCAAGGAGCTTACGGTCTGACAGGGGAAATCAGGTGAACAGAAGTGTTATACGAAGGCACTGGAGTTCAGGAGAAGAGAAATTCAACACTGACTGGAGGAGAGGCGGGTCTGAGGATTGGTGGGAGGGGCGGGCACTGACCTGGGCTTCCGAAGGATGGAGAGATGGTAACAGGCAGAAGAGGAAAGAGGACGTCCCGGGTAGAGGGGAGATCAGGGCGGTTAGAACTGAGCCCGCAGGTGGGCAGGTCCTGTGGAGAGGGCCACACGGCAGGAGGCTGGAAAGGCGAGTCAGAGGCACCACGGTGATCTCCGACGATTGCCCAAGGAAGGCAGCGCCCTGTGTGCAGAGCGGCGTGGACCCTGACGACCGTGTGAGCAGTGAAGTCACACGGACTCGCTCAGAAAATAGAGTTGGGTTGTGTCGGAGAAAGAGCAGAGAGGAGAGAGGCGGCGGTTTAGAAAGCACGACCCTATTCCAGCCCAGAAGCGGGCGCGTGTTTCGTTGTAGACGGTCAGCTAATCGCCGTTGTGGGCCTTGTGGGTCTGCGACGGTTGCGGCTACTCCACTCTGGGTTGCAGCGCCAGACCAGCCGTGAGGATACAGTGCAAGTGGGTGTGGCCGTGTGCCGAATAAAACTGTATTCACAGAAACAGGGTTCAGCCTGCGGACTGTGGTCCCATGATCTCGGCTCTACTGTATTAGGACCTGGCACAAGTTTCCGTCTGACAGTGACCTTTAGTGAGGGAGGCAGCACGCAGTGTTGGAGAGAAGCTGAGCCTCGGACCATGCGTGCGTGGATGGTAATTCTAGCTCCGACTCTTGCTACCGGCTCGCAGAAAACAGTAAATGTGATTAGGTATGTCCAAGCACCAATCACTTAGCAGGTATTCAAATGATACAAGATCCCTTCTCTTTATTCTGTGCCATAAAGATCACTTTCTTTCTTTCTTTTCTTAAAGAAAAAATAACTTCAAGAACTTGTTTTTTCAGGAATTTGTAAGTTCTTGCTCACGGAATCAATTTTTTTTTTTTTTGCATTCACAATCACGTACCAGTACTTTTACATTCATCTTCCTGCGTGGGCTTTATTCCCCTCTGTGAATCGTTTGAAATATTTAATCTTATCAGGTTAGTTTTGGTCATTGTCTTAACAAAACCGTCAGTCACTGTGAACGGAAGACCGGCGTGGAAGACTGTAACAGTTACTATTGATGAGTATTGCCAGACACGATGTTAAATCTGACATAAATTATTTTGTGAGTTACAGCTACCCAAATGTAGGCATTATTGGTTTTGCTTACAAGATCAGAAAGACAAGGGTGAGAGAGCCCGTTTCCAAGGTGGGCTCCCGCTGCGTTCCCGAACAAGCCCTGAAACCATTTCTGCTTCTCTGTAGCTTCTCTGTGGCTGTCACGTTGTCCTCCCCTCGAATTCTTGTCTCCTCTGCGCCCATCAAAGTATGATCAAACTCCGCTTTGTTTCAATGTATCCCTTTTTGTAAAAGCTTTCCAGACTCCTTCAGCTAGTTTCCAACTTTCCCTCCCTCCCCCGCCCCTGACACCTTGGGTCCCTTCGAATCCTCCTTGTATTGTCTCTGCTTGTGTTTCACATGGAAAGGAGAATTTTAGCTTCCTCGAGGTAGATGACCAACCCAGTCCCCCTGTCACTGATGCCTTCCCTTGGGTGGATCTTTGAGGTCCTGGCTCCTTCAACAGATATCCCCCGAGCTCCTGCGAGATGCCACTTGCAGCAGGGGACCAGGAGAAGGGACTCGTTTACGAGCGTGGGGGTAAACTATTTCCTGGGGGTCTGAAGTAGTTCAAACTAGAAAAGGGTGAACTTAGGCTTTTTGAGGAGCCAAGAAAAAAAAACAATCCCAGACTAAGAGATACTCTGGTTCCTTCGGAGATGGGCTGTCAAGGCGGGAAGGGGCCAGACTCGTTCTTCCAGGCTGGACGTCCCAATGTTGGGCACATCCCTTTCCTGAAGCTGCCGCCTGCTCGCTCCAGCCTGCAGGACAACGGCAGCACCCACGAGGAAGGCCAGCCGCTGTGGCCAGCGGCGGCACTGGCCTGACTTCCTGGAAGTCACGCATGCCTCAGAAAAGATTAAACCCAAAGCCTAGGATGCTGGGTTTTCAAAGCCGCAGAGGCCGGGGAAGGCATCTCAGAGCCTGCCTGAGGTGAGCGCTGTGCAGATATCGAGCCTGTCTGTGGGCAACAGGAGACGCAGGTGTCCTTTTGGCCTGACCCAAGGGGCCCCCACCGTGCTCGCGGCGACCAGGGCTGCAGGAAGGCAGGACACAGGGAATGCGCCGTCTCTCTGCCCAATGCGATCGGAGAGGCTGGGGCGCGCCCTGCACGGCTGGTCAAAGGACCACCCGGAATGGGTAGGACCGCCCCGTCGTTTCCTGCACGAACCTGCTCAGACCTTGGAAAGCCTCGGGGAACCGGGCTTGGATTCTAATGAGTCACAGGTTTTACGACCTGCCCAACAGGTATTTTAAATAGCGCCGCCTTTCCTTTCCGTGGGACAGGCCACACGAAATGAGGGGCTTCGGAAGACCGTGTCTGGAGAGACACCGGAAAGAGTGTGTGGGGGGGTCATGCTCTCAATCGGTCCCAAGGAATGAGTGCTGACGGCAAACAGCCCCTTCCGGAAGGAAGTCGCAAGGGAGCGGAGCTGAGGCCGCAGGACAAATGCCATTCCGTGTAGGACAGCATTCAGACTATGGGGCGAGCCCCGGCAGGCCGGTAGGCGAGGGCGTCTGTTACCAGGCAGCCGAGGTCTGGACTTGAACGCCCCGGGTCTCTTAATGGGCTCCCGGGAGACCGTCCTCTAAGTTGACCAGAAGCTCAGGGTTGCTTGGATTCTCTGGGGGCCTTATTTAAGCTCTGTGTGCTGCAGAGCAATCCGAAGGCCTTGCCAGGGAAACTGCTATTCACAAGTGTCTCTCCGGCAGCCGGATTTCAGAGAGAGCTAATTGGCATCGCTGAATAATGTTGGACAAGGGCACAATCAGTGGGAATGTGGCAAGTTTGTCAAAGACGCCTGAGAGATCAGGGCCTGCACAGAGCTGAGATTCCTTTTGCTGTTGATGAAACACCCTCCCTTGTCGAAAGGTGTCTTTATTGAAAGGAAAGAAAGTTTGGGGGGGAGGTGTTTGGGTTTCCTTCCCTTGGAGAAGTGTGTCCGCACCTGTCCGTGCACACACAGATGATGAAGATGGCTACCGTGGTCACAGAGTGGGAGGGGCTGTGTGGATGGTCTCGCTTTCTTCAAAATTTACTTTGTTGTTTTTTTTTTGTTTTTGTTTTTTTTGTTTTTGTTTTTGTTTTTTTTTTTCATTTTTCTGAAGCTGGAAACAGGGAGAGACAGTCAGACAGACTCCCGCATGCGCCCGACCGGGATCCACCCGGCACGCCCACCATGGGGCGACGCTCTGCCCACCAGGGGGCGATGCTCTGCCCATCCTGGGCGTCGCCATGTTGCGACCAGAGCCACTCTAGCGCCTGGGGCAGAGGCCACAGAGCCATCCCCAGCGCCCGGGCCATCTCTGCTCCAATGGAGCCTTGGCTGCGGGAGGGGAAGAGAGAGACAGAGAGGAAAGCGCGGCGGAGGGGTGGAGAAGCAGATGGGCGCTTCTCC
The DNA here is from genome assembly GCF_036850765.1 of Saccopteryx bilineata. Lineage (NCBI taxonomy): Eukaryota > Metazoa > Chordata > Mammalia > Chiroptera > Emballonuridae > Saccopteryx > Saccopteryx bilineata. The sequence continues at coordinate 55,502,138 of NC_089501.1, forward strand.
TGTGTGCCCTGGCCGGGAATCAAACCCGGGTCCTCCGCACGCTAGGCCGACGCTCTACCGCTGAGCCAACCAGCCAGGGCCTCAAAATTTACTTTGGAAACACCGCAGGCGAGCGGTTGCATCCTTCTCCAGGAGGAATGTATTCGGTAGGTATGTCGGAGGTCATTAATGTAAATTCTAAGAAAGAGAAGGGAGAAGCCCATTATCTAAGCACTCACTGGGTGTCGAGCCCTAGACAGATGCTTTGCCGGGGTTGATGTACACTATGTTTTCTTATTTTTATAGAGGGTTTGTCAGAGAGCCTGCCCAGGCGGTGGCACAGTGGCTAGAGCATCGGACTGGGACGCAGAGGGCCCAGCCAGGTTCAAAACCCTGAGGTCGCTGGCTTGAACGTGGGCTTACCTGGCTTGAGCGTGGGGTCGCTGGCTTGAGCATGTGATCATAGACATGACCCCATGGTTGCTGGCTTGAGCAAGGGGTCACTGGGTCTGCTGTAGCCCCCACACACACACACATCGGTCAAGGCACATATGAGAAAGCAATCAGTGAACAACTAAGGTGCCGCAACGAAGAATTGATGCTTCTCATCTCTTTCCCTTCCTGTCTGTCTGTCCCTATCTGTCCCTCTCTCCGACTCTCTCTCTCTGTCAAGAAAAAAAAAAAAAAGGTTTGTCAGAGAGCCCGCCACTAGTTAAGACAGATGACAGACATTTCACATTGAAACCTGCTGTTACCGATGAGGCCCGTGACTGAGACAGTCGAATACAAGGACATTCCATGCTCTTACTTGTTGGGAAAGGTTTGAGTCCACCTGCTACGTGTCCACCATGGATCCAGAGCTTGACATTGGCAGCGGTACCAGCTTACTGAAGATGAATCCCGGCCGAGCCTCAGGTCGGGTCCCCGGGCGCCTCTCCAGCTGTGGACTGGAGTCCCCCACGGCCGAGCCTCAGGTCGGGTCCCCGGGCGCCTCTCCAGCTGTGGACTGGAGTCCCCCACGGCCGAGCCTCAGGTCGGGTCCCCGGGCGCCTCTCCAGCTGTGGACTGGAGTCCCCCACGGCGGAGCCTCAGGTCGGGTCCCCAAGTGCCTCTCCAGCTGTGGACTGGAGTCCCCCTCGGCCAAGCCTCAGGTCGGGTCCCCGGACACCTCTCCAGCTGTGGACTGGAGTCCCCCACGGCCGAGCCTCTTGTGGGGTCCCCGGGCATCTCTCCAGCTGTGGACTGGAGTCCCCCACGGCCGAGCCTCAGGTTGGGTCCCTGGTGCCTCTCCAGCTGTGGCCTGGAGTCCCCCACGGCGGAGCCTCAGGTCGGATCCCCGGACACCTCTCCAGCTGTGGACTGGAGTCCCCCACGGCCGAGCCTCAGGTCGGGTCCCCGGGCGCCTCTCCAGCTGTGGACTGGAGTCCCCCACGGCCGAGCCTCAGGTCGGGTCCCCGGGCGCCTCTCCAGCTGTGGACTGGAGTCCCCCACGGCCGAGCCTCAGGTCGGGTCCCCGGGCGCCTCTCCAGCTGTGGACTGGAGTCCCCCACGGTGGAGCCTCAGGTCAGGTCCCCGGTGCCTCTCCAGCTGTGGACTGGAGTCCCCCATGGCCGGACCTCAGGTCAGGTCCCCGGGCGCCTCTCCAGCTGTGGACTGGAGTCCCCCATGGCCGAGCCTGCCTCAGGTTGGGTCCCTGGTGCCTCTCCAGCTGTGGCCTGGAGTCCCCCACAGCGGAGCCTCAGGTCGGATTCCCAGACACCTCTCCAGCTGTGGACTGGAGTCCCCCATGGCCCAGCCTCCTGTGGGGTCCCCGGGCATCTCTCCAGCTGTGGACTGGAGTCCCCCATGGCCGGACCTCAGGTCGGGTCCCCGGGCGCCTCTCCAGCTGTGGACTGGAGTCCCCCACGGCCGAGCCTGCCTCAGGTTGGGTCCCTGGTGCCTCTCCAGCTGTGGCCTGGAGTCCCCCACGGCGGAGCCTCAGGTCGGATCCCCGGACACCTCTCCAGCTGTGGACTGGAGTCCCCCACGGCCGAGCCTCCTGTGGGGTCCCCGGGCATCTCTCCAGCTGTGGACTGGAGTCCCCCACGGCCGAGCCTCAGGTTGGGTCCCTGGTGCCTCTCCAGCTGTGGCCTGGAGTCCCCCACGGCGGAGCCTCAGGTCGGATCCCCGGACACCTCTCCAGCTGTGGACTGGAGTCCCCCACGGCCGAGCCTCAGGTCGGGTCCCCGGGCGCCTCCCCAGCTGTGGACTGGAGTCCCCCACGGCCGAGCCTCAGGTCGGGTCCCCGGGCGCCTCTCCAGCGTGGACTGGAGTCCCCCACGGCCGAGCCTCAGGTCGGGTCCCTGGGTGCCTCTCCAGCTGTGGATTGGAGTCCCCCTCGGCCAAGCCTGCCTCAGGTCGGGTCCCCGGGTGCCTCCCCAGCTGTGGACTGGAGTCCCCCTCGGCCGAGCCTGCCTCAGGTCGGGTCCCCGGGTGCCTCTCCAGCTGTGGACTGGAGTCCTCCTTGGCCGAAGCTGCCTCAGGTCGGGTCCCTGGGCGCCTCTCCAGCTGTGGACTGGAGTCCCCCACGGCCGAGCCTCAGGTCGGGTCCCCGGGCGCCTCTCCAGCTGTGGACTGGAGTCCCCCACGGCCGAGCCTGCCTCAGGTTGGGTCCCTGGTGCCTCTCCAGCTGTGGCCTGGAGTCCCCCACGGCGGAGCCTCAGGTCGGATCCCCGGACACCTCTCCAGCTGTGGACTGGAGTCCCCCACGGCCGAGCCTCAGGTTGGGTCCCTGGTGCCTCCCCAGCTGTGGACTGGAGTCCCCCACGGCCGAGCCTCAGGTCGGGTCCCCGGGCGCCTCTCCAGCGTGGACTGGAGTCCCCCACGGCCGAGCCTCAGGTCGGGTCCCCGGGCGCCTCTCCAGCTGTGGACTGGAGTCCCCTGAGCCGAGCCTCAGGTCGGGTCCCTGGGTGCCTCTCCAGCTGTGGACTGGAGTCCCCCTTGGCCGAACCTGCCTCAGGTCGGGTCCCCGGGTGCCTCTCCAGCTGTGGACTGGAGTCCCCCTCGGCCGAGCCTGCCTCAGGTCGGGTCCCCGGGTGCCTCTCCAGCTGTGGACTGGAGTCCCCCTTGGCCGAACCTGCCTCAGGTCGGGTCCCCGGGTGCCTCTCCAGCTGTGGACTGGAGTCCCCCTCGGACCCACAGGCCCAGAGCCAGTTTATCAGCGCCTGCTCAGCTACGTCTAGTCAGGGATGCCTTCTTCACTGGCTGCTCTGCCCACCTGGTAGACACCACGGGGGGGGGGGGGGGGGGATTTCTCTGAGTATGTCCCAGAAAGCACACACTGGACTCCCCTGAGGCACTGACCAAGCTGTGGAGCTTGGTCCCTTCCCAGAGTCAGTCGCTGAGTCGGCATTTCTGGGGTTGGGACTCCGGACCCTGAGCTTACAGGAAGGACCAACCATGAGGAACGCTGAAACTCCTTAGACAGCCGGTGACTGCCACGTCCTGCTTTGCTAGTGGGTCAGGGCAGAAAAGCGCTGCGTGTCCAGAGACCATTCCTCTGCTCTTATGCGCCCACGTGTCCAATGGGACGCGGACTTCCCTGGTCCCCTTCACCTCAGCCCCTGGACGAGTGCTGGAGCCTGCTGTGCCCGCCCTCCCTCCTCTCGCTGCCTGGCCCTTGCTCCCTGGGTCTCTGTTGATTTCGGTCCAGTTCTCGGTGAACTGATCACCCAGAATCTCTGTGTTAGCAGCTTCTTAACCGTGGAGCTCACCGCTGGCTCCTCTCTCCTGTCCATTAGTTTTGGCAAGAACAGCGGCTGGAAGCAAGGCGAAATTCCCCCCTTCCCTTTAGAGCACTGGTCCTCAGAGGTGGCTGTGCCCAGGAGATACAGCGGTGGGGGGCTCTTCACTGTTCTAAAGATGAGGACGCTGCCCTGATGGGGCTTATATTCCAGTTGGGGAGACGGATAATACATTATTAAGAAAGAATACAATATGACCTTATGGCTTTAGGTAAGTTGTAGGCAGAAAAAGAAGACAGAGCAGGAGACACAGAATTACTGGGAAATGCTTGGAAAACGCCTCTCTAGCGAAGTGACATTGAGCAGATGCCGACCAAGCGAAGGAGGAAGTCACCCAGGTATGTGAGGAGGAAGCCTTCCCACCTGGTAGACACCACCGAGGGGGGGATTTCTCTGAGTATGTCCCAGAAAGCACACACTGGACTCACCTGAGGCACAGCTGGCAGCTGTCCGTTTCCTGGGAGGAAGGTGCCCAGCACATCCCATCGACATGAGGGCTGGGACCCAGCAGATCAGGGGGAAGGGGTAGGAAACTACAGTGTGTCCGTAAAGTCGTGGTGCACTTTTGACCGGTCACAGGAAAGCAACAAAAGACAATAGAAATGTGAAATCTGCACCAAGTAAAAGGAAAACTCTCCCAGTTTCATACCTATTCAGTGCAGTTCGATGTGGGCTCACACACAGATTTTTTAGGGCTCCTTAGGTAGCTATCCCGTATAGCCTCTACAGACTCGTCACTGACTGGTGGCCTACCAGAACGGGTTTCTCCACCAAACTGCCGGTTTCCTTCGCCTGCTTATCCCACCGAGTCATGTTATTCCTATGTGGTGGCGCTTCATTATAAATGCACCGATATTCACGTTGCACTTTGGTCACGGATTCGAATTTAGCGAGCCACAGAACACACTAAACTTTCCTCTGTACCGTCCACATCTTGACTGGCATGGCCGTGGGCTGCTTCGCTGTATACACGGTGTTACGTCATCATCTGCACATGCGCACATGCTGCCACATCATCCTACAGAAACTGGGAGGGTTTTCCTTTTATTTGGTGCAAATTTCACATTTCTATCATCTTTCGTTGCTTTCTGGTGACCCGTCAAAAGTGTACCGTGACTTTACGGATTGGTGACCAGGGACCAATTCATGGTGGGTCTCGCAGGTCACAGGAAGGTTTCGGATTTGGAGTTACTCCCGTGGTGACAGATGCCATGAGAACACACCCAGTGATTGATGATTTTGTTTATTTTAAAGGTCTCTCTGGCCTTTAAAATAATACCTCCTTCATTACTTGTGGCCCCCGGTGGGCATCTGAGACGGGGCTTCTGTTCCAGTGTCTGAGGTCAGGACTCTTCCGCAGCCCTGTTCCCATCGTGGCTCCGGTTCTGTTTCCTGCCCCCCGCTTAGGGCGCAGTTCCGCCTCTCTCATGGGGTGTATACCGCCGCCCACCTGTACCCGCAGTGCACCTCAGATGCCTGGGACATGGGATTAGGTGGCCTGAGCTATTGAAAGCTGCATGGGTAATTCTAAAGTTTGGAACAACAGCAGCAGTTTCAACGAGCCTTTGTTTCCTTTGAATGTTTTTATGTTTCTCAAGCCATCACATGTTCTTGTATTAAAGACGTCACTTTCTTTCAAGCAGGGAGAATGCCATATAGGATACAAATGCCTAAAGGAAGGGAACTCGCTTCCGTTCTTATTAATTAACCTCCTTACATAATGTAAATAGAAAAAGCTTCTCTGTATACTGATCTGTTGTTACAGATTTCATGGGAAGATCAGTTGTTTCCCTGTTGCTCCTGCTCTGTTACTATGTAACGTGAATGGGATTATATGGAAAGACGGTGGAACCGCATGGGGGCGGGGAGACACATGCATTTTCAATTCGGACTCTTCTGTTCACTCTGAGATTTGAAACAACATGTGTCCTTTCTTCCTGCCTCAGTTTGCTCATGCCATTATGGGGCACAGGGGGCTCATTTGATAAACATCCTGAAATTAAGTTCTTTTATGATAGGAAAGATTCAACTTCCTTTCTTCCTGGTAAAAAAAACCTGAAACCAGTTTTACAGAAGAATTCCTGTTACTTGCCTCATTCACAAAAATGTGTCCTGGCAGGCAGGGGCGGGGCTGGGGGAGGGGCTGGGGACGGAGTAAGAGGTTGCCTGAGGACCAAGAACCTGGCCTTTGCTTCTAAAAGTGCTTTAAGACATAAACTCACACAGGACGGTAACTCAGAAAATGGACTTTCTGTGCAACAAAAACAAAAGCAAAACAAAACATTGTGTTAAGCTGTAAAGTTGTGGAGAACAGGGTTCTCTTTTCAATACCCAGAACACCTTACATTTTTAAGTAATAAGCTCCAAAACAACATTTAATGACAGAAGATGGTAAAAACAGGAAATTGGGAAGCTGCCTTGCGTGACAAAGTGCAAAGATTCTACAGAAGATCCGGTGAGAACGTGAGTTTGCAAAACGTGAAATTAAGGGGCTTATTTGATTAAAGCTGTGGTGCCCTCAGTCTCCGAAATCAGCTCGTAGGTCAAAACCCCGCCATAGATTTTTGTAAAAGGCTTGACTTCCGTTTTGATGCAAAGCTCTAGATTGGGAATGAAATTGACCTGCTACAGGAAAAGCAATTAGGTCCTACCGGAAAACCCGGGGTATTGTTTTCGCTTTGTCTCGTTTTGTTTTAAGCAGTACTTATTTTTCTGTAATGACTTTGGCAGAAAAGGAAAGGTCTGGAACTTGATCTCTTTATATAACGAGGCTGGAGAATGAACATGTTTTTGACCAAGGATCATGAATGTGGGTCAAAGGAGCATCACGTGGGAGAGGGACTGGACAGGGCTTCCCGAAGGGGCTCGCCCCTGGAGAGGCAGGAAGAAGGGGCAGTCCCCATCTGGGCGGGGGGAGGGGGGGGGGACCAGGCCCAGAGTAAGAGCTGCTATGACTTCCCTCCAGTTGTTCTTTTTTCCACAAGAAATTAGTGGTTCGCCCTGTCAATCATCATTTTTTAGAGGCCCTGGGGGAGCGGATGGGGTTTAGTATTTTTACCTCCTTTATCGGATTAACACTTTTGTTTTTGGCTCTAACAAAGCAGAATTATTTTTAACATGTAAACAAAAAGATTAGCACTTTGGAACACTTCTGTGGGCTCAGTGAGGCACTAACAGATTTCCTTTTTCCCATAGGAACCCAAAGAGTTCTTTCAGGAGATAAAAATTTTACAGAAAGCTTTCTTCTTAAGTGTCTATATAGCAGTAAAATACAGCTGCTCTCCTCACTTGAGCCACTGGACACTTTTCATGAAATGATTGCAAATAGTGGTTGAAGATAGAAAATCTCCAGTGAAAGATCCATAGTCTTTAAGAAATAAGAAACATTTTTAAACAACCCATTATTTAAAAAAAAAAAAGCATTTCTATTTCTGAAAAGATAGATTTAAAGCACTAAAATTCCTTTCTAATAAAACTGCTAGAACATGACTAATAAGCTCCTTACTTTTTTTTTGAGAGAGAAACTGTGGTCAGAAGATCTCAGCCAGTATTCAGGAATTCCGAAACAAAATTTCTGTGGGTAGATTCAGCTACAGTAATGTATGCATAATTCATAATTTAGAAACCCCATAAAAATATAAATGCAAGATCTCTTGTTCTGAAACCATGATGAAAGTGCCATCAAGCTGGCCTGTGGTGGCACAGTGCATAAAGTGTAAGGTGACCAATCGTGCTCCTTCAGGGAGGACAGTCCTTCTTTTGTAAGTTCCATTCTCCCTCGAAAAGTGTCCTCCTACATGTCCTCCTTTTTGATATTGGAAGACTAATGTGTAGATGTCCGTATTCAATTGACGAAGTTGATCCATTGCGTGTGATGTGACATCTTTGTATCTAAATGAGTACTTTTTTCCTACAATTATTATTAAAAATTAATTGGCATGTAAGCATAATGACAATATAAAATATTACAAATGTTTTTTATTATGTATTTATCATATTATAGTATATTATTGTTGCAATGAATAAAATGTTTCTTTTATTTACGATATTGTTTTCTTCAATTTATTTTTGTCCTCCTTTTCACTGTAAATAAGCTGGTCACTTTAATAAAGAGTCAACCTGGCCCTGGCCGGTTGGCTCAGCGGTAGAGCGTCGGCCTAGCGTGCGGAGGACCCGGGTTCGATTCCCGGCCAGGGCACACAGGAGAAGCGCCCATTTGCTTCTCCACCCCTCCGCCGCGCTTTCCTCTCTGTCTCTCTCTTCCCCTCCCGCAGCCAAGGCTCCATTGGAGCAGAGATGGCCCGGGCGCTGGGGATGGCTCTGTGGCCTCTGCCTCAGGCGCTAGAGTGGCTCTGGTCGCAATATGGCGACGCCCAGGATGGGCAGAGCATCGCCCCCTGGTGGGCAGAGCGTCGCCCCTGGTGGGCGTGCCGGGTGGATCCCGGTCGGGCGCATGCGGGAGTCTGTCTGACTGTCTCTCCCCGTTTCCAGCTTCAGAAAAATGAAAAAATGAAAAAATGAAAAAAAAAAAAAAAAAAAAAAAAAAAGGGTCAACCTGGAATACTGAGGTCACTGGGTAGAAAACCCAGGCTTGCCTGGTCAAGGCACACATGGGAGTTGATGCTTCCTGCTCCTCCCCTTTTCTCTCTCTCTTTCTCTAAAATTAATAAATAAAATCTTAAAAAAAATAAACAAGTGCCATCAAAAGTAGTAAAGCATAATTTTTTCTGATTAAAATATTTAATATTTATAAACATAATAAGGTAACAGTAATACATAAATAAGAATATGGACTTAGAAATTAAAATAATAAAACTTTAGTATCATAATTTTTATATAATATAAATAATACTTTATGATATATCTTGATTGATCGACATGATTTTTCTACCTCACTTTTATGGAAATTCATTTAGCAGATCATTGAAATGTATGTATTTAATGACTTTATTTCCAATTAATATAATTGAAAGTGAGAGTTGCTTTTGGCAAATGCAAGATCTCAAATAATTATTGATTTTTTTGTTGATGTAACTTAAGAATATTTTGTAAGACGCAAGACTCAGATGTATTTCTGATAAATCATTCCGAACTATAAACTTTTGCATATTTAGAATTAATGATTCTCATTAAATAATTTTTCTAAAAACATTTAACTCTTTATAGAAATCCGTTTTGTGCAAACCTGAGTTCAATGTTCCGTGTAGCTTTATACAATACTATTTTCATGTTTTCTCTGACCTTTTCTGAAGTTTGAGTCAGTGAGTGGCACAAGAAACTGAAAATGGTCTTATTATTTATTTGTAATTTAAAACTTCCTGTTTACACATTTTCTTACTCTTGCTTCATTACAAGGAACACGCTTTCTCATTAATGACTCATTTAAACTTCACGTGAAAATAGTGTTCTCTTCTGTAAAATATCGTGCTCTTCAAATGTCATTTCTATCGTAAGCCTGTGGGTGCTGGCTTTGCAATGTCCCTCTCGTCCCCAAAACCAGAGATTCTGAACCCTTTAAAGAATTCTGATAACTTCCTGGTTGGTGTGTAATGATGTCCACGGGTTCCGTTTTAGTTTGTAATCATTGACTGACAAATTCTGGCGCCTGGGTGCTGGTAGTTCCTGCCCAGGTGTTCGGCCGGGGAAGCTAGGGCTTGTGCGGCTGTTGCCGGGACCGGCTTCAGAGAAATGGGCACCCAGACCCCCACCATGAGTCCTGGGGCTGCCCCCAGGTGCAGCACTTCCGTCTCCCACTGCTGTGGGAGCTGCCGCCCTGTCTGCTACCAGTCTGATCCTGGGTCGTGGCCTGGCCAAGTCCCTGAGGCTCCAACAGCATCCCAGACACGCACCTGTGTGGGATCAACTCCCAGCGCAGGCGCCGTAGGCTGTGCTTGGTGGGGTAAATTTGCGCACACTCAGAGTAGGTGGCTGCTGGACTACAGCTTCTTGTGAGAGCTTTCACCCAGCCCGTCTCCTCCATCTGGATCCCATCTGGACCCCCTTGGAAAATTCAAATTCACAGGTAAGATAATTTCCAGACAAGACAGCAGAGCATTAAACTGAGCATTGGGGATCTTGGGGGCACATTCTGGAAGCCAGACCTATCTCTGGGCAAAATTACCTGGGAGTATGTAGTCATTTCTATTTCTTGGCGAAATGTATCTCTTAAAAGATGCAGGTTGGAGAGGTAGGGGTGTGAGGCACCTGTGCAGGGGCTGCGAAGGGGGTTCTAAGAGGAATGTTGGGAGGACAGCTCAGACTAAGAGATCGTGCTCAGATACCTGGTGGCCTGGAGCCCCTGATGAGAGTCACGCTTACCTTCCCCCAGGTAAACGACAGTCACCAGGCATGGCTAACGGTTTCCACTGCCAGTTTCCTTAAGGAAGAGTTGGCAATTCAGGACATTTTTGTGATTTAATTTGAGCACAGGAGCCTTCAAGATGTTTACTTCCCTCCCTGATCTTTCACATTTGACCCCCTTTAAGAGCAATTATTTTTAGCTACTCAGCTTTGTAGTAATTTCTAGAGCATTCCAGATATATATATATATATATATATATATATATATATATATATATATATAAAATCTTTCTTTTTGCACTTATAAATGATTGATTTTTCGTAATACTTATTCGATTAATTGCCGTTACAAGTTCAGCTCGAGTTGTCAGGTTTGGGAGAAAATGCAGTAGCTTCTCTGGAGGAAACACTCAGCCGGAGAGGCCATGACAGGGCCATGAGCTGTGCCCCAGACATGGGCCAGGGCGTGTTGACAGCGGAGACCCAGAGCACCGGCTGCTGGCGGTCACTGGCCAGAGAAATGGAGTCCGGTTACCAGCGGTTCCATGTGGCAGTCCGACGCCATTGTACATAATGCGGGACGCAGATTATTGCCAGACGTGTTTCTTTAAAGGTCTGTGCTCAAACACATTCTCAGATAATTAAACAGTTACCTTTATAAATGAACAAAGTAAATCTTTGGTTTACTTAAGCGATGAAACGATTGAGCCGACCTGCTTCTCCAGCCCCCTCTGGGTGATTCATGCAGCTCTCCTTTCCGTCCTTTCTCACTGTGCTTTGTTAACTTTTTTCATGAGTAGAAGTCACCCTTCGGGGCGGTCAGTGGCATTTGAAACTCCTGCCCTGCCGGCAGATTGTCCTCCTAAGCCTGTAGCATGATCCTACGTGTGTGCATCTATGTCCCTGTCTGCTTTGAGGACTTTATTATAAAAGGTCCTCGTTAGGTGACGCATTACCTGGTCCTTGTTTGACCCGAGTGCCTCTTTATTCTTCTAGATATCGAAATTATATTCCTGGATCAAATAAGCCTGCCCCGATCCAGACTGCCCTGCGTTAGTTCAGAGGTGGTTTGTTCTGATTAGATGACCCTTCCCTGTCATGCCATTGGTGGGCATTGATGGCTCTTGAAAGAAACACATTTGACCCTTGAATAGCTCGAGGGTTATGGATGTTGACCCCTGGAGTAGTTAAAAAAAATTCACAGATAACCATTGGCTCCCCCAAAACTTAGCGGTTCCTCGGTCTCCATGGAGATTGGAGACCGGGTGGTTGTCCCTCTGCAACCACGGGCTCCCAGCCACGGATCAATCACAGTACGAACTTTTATTTATTTATTTTTAAATCCACATATAGGTGGAGTCACATACTGCTGAAACTTGTGTCGGTCAAGGGTCAACTGTATTGGTAAAGTATTTTTGCATTTATTATAAAAATATTTCGGGGGGGAGTATGGGGTTCAATATACATTCCACAAGTTTTTTTTCATGAGGGTCTAAAATGCAAATGCTTTGCCATCTTAGTATCCGGGGGAAAAGAGCAGTGCTTCTGACGGGCCCTGGCCGCATTGCCTGCGGTCTCCCTCAGTCAGACCCCCCTTTGACTGGCCCTGGCCGCATTGCCTGCGGTCTCCCTCAGTCAGACCTCCCTTTGACAGGCCCTGGTCGCATTGCCTGCGGTCTCCCTCAGTCAGACCCCCCTTTGACTGGCCCTGGTCGCAGTGCCTGCGGTCGCCCTCAGTCAGACCCCCCTTTGACTGGCCCTGGTCGCATTGCCTGCGGTGGCACTCAGTCAGACCCCCCTTTGACGGGCCCTGGTCGCATTGCCTGCGGTCTCCCTCAGTCAGACCCCCCTTTGACAGGCCCTGGTCGCATTGCCTGCGGTCTCCCTCAGTCAGACCCCCCTTTGACTGGCCCTGGTCGCATTGCCTGCGGTTGCCCTCAGTCAGACCCCCCTTTGACTGGCCCTGGTCGCAGTGCCTGCGGTCGCCCTCAGTCAGACCTCCCTTTCCACTTGCGCAGAGCAACCTCAGGCATGCCACGAGGGCTTCACTTCCCCCCACGCGTGTTTTCCCTTGATGCAAGTCTGTATTTGGAAAAAAACAAAACCAACAAAACTGGCTATGATGTATATAATCATGTAAATCACTTCCAACCATTTTTGTAGCTGACTGGGATGAAAACGAGCGGGTATCCAACCCTGTGTCCTCTCATTTTCACCTTCTTGGGCTCAGTTATTATTGTCAGGTGCTCCCGAGGAGAGGGACCTGGTTCCCCGATGTCGGCCACTGTGGTTCCTTGCGTCCAGATGGCGTGCCTCTAGGAACATGGCCTTCCAGACGCCGTTGCGGGCGGCCGAGAGGGAGGAAAGGGGACTCACTGAGAGTGTCCTAGTTGGAGCGCACAGAGCCAGAGGTGTTGGTGTCATCGGATGCTGCACCGCCCCCAAGTCTCCGAGGGACCCGGGAGTCCGGCCGGGTGCCACTCCAAGCCCTCCGTTAACCTGGGGGAAATTAAGTGTGTCTGACAAAATTCCTTGTTCTCATTCGTTTGCTCATGGTGTTCTTGTGAGGGGCTTCCAGACCTGGAGCCAGGTGGGGGTCCCCACATGCTGGCCACGTCTCTCGACAGCACTCAGAGGTTCTGACAAGGTGCCTGTTTCCAATCTGTGACGTCCCCGCTCCATTATGTGTGGCCATGCCAAGAGTCATCAGTGTGGTATGCTTAGTATTTTGTGCAGAAAACTTCTCTTTTGGATCGTTGATTATTACAAGCCCAGCTGAGGCATGGGCCCACGGGCTCACCTTTTCAGCGTCACCTGTCTGGCTTTTATGCTCTATTTCCCAGAAGTTTCAGCGTTGTAAAGGTGTTCAATGGTGGCATATGGGAGCTGACACTTGAAATAGGGGATTTCTCCAGCGAAAAGGGGAGGAAATGATGGAGGATTCCAGGCACTTTCCCGAGAGAGAGAGAGAGAGAGAGAGAGAGAGAGAGAGGGAGGGAGGCAGCGTTGACCAGTGGAAATGAGAATGGGGTGGACAGTAAAATCATTGATACTCTACACCCCCTGATTAGATGTTTCTGCCAGGTGCTGCCATCATAAACTCTGAAATAAAACGTCCAATGGATGGAGCAACGGGTCCTGGTAAACGGAGCGTTTGCTGGACTCCATTCGCCGACAGCTGCCTCTCCGGCTGGGCTGTGAGGTAAGCAGCTGTGGTGCTGTTGTCATTCAAGGGAAGCGTAGAAAAAATGGACATCTGAGCTCAGAGATGGATGGAGAGATAGGATCGGGTAGAGTTGTGGGAGGTGCCCTCTTCAATGAGAAGTCAACTAGCTGTTTTTAAGGCTGTGTCTCTAATGATCACTGAAGAAAGAAAAAAGTAGTGTCTTCACCTTCTTTATTCAAAACTACAATGGATGTGTACGAACCTGGGATGATGAGACTAGAAACACTGAGCCTAGCATAGTGGTGTTTGGTTATTATGCAGAATACTGGGACACATGGAGGCGTCTTTCAAGGAAGGACGCTGGGTTTCTTGGTTCTCAGGTGAGAGCTTGTGAAGCAGGCGCTGGGGGCAGGGTGGGAGTTGAACTTGGACTCGACTGAACGGCTTCCACAGATATGGGGTGGGCAGGTGAGACCATAGAGTGGGAGAATCTTGGAGCCCCAGCGACGTGGGAAAGGAAGTATGTCCGTATCTCAGAAGATAAGACCTTAAGGAGCCTGTAGGCAGGTTTGGGGACCTAACGGCCAGAGACCCAGAGCAGGAACTGTTCCTTGGGGCGGAGCAGAGAAGCAATGGGTGGGTCCCAGAGGCATCAGGGGACCCAGAGCAGATGGGCTGGGTCACCCCTGCAGGGGTCACTTCCTTTTGTTGCTGTTATTGCTGAAAAGGTTTGAAATCCTCATCTTGAAGGGGTCAAAAAAGTAAACTTTGAATCATTCCATTTCCATCGTTTTGCGATTTTAAATACAAATACTTTCCAAACTGCATGTAATAAATGAGGTGTCTACTTTTATGAAAAAATGAAGTGGTTTATAATGCAATTCATTTTATTCCTGACTGGAATCTTCCAGATGGCCCCCACTTTCAAGTTCTTGTTCTTGTTATAGTTAACATGGGTGATTATCTTGGGAGGATAGTATGACAGTTACTTCTGTTCTCCTTCATATTTTTCAAATTGTCTTCATTGACTATGTATTGCCTTTTTATAATAATCAGCATTAATCAAGGGATGTTATTTTTAAATTTTGTCTGAAAATAGCTACTCTTTGAGTATCCTTTTCAAAACCATTATGCTGTCCGCTTGTTTTAATAAACAAACACACCCTCACTGAAAACACAAAGGTATAAAAAAATTAATCTTCAGACTTCTGTAGTTTATATGTGTGGATGCAGGACACATTCCACGTAACACTGGAGATCACATTGTATTGGAATCACTCAGTACAGGGTCTATCTAGTTCATTACTTGTGTTCAAATGCCAAGACCCAAAGTTAAATCAATTTCTGTTTTCCATTTCTGTTTTTTAGATATAGTTTTATAAAGATATCAACAGCTGAAAGTATGTGTATTATGCAAATATCTATCATTTATCTATCTACCTATCTATGTCTTAAAATATTTTTCTAGTTATTCTGAATCAGTTACATATGGAAAAAAAAAAAAAAAAAGGAGGAACGATTTGGGGCAAGTGTTTTAACTCTCCAAACAGTGACGATTATTGACCCTTAGTGTCCTGTGGTTAATTGGGCTCTGTACTAGGCGTATCTGAGGACCCTTTTCTTCCATTCTTGGAAAACAGATGGAACTTGCAGTCACTGTGCTGTAAGATCTTGGTGTCAAGAACGTCTCACGTGCAGCAGGAGGATGCAACCAAAGTGGCCCATTGCCTGGTAACGAGGAGATTTGCTGGCGGTGGACAGATGTGTCTGTGATGTAGTCACTTAAAGTCCCACAGGATTCTATAACTGGAACTATTATTGAAGTATCATTTTGTAATTTTGTATTTTAAAAATTAAGTGCCTTGGGGGATAACAATCTTCCTCAATCTACAAGGAGGATAGTATGCTGACAGAGAAGAAGGTATTAGGTATTGTGAAGGCAAGCCTTTTTTCATTTTGAGGTTTTAAGTAAAAACAGTGGAGTTAAAGCAAATGGAAAAGAAAAAAAACTGCTAAAAATGAACACACTGTACATAATTGAGGACATTTAGAAAGATTTTCGAAGATTATAGGGAAAATGTTTCTTGAGGTAATTGTTTCCAAAAAAATACCACATTGAGATTTCCTGGTGAGTGCTTTCGCAAGTGCTGTTTAAAGAAAAATTTCCTTTCCCCAAATCATAATGATACTGTTTTATTTTCCTTTAGGAATATTATTGTTTTTGCTTTGCTGTTTAAAACTGTGATTTTTCTCAAAATTAATTTTGTGGGTGGTATAAGGTGGGGAGATCAAGATTGTTTTTCATATTAATTAATGAACTACTATTTATTGAAAAGATCGTCTCTTCCCTAATGAATGGCAATGAAACCTTTGTCCTTTGTCTGGTGACTGTATGTTTGGGAGTCTTTTGGGTTCTCTAGAGAGTCTGTTACAGTGGTCTGGGTATCCTTTCTCTTCCAGCATCACACTGACGTCAGGGACGTCCTGCTTTGTTCATTATGGGCATTGATTTAGTCATTCTAGCTCACCCCCATTTAAACATACATTTTAAAATCAGCTTACTGATTTCTCCAAAACAAATCTGGGATTTTGTTTGGAATGGCAAGTGATTCTTTGGGTTAATATTGGAAAAATGAACTTTTCAACACTGTAGGTGTATCCAATCCATGAAGATGGTATGTCCCTCCACTGACCATTTTTCTCGGGGATATTATTCATTGCTCCATGTAGCTGTCATGAACATTTTTATTTTAATTATTTCAGTTTTTATTTTACCAGAAACAATGTTTACAGTATGTTTGTCAGTAGGAGATAGGAATAAAGTTGATTTTTATATATTGGCCTTCTATTGATCAGCATTGTTGTATACACATGCTGTTTTTATTAAATTGTTTGTAGAGTATCTTAACATTTCTACATGCATAATAAGCATGTCATGTGTGAATGACAGGTTTGTTTCAGCTTTTCCTTCTGGCCAGAATGCGGTGCTGTGGTGAATATTAGGGTGGGGGCGTCCATGTCTTCTCCTCATTCCTGATTCTGGCAGACGGTTTCAGTATTTCATCAGTAACTATAAAAGCTATCCACTTGTCTTTGTAGGTCTCTTTTAGTAGACTACAGACATTTTCTCCTTTGGTTTGCTGAGTTTTTAAAAGCTCTTAAGTAGGTGCATGAACTGGGATACATTAAAATTGAAAACTTTTGTTGATAAAACACATCATTAGGAATGTAAAAGACAAGCCATAGACAGGGAGCATATATTTACAATACATATGTCTGGCAAAAGATTTACAGGAAAAGACAGATAATCCAACTAAAATGGGCAAAAACAACTTGCAAGAGCATCTAATGACTAAACAAAATTTTGTGTAAGTCTTGGATTATACCCAAAGGATAAAATAAGTATCTATGCATTCTTACTGATATAAAGAAACAAATTAAAAATAGCTGAGAAGGGACAATTAGTTCTTACAGAAGAATTACAAGTATTACGTCAGGTTATTGCTCTTCCCTTGTGTGTGGGTGGGACTTGTATGTGTATTATGCAAATACCTATCATCTCTGACAGATGAAAGTCTGTTATGGTGTAAGTCTGATAGGTCAAACCCTGTTATGACCTGTCTCCAGAGAACAGAGAACTCAAAGGGGAAAGGGTATGTGCATCGTGGGGAGACCTGTCAGATGCCGCCTTCCCGAGTGACGCAAGCTGACTCACCAGTCCTATGGGGCATTGGTAGCCTTTGCTTTGAATGTTGCTATGACGTGAAGGCTTTACCTCCATGGTACACCACTGAGGGAGTTGCCATAGCAATAAAGGTAGAGTAAGATGACCCAGCTCTCTGAGACCACAGTAACGACTCTGAATTTCTGTTAGAGAGTCAACAGGAAGGCATTTAGAACAAATCAAGTTGAGGTTTCTTCCAGGAGCACAAGAAGCAGAGATGGATGTCCAGGCACAGGACCCATGGGCCAGACGGTGTGGGGGATGGCTCTGTAGGGGCCCCACAGGCAGGGAAGACCTCCCACAACTTTGGGCACCAAGCCAGAGGTCATGGTTCGGCTCTGTAATCACGGAGACTAGAAAAGAAATACTTTTTTTTTTTTTTTTTATCAACATCCATCTTGAAGTAAAAAAGATCCAGATATATTGTTCAAAATGATTTATTTTTTTTACATGCCAATTACACATCAATGAAGGCAAGAGTACATTACAGCCACGTGTTTCATATTATTATGATCTCCATTACCTCCTAAATAAGCGATGCTAATGTAGAAAGTCATTTTCTCAGCACACGCTCGGTAATGAAGTGACTTCTCGATGGGGCTGCCTTGCTGATTTATTGCCGCCACCGGGTGATGGGGAGGCGTCCACTGGAAGGCTTTTACAATTTATCAAGTTCTGTTGGCCTAAGGAAGGGTAATTACCTCTCCTGAGTTGATGTGATGTGTGTACCAATGCCAACGCCGGCGCTGTGAGCAATGACTACTCTTCCACTCCAACAAAATTAAACTGTAACCCCTTTACTCCACGTAGAATAGGCATTAGCCATTTCAAGGGATAGTTCCCAGAAATACCCTAATTCCCAAATGCCGTATGACATATACATTTGTCCTGCATGTGACGGCCAGGAGTTAGGGAGCCTCGGTCAAAAAAAAAAAAAAAAAAGAAAGTGTTTTTGCAGCTCAAATAAAATTTTCCTCCAGAAAGATGACAAATCAGTGTGTGGTACGCAGCACAACTTTCAAAGTGACTCATGAGCAATGGAAATAACTCAGGCCCCCATAATAAGTAACCAGCATTTAAAAAACTTGTGTGGCGACGTCAGGACTCAAAAGCTTCTTTTCCAGTCGCTGGCCATTTAGGTCATCCCATACTACTGAGACGTGGGGATCGTTCACCTGAAAAAGAGAGTGTCCTAAGGGGCGTGTCCTTGATAATTACAGCTGTACAGCAACGGCGTGGTTTTGCTTTCTGTTTGCAAAGCAGTGGCTTCCTCGTCACTGAAAGCATGCGTCCACGCCACGAGATGTTAGGAGTGATTTCTGCCTTAGGCTCAGGGTGGACTAGCCGACCTAGGAAGTGACCTGAGGCTCCACGCGTTGGGACTGATTGATATACGAGTCAAAGTTCTGGGTAAGACTTTCGTTTCTGGCCCATCAGGAAACTCATTGAGTGCAGGATTGCGTTTACCTAGTTTGTGGTACATTTTGGGAAGTTTTGTATCAGCGTGTATTTCTGAGGAAGAATGAAATGTGTCTTTAGACCTCCGGAGCCCCGTAAATGTGAAAGAAGTTGCTTTAAATACTGAGTGTTTCTCAAATGTCCCTCCTTACCCCGTCCACACGAAAGTCATACTCTGTCATGAATTGGGGCGGGGTGTTAAAATATAAAGCCAGCTGTTGTCAACAGGGTCCAGCTGGTCTGTCTGGGTTTCCTCTGACCGCTTGACCTCTCTTCCGACCGAGGGAACTCATCCCATTGAGTCTAAACCCACCCACCTAATCAATGTGGAAAGCAGTTACATTTCCTTTTCTTTTCTTTTTTCTTTTTGGTCTAGCTTACTAATGGATGAGGTCCAATGGGCATCATTTTCGGATGCTGGTTTTATAAGCACTTCACCAGAAAGTGTCCCTGAAATACGTCTGAGATTCCCAGGGAGTGAACAGTAATTGTTCCCAGCCTTCTCGTCTGTGTCATCACCCACTGTGCCTTCAGCCTGCTGGTCTCGGAGTCGATCTTTTGCCTCCACTGTTTAGGCTCATGGCTTTGCTGGGTGGGCATGGTGGGCTTGGCCGGGAACCCTGCCTGGGCTTTCAGACCAGAGGCGGCGGGATGTCCACACCCCGACTGCTGGCTGCTCCAGAGATGGCCCGCCTCTGCCCTGTGGGTGCCCACGCTCCTGATCAGTGAAAGGGCCGTCCTGTTCTTCTGCCAGCCTGTGGCTTCAGATGTTATCGAGAAGCAAAGCCTGCCTGAGCCACCTGAACCCCCCGAGACTCCTCCTGCCTCGGGTACCCCTCTCTAGCCGCCTGCATGAGGAGCAGGCACACCCTCCTCCCTGGCACACCTGCCCACTCCCTGCCCTGGATGGACCACGCCCGGGGAAGGCTGAGTAGCAGAAGAGCCAGCCCCTCCCTCGGCCGGGCAGTGTGGAGTCTGGGGAATGTTCACCCTCGGTCCCATGCGATCGTCTCAAAATCATGTAGGTTTGGAACCTTGCAGAGATCTGGGGTAGTCTGCTTGATCTGGGGCCACGTGAGCAACTTCCTTCTCAAGGGAGCTGCAGCCGGACTTGGAGAGGAGGCACCGGACGCTCCGCCTCCCTGAGATGGGAGGATTTTACTTTGTTCTCAGGTTTTAATAGTCACACCGCTTCGCGCCGCTTTTCCTGGGGCCTGAGCAAGGGCCACAGAGCCCATTGAACCCAACGGCACGTGTCAATGACACAGCGACAGAAGATAAGATCGTTTTATGCGAGGTTAGGCTCTATTTAACACACATCTCTTCACTTCTTTGCCACTGAATGATAAGAAACTTTGTCAGACGAACAGCCCGGACACACCCGCGGCTCTTGCGCAGGACGACCAGTAACTGCATCCTCGGTGACTTCTTCCGTGACAAAGAGCTTCTGTTTTCCCAGCCCAGTTCACCAATGTTAAAAGATAATGGTGACGCATTTATAGTTCACTAACTTTAACTTGCCAGGTTGCGAGTCGTTTAGGAAATGTCGTAAATGTGGCAGTGATGATTTTTCCAAATAATCGAATGCAAACCTCTCGGGATTGTTCCGTCAGAGGCACGGAACTGAGAGTATTTGGAGAGAAACCCGTGGTAACCACTTCCAGCTGCCTTATGCCGCTTCCTCTAGTAGAACACGGATAAATCGATTTGCAAGGGAAATATTCCATAGAATTAAAAACAGTGCCAGTGTGTGTGACTTGGAAAACTCCGGTGTTGTTTCAAGGGCCACTCTTGAGCGCTGAGATTGCCTCTGTATCTCATGAATTAATGGCGAGGAAGAACTGCGATGCTTGGTTTTATTTTTTAGAAAATGTAATTTTCAGTTACATTTAATTTTCAGTTTTGAGGAAGAGCACAGGTAGCTAGCAGCAACGACACCCTTGCACACAGTAAATATTAGACTACATCTTCATTTCATGCATTTTATTTATGCTTGCCTGCATTTGGTTTGTTTTGATCTTTCTGATCTTTTTTTATGTTGGCGTTTGAGAAAAAGTGTCTTGAACGTGCAGGAGGACAGTTTTAATTGTTGTCCAGTTGAGGTCAGGATAGCCAACTTCTCACCTTGTCTACCCTTTTTTTTTTAATTTATTTTTTTGAAGTTAGAAGTGGGGGGGGCAGACAGACTCCTGCATTCGCCCCACCAGGATCCACCCGGCATGCCCACCAGGCAGCTATGCTCTGCCCATCTGGGGTGTTGCTCTGTTGTGGCCGGAGCCATTCTAGCACTTGCAGCAGAGGCCATGGAGCCGTCCTCAGTGCCCAGGCCAACTTTGCTGCAATGGAGCCTTGGCTGCGGGAGGGGAAGAGAGAGACAGAGAGAAAGGAGAGGGGGAGGGGTGGAGAAGCAGATGGGTGCTTCTCCTGTGTGCCCTGGCCAGGGATCGAACCCAGGACTTCCACATGCCGGGCTGATGCTTTGCCACTGAGCCAACCGGCCAGGGCCTCACCTTGTCCACCTTTATCACCACCCTTCAAAGTGGCCCCTGTGCATGTCGAGCTGTCTTGTTCGCTTCTGCAAGGGTTTCCTTACAACTGGAACTCAGGATCCACTCTGGCATTATATGAACTATCGTTTTAGAAAGTGCCCTGTAAGGAAGGTAGGAACTCACAGGTGGCCCTCTGTGTGGGCATTCCCATTGGTATGTCTTCTGTGCACGTGTGCTGAGATCAGGGTGCTATGTTGGATGTCTAAGGAAAGGCACAGAATCAAGTCACAACCCATGAAAAAAATAAGCTTCTTCTATGCCACTCGGACTGTGATCTGAAAACGTACACTCGCATGATCAATTTGATGCAGTTGACTTTTAAAAACGTGTATATTATGAGACACAGGGTATAATTGTTTATGTAGAGTTAAAAACAAACAATCTTGTACTAAACATCCAGCTTAAAAATTGTTATTATTAAAACTATACCTATTCCTGTCATGTTCCTCCGAGAACCTGCACCCTATCTAGAGGAATTCCTTTTCCAGAACTTGATTCCTTTGTGTTCTTTATATGTTACTGTCTCTCTCTTGACATATATCCAGCGATGGGATTCAGTGGGTTTGCACCAGTGCGGCAGAACTGATACCTAATTTTTTGTTGAGTTGGCAAACCGGTTGTTAGAATGGCACTGTTATCAGGGTTCTCTCTAAGGTGGGTGCCGGGGCAGCCAAATATGGAAATCACAAATTTACATTCCTTACTCTTTTTTTCACATTCATCTCTGTAACCGTGTGTATTCTAAGTGCCCACAGTCATTTCATTCTTCATAGGTGAAAGAAATTGCAAATGAGGACGCCAATCAAGAAGCCAATCAAGTATCTTATCGATTTTATTGGTTTTTTTGTCAGACATTATTTAATATTTTTTAGTTAATATTTTTAATTCTTTCTTATAATCTAGTTTTGTGTACCTCTTTTATTGTTCTTATTTAAGTATTAAATGCATGAAATAACAAACTACCTTTTGCTATATCATTTTTAAAAAATACTTAAAATGGTCACCAGGGCAGAGAGCAGGTTGTTAAATTATTTGAATCCCACCAGTGCATATATCCGTGAATAAACAGTGAATTGTTTGAACGCACCTGCTTTGAGCTGCATGTAAATAAAAGCATGCTACACGTATCCCTCGGTGGACATTTCTCTTTCTCAACATTCTGCTCTAGAAACTTCCGCGCGGTGATGCACGTAGCTCTAGTTAATGTTTTAGTCAATTCCTATTCACTGCTTTGGTGTATTCCACTTAGAAGAGATTCTGCCATTGATGGGTCAGTTCTGCTGTTGACAGGCATTCATTCCAACTCTTGACCTCCTCTGACTGTGAGCGGGTGTCCTGTGACCATTCTCACGGGCCTCCCGGTGCACCTGAGTGATCCTATCAGTCCTAAGGCGTCCATCCCTGCGTTCAGCGTTCCAGGGTGATGCCCGGCTGCAAGCCAAAGGGCCCATGCCCGTTCTCACTCCCGGCAGCAGCCTGTGTCTCGCTCCTCCGCACCCTCGCCAGCACTCGGTATTACCGGACGTGAGTTTGCCAATGTGGTGGTGAGGTAGATTTACAGCGTGGACTTAATTATCATTATCCTAGTCAATACTATTATTGAGTGTCATTCATTTATTTGTTGGACCATTCATTTTTCCACGTCTCTGATACCTGTTCATGTCTTTTTTTTTTTTTTTTTTTTGGTCTTCATTTTTTTTTGCTATTGGATTGTCTTTTCATTGATTAATAAAAAAAAGCTAATACTGTGAATACCAATGCTTTATTCCCATTGTTCAAAATAAGCTCTCAGTCCTGGCTTTGCTGACTCACTGTAAGATGTCTTTTGATGAATGGAAGCTTTGTTTTAACATACTTAACCTTAGTATTTTCTACTTCTGGGGGTTCTCCTTTAAGAAATCCTTTCCTACCCAGAGATCCTAAGTTTCTCTCATGTTTTCTAAAAAGTTTAGCACAAACCTCACCCTTATTCATGATGAATAACTCAATCGCCCCTGGGCATTTGGGCTAAGATCAAATGTAGTATCAATATGAATATCTCCGTTTATATGTAGATTCTGTTCCTTTCTGACATCTGCCCTGTGCACTCAGTCAGAAATCCTTTCCGCAGTTGGGGTCTGGGTCTGGGCTCCAAGGTTAAACCTGCTTTAGACCTTTAACTACTTCTATTTATAATACATCCTGATGGCTGTAATGTTATTAAATATTAGTAAATTAATTGTTATTATGTTATAACAAGCCCTGATATCTAGTCGAGCAATTATTCCTACCTTGTTCTTCTTCAAGAGAACCTTGCTGAGACTTGGCCATTGGTTTTTCCTTCTAAATTTTAGAAATAGCTTACAAAGTTTGTGAGAAATTCAGGTGGGAAATCTACTGACATTATCTGGAACCTATAGATCAATTTGTGTAGCATTGATATATGTTTAATATTGAATTTTTACTGAAAAGTTTGGCATATCTGTTTTTATTTAGACATTCTTTAATATCTGTTTTTAAATGTCATAGATCTTGGGCGAAATAACATTTTAATAGAAAGCTTAAAATTTTTATTTCAAATTTATTCAAAGGTCTCACATGGTTTATTTTCTATATAAAATAGTATCTTCTTTTTAATTATTTAAATAACCCTGCTACATAGAAGAAATACAATTATATATTTTTATGTTGATTTTGTGTAGAGCGACTTACAAATTCTTTTATTAATTGTAATATTATTAATTGTAACAATTATTATAATTGTATTGGTTTTCTTTTTTGTTTGTTTGTTTGTTTTTGTATTATTCTAAAGTGAAAAGTGAGGAGGCAGTCAGACAGACTCTTGCATGCATCTAACTGGGATCCACCCGGCATGCCCACCAGGGGGTGATGCTCTGCCCATCTGGGGCATTGCTCCACTGCAACTGGAGCCATTCTAGTGCCTGAGGCGGAGGCCATGGAGCCATCCTCAGTGACCGGGCCAACTTTGCTCCAATGGAGCTTTGGTTGCTGGAGGGGAAGAGAGAAATAGAGAGAAAGGAGAGGGGGAGGGGTGGAGAAGCAGATGGGCGCTTCTCCTGTGTGCCCTGGCTGGAAATCGAACCTGGGACTCCTGCACGCCAGACTGATGCTCTACCGCTGAGCCAACTGACCAGGGCCCTCTGGGTGTGTTTTGATGACACAATTAATGAGATTTCCTGACAGAATGTCAGATGTAAAAAAAGAAAAAAGAAAAAAGGAAAGAAAAGAAAAGTTAGATATAAAAGAGAAGAATTAAGAGTTATTGAAAAACTGGAAGAATAGAGTTGCCAGCTGGCCAAGGCAGGATCAGGATTCAGCTTTGAAAGAAGCATCAGAAGTTTGGTGATGAAGCTGTTATTCCCCCTACACACACACACACACACACACACACACACACACACACACACGGTTGGTACGGAACTGTTACTTCTGAGAGGTCCATGAGACATTAATTATGATGTCTGCCACAGACTTTTTGTAGATGGCTGCTGTCAGGTTGAAGAAATTCCCTCTGTCCCTCCTTGTACATACATAGAGCATTCCAGGTGCCAGAGACCGTTAAGCTCTTCACACTCCTCAGTCATTTAAATACTCAAAGCAAGCCTGCTGACGGGCTGTCCAATATGGTTACTCAGATTCCGGTCTCCGAGTCCTTCTGTCCCATCATGTGACCATCTGCTCGGGCATCTCAGACATTCCAGCTGACGTCTCCGTCCTCCCGCCTTGCGTAAATCCTTGAGACTGTCCTTTGGTGAGAGCCTGTGGGCAACCAAGTCAGTTCTGACTTGTCTGAGAAAATCTTTGTTTACCCTCATTCTTGAAAGATAAAAATTTAGGTCGACAATTATCTTCTATCAGGACTTGAAAGAGATTGATTCCCCTGCCTTATGGCCTCTGGTCTTGCCGTGGAGAAATTATTCATGAGTCTGGTTGCTACTTTTCGTGGTGACCTGTCTTTCCCTCGTGGCTCTTTGCAGTTTCACAACAGTAAGGACGACTTCTTACTTGTTGCTTGGAACTCACTGGACTTCCTGGAAATAAGAATTGCTACATTGCAACAATTCTGGAAAATGTTCAGTCCTTTGAATACTGATTCTTGTCCTTAATCTTTATTTGCTCGCTCTGGAGCAAATAAAGATTTGCTCTACCTAGACAAAAATAAAAACTTTAGACTTTTTCTGTGTGTGGCTCAACCTTTCTGTCATATTTCTCATCTCTTTTTCCCTCGGAGTCTGCATTCTGGGTGATTTCTTCAGCTCTCTCTGTTCACAAATGATTCGTCAACTTTCTCCAATCTGCTGTTTGAGCCACTAATGTCATTTTAATTTCATCTGGAGAAAATAAAATTGTGAGACCACTCTTTTTCAAATCCTTAGGCTTTTAAATAAACTCTTGCTGCTTTAAAAATATATATTTTTAAGCTCTTATTTCTTTAAACATATAAAACATAGTTTATATGCTAGGAATTTCCATCCTGTGATTCTTACGGGCCTCCTTCTCCGGCAGGTTCCTACCTCAGCGGGCTTCCGTGCAGGGCACTGTGTGTCCTTCTGAGGTTTATGTTTATTTAAACGTCAGTGGGTTCTTTTCCTTGGACTCCCAGGTGGAAATATTTCACACCTGGCTGTCTGTGCTCAAGTAGGATTTGAATCTGATTCCACAGTGCCCTGCTCTTCCACCAAAGTGGGACAACTTTAAATTAAAATATATAAATCAGGGACAGAAATAAGAGGCATCTGTCAGAGCTTTTCTGTTTCTTGTTTACTGTATTTTTCCGCTACGTAAGACGCACTTTTTTCCCCCCAAAAGTGGAGGGGAAAATGCCCATGTGTCTTATGGAGCAAAAAATACAATATTTTATTAAATATTTTAACACACCTTTTGGTTCAGAATTTTTTTTTCTTCTTATTTTCCGCCATAAAACCCTGGCTATCTTATAGTCAGGTGCATCATTTGGACTGAAAAGTACAGTACTTGTTTTTGTTTTTGTTTCAGCAAAACTAGATACGCAGGTAAGAATATCATTAGCTAGGGGCTCTGCGCGTTCTGACCGAGTCTGTGGGATCAAAGCCAGGCGTGACGGACGTGGGCGGGGCCGGACTGGGAAGCGTGGAGGGAAGTCCGGCTGACCTGCCCGAGGCTGGAGGAGGCTTGCGCTCTTTCTATTAAACCGGGAGGGTTGACTCCAGGAATTCGTGTGAAGCAAGTGGAGGGAGGGAGAGAGTGAGGAGCTGGCGTAGGGGTTGCAGAACGAGGGGAGGCCAGCTCGCGCACCGGACCCCACCCAGGAACTCCGTGTTCCCCTGCCGTCCAGCGCTCTGCTCTCTGTCTGATGGTCAGCGCTGCGCAGGGGACAGCAGAGGTGGGCCCGCCGGGCGGACAGAGGCCCCAGACCAGCAGCCGCCGTTTCCTCTGCCGGCCCCTGGGACGCAGAGGAGGGCAGGGCTCCAGTGGGGCCGTTTTTGAACCTCTGAGGGTCACTTGGTATATAACACATGTTACCTTTCGCGTCAGCTGTGTTGGTACATCCCTATTTTATTTATGTTGCTTCAAAGGTGATGCTGGAGAGAAATGTACGAAAGGCTAAATTTATCTCTAGTCTCCTAAGGTACCTCGTGACAGCAGCCTAACCCCTGTCCCCTCCAGAGGAGATGTCTCTCCACGGCACGGCAGTGACCGGACAGGCCCCGCTAGCTGGCCTCGGCTCTGAGCCCCCCGGGCAGCGTGCCACTAGCCAGATGACGCCTTGCTACATGGCGCTGTGCACTCGCCAGATCACCGTGACTGGTAACAGCAGGGACTGCAATGGCTTTTTCCGAAGCCTCCTCCCGGGGCCACTGTGGGAGACGGGCACATGGCCATGTCCTGTGACCACATTTCTGTGTTTTGAGCAGCCTAGACATTCTCTATCTAGGCGGATAATGATTTAACTGTGTTTCACTCAGGACAACGTATGTTTTCAACATCGGTAGAATGCACCCATAACACGCAGCGGGCTCCTTGTTCAGGATGCTGACAACATGACACACATCCTCTTGTGTTCCTTGCGGGGTTCCTTGGGTTGGCGCACACGTGTGCGCTCACACACCACTTTGCATAGATACATGTGAGTGTACACATATAGCTTAATACTTTCATCATATCTAAAGCACAAGGATACTCCCGATTTATTTCAGAGCCCTAAGCAAACTTGAGCAAGGAAATCACGGGTGTGCACCAGTCACAGACAGACCGGTAAGGAGCAGAGGCAGCTCTTCCTGCGGGAGCCCGCCACCTGCTGGCTGGGCGGTACGGCACCGGTGCCAGCGCTGGAGAGGGTACGTTCTGCAGACACCCCAGGCGTAAGTCGGCCCGGGCGACGCATCTAGGAGAAAACTGGCTGAAGGGCATCAAAGTGTCTCTCCCCAAACCTTCTTATCAGTTCAAAACGTAGTAAGACAGTGACGACGTTGGACAGCACCCGGACTGAGCGAGTCCCGTTGGCATCACCAAGGACGGGCAGGGAGACGCTGGGTGTTTCAGGGGTGAGGCCCCGAGAAGGGCACACCATCGCCTCGGTCACGTGCTGGCTGGGAACGCACATCCTGAACACGGTCACGCAAGGGGAACTTCAAACAGGACGTGAAGAAGGTTCCGGGAAAGTGGAGAGGTGACCTTGTGCTCTTCCGAAATGTCAAGGGTTTAGAAAGAAGAGGCTGAGGAGATGTTCTAGATGACAGGGGACTGAAGACACAGGACAGCTAAATGCCATAGCCGGCCGTTGGTCAGGTCCTGCTGGAGAGGACAGAGGTTGTAAAGGACAGCGTCGGGTCAGTGGCAGAACCAGACGACAGAGGGCAGATTAGACAACAGTGTTGTAAGGGTGGGTGTTAAGTTCACTAAAGGGGGTCACCGAGCTGTGGTATACCGGAAGATCAATATTGATCAATAATTCATAATTAATCATTAATTCATTGTGTACTAGAGGGTCTAAGGGTGAAACTAATGCCCCATGAAAAACTCCTTTAACCCATTTCATATGTAAAAATCAGTTTGCAGCATTCACTGTTTTTCATCGTTAAGCTTTTTGTTTCCAACTCACACAGCCTGAGCTAAGTAAACATTGGTCTTCTGAGGAGAGAAAATGTTTCCACGTGAAGGCCTGTGGGAAAAATAGCATCTCTCACTTCTGTGTTCTAAAGGTGCCGCTGCTCAGGCTGCCGAGTCGCCTGAACACCAGGAGGGCTTTCACACGTCTGTGTGTGGGCTCCCTCTCTCCACTCCGCTTTCGTGAGTGGGGTTTGGAGCAGTGAGCTGCGGCCGGTGGACCCCCCCCCCCCCGTGCGGGGCCTCCCACTCCGGCCCCGGTGGGGCTGCCCGGGTCCCAGCACCACACCGACGGGTGGGTCCCGGGAACCAGTGTGGGACGCAGGTTTTATTGCCAAGTCCAGAATGCCAGAGCCCTGATGAGACATGCAGACGCCTCTCTACCCTTCTATTCAACCTCCCGTCTCACACCGTGCCCGGGGGTCCTTTCTCTGACCTCCGGCCTTCTCTGTTCCTAAGCATCCTGGTGACTTCATCCCGGCATGTGTGACACAGGCCTTAAATAATCATGCCGGCTCAATGCACTGATGTCATCCCCTGGCACGGGCCCCAGACTCTGCACAGCCGTGGCTGCTGCCACCCCCCGGCAGGGGCATCTTCCCCGGCGTCTCTCGGAAGGACAACGGAGCGGCCCTCAGAACCCCTTCTGTGCTGTCCCCCCGTGAAGCCCTCCTGGCGGGGGGTATCTTCCCCGGCGTCTCTCGGAAGGACAACGGAGCGGCCGTCAGAACCCCTTCTGTGCTGTCCCCCCACGAAGTCTCCCCGGCAGGGGCATCTTCCCCGGCGTCTCTCGGAAGGACAACGGAACGGCCCTCAGAACCCCTTCTGTGCTGTCCCCCTGTGAAGTCCCCCAGGCCTCTCCTCAGGAATGCAGATGGAACAAGAGGACCAGTGGGCTTGGAACAGAGACAGCTTCTCCGTCTAGGATGAAAAACACCAGAGTGCATCCACACTCCGGTGGTCGCCCTGGGCGTCCCAGTCTGTGATGGTTATCCTGCACTAGTGCGGATAGGCCTCTTGATTTCATGGATGAAGGGAAAATGACCCAAATATGATTGTTAAAGCTTATTATTGTATTTGTTCTCGGTCAGTGATCTTGACTGGCCGCAGGGACTTCCCACACAAGGACCATGAGGGTCCAAGCTCTCCGTTGGAATCCTTAGACCCGTCCCTGGAAGTGGGAAGAAATCACCAACAAGCTGCGTGTTTTCATCGTTATACCCGGTAAGGGACCATGTAGGTGCCTGGCGGACACAGGCAGCTTTGAAAGGGTCCTGTGCCTCCCCCTGTGTCACCAAAACAGAGATCAACAGGGAAACGTTTAAAAGAAATATCTCACATTTTAGGCCCTTGCCGGTTGGGTCAGCAGTAGAGCATCAGTCTGGCATATGGAAGTCCTGGGTTCGATTCCCGGCCAGGACACACAGGAGAGGCGCCCATCTGCTTCTCCATCCCTCCCCCTCTCCTTCCTCTCTGTCTCTCTCTTCCCCTCCCGCAGCCAAGGCTCCATTGGAGCAAAGTTGGCCTGGGTGCTGGGGATGGCTTTGTGGCTTCTGCCTCAGGCGCTAGAATGGCTCTGATTGCGGCAGAGCAACACCCCAGATGGGCAGAGCATCGCCCCCTGGTGGGCCTGCCGGGTGGATCCCGGTTGGGCGCATGAGGGAGTCTGACTGCCTCCCTGTTTCCAACTTCAGAAAAATACAAAAAAAAGAAAAGAAAAAAAAGAAATATCTCTAACATTTTATTCATGCGCAGAGAAAAACATTTTTCTTTAACATATTTCTTCAGAAATTTTCATTAATTAAAAAAAAAAAAGTTAGCAAGTAGGACTCTAAAAATTAAGTTTTGCTCCTAGAACGAACATTTGACCCAAGAAGTTTGGTGAATGGATGAATTTAAAAGAAGTTGTGGGGGAACGTGTGTATTTTCATGTGACAGCCTGAAACCCCCTGTCCTAAAATTAGACACAATGCCTCTTTGTTACTGATAGGCTTCAGTTCTGCGTCCTTGCCTCCTGTGAGAAGGCCGAGGTGCACTTACTAAAGCGCGCAGGGCGAATGGCTCACGCATCCTTCAGACTTTCACCGTAAGGGGCCGAGGCCGGAAACCGTCACGACTGTTCTCACTTTTCCCTTAGACTTTGTACTGGTGCAATTTCAAGTCCGTTCCCCACACCGGCTTTGTTTAATAGTTGTTCAGTCTTGCTTTAAGCTCCTGCGTGAAAGATGAAGCAAGCCCCGTGTAAGCAGGGACGGTGGCTGTTTGCATGCTCCACAGAGCACAGGAGGAGGCTGGCCGTGGAGGGGACATGTTCTGAGAAAGAACTCCCAGTGTCTTTTCCAAGAGACCATGGGCTCTGGTCCAGGAGAGCAGGACAGGGGTCCCGCTGATAAACATGTGTCCACAAGGCCTGTGTACTCTCTGTTCACGGCAGCTCTCTGGCTCTCTCCTTGGAAGTGCTTTTCCATGCATGCCCTTCCTGGTTTTCTTCCATTTATACTTGTTTGTTTATTTTTTTATTTTGTTTCCTTCTTTTCTAAGTGAGAGGAGAGAAGATACAGAGACAGACTCCCACATGAGCCCCAACCGGATCCACCCAGGAACCCCCATTGGGGGCTGCTGCTCTGCCCATTTGGGGCCATGCTTGCAATGGAGCTATTTTTAGCACCTGAGGTAGAGGCTCCAGGGATTCATCCTCAGATCCTGGGGCTGATGCAATCGAACCAATTGAGCCATGGCTGCAGGAGCGTAAGAGAGAGTGTGTGTGTGAGAGAGAAAGAGAGAGAGGAAAGGGAGTGGAGGAGAGGTGGAGAAGCAGATGGTCGCTTCTCCTGTGTGCCCTGATGGGGAAATGATCCCGGGACATTTACACGCTGGGCCAATGCTCTACCAGTGAGCTAACTGGCCAGGGCTTATTATTTATTTACTTTAAAATTTTTATTTTCAGTGACAGTTGACATGCAATAGTATTCCATTAGTTTCGGTGTACAACCTTATGATTAGACACTTATGTGACTTATGAAGTGGTCACCCCGATAAGTCCAGCATTCACCTGACGCCATCCAGGGTTGTAGGAGTGTGACTGACTGCATTCCCTCTGCTGCCCTTTACGCCCCTGTGACTGTTTTTATAACTGGAAATGTGTGGTGTCTAACCCTTCACCATTGTCCTCCAGGTCCCCTAACTGTCCTCTGACCTGGCGGCCCCCAATTTGTTCTCGTCTGTGCTTTTTGAGTTTGTTTCTGTTTTTCTTTTTATTTTCATTCTTTTATTTTGTTTCTTAGATTCCGCATGTCAGTGAAACCATATTGTATTTGTCTTTCTCTGGCTGACTTAGTTCAGCCAGCTAATACCTCTGGGTCCATCCATGCAGGCCGTCACAAATGGTGAGGCTCCCTCCTTTGGTTATGACTGAGTCATACTTCATTTATCCACGTACCACACCCCTTGTTTATCCGTTCATCTGTTGATGGACATTCAGGTCGTCTCCACGCTCATTTAAAAGCAACACAAAGCATCTGCCCTGTGCCCCCTGCTGTGCAAACTACTGGGCAGAGGGAGGGGTGCCCCCAGCCCTGCCTGCCAGGGAGAGGCGGGGCCGGCAGCCGGTGAAAGCCGTGCTCAAGGCTCTGAGCAGCCTGGGCGGATGGGGACACCAGGCTGTGCTGTGTGGCTGCTGCAGCTCTTCTCAGGCCCCTGGGGACTCGACCCGTGGCCCTGCCTCCTGACCTGGGGAGCTCAGGGCTCCAATCTTAATACTGTACAACCTGTGAATGCCCTGAATGTTATGCCAGTCCCTCAGCATCACCAATTTCAGGACATGGTCGAGAAAGTCATCTCTAAAATTTAAACCCCGTAGGCCAGTGTTTTGAACGATGAGCTTTTCTCCTAAACTCCTGGGTATGGGTATCCGAGGGGTGATGATGATGGGGAAGGTTCAGCCAGGAATAAAACGCAAGAAAATTCATTGAAACATTTTGCCTGACGCCATAATGGACGGTCTCAACAGGTCTGTAACATTGTGTTGTTTTTAAGGTGCTGATGGGAGGAGACGTCTTTCAGTTCCATAAAAGGACTCAGGTCTGCCAGGGGAGGCATGGCCCTCACACTTCCTCTTTATTAAGATAAAGCGGACATGCTGGTTTATGGGGTAAAAGTGACCCCGTGGAGAGTTGTTGTTATATCACAACCCGCGGGAGCGGCCTCTGGGCTGAGCTAGACGCCCCGCCAGGGACACAGGGGAGAAGCTGGCAGAGCCCAGAGCAAAGCTTCCAGGGTGTGCCCACTGGTCAGGGTCACAAGGGGTCTGGCCCCTCTCCTGACCTCCTACATCCCGAGGGTCCACCAACAAGCGGGCCAGGGAACCTGTGGTTTTCACGCTTTTTCTTTAGACATGATTTCCAGTCTCATGCAGTTGAAATATCCCTGAGCGGTCCTGCTCACCCCTCCCAGTTTCCACTGGTGGCAACGTCTTGCGTAATGACAGCACAGTGTCACAACCAGGACGGAGGCCCGCCTGCGAGATATTTCGGGAAGCGAACTCATTGTTTCCCAGCAACCTATTTTTTCCTGCTGTCCGCTCTGAATGACCAGTCTGGTCAATAATAGAAACACGCCCTTCACCTCAGACTGGAAAGTGTCCTCGCGAAGGCCGTGACCGCAGGCTCTGGCTTCCACATCTTCTCTGTCCTCCCCCCATTGATTTTGAGAGAGAGAAAGGGAGAGAGAGGGAGAGAGAGGGAGAGGGAGAGAGAGAGAGGCATCAACTCATTGCTCCACTTAGTTGTGTACCCCTGGATTGCTTCTCACACGTGCCCCGAGCTGGGGGCTCGAACTGCTGACCTTGGGGCTCAGCGTTCCAGGAAGGTGCTCTCACCCACTGCGCCACTGGCCAGAGAGCACATGTCCTGTTCCAGTTTGAGATTTCAGTACTCTTTCACGTGAACCCCTTTGTAACGGACAGGTTCCCACCGCAGAGCGTGCCTCCCGACCGAGATTCCAGAATGGTCTTCTTCCTTATTTCGCCATCAAATCCCTGCTCCCGGAAGCCCGAGATAAAATCCTTTGTGGTACATCCTCAAACCCGGGGGTGACCCCTCTTCCTCTTCGGCCTCCTGGCTTCTCTTGCGTGGCGTGCACATTCAGTGTCCTTGGGTCTGCCGGGTCACGTGCCCCACCGGTTGGTGAGCTCACGGAGGGCCGGCCCCCCCGGTCGGGCACATGTTGTTAGTACGAAACTGCTGCACCAGTGCTCGTCCTGGGTGAAGGCGGTCATAGTTAGGTGACCAGCACTGGTCTACAATGTCACGCACTGCTGTTATTTTCCGCAGTCCCTGAGAAAAAGGTTTTCGTGGGCTTGCGAGCTGTGCTTTTAGCATCATGTTTCCTAAATTTGGAGTAAGGAGGCAACACATACCTTTCTTTCTTTCTTTTTTTTTTTTTTTTGTATTTTTCTGAAGCTGGAAACAGGGAGAGACAGTCAGACAGACTCCCACATGCGCCCGACCGGGATCCACCCGGCACGCCCACCAGGGGGCGACGCTCTGCCCACCAGGGGGCGATGCTCTGCCCCTCCGGGGCGTCGCTCTGTTGCAACCAGAGCCACTCTAGCGCCTGGGGCAGAGGCCAAGGAGCCATCCTCAGCGCCCAGGCCATCTTTGCTCCAATGGAGCCTCGGCTGTGGGAGGGGAAGAGAGAGACAGAGAGGAAGGAGAGGGTGAGGGGTGGAGAAGCAGATGGGCGCCTCTCCTGTGTGCCCTGGCTGGGACTCGAACCCGGGACTTCCGCACGCCAGGCTGACGCTCTACCACTGAGACATACCTTTCTTTATATTTCTTTTTTTTAATAAATTTTTATTTATTGATTTTTAGAGAGAAAAGAAGGGAGAGAGAGAGGAAGAGAGAGAGAGAAGAGCATTGATCTGCTGTCTGGCCCTGACCGGGGATTGAACCAGCAACCTCTGTGCTGTGGGTGTTTCGGGAGGGTGCTCTCCGGCCAGGGCACACGCGCCTTTCTTAACCACATGACACTCTTCGCTCTGTGAGATTCAGACCACAGAGGGGCAGGAAGATGCTGCTCTCCTCTGATTTGCATCGAGCAGAACATCTCAGCACAAGACAAGAAACCAGAGGCTGGTTGCGAATGGACACTGCCGGGCGGATGGCCTGGCCTGCGGCTAGAGGTCAGGGGCGTGCTGTGCCTGCGGCTAGAGGTCAGGGGCGTGCTGTGCGTCGGCCAGAGGTCAGGGGCGTGCTGTGCGTCGGCCAGAGGTCAGGGGCGTGCTGTGCGTCGGCCAGAGGTCAGGGGCGTGCTGTGCGTCGGCCAGAGGTCAGGTGCGTGCTGTGCGTCGGCTAGAGGTCAGGGGCGTGCTGTGCGTCGGCTAGAGGTCAGGGGCGTGCTGTGCGTCGGCTAGAGGTCAGGTGCGTGCTGTGCGTCGGCTAGAGGTCAGGGGCGGGCTGTGCGTCGGCTAGAGGTCAGGGGCGTGCTGTGCGTCGGCTAGAGGTCAGGGGCGTGCTGTGCGTCGCTGTTCTAGAGAGTTTAAGTGCCACCCGGAAGGTGAGGGGCCATCCCTTCTCCCGCCGTTTTGCGTGGCTATGCCCTCACTCTCCTGAGCTGATACACGTGATGGCAGAGTAATAAGAGGCCTTCAAGACCGTGGCCACAGTTCCCGACCAGCCTCTGGTTCCAGCCCCGGTTGGAAGTCGCCCGGTGTCATCGTGGAGCCCAGTTCCCGGTCCGCGCCGGTCAGGAGAACCCGGCAGCCGGGCGCCCCCCTTCATCTGGGCTGACCCGTTTCCGGGGGCGCTGAGCCCTGGGGTGTTCGCTATTTTTGTGCATCCGGGAGTGAGCGCCTGCAGACAGATGAGCAGGCCAGCCTCCCCGGAGCTGGTGGGGGATCTGACTTCCCGGGAGATGCTTCTGTGAGTGACAGTATGACAGAGACTTGTCCCCGTGTGGACGCAGGTCCTCTGAGGAGCAGATGCCCGGAGAGCATCACATGTGTTGGAGCTCCATCTGGGGTGTCTGTGGGGGGTGCGGGGTGGGGGGAGCAGGAGTGAGGAGAGCGTCACATAGATGCGGCTCTGACAGATGTCACAGCAGGCGGGGAGGCCTGTGGCGGGGGGTGGGGGTGGAGCTTCAGACACAGCATTGTAAGGACAGTTCAGTGCCCACGGCTGAGCCCCTGAGCAGAGAGGGCCAGCACTGCAGGACTGATGCTTGGGGGGCAGAAAACCATCCCGGTGCCTGCCATGCTTGCTCCGTCGTTGTCTGGCCGGAGCCCAGGGGACACGGTCAGGTCATCACAACAGCCCGGAAACTGCAGCAGCTGGAGGTGACTGTCGGCCGTGCTCCTTGCTGCAGGCCATCTCGGAGGGGACCCCCGTGGGGGTAGTGACCCACCTCCGTGTGTGTTTGCGGAGACCCTCTCTCAGTCCCCGTGAGCCCCTCTTCCTGAAAGGACAGGAGGACACTTAGAAGAGAGTGGTTAATGTGACGGACCTTCCTTGGTCATGGGACAGTGCTGGCCCTTCTGGCTTTTCCTCCATGGTCCATTTTCATTGCCACTCCCAGCTGGCAGTCTCGTGACACCTGTCACCAAGCACCACAGACCAGGTACCTAGAACGACAGAACTTCCCGCAGGCTGTGAGGGCCAGACGTCCACACTCAAGGTGTGGGCAGGGCTGTGGCAGCCTCTCTAGCCTCTGCTGTCTCTGTCATCACCTGTGCCTCTGTCTTTCTCGCCTCTTCCTATAAGGACACTGATCACACTGGATGAAAGCCCCAAAACTTCAGTGTGATCTCATCCTAATTTGATTACATCTGCAGTAAGGGCACCTCTCCAAGGACCAGCCATTAGGATTTTAAAATATCTTTTGTGGGGACATCATTCAATCCCTAACGGTGGCCTGATTACCACATTCATTCCCGGGGGCATTGAGCCAGGGCTGCCGCACCCCCTCTGGCCGGGACCGGTGCCCATGTCCACTCATGGTGGCCATCAGGTTCCTGCGTGTCCCCTCCCTGCCCCTGCTGACTGGGATCAGCTCCCTCATCTAGAAGGAGGGATAAGGAGGCGACCCCCCCCCCCTTCAAGAAAACAAAGGATGAAGAGGGTTGGGTAGAAAGAACTTCGAACTGCCTTATAGTTGGGAAGAAATCTTGGCTAGAGCGTGGGCTGAGGGTCCCCACGCAGAGGTCACCCCCTATTGTGACCAAAGAATAACACACTCCGTCTGGAGGGTCATGTTCTCCTTGGCTAGTGTGCACGTTCCTAAGGACTCAAGGACTCAGGACCCCCAGGGGCCGGAGAACTCACTGCTCGGACCACAGCTGATTAGACATTAGGGGAGTAAGCAAAGGGTGCATCGGAAGGCGCTGACCCAGAACCCGGGCATTGGAGGCAGGCTCACACGGGTCAGGGGACAGAAAGAAATGAGAAGGTGCCCTGGTGACAGAGCGGAGAGGGTGAGTCAACACCTCCCTGTGTAACAAAATGGCCCAATCTGCTGGCTCCCGTGTACATGGGGCCAGTTGTCTGGGTTTTCCAGGGATTGCTTTTTTTTTTCCTTAAATAAAGTAGGGGAGGTAGAGAGACAGACTCCTGCATGCACCTTGACCGGGATCCACCCAGCAAGCCCACTAGGGGGCGATGCTCTGCCCATCTGGGGCTGTTGCTCTGTTGCTTAGCAACAGAGCTATTTTAGCACCTGAGGCGGAAGCCATGGAGCCATCCTCAACACTTGGGGCCAGCTTTCTCCAATCGAGCCATGGCTGCAGGAGGTAAAAAGAGAGAGAGAGAGAGAAGGGTGGAGAAGCAATTGAGCGCTTCTCCTATGTGCCCTGACTGGGAATCAAACCCAGGACTTCCACATGCCTGGCTGATGCTCTACCACTGAGCCAACTGGCCAGGACCCAGGAACTGCTTTTACCATGTTGTTTAGTATCTGTTTTGTGATCGAATGCACAAAACATTTGATGAGAGAAAGGCTTTGTTTATTATAACTTCCATCAGGAGTTAAAGGTACTGCTGTTGTCTGGAGAAAGAAAGCACAGTAATGAAGACCTCTTTCTCTTCCCCCATCGATTATTTTGAGTTCCTCTGACATCGCTTGACAGCTCAGAATTTGTGACCGCTGTCCTTGAGGGGACTCCAGAACCTTCTCAAAAATACGTCCGCTCCTCCTCTGCCCCCTCTCCACCCAGGTCACGGGTCCTTCCGAGACTCCTCCACCCCTTTTGCGGCCTTTCTTTCTGGGGGGACTGGGCAAGGTTCTGAAAGCTTCCTTTAAACTGTGCTTTCAAAAGCGAGCCCTCATTTCTCACGAAAACGTTGTCATTCCTCCTCTCCTGTGGTCCAGCGGAAACACAGATCTCTCTTAGGCGTCCTGAATGCAAAGATTTGCAAATTTGTGTCTCAAAGGGCCCCTCCTGCATCCTGCTGGCCTGGCCAGTTTCCTCTCTGTTCGCTGCCTCGGTCCCTGCCGGACGCCAGCCCGAGTGGGGCCAGACGGGCCTCCTGCCCCTGTTCATTCTCGCCCTCCTCGTCAAACACTTTCTACTTGTCGTGGATGCCCCAAGGGTCTCCATGGCAGGAATGCTGCTGTGGGCCCTTAGTGGCCTCGAGTTCTAATCTTTGGGGAGGGGGGAGAAATAAAATAATCATAATAGGCTCAAAGAAGCAGGAGGGAGATGGCAGAGGAGCAAGAGGGGAAAAATAAAATGGGGCGTCTGCTTAAGAAAGGGAGGGGGGACGCGGGGCAGACCCCTGAGGATGCATTCGTGGTGACATCACGCCTTTCCCACAGAGGCCGCTGAGGCGGGGGTGCAGCGTCCATTCAGGGCCCGCGGCCTGCTCTCCGGGGCCAGGAGCCACCGCCCAGGCCCTGAATGCCCTTTTTGTTGGGAGACAGTGGACTGCTCCTGAGGGCCGCATAAATGACTAATTCATGGCCGTTGCCAGGAAGTCTGAGCCACTTGTGAGCTGACAATAGTGAGCTTCATCTCCCTAACCCCCCGGCCCCCCAGTGCGGGCAGGGTGCAGCTGTAGGTCCACATCCTCATTAGGGCTCTGCTCATGCCTCTGGGATTATGATCATATTTGACCCATTTGGTTTTTTTTTTTTTTTTTTTTTCATGAAGACATAATCGCTGCTTCTGCTGCTGCTGCTGTTGAGAACTAGGGGCCAGTCCTGAAGGGTGAAGTGGGCTGAACTGGGCATTGTGAGGGGACAGACAGACAGACAGCAAGTCAAAGGAAGAAGAAAGAAGGAAAGCAGGAAGGGTGGAAGAAAGGGAGGGAGGGAGGGGGAGGGGAGGGGAGAGGAGGGAGGGAAGGAGGGAGGGAGGGAGGGAGGGAAGACGGAAGGGAGGGAGGGAGGAAGGAAGGAAAGGAGGGAGGAAGGAAAGAAAAGAAGGAAGGAAGGGAAGGGAAGGAAAGGGAGGAAGGGAGGGAGGAAGGAAGGAAGGAAGGAAGGAAAGAATGGAGGGAGGGAGGGAGGGAGGGAGGAAAGAGGGAGGAAGGAAGGAAGGAAGGAAAGAATGGAGGGAGGGAGGAAAGAAGGAAGGAAGGAAGGAAGGAAGGAAGGAAAGAATGGAGGGAGGGAGGGAGGAAGGAGGAAGGGAAGGAAGGAAAGGAAGGGAAGGGAAGGAAGGAAAGGAAAGGAAGGGAAGGAAAGGAAGGGAAGGGAAGGAAGGAAGGAAAGGAAAGGAAGGGAGGGAAGGGAGGAAGGAAGGAAGGAAGGAAGGAAGGAAGGAAGGAAGGAAGGAAGGAAGGAAGGAGAAGGAAGGAAGGAAGGAGGGAGGGAGGGAGGGAGGGAGGGAGGGAGGGAAGGAAGGAAGGAAGGAAGGAAGGAAGGAAGGAAGGAAGGAAGGAAGGAAGGAAGGACATGGCTTCTCTATGGCTGGATGCATTTGCTGAGTTCCAGGGGACTCTAAGCTGACTTGGAGGACAGGAGCATGTCACTGTGGTCACTGTGACCCATCAGTCCCGGAGCCAGGAAGATGACTTGGGGAGTTTGGGGGTTCCAGAGGCAGCTTCTCTGTCTCCCCTCCAGCTGGAGGCTCAGCAGCTGAGGCTGGTGGGCTCAGAAGGGGTGGGAGGCTGCTCCCGTCTCTCTGCACCCTGTGTTTATGTTTCAGTAACTTTGTATCCCAGCTATTCCAGTGATCTCCTTAAAAGGTGGTCCTTCGATAAATGAAAACCTGAAGGAATTTTTACCTTTCTGCCTTGCAGTTTCTGAGGACACACCCCAAAGAAGTGCCAGTAAAGATGGTCAAGGTCACGAGGTCGCTCACCTGTAAGTATTAAAGAGTAGAAAGCGGAACACTAGGCACAGAGGAGAATTTCAGTGGAGAAAGATTGGTATTTGATTATGGCTGGCGCCACCTGGGAGAGTGGGGAGTGAATGCTCAGAGGCCCGAGCTCCTCTCCCACGGTTTGGGTGGGTTCTTAAGGGGCTGGGGGTGGAACAGGCATGCAGCAGTGCTGGCGGGGTGAGTGTTAATTGGAGGACCGTGGAGGTTGGCCACTGATGGTACGAAGTGTCGACACAGGACTGTTCCTGGACAAAGGACCCTCTGGAAGGGTGAAAGTGTCCCCGCTCCTG
This sequence comes from Saccopteryx bilineata, assembly GCF_036850765.1. Taxonomy (NCBI): domain Eukaryota; kingdom Metazoa; phylum Chordata; class Mammalia; order Chiroptera; family Emballonuridae; genus Saccopteryx; species Saccopteryx bilineata. The sequence continues at coordinate 55,541,789 of NC_089501.1, forward strand.
TCATGCCCCGAAGTTCCTAACCCAGCTGTCCTCATTTTTTGAACCCTTACATCCCACTTCTAGAAATTCACATTGAAAATATTTCTTCAACGACACAAGAAAGAAACTTTTCTGAGATGAACTTTTCGTGTAGTTGTAAGGTTTGAGAGCACCTTCATAGTCCAAATTTCAAAAAAATGGAGCCAAAACAGGAATGGAAAGGAAGCAGAGCTGAAACAAATGCACACCGGTGTGTAAAGTGACGGACAGCTCTGACCAGCGGTGGTGGTCAGCTCGAGCCTGTGAGAGGCAATCCGTGCGTGTACGACAAAGGAGCAAGGAGTTGATTCCTCTCTCTCTCCTGCCCCTCTCTCTCCTTTCCTCTCTCTCTTTCTCCCTTCCCCCCTCTCTCTAAAATAATAAAAAAAATAGAATAACAAAACCACGTTGAGGAGGGAGGAGAGAGTCGAGGAACTTATGAACACGGAGTTGACCATGGCTCCTCCCCCTCGGAGTGTGGGTGGGGCCGGGGGATTAGCTGCGAACAGACGCTGAGTCCAGTGGTCACGTGTTTCCTATTGTGACGTGGGAAGGGTGAGTCCGTCCTGAAACTGCCTTAGATCTCTTGTAAGACGGAGAAGGGCGTGACGGGCGGATGTTGGAAACCAGGGTTCTGACGGTGAAAGAAGGAATATACACAGTGTAGTATCTGCAATGTTTATGTTCCAGATGTATGGTTAGATAAACACACTAATATTATCATACATGATATTTCATGTTCCAATAGTATGATGCAATATACTATTATGTTACATATACTCTATATCATAGATGTGTGTATTGTGTATTATATGTAACACACATACATATAATATATAATACCTATATATATGGGGATAATTCGGATTTGGTTAGAATGAATCAGGTTAGAATTTGAAAAATTGGTATTACCTTAAGATTTCTAAAATAAGACTATTGTCATCACACGCCTGTATCATACATGGTGTGTGCACGTGTGTATGTGTGTCGTGTGTGTATGGTGTGTGTTCACATACGGCTCTGTCCGCTAGGAGAGTACAGAAGGCTAGACGCCCCAGAAGCAATGGGCACACCGGATGCAGACCTTGGTCTCCAGCTCCACTCTCCTTGGAGGGGAACCGAGATCCCCAGAGAAATGGCTGGTTCTCATGCTAAGTCAAGGAAGGTTCGAGATCAGCCTGGAATATGTTATCTCAGAAAAAAACAGTCATGGGCCACTCGAGGACAGGACAGCGAAACTGGTTTGCAGGGCCCCTCTCATGGGTCATTCTGGGCGATTTGAGCACCAGAATAATGAAGGAGGAGGTGGAATGTTAAACACTGGGAAGATAGGAGTCCATGAGACGAGGCTGGTGATAGAGAGATAAGTAAGTGACCTTACAGAATTTTCTAGGGCTTCCAGAAGATAAAGACAAGGCAGGAGGCTTCGTCCCAGGGAGGGGGGAGAAAAGCAGAGATGTGTGCTTCCGTGTGTGCGCGCGTGCGTTTGTGTGTGTGCTTCCGTGTGTGCGCGCACGTGTGTGTGTGTGTGTGTGTGTGTGTGTAACTACCCCGTCGTCACAGTAAGTGTTTGGGGATGTACATTGGCAGCTTTGTTTCCCTTTTGTCTACAAACAAGCACAGAACCGCACTGTCAGAATAATCCAGCAGAATGAGAAGTTCCCTGAGGTTCGGAAATGACCTAAAACGACGGAGTTTGTTGCCTGGGGGCAGGACGGCTGTGCTGGCCTTCCCCCCCCACCCCAGCAGGAGACACTGGCCCGTGGCTCTTCCTGACTCCCATCCACTTTTGCAGGGAAAGCCCAGGTAGGTTTGTGGGTCCAGTTTTAAGACCTTGGAATTCTGGAGGTGACATTTTTCATCCTCTATTTTCTAAAATGTTGACGATCTGTCCTCGGTAACCTAACATCAACAGAGGCTGCGTGTCTGGCCTGGCTTGGAATGTCATTGGAGTGTCATTGGAGTGTCATTGGAATGTCATTGGAGTGCACGGGAAAGGTAGCCGTCTCTTCTCAGGATCACCTGCGACCCTGCAGACTGGAGACAGTCTCGCTAGGACGGAGCCGGCTCTGCTCCCAGCACAGGAGGGCGGTTCCGCACAGCAGGGAGAAGAGCAGGGCAGCCCAGGGCCGCGCTCTGTGGGCAGTCCCTGCAGGACGACTGTGACTCCACCCACCGGGGAGGCTCTTCTTCAGCAGCCGAATCAACCTCAGACGCCCGCCCCACTGCACCCGGAGCACAGCGGCGTCCAGACCTCGCTGCGCCTCACAGACGAATGTCCCTGGAAGGGGATTTGTGTTCAACTTTGGCGTCCCTTCTGATGGAGAACAATGAACTGACACATTCCTTTCTTTGTAAGAAACAGAGAGACAATGAATAACGACCAAGCTGGGGGAAATGTTTTTATTTCGATCTCCATCAACGACCTTGTCGTACCTGCTCTATTTGGCCATGGGTTGAGCCTGGAACTGGTGATTTGGTGAAGATGCTGTGTGGTCAGGGACGTAAAGGATGCGTGCCTGGGTCAGCCAAAGCCTCATCAGAACCAAGGTCCCATGCTTTACCCTTTTTCTCCAGAATTGCTGTTTTCAATTGGGCCTTTACCGAACAGAGATCTCAATGGTCTTTAATTTTGAAATCCCCGCCATGCATCTAGAATACCACAGGTGCAGTGTCACCCAGTGCATCCCACGGGATCGCGTCGGTACAAACCCCTTAGTTCCCCAGGATACCCGATAACCCTGCTCTTGTTACCTTGTGCTGTAAGGCTAATGAAGATCATTGCGTGTCCCCCTTGTCTTGGAGAATGCTTCTGTTCAGCAACACAAACACACGCTCATTAGCTTTATTTATGGCAAGGGGAACGGTCTTCAGAATACAACAGAAACAAGATTGGAGTTCACACACTCTGCAGGAAACATGTTTGTGTTTCTCGTGGAAGAAATTATTCAGGGGTAAAAAAAACCCCACGAAATTTCACTGGCTTGTGCCCCCGAGTTCACACCCTACCAGCTCTTGTTATCTGGCGGCTCTGTCCATTTTTTTGGGGGGGTGGCCTTGACCTTCGCCTCCTGTCTCCACTGTTCTTTTCACTTCTTTTCTCCGTCTGTTCTCAAGATTTCCCATCGTTCTAGTTTTCTTTGTTTGTAAAAATAGCTTGGATAACTTTTGCCTTTGTTGTTCATCTTTCTGCCTTTGAATCTAATAAAAAAAAAGAAACTGAGCCTGACCAGGTGGTGGTGCAGTGGGTAGAGTGCCAAACTGGGATGCGGAGGACCCAGGATCGAAACTCCGAGGTCACCAGCTTGAGCGCGGACTCATCTGGTTTGAGCAAAGCTCACCAGCTTGGACCCAAGGTCGCTGGCTCGAGCAAGGGGTCACTTGGTCTGATGAAGTCCCACGGTCAAGGCACATATGAGAAAGCAATCAATGAACAACTAAGGTGTCGCAATGAAAAACTGATGATTGATGCTTCTCATCTCTCTCCATTTCTGTCTGTCTGTCCCTATCTATCCCTCTCTCTCTCTCTCTCTGTCTCTGTAAAAATAAATAAATAAATAAATAAATAGAAACTGAGTTCTTTGTCTGTGTTAGTCAAAACCAAATTAGCATATTCAGTTCTGTCTTCTTCCTGAGAAAGTTGTTTCCTTCCTTCCTTCCTTCCTTCCTTCCTTCCTTCCTTCCTTCCTTCCCTCCCTCCTTCCTTCCCTCCCTCTGTCTCTCACTCTCTCTTCTTCTTTATCTATCTCTATCATCTATCTATCTATCTATCATTTGTCTATAATCTAAGATACGTTCATTTTCTTGGCTTATTTCAGATGATAATGAACATTAGTAATAAAGTGGCCAATGGACTTTCCTTGGAGAAGGAGAAAACTGGGTGCCATAAAATGGGAATTCGGTCCTCAGGAGCTGGAGGAGACGGGCTCTATGAAGTGAGGCTACAGATAGGGAAAGTATAAAATGGAGAAATAGAGTAAAACCACCCATTACTCTGATATGGATTTACATAAATTCAGAAGTAAACTGTTTGCAGTGTTACGGTCTCCCAGTAGTTAGGGTGATTCGGAGCCTCTGTGGAGTGCTGGCACTCCTAGAAATATAGTCTTGTCAGGATACAGGACCACGTGGGGACCAGAACTGAGTCACTTGGCTGCCGTGACCTCAGGCAACCCCGGGCAGTGTGACCTCACCGGGCATTGAGCAGGAGTTCATGACATGTCATGATCTGACCCTTGTCTCATGTCCATCCACTCAGCAAATAAGACTACTCACCAGCGCTTCCGGAGAGAAGGCATGGAAAAGGCACTGGAGGCGGGTGACATCTGAAAGGAAGAGAAGACCAGGGTGGGCCATTTCCTGTCTGTGGGAAAGGAGGAAGTGGGGGCTGAGGACGGCTCTCTAGCCCCCCCCCTCAATGAACCGGTGAATGAGAATGACGTCACCCATTGGGTTGGACAACAGAGGCGATGGAGGCGTTCACTGTGAGCTTGCCACGCCGGCCATGCGGGTGGGAGTTCCTGGCAGAGATTTCTGGAAGGTGTGTAGATACACGGAGCTGAAACTCTGCATAGAAAAACGGCAGTAACGTGCCATTAAACAGTAATTAAAGCTAAGAGGGTGTGCATCTCTCCAAAAGTGGGAAAATTGGTACCCTGCCTCCCTCTCTGCAAAGCAAAGAAGTGGAGGATGAAAGTGAAGCCCGTGAAGGAAGATGTCCAGCAGAGCAGAGGACACCCAGGAGGCCGGACATTCGGGAAGAGCAGGGACGGAGCGTTCTAGAAATGCAGGGCTGTCCAGCAGTGCAGAAGGTTTCGGAAGGGCCACTGTGCCAAGGATGGAAAATCACTCACTGAAGAACTCAGGAGCCATTGGTGACATCGTTGTGGCCCCTTCGGTGGGGACAGAAGCCGAGGCGGGGTTCAAGGGCGCTAGACATTGATGTGCTGTCATAACACTGCCATGGCCCGCACCGGCCACTATGGAAACATCAGGGTCTGTTCGGGACGTGGGCATGCCGCAAGGTCCTGTCCAGTCTGGTGTTGATCAACCAGAGTTCTCCAGGCTGCTCCGAGAAACAGAAGCTCGCCGTCCCCGCAGTGAAACAAGTCCCCACCCACTGGATTGTCACGTCTTGTGCACATTTCCCCCTCTCTGTATCCTCTACAGGAGCCCTGTCCCGCTCTGCTTGCCTGTTCTGCGTCATGCTGCGCCACCTCACTTTCTTCGGAGCAAACAGTACTGACTCAGCAAACACACACACACACACACACACACACACACACACACACACCCTCAACGCCAGGGCGACTTGGACTACAGCGGGTGTGATTTTCCGGAGGATAGTTTTATGTAAGAAGATAGTCCGCGTGTGAGGCATGCTTCTCTCTGTGCGGCGGCGGAGCGACTCCAGGCGGGTCCTTCAAGCTTTCTGCATCACCGACACCTCCAGCAGTAAGTGGGGACGCCCACCAGGAGGACGGAGCGAGAGAACTCACGTGGAAAGCTCCAGGCAGCGGCTGGTGCCCAGCAGAACAGTTCATCGTCCGGAGTACTGACTATTCATGACTTGTCTTGTAGGACACAAGGACAGGGGAGGGGGGAGGGTTCGCCTGAGTTCGGAGAGGTCACACCGTGTGAGGCCGCGCTGCAGGCGGAACCATGGGCCACGGAGTCCTGGGGGAGCTGTCCACCTGCGTGGTACCCAGGACACTGGGCAGCGTGGCCACCCACATATGGGAGCACAGGAGACATTGGACAGGTTCTTTGCAGCACAGACATGGAAATTTTAAGTCGTGTTTTTTCCAACTTCATCTGGACGATTCCGTGGTGTGGACAGAGCCTCAGAACCCCTTCACGTGAGTGAAAATCCAGGCAAACAGCCTAGAACGGGGAGTTGCATGTGCACATCTAGCCTCTGTGGCCACGATGCGGATCTTCGGTCCCACCCAAGGGGACATGCATCAGGTCACTGCAGAGGTGCAGCCGTGAGCTCCTCAGTGGACACACAGTCACCGCTGCCCGAGGACATCCCCGCACAGTGAGCTCAGCGTGACAGGAGCAGCAGTCACACACTATTATCTTCAGCCGCGTTCACACCTTCATAAACACCGTGAGCAAGGACAGCTGATGTGCCCCAAGAAGTCTGATGTCACCCGGGTCTAGAGTACAGCCCGGCCAGTGCATGGCAGACATTCAACCAAGAGTCGTTGAATGAATAAATAAACGTGATAATCCTCAGTGACAAAGCAAAATCTATTCCCGAGTATGGCTGTCCTTTCCCTCTTCTCTCTTTCCAACATTAGATGAATAAGGACAGAAGGAATGTCCGTTGTTTGCTCATTCTCTCTCGCGCGCGTGCTGTGGTTGAAAATCACAAGAGGAGGAGCGGCCGGAGAAGAGGGCATGAGCGCTCTTCCCCACCGGGTTGAGCCCCCGCTGGGCGCCATGCTGTTGAAAGATGGGAGCGAAGAACAATTCTGAGAATGACAAGAAGAGCCTCCTCCTCTGTGGTTTCCGGGGGTTCTCAGAGTTCGGGGCCTGGGAACAGACCCCCGGGCCTGCGGTGGTCTGCCCGTGGAGTCTGCACACCTCCCCACCCGGCGGCCTCACTCTCGTTCCCCCTCCCCCTTCCCGAGGCTCTCAGAGGACCAGCCACAACCAAGCCCTAACCACGCCCACCCAGCTGCGGAGACTCTCCTCACGTGTTAGGGAATAAACCAAGCCCTAACCACGCCCACCCAGCTGCAGAGACTCTCCTCACGTGTTAGGGAATAGACCTTGCAACCAAGCCCTAACCACGCCCATCCAGCTGCAGAGACTCTCCTCACGTGTTAGGGAATAGACCTTGCAACCAAGCCCTAACCACACCCATCCAGCTGCAGAGACGCTCCTCACGTGTTAGGGAATAGACCTTGCAACCAAGCCCTAACCACGCCCATCCAGCTGCAGAGACTCTCCTCACGTGTTAGGGAATAGACCTTGCAACCAAGCCCTAACCACGCCCATCCAGCTGTGGAGACTCTCCTCACGTGTTAGGGAATAGACCTTGCACAATGAAAACAGACTCTTTTCTCCCAAAGAAGGAAATAGTCCACTGTTGTTTTTATTTTTCCCTGTTGCCCAGACTTCCCTATCATCTACTCGGCCCCTGCCCTGTGCCCCGTCTCCAGGTGTTCTTTGCATAAACACAGGGTCATGTCAAAGAAGTTGATGATGGTCTACAAAACGCCATTAAAAAAATAAATAAAACATCCGTGTTGCTACTGCCATCTTTTTTCTTGGCGGTTCAAAGCATAGGGCCTATTTTGCCTAAGGGGACCAGGTCGTGGAAACCAGGGGGTTAAACTCATTTTGAATTTGCCCACAGATGGATGCACGCGGCGCTGCCTTTATCTGAGACGCATACAACCGTAGGACCGCGGTAACAAATATTCGGGAGGCTGCATCCGCTGTGAAATTTAACAAAGGGAATTAGCCACAGTATGTGCACAGTAACTTTAAATAGCAGAAGCAACAAAGAGAACTGTGGCTGATAAAAGGCAACTGGTAATTACCATGTTAGGACCCTTTTCACATTGAGAAGTTTCTAAACTACAGCGAAAAGCTGGTGGTTGTCCCACCCCACCCCACCCCACTCCACACCTCCCATCAGAACGGAGCAAAGTAAAATGAAATAGAGATGGACGTCCTGTTTCGGATCTTTCTTTTTACAAAATAGTACAATCAGTGTAAAATAGCCTCCATGTGATACAAGTTCTCCTGGTAAACTTAATTTTTAAATACACGTTTTTGTAAGTTCTAAAATATGTTTATAGAGACTGTTGACCACGTCAGCCTCAAGGGAAGAAGAGAAACTAACCTCATTTTTGTTGTTGTTGTTTTGTTCTGAGCCTTCACCTAAGTGGAACGGACCTCAGCCTTTCTCTTTTAATATTTCATCGACCCTTTATTAATTTTCCTTTTAAAAATAAAAGATCCTGTGTCTAATTTATGCCCCCCCCCCCGGGATGGCTCTCAAGCTTGGCTTCTGTGATATAAGGCCCACATCAAAGGACTGTGTTATCGTGGGTCTGTTTTATTATCATTTTAGCTCAGCCATATTTTTTTCTTCTTAAGCTTTCCAAGGCACTGAGGGGAAACAAGCCGTCACAGTGGAAATGCCTCAAGGGCTGGCAACGCCGTGGAAGGAAAACAGGGCGGCAAGGCTTCTGTCCCCCCCCCAGAGACCCCCACCCAGGAGCCCCGAGCAGCTGGCCGTCCCTCCGTTTCCACCTCCCAGCTGACCGGGACACAGGGCGGGAACCCTGAGGATTGCGTTCAGACTAAGATGCACCCAGAGTTTCTCACAGGGTCCCCTCGCACTCACGCCCTTCTGCTCCCCGGGTGAGCTCTGTCTGGATCAATCCGAGCCAAATATTTCCAAAGGGCCCGAGAAGAGTCACGTGACGATCCCAGGAAGGGCGGCCCGTCTCTCAAGTGGAACGGACATCAGTAAGTTGGGAATGCTGAGAAAATGAGTTACTGGAGGGAGACACGGTGGACTGGTCAATCTGTTGATGGCCCGTCAAGTGGAAGATGAAGTAGGCTTGTTCCGTACCATTCTAGAAGGCCGACCTCAGATCAACAGGTGGGAGCTGCGTGAGGAAACAGCGTAACGCAGGGTAAGGACTTGGAAAGATTTCCTTGCGAAGTCGAGAGCCCCTGGTCCTTCGCGGGGCGCCAGGGACACGGGGGATGGAACTGTCAGGTGCGCTGCTGCAGGCGTGCCCGCGTGGGTCCGCCCGGGCACTGGGTGGCGCTGTGGCAGAGCCCCCTCTCCAGCCACGACGATCCAGCCCCTCCGCTCCACCATGAAGACTTGTCGCTGAGAGAGGCTACCCAGCTGGGGACTGTATTTCCCAGCCTTTAGCTGGGGTCTTGTGACCAGTCCTGCCCTTTCGTTTGTCCCCTCTCTGTGGCACAGGAGTTAAAGAGCCAGCGGGGCTCATCACCCTCTTTCCTCCACGTGGTTGATGGAGACTCCGAGGCCCTATTGCTGGTCACCACCAAAGGCAAGGAGCCTGAGACCTGGGGCGGCTGCCCCCAGGTCAAGAGCGCCTGCACTGACTGCCACACACTAGCCGGTGGGACCTGGGGGCTTCACTGTATTTGCAGCAGCCACTCCGCAGGGCCGTGGCTGACATGCCCACTAAGTTTCCTTCCCACTGGAACGAGTCTGTCGATGCTAAGTAGATACGGGTTAGCGCCAGGATTTACGGTTTACACAGGAGTTCTAGAAATGACTGCCCCCGCCCCCGCCTCCAGACAACCATTTCCCTCATGGACACGTGGTTAGGAGTCTGTTTTCTTCCCACTGTTGTTCAGAGCCACCGGCCTGGGCGGTTCTAGCCCAGCCTTCTCAAACCATCCGGCGGGAGATGGAACTGAGCAGGCGACAGGTCCCTTCACGCGCCTGGTGAGCTGTGGCGTGGCACGCCTTTCTCGCCCAGTGCTGGGTGCTGCCAAATGATTTCTGCTGCTGAGAGGTTGAGGCCACAAGCAACAGAACTGACCCGGATGAGACGAAGATGGTAATTGCACCACTGAGCAGGAGCTAGGTCCATTAACCAGGCGCCAGAAACCAGTACTTTCCTTGAACAAGGACAGTTGCCTCCTTAGACACGCCAGGGCACCCCAGGCCATTGCTGGCGAGTGGCCTTTCTTCCATGCACACGGGGGACCCGCGCTTCCCCTTTAAGGGGTAGTTAGTTCCTATATGGCTGTGAAGGCTGGAAGCAGGCGTAGGACCAAAACAGCGCAAGCCCACAGGGAAAGAGGCTATCACCCTGGTTCAGTGTTCACAGCGCTGTGCTCTGCTCCGTGGCCATTAAGTATTCATGTCCTGAAGTTGTTTGGGTTGAAAATCTGGGTCAGCTCTTGTAGCCTAGGGCCCCGGGGTAAGAAGAGGTTAATCCTTTGTCAGCAGCCACCTCGATTTGCGGCAAAGCCAGGTTCAGAAGCTGACGTGTTTATTTCCCTTGGCTGCCCTCCGTTGGACACGGAGAATGTTATTACTGAAGATCCAGACCTTCATCTCGGGCCAAATTCCTACGGAGGGAGGGTAGGGGAGGGGACGGACAGCCAGCTTGTGTTTCTGTGGCGTGCTCGGGCTAATCTGTACGCCCAGGGGCCCGCGGCTCACAGGAGCCTGCTGGATGTTTTCGCTGAAGGTCGCCTATGTTCCTGTACGTCATTAGGGAGGTGCCGAGGAGAGCAGGGATTACACACACACACACACACACTCACACACACATACACTCACACACACACACCCCTCCCCAAGTATTACCAGGGGATCCAGTTCCCCTTGGTCGTCTCAAGCTGCTGGGGAAGGCTCTGCCTGCTCCGGAAATTGATACTGTCAGTCAAGGACAGGAAGAATTTGTGTCTTCTTTCTCTTGGGGGGTGAGGGGGGGGTGCCTCTGCCACGTGGGCAGGTGGAAGTATATAACTCTTTGGGGTCCATCGCGGGTCAATTCTGTCAATATGGTTTTGAGTTTACATTCAGCGTTTCTTTGACGAAAGAGACGAGTATAACATATAATTGAGGCTTAGGAAATGGTGTCAGCACTTTCCCCTTAAAGACAGTGAGTGGAGGCGGAGAGCCGGAGGGGCTGAGAAGTGTGACCCCTGAGGTCTCCCCTTGTGCTCACATTCTGCGAGTCCCCGCCTCCAAACAGGACTTCTTCTGCGGGGACCCGAGGCCCTGAAATCTGAGAGGCACGCAGCGGACGGCCCCTGGGTTTTGTGTGCCTGCCCCTTGAAGGGGCCCAGGGATGTAGAGTTCGCAGCCTTACAGGACCCGACTGGGGCTCCATTTTCCGGCCCAGACGCACTCACTGCTCTCTGCAGCGCCACTGTGGTCTGCCACCTTCAGACACACCTCCACCTGCTTTCAGAGCGGCCCCAGCAGCCCGGCAGCCACAGCCTGCCCCTGGGTGCGTGGCCCCTGCGGTCCTGCACGGGCTGCCCTGGGCTGCGGCCATGGGGCCAGAAGGAGCCTGGACCCCCCGTGGGCACCTCCCTCCCACTGAGCGTAGGAGGACTCAGAGCGGGTGGGTTTGCAGTGTGTCAGTGTGTGTGTGAACGTGCGATGACAGCTGTGTGACAAGTTCACTGCTCCCGAGGGGCAGGTCTGGTGACTGGAAGGACAGGTGGACACTCAGAGCCCCGGCGCCCCCTAGTGGCCCCTGGAACCCCATCCAGAACTGGGCTTCTTGCCCCGGGAAGTGGGTGCGAGACCCCCTCCCCCTCCTCTCTCCCCTGGGGTCCCTTCATGTGCCGGGGGCCCGTGGGACTGTCCCAGCAGGCACGGGCGCCCTGGACCCCAACAACACAGAACACCAGGGGTGGGAGAAGATGCCTTCTGCCTCTCTGCCTGTCAGTCAGGCCCTGAGAGCGAAATGAAGTTAAGCACAGTCTCTAGTTTCTCGGACCGGAGGTGGGGGTTCTCAGACGGCCAGGATGTCTGGCCCCCAGGGGGAGGGGCGGGCGCCTCACGCACCAGGGTCGGAACCCGCAGCATCGCCCTCTCCGCTCTGTCTTTGACCTTTCGGTTTGATAACAACCACGAGAAGCACCCCCACCACCAACGAAACACACCAGAAGACAAACAGCAACTGTAACAATCCCGAAGCGGGAGGAGGACTCTCGGGACCTCCTCAGCGCTGCCAGGAATTAGGAAGGACTTTGCTCTGTTTTCTCTTGAATTGTTTCTTGTATGGAAGAGGTAGGGGTGGGTGTGCTTTCACCCCTCACACCGGGTGCACGCCGCCTGTGCTAGGCTGAGCGGGCCAGGAGAGGCCTCGAGGACACTGCGATGGGGGGGGGGAGTAATGGAGGGGTGAGCAGTCTGTCCGGGCTCAGTGTCCGGCTGCACTGGCCGCCGGCCGCCTGGCCGTCCCCCAGTTACTGGACGTCCGCCCCTCAGTGTCTTCACCCACAGGAAGCACCCACCTGGGAGCGTCCCTGGAGAGTCAGTCATTGAGCTGACTCTTGGACACGGCTTGGAACAGTGACTGCTCATACAGGTGAGCTGTTCGCCTGAGAACGAAGGGAGCACCCACATCGTAGACGCCGGTGAGCTCCCGTTTGGGCACGGTGATGCTTCCAGGCTTTTGCCGAAATCGAATATCGTTTCAGACATTTAGAAAAAGGCCGTGCTGTCTGCCGGGGACCCTGCCCTCCGAGCAGCGGCTCGAGGTGTGTGTGTCTTCGGCTGATGCAACTGCTGGAAATAAGAGGCCTCAGAGACGCGGATGCCTGTGGGCTGCTGTCATGGGAGGCGCTCTATTTGCGGGCGCCGGGTGACATTCTGAGCCGGGTTATCTTGGGATGGCTTTTAAGTGGCCGGAGGGAGATGCATTTCAGACTTGGGCGCAGTTCCTAGAGGACAGGTGCCCGCCTGAGAATGTTGGCACGGTTCTTGGAAACTTTTGTGGGGGTGTCCAGGGCCTCAGATAAATCCGAGGGCCCTAACGCTGCCACAGGGCCAGGGAAGGGACACCACTGGGCAGTGGTCCCAGGCATAAAAGCAGAGACACCCAGCTACGAGGTGAGGGGTGGGAACAAACAGACCTGCCCATCGCTAACGTTTCATAAACACAATCCAGGCCGGGAACCCACGCTCTCGGTGGAGAGGGCGACGCGGACTTCGGTGCTGGGGTGACATGCTGGACTCGCCACCTAGACAAGCCTCGTGGGTCCTGCACTCCTGCGTGACCGGCGGGGTCGGGGCGACATCTCACTCACCAGGAGGCGTCCTCCGCTTTCCCGGGTCACTCAGCCCAGTTCCCCTGTGCCTGTCCGACCTCGTCTTCTGCCCCGGCCTGCCGTACCTCTGAGTGCCAGGCTACGTGGTGGTGTGAATAAACCACCCTGTACTGTCCGGGGTGGGCAGGGGGTGGGCGGGGATACTTGTCAAGAGGAGTTGGACGAGGAAACTGTTAATATAACAAAGTCATCTGCAGGGGACATGTGTCCTGTCTGTTTGGCACAAGATGGAATGTGACTGTTTGCGAAGGTGGGTCTCCTGACCGTTCCCTGGCCTTTCTAAAAGACAGGAACTCACAGGGAGGGATGAGAAACGTCCCCGTGACTTTGAACTTCTTCTTACCCCCCTCCCTCCCTTTGAACTTCTTCTTACACCCCCTCCCCCCCGCCACCATCTCCACATCTCCACTGACCAACGACTGGATTCATGATAGAGTGAGGGGAGGGTGTCAAGAGAGACGTCAAAGTGGACCCCCCCCCCACCACACACACACACACACAACTTATCAGGAGCCCTGGGCCTGGGACCTCTTGTCTCCTCTACCCTGGCCCCTGTAGCTCCATCCACAGGGTGTCTTCCCGCAGGCTGCATGGAGGAGGAGGCCCTGGCACATTTTATCTTTTATTTCTTTTGGGAGGCGGTTGTTACTGTGGTTGCCACCGGGTGGAGGGGGGTGGGGTGCCTGATAATTGTAGTCCTTCTCAGGCACTTCTTGTCACCCAAATATGGAGCGTGGCAGCTGACACCTCATGAAAATAGCACTGAGACAGGTCATGCTCCATAAATAAGCAGAGGGACAGCCAGGAAGCTGCGCTAATCACGGCTTTGATGTGGCCTGAGCGACTGTAGTTTTAAGGCCTCAGGTTTCTGACTGCTTGTTTTGACTCAGTTGACAACAGCCGAGTGGAGGGCTGGGCCCGCTTCCCTTCCCCTCTCTCCTCCGTGGTGACAGCTGTTGTGTCCTGACTCACAGGAGGAGCATTTCTCCACCCTTGCCCACCCCCCAGCCCTTTCCTGGCGGGACCCCCTGCAGACCTGGCCTCCCTGTCCTGCCCGGGTGGCCTGAGGGCGAGCACGGGCCCCTGGCCTGCATCCAGCCTCTCCCGAGACTCCCGTGTCACCTGCCCTGCCCGGTCCCGGCCTCTCCCGAGATTCCCGTGTCACCTGCCCTGGCCGGTCCCAGCCTCTCCCGAGATTCCCGTGTCACCTGCCCTGCCTGGTCCCAGCCTTTCCCGAGACTCCCGTGTCCCCTGCCCTGCCCGGTCCCGGCCTCTCCCGAGACTCCCGTGTCCCCTGCCCTGCCCGGTCCCGGCCTCTCCCGAGACTCCCGTGTCCCCTGCCCTGCCCGGTCCCGGCCTCTCCCGAGATTCCCGTGTCACCTGCCCTGCCCGGTCCCGGCCTCTCCCGAGACTCCCGTGTCCCCTGCCCTGCCCGGTCCCGGCCTCTCCCGAGATTCCCGTGTCACCTGCCCTGCCCGGTCCCGGCCTCTCCCGAGACTCCCGTGTCACCTGCCCTGGCCGGTCCCGGCCTCTCCCGAGACTCCCGTGTCACCTGCCCTGCCCGGTCCCAGCACTTTGCAGCAACCTCCTACTTTCAGTCTCGGGGAACATGGCACTCGTCCTTGGCCCTGCGCGGAAGTGGACTTCGGAATGGACTTGGGCATCAAGGAGCTTGCGGGAGAATCACCCCTCCTGAGAGGCTGGCCGGTGAAAGGGGGCATACGCTCCGGTTTGGGGTTTTGGGGAGCTCCTGCTTTGTGTGCACAGTGACAGCCCCTAAAAGCTCTGAATCCTCAATAGTTGTGAATGTCGAAGCTCCTATAGGCTCGATCAGAGCTCAGGGCCTGCTCGGATCTTATGATCACAATGCCACAGGGTCCAGTAAATACCAGGGGCTGTCTGCTTCCCGTGACAACCTGGGGTAATCCTTCTCAGAAGTGACCTCAGGGTCACCCTTGTGCAAGGTCCCTCCTTGTTCCAGCACATTCCCTCTCCCCACACACACACACAGCATACACACCTCTGCTCCCGGACCCAGGAACACCCCCTTGTGGTGGGGAGAGCATTGGACAGTTATTGGGTTTTTTTTTTTTTTGTTTTTCTTTTCAGAAACTAAGTTATGAAACATTTTCTCAGTTTCTCCGTTTTCCCTGACCCCGGGAGTAGAAGCTATTAGTTCTTAGTCTGAGGATGAGTAGGGGAGAGGGAGAGAAGTCGGAGGTCATTTTAGCATCATCTTCCTCTTCACTGCCCTTCTCATCACTGTCCTGCTCATCATCATAGTCACAGCCATCGTCATCGTCATTGAACTGAAACCCCAGCCGGCCACGCTTGTCCTCCTCAAACCTGGACATTGATTATCTGCCTTCCTCCTGCTCACAAACACAACCTCCCGCCACGATGAGGCCTCTACCCTCTCCTCTTCTCTCACCCGCCAAAGGCCCTGGTTCGACGTCTAGGACTGTAGTGACTCTCAGTGGGTATTTGCGCCTTAATTGCATTTGAACCTCCTGTCCAGATCTAGGGACCAGAAAATGGCTCTCTATCCTCCGCAGAGTGGAAGCTCAATGCCTCCCCACTCCCCACCCCCTCTCAGGCCACCGGACTTTGAATCTTGAATGTACTTACTGGTCATCTTTAACCACCTGGCTAATTGACACAAACAAAATTGTACTGTGCTTCAGGCCAGAATTAAACCTCCATGTTGGAAAGACACTTGAGGTTCTTCTGTGAGTTTCATGGAAGTGCCCCAAAACTCGATTTTCATTGTAACCTTCATTTTTAAATTTTGAGAGCCTCTAGAACTGTTGTAAGGTACCAAAAAGCTGCAAAATTAATATTGATATTCTAGGAGGAAAGAGCAGGCTTTCCTGTCAGGCTTTCCTGTCCCGTCCCTCCTTAGGGAGGAGAGGGAGAAGAATGTAGAAGTTATGGCTGGCAAGAACAATGGGTCATTTAATTTTAAATCTAAAATAAAGGTTAACCGGCCCTGGCCGGTTGGCTCAGCGGTAGATCGTCGGCCTGGCGTGCGGGGGACCCAGGTTCGATTCCCGGCCAGGGCACATAGGAGAAGCGCCCATTTGCTTCTCCACCCCCCTCCCTCCTTCCTCTCTGTCTCTCTCTTCCCCTCCCGCAGCCAAGGCTCCATTGGAGCAAAGATGGCCCGGGCGCTGGGGATGGCTCCTTGGCCTCTGCCCCAGGAGCTAGAGTGGCTCTGGTTGCGGCAGATCAATGCCCCGGAGGGGCAGAGCATAGCCCCCTGGTGGGCAGAGCGTCGCCCCTGGTGGGCGTGCCGGGTGGATCCCGGTTGGGTGCATGCGGGAGTATGTCTGACTGTCTCTCCCCGTTTCCAGCTTCAGAAAAATACAATAAAATAAAATAAAATAAAATAAAATAAAATAAAATAAAATAAAATAAAGGTTAACCAAGAAACTTCTTCTCTTTCAATAGGAGGCAGAATTTACATACCACCTTGCATTGATTATAGTTCCTCCCCCATTCCTGGAATCTTGAGGGTAAAATACCTCTAGGCTAGTGAGGGAAGAGGAACCCTGAAAGATTTGTAAACATCTTTGATTGTGTTACCTTGAGAGTCTTAATGTTTCTGTGTATCCCCCAAACAAATGTCATAAGCTTGTGCCATGATCACCCGTGTATGATCAAGGACATATAAACAGCCCCTGAAATATTTTGGGGGCTTGCACATGATTTGGGCTTCCAGATGGCCCCATGTCAGCTCTATGTGGCTGGTATATTTAATAAATCTCTTCCTTTAATAAAACTCTTCAAAATTCATCTGGACTTGGTGTCTCTACGTAAACCCGTGGAATTTAGGTACAGTGCCCTTCAGCAGCTGGGGTACTTTACAACAGAACGTTGGTATTCTGCGAGTTCTCACCCAGGGGCTCACCCAGGAAACACAATGGGGGTGTCTTACGGCTGACCCAAGTGTAGTTTCTCCTTCACTCCTGATTAACCCGCGTGGCCGATGAATTTGAAGTTACAGCGATCTGTTTGTCAGCAGAAAAAAGGGAAGAATCGTTAAGCACCGCTTGTCAAAAACATCCAATTGTAGGGATGCATATACAGTTCGGAAGCAGAGCAGTGAGTGACAAGCTCTTTTGTGAAGGGTGAATTCAAAATCGTGTAAGTTCCCCAAGGCACCCATTAGAAGAAGCCTATTCTGTGTCTTTGATGCTCACAAAGTGAAGACATTAGACTACAGAGTCTTCTAAAATTAAGGAGACGTGGGTGAAAAGTATCACACTTGATTTATACTTAGGTTTTTTATTTTGTTTTGTTTATTCTTTATGAAGTCTGGTTCTTCCACTTGGAGCTGTTTTTTTGGGTTATTTTCTTGTTCTCAGTGGTGTCTGGAGAGATATTTGCCTCCATTTTAACTTGTGAGTGTGTTATCTATTTTTTTCGTTAGGCCAGAAAACAAACCCAACGGCCAGATCCTCTTGGTTTTCTGCCTCCAATGACTCTTGGTTGAATCGTTTGTTCTCCTGCTTCACAATTTATCGTCTCAGAGAGGGAGGAACTTGGGGAGAATGCTCCCAGGGGACCCTCTGGCCAGCCTCCCTGCGCTCTGACAGAGCCCGGGGGTGGGGCTGGGGCTGTTCTCTTCTGTGCTTGATTCAGCCTCCTCTCTCTGAAATCCCTCCTTCTCCCTCTTGGCTCTCCATTTTTCCATGGAGAACTGGCTCCCGTCTCTCGTTCGTTCTCGTGTCCGGCAGCCCTGTCTCCCTCCTCCCATCATGAGGACGTCTCCAGGTAGCTAAATCCCGAGACCATCAGCTGACATCGTCCTCCAGAGATCCCCGTAGGACGGCTCTTCTCAGCAATGCCGCCTCTTTGCCGCCTGGAAACCAGAACGTGCTCCCTCGTCACATGCGTGTTCACTGTCCTTGAGGATGGGGAACGGTGATCCAAAAGCCCTCATCCATGCTGGGATCACGCTCTTTTTTTTCTTTTCTTTTTTATTTTTTTTTCATGTGTGAGGAAAAGAAGGGAGATACAGAGACAGATTCCTGCATGTGCCCTGACCAAGCTCCACCCGGTGACCCCCCATCTGGGACCGATGCTCTGCCCATATGGGACCATGCTCACAACCAAGCTATTTTTAGTGCCTGAGGTGGAAGCTCCATGGAGCCATCCTCTGCACCTGGGGCCAATGCATTTGAACCAATTGAGCCATGGCTATGGGAGAGGAAGAGAGAGAGAGAAGGGGGAGAGGGAGGGGTGGAGAAGCAAATGGGTGCTTCTCCTGTGTGCCCTGACTGGGAATCAAACCCAGGACTTCCACATGCCAGGCTGACGCTCTACCACTGAGCCAGCAGGCCCGGACTGGGATCATGTCTGTTTGGTTCCTTAAGTTGTTTTCAACCCTGCCCCCTTTTCTGTTCAAAATCGCTTTCCTTCTAAGCCTAATTCAAAATGGCCAGAATAGTTTATTCTATAAGCAAAGATAACATAAATTGAAACAGTCAGATTAAGTCGCGGGAGAAACACACTTGAAAAAGCAAGTCTCAAGTTGGAACTCGAACGGACTCTAGTCCCGGCTGTCCCGTGCTGTTCCTGGTCCTGATGTCCAGAGATACAGACCAGAATGTGGGCTGTCAGTGCCCTCAGGCTGCTGTGGCAAGGGGCCATGGCCTGGGGGGCTCAGACACAGAAACTCATCTCCCTGTGGTGGTGATCAGGAAGCCAGGTGGCTGCGTCCCAGTGAGGACCCTCCTCTGGGCTGTAGGCAGCCCTCCTCTCCCGATACCTCACACGGTAAAAAGAGAGCAGGAGGGCTCCCTGGGGTGCTTATTCACAAGGGCACCCATCCCATTCCTGAGGGCTCCACCCTCATGACCTAATCACCTCCCAAAGGCCCCGCCTCCAAACACCCATCCTATTGGGGAAGAGGACCTCAGCCAATGAGTTTGGGGAGACACGGATCTTCAGTCCTTGGCAAGAGGTCATCTCATGAGACAGGTAACATATTTGGGACAATTTAAGGTGAAAAAGCTCTATCTCTCTCATAATGCAGACCTGGTGCTGGCGAGGAGAAAAAGCCGGAAGGTGTAAAGTGAGTGCAAAGGGTGTGTGTAAAGCTTAGAACTCAAGAACCAGAATGCGTTCTTCTTCCGGAGTCTGTGTGAGACAGGAATACCAGCCCCTGTCGTGACGCCAACCTCTGCCAACATTGCCAGTCAGATTGAGCAGCAGCCGATGCATCATCCACGGACGCGTTCTCACCCTCACAGCGCTGCTCTGCGAGGCGGCTCAGACGGCTCGGCGGTCTACACCCCAGCAGTAAGCTGCCGGCTGGCATCGGAGCCACGCTCCACGGCTTCCTGCGTTCCAGTGCGCACCAGTCTCCCGAAGTCCAGCAGAGCAGGTGTGCACTTTCAGGGGAGCGGGGCGAGTGTGGGGAGGGTCGGTGGGAGCAGGGGGGGCGCAGAGCGGAAGAAGCCGAGAACGAGGGGAGCGGGCAGTTGGGTCCTGCAGGGTCTGGTGACAGTTCCCCGTGGAGGGAGGGAGGGTGCGTCCATGCAGGTATATCCTCCCCAGACCTGAGAGGCAGTGTGTGTGTGTGTGTGGGGGGGGTGTCTCTGATGTCAAGTGTTCAGATTCTTGAAAACCTAGAACCGTGCTCGTCCGAGCTCTTAGGACTTTGAACCCAGCAGGAACGTGCTGGATTTCAGAACCAGGATGGTCACACAGCGAACAAATTCGGAAATGCTGCTACATCTAAAAAGGACGGATAGGATATATGTCCAAATGGAGACGTAGATTACAAACCCAACTGCAAACAAAGAAGCGGACAAACAAACCGAACACACAGAGGAGGGCGTTGGTTCAACCTCCACCCTCCCCGTGAGGACGACGCTCGTCCAGGGACGCGAGGTCTCGCTGGAGCTAGCCGATGCGAGAAGGCAGAACACCGTCCCGCAGGACACCGTCCCGCAGAACACCGTCCCGCAGGACACCGACACCATCCCGCAGGACACCGTCCCGCAGGAACACCGTCCCGCAGAACACCGTCCCGCAGGACACCAACACCGTCCCGCAGGAACACCGTCCCGCAGAACACCGTCCCGCAGAACACCGTCCCGCAGGACACCGTCCCGCAGGACACCGTCCCGCAGAACACCATCCTACAGAACACCGTCCCACAGAACACCGTCCCGCAGGACACCGTCCCGCAGGACCTTGTAAAGTGCAGAGCCGCCTGCGGTAAGTTCTGGTCGGTCAGGAACCCAAAGGCACTGCTAACGGGACCGTAAGTCTGAGCAAGAGCAGACGTCCTCGTCGGGAGGTGGCAGGTGCCCAGGATCCTCAGGGAGCGCCGTATGGAAGACGGGTTAGAACCGTTCCGAGCCTTCCGGGGCAGGGCTGGTATCAGTGGGGGAAATGATAGAGAACTGATTTCAACTCATTATCGGGAAGAAGGATGCTCTCCCAATTAAAGCTGCCCGATGCCTGGGTGGGCTGCCCCACGCCGCGGTAATGAGGCCGGGACCTGCTTGAGGAGATTTAATTACCAGGAAGTCCTCCAGTGCTCAACGCGATGTCTAATCCCCTGTAAAAAACAATGAAAATCTAATGATGGATGCTTCTCATCTCTCTCCGTTTCCGTCTGTCTGTCCCTGTCTATCCCTCTCTCTGACTCTCTCTCTGTCTCTGTAAAAAACAAAAACAACAAAACAATTAGAAATAATCTTGAACTATGTTGCCCATTGCATTATCTTTTTGATGCTATCTTTCTCATATTAACCTTTTGGTTATTTATTTTTCTCTCTCTCTTGAAGGTAGGAAAAAGTTGGTTTTGTTCTTTATGTATCCCTGTGTTGAGCAGCTGGAGAGACACCAACTTTTAAGTGTGTTGCCTCTTGAAAATAATGGGGTCATTGTCACCTGCTTTCCTGTAATAATGAAAGTCGATGTTGAGGTTGATAAGACGCAAACTCTCTCCCGTGTCTTGGCATATGGCACTGAAATGCCTGTTGACTTATATGTCGCTATCACTGGACTGTCATTTTCTTGGGGACAGTCGTTCTATATTCTTATCCTTTATATTCTCACTGATCGGGGCATTGCGATCATTTAATTAAATTTTTGAAGAACAAATAGATAAAGACACGGTTTGCCGAGATGTTTGAGCAGAATGCACGCATGCACGGATGACCGACTGGTTGGAGGTGGGACTGCGAAGGCGGATTTATCTGCCAGGCCAAAGTTCAGTGACAGACTAAAAGGCCGTTTTACTTCAGGGATTGTGTAATTCTGTCCGCAGAATGCAGCCACGCCCTTACGTGCACAAAGAATTACATGAAATAAATGTGGATGCAGGTCCGAGAGGTGGAATTGCTTGACCAGGGCCTCGCCGCTATGAAATGGCGAGCTAGAATCCATCTGTCTGTGTGTTTCTTGGTGGTGATGTAGGGTGTGTGTGTGTGTGTGTGTGTGTGCATGCGCGCGTGCTTTTGTGGTTGTTGGGAGTGGAATTGTGTCTTCCCCACCAAATTCATATGTTGAAGTTTCAACTCTCAGTTCTACAAAGTCTGATCGTGCTGGGAGACAGGGTCTCTGCAGGGGTGAGCCCGTTGGAGTGAGGTCATGACGGTGGATTCTGTTCCAATGTGGCTGACGTCCTGCCAAGGAGAACTTTGGAGAACACCATGTGACCGTGAGGGCGGCCATCTACCAGCCAGGGAGAGGGGCCCGGAACAGCCGGCTCCTGCTCAGAGTCCTCAGAAGGAGCCCCCACTCTGGGCACCGGTATATTTCTGTGGTTTAAGGCCCTGTTCCCTCAGCCATCGATGTAGTGTGCTTACCCTGACCCTGCGCGTCCTGGGTCCCCAGGAACCCTGTGCCCAGGGGCCGAGGACAACACTCTTTGCTCTCAGAGCAGCCGAGGACAGACGTGTGTACTGCGAGAATCTCGTCGTTCACACGCATGGCCCGTCCTCTGTCGACTTCTCCGACAGAACAAGAATAAAATGAGCACGGATTTCAGAGAGAGACGGGAGAACAGTATCCGGAGGTGCAGGGCCGGCCCCCCTTCCCCACGCGGCCTGGCCTGAACAGACGCCTGAGGCTCCTTGGCCCCCACCTGCCCGGGAGGAGGGGACGCAGATCTATCGGTGCGGGACCTCCCTGAGCCGCTCTGTGGGCAGGGGCACACGCACACCCCCATGGACACACACTCACACTCACAAACACGCATTCACCACACTCGCACACTCGCGCGCGCACGCACACACACATCGTGCCTCAGATGTCAACGCTACTCCAGTCCTGTCGGCTCGGACAGACGTGTACCAACAGCTTCCTGTCTTCCTGCTCCTTTCCGGAGCTCTCAGTGTGAGGAGGGTGTCGGCACCTCTACCACCCCACAGGGCGGAGCGATGGTGGCTCTCCTGGGTGGAAACCCTCCCCTGCCGCCTGCCCATCTCCCCACCTGTCTCGGGCTGGCTTTCCACCTCGGTCCCCCCGGGGCATCCCTGCTGCCTGCCAACGAGATCAATATTTATGTGTTACACACAGGTTTCCAGTTAGCGGTTTTTAGCGCACCCACAAAATAAGAGATAAACTTGTTAGGAACTCTAAAAAAAAAATAGTTTGTTGATGTCAATAGTTCCTCAGAAGTCTAGACAAAATAATCCCAATTTCACGTGTGGACGGTTGCATTTCTGTTAATTATTCCCACGATTTTTCTACAAAAGCAGCTTCCGGTGACAACTGGTTTCTGAGAGCGCCAGCTAATGATTCTCTGTCTCGCCGGCCAATGACGCTGGGTCTGCCTCCCCCTAAAATGCTGGGTGATGTCTGATATGGGGGCACCCCTCGACCTCCAGTGGCAAAGAAACCCTCCTCTGCGCCCCATCTTCTCAGTGGAAGGCGCGTTTTGAGTGCAATAAAAGAAGTGAGGAAAAAGCTGCTGGTAACACAGTCGTTCGTAAAGATACGTATCCATACACGATCTCACTGGACACAAATGACACTGGAAAATAAAACAAGATAAATGAAATTTTGTATCTCTACATATAAAGTGCCGATATTGGTGCTCAGAAAAAGCTATTTCTCCTCCCATCAACAGCACTGACAGAGAAAGAGGTCACCAAGTCATTTTCCCCTGGAAAGCTCTTCACTCCGTGACCTTTAAGAGCACAGAATTATCCATGGTGCCCTTAAATTTGGTGACCTTGCTGGGGTCACTCTTAATTGGCAAGTTCCTCTGAGGGCTTGTCGGGAAATGAAATGTTTCTGTTCTGCACTCGCATTCTGAGAGTGATTTTAGAACAATAAACACTCAACTCTAATTGTCATTTTTTTCCCTCCATATAACGTCTTTAAAATTATGAATGTTTTTACTTAATCATGAGTTGAATCCTATCTCTAAAGGCTCACAACACATTAAAAATTGGAATGATTTGTTTTAAGGCTCTACCATAGTGACTCAAAAATTAAGGTAATGAGAAATGAAGTTATCTATCTCATATAAAATTTAACATGGAAACACTACATTTCCCACCGGTCATTAATATCACCATATAATTAGATAACATTTTATGTGTATTTGATATGTTATCTATTTCACACAAAAGTGGTCCAAATTTGTAATATGCTTAATTGGTGAAAATTCTAGCATAGAAAATAGACTTATGGAAAATATTGGCATACCTAAATTTGCTTGTTTGAAATTGACTTGTGTGATTTTTATCCAAATTGATACATTCTTTTATGATAGACTTACTTTTCATAGACTATTTTTTTTTAGGAATATATTTTAATTTTCAGATGGTGTGTTGTTTGGCATTTGTTCCCGAAAAATGAGATTCCACTTTGCTCCTTTGAAGTTTCATAAAATGTCACCAAGATAATATCATTATGGATTTCATGTCAAAAGGAAATACTTTTATTTTATTGCATTAATGATCACTTGAAAGGAATTTTCACAACTGGTGGGTAAATCTGCATTCCTGTGTAGTTCCTCCTTTTATTTTATTTATTTTTTTTTATTTTGCTCGTTTCTGTTTCTCTACTGTTGTTTGACATTTCTGCCTTGAAAGGTGTCTGGCAGCCAATTGTCACACAGACTGGGAGATACCCATGAAAATATCCATCGAAATATAGGGAAAATTCCCAATCGTGCTGAAATGGAGGCACAGTCCAGGGCCACCAGAATCTGGGAGGATCCCTCCCACACTAGGGAGCTGCTGACACCCACTGAAGGATGTCACCCCTGCTGAGTCCCACCCGCTGTGACCCAAGTCTCCTGCTGGCACAAATCTACCACCAACTGGCTTGCAAAATGGCTGACGCTCCGTTTTCGATGACTCATCTCAGGCTAGGCTTCTCACAAGCAGTCTTGCACATAAAAGCAAATATTATTCCCATTTGGTGGGTAAGAAAACCCGACCTTTAGAATGTTCAAGCGATTTTCCAGAGCTTCAGAATTCGGAGGTAGAAGACTAACTAGCCTTTTAAACCAAAGGTGTCACATGACTTCAGTACGCTCCCTGGAACTTTCCCTGCCATCCACCTCGGGGCGGTGGTCCTGGGCCCTCCTTTACTCAGAGAATCTCCGCTCACAGTCCATCCAGATGTTCACATGTCCACACCGTGGGGATCCTTCCACTTTCCCGCTGGATTGAGGGGTGTCTACTCTGGGTGGGCATCGGTGATGCTTCTACAGGAAATCCGCCGCGCCTTCTATCCGGTGGCTTCTTCATTTTTGAGTTCTCCATTGTTATATTTTTTGCTTGGTTACCTGGAGTTTGTCTTCAGCAGATTAGCCAGGAACAGCATAGTTAGTGAATGTTCTGACCACACAGATATCCCAGAAAAAGTTTTCTGTCACCTTCTCATAGGATAACAGTATAGTAAGGTAAACAAAAACAAAACAAAACAAAAAAAACTTGATGAATTTTTCACCCTGTAAAAAAGTAGCATTTTTTTTTTCCATTTGGAGAGAAGCTCATTTTGTTACATTGTTTTCTGTTTTATTTTTCTTGGGTGTTGGTAGCACCTCTGTTCTCACTCTTGTAAATCAAAATATGCTGAGGGTAGAGGGGAAACAGCCTTCTCATCAATTCAGGTAGAGATTGAGCCCTATTCCCTCTCTCTTGTGTTTCTCACCCGTGAGGCACTTTTCCATGTTGTGTGTGTGGTCGAGGCTCCTGTCCACGTGGCTCTGATGCTTGCAGACCCTCCCCCCCTCCTCCTGCCTGCAGGTGGAATCTCCCTTCTCTTTTCTCCTGAACTGTCACAGAGCTTGGCTCGGCCCTCCTAGCATCAGCTGGGTTTTGCAAAGTCTATTTCGCTCCTGTTTTTTGTTTGTTTTTTAATCTGGATCACGATTCACAGTTTAGGGGGTGTATTTTTGTTTGTTTATTTTTATTTTTTGTATTTTTTCCGAAGTTAGAAGAGGGGAGACAGTCAGACAGACTCCCACATGTGCCCGACCGGGATCCACCCGGCATGCCCACCAGAGGGCGATGCTCTGCCCATCTGGGGCGTTGCTCCGTTGCAACCAGAGACATTCTAGCAGCTGAGGTGGAGGCCATGGAGCCATCCTCAGCACCCAGGCCAACTTTGCTCCAATGGAGCCTTGGCTGCGGGAGGTGAAGAGAGAGACAGAGAGAAAGGAGAGGGGGAAGGGTGGAGAAGCAGATGGGTGCTTCTCCTGGAGCTTGACCAGGAATCAAACCCAGGACTTCCACACGCCACACTGACTCTTTACCATCGAACCAACCGGCCAGGGCCTCACATTTTAGTTTTTTTAAATCTATTTCCCTCTTCATCTTGGGGATCATCCTCCCATTGTTTTGACATCTGATGAGGCTTTGAGCATAAATAAACTAACTTGCAGTTTTCAATCACATTGCATTAATTTGAGGTGTGTTTTTTGCCCAGAGCAGATCCAGAGATAAGGATGGGTGTACTAGAAGTGGATGTGTGAGGTGACAAATTTTGGGGGGAGCTGGAATAATGCCCCGGGGCCCTAACGGCTCGGAGAGCCGGGGAGGGCCGTTGCGTCCGGGGTGTCGGCTGAGACGCAGCCGCCAAGGAAGCTGTGTGAAGGGGGCGCAGGGCTGGGCGGAAGCGGAAGCCTTCTCCTCTCCTTGTTCAACGGGGTCTGGCACAGAATGGGGCGCTTGTCTTCGTTATGGAGCCGCAGCGAGCGCAGGTGGGGGGACCAGCCACAATGGGGCCTCAGAGAGCTGCTGACGGGGGCGGGGTCTTCCTCAGGGTCTGCAGCCACTCGGTGACCAGCAGGGAGGGGCCTCCTTCTGGGAGGAAGACCTGGTGGGAGAACGACTTCAGAAACAGCTCCACGGTCCCCTCTGACGGGGAGCCGCACAGCCTTCCTCCCTGTTCCCTGAGACGAGGAGAGGCGAGAGGGAGAGTCCGGACCGAGGCCTTCCTTTCCGAGCGCCAGGGGACGGCAGGGTGCTGCCCAGTGGGTGGGCTGCAGGTGGCTGCCAGAGGCCACCCTCCTCGGGAGGGCGGGGGACAGGAGCTCCCAGGCCCCTGTAACTCCCCAGGCAGGAAGGGAATGCAGTCCTCACGGACGCAGAGGACAAAGCAGGGATGCTCTCAGAGGTCGTGCCAGGCGAAGTCTCTTCTCTGCTCACACCCCGGGCCGTCCTTGTGGGGGTGGCGTTAGCTGCTTTCACGCCCGGCCACCTTCTCAGGCCCCATCGCAATGAGGGGGGGATCGCAGTCCGGGGGTGTCCCTCCTCTCTGTGAGCCAACAAGAGGCCCTGAGGTGGATAGAGGCCCGCCCCTCCCTGCCGGGAGGACCGGGAGGACCCTGGACAGGCCAGGCGGCTCTCTGGTCCCTGGGGTCAGAGAATACAATCAGGGAAGCGCTCCACTGAGAAAGGAGGCTTTGATGGAGGGCCCAGGGGCTGAGGGGCGCTCCTGACAGCAGCACGGAGCAGGGCCCCGGGCAGGGAACAAAGGGATTGCTCGCTGGAATCCGAGAGCGCGCGGCCTGGTGCCAAATCGCCTGCCCCGGCTCGGAGCCGCTGCCAAAGCCCGTCCCCTTCATAATGGGGATGTTTGTCTTCGGGGTGCACTTGAAGTCTCACGCCGGGGTTTCCAGAGCATGAGAATTTCCAGGCCTGGCGCAGCCACGGACACGCAGGGCTTTGCTGTGCCAGGCTGGCCCGCCCCCCGCGCAGGGCGGCTTTGTGTGAGCTCAGAGCGGTCTTTGATCTGAGCCAATGGAACAGAAGCTGATTATCTCACCTCTAAATAGAGCAGTTTCAGCCGACACAGCAAAGCCTCCGGGGGCGGGGACGTGGGCGGCAGCCAGGGTGCCCCTCCAAGAGTCCCCGTGCCCGGCCGGGGAGGAAGCCCATGGCTGCACGGAAGTCGCTGCTGCCAGCTCTGGCGGCGTTCTTCTCGGCCCCTTGGATTTTTAAGGACGGAGGCTGGACTCACACGGCCGCGTAGACTCATCTGTGAGGAGCGTTTCCAGTTCCTCAGAGGACGGTCTCTGCGTTTGGTGTTGGCGGCACCATCCAGACGTGTTTGCTCAAGGGGACGTGTTTCACCCATCTTCCCAAACTGTCACCGAGCGAGGGTGCGCCTTCTGTCACGCGAGGGCGTGTGCTGGCCCGGGTCTGGGCCCCAGCAGGCCAGAAGGACAAGGATACCCCCCGCCCCCGTCACCAAACTCAGAGGGTCCCCCCACCCCACCCCCATCCTTAGAGGGAGGCCACGGCCCCCGGTGTCTGCTCTGCTGTGATATAAGTCGACAGTGTCTCTGACTTCACCCATGGACCTCGTGCTGCTAGAAAAACCTGTGAAAGGAAACTTTCTTCTGTGGTTATTAGAAAAGTCACTTTTCTGTGTGCTTCAGGTTTCCGTCTGGAAAGTGGAGCCGGCACCCACGTCCCACAGCAACGACGGAATATCCGGTAGACACAGACAGTAATATACACAGACAGACAGAGAGATGGGTGGATAGACAGACACCCTGGGATGCCACGTTATGATTGACACTCTGTAAATTTGTCGTGCATGTGTTTGAATAATAATAATAATAACAACAATAACAACTGTTGGCCGTTACTGAGAATGACATTTTAGGCACAGTGTTAGCTCCTTTAGCTACACCGTCTCCTTTAATCCATACAGCATTCCTTACAGGTGGGTACTACAGTCCTCAGTTTACGGGTGTGAACGTGAGGCCCTGCACGTGGACTCACTCTGTCCTGTCCCTGCAGGAGTTGGTGGCCCCGAGAGGCCTCTCCTAAGCGTCCCAGCTTGCCCGCCCACTCACCCGCGGGGCCGGCAGCGAGCCCGCCCACTCACCCGCGGGGCCGGCAGCGAGCCCGCCCACTCACCCGCGGGGCCGGCAGCGAGCCCGCCCACTCACCCGCGGGGCCGGCAGCGAGCCCGCCCCTCACCCGCGGGGCCGGCAGCGAGCCCCCCCACTCACCCACCGTGCCGGCAGCGAGCCCGCCCACTCACCCGCCGTGCCGGCAGCGAGCCCGCCCACTCACCCGCCGTGCCGGCAGCGAGCCCCCCCACTCACCCGCCTTGCCGGCAGCGAGCCCGCCCACTCACCCGCCGTGCCGGCAGCGAGCCCGCCCACTCACCCGCCGGGCCGGCAGCGAGCCCGCCCACTCACCCGCGGGGCCGGCAGCGAGCCCGCCCCCTCACCCCGCGGGGCCGGCAGCGAGCCCGCCCCCTCACCCCCCGGGGCCGGCAGCGAGCCCGCCCACTCACCCGCGGGGCCGGCAGCGAGCCCGCCCACTCACCCGCGGGGCGGCAGCGAGCCCTCCCACTCACCCGCCGGGCCGGCAGCGAGCCCGCCCCCTCACCCGCGGGGCGGCAGCGAGCCCTCCCACTCACCCGCGGGGCCGGCAGCGAGCCCGCCCACTCACCCGCGGGGCCGGCAGCGAGCCCGCCCACTCACCCGCGGGGCCGGCAGCGAGCCCGCCCACTCACCCGCGGGGCCGGCAGCGAGCCCGCCCCCTCACCCACGGGGCCGGCAGCGAGCCCGCCCACTCACCTGCTGTGCCGGCAGCGAGCCCGCCCACTCACCCGCGGGGCTGGCAGCGAGCCCGCCCACTCACCTGCTGTGCCGGCAGCGAGCCCGCCCACTCACCCGCGGGGCCGGCAGTGAGCCCGCCCACTCACCTGCTGTGCCGGCAGCGAGCCCGCCCACTCACCCGCGGGGCCGGCAGTGAGCCCGCCCACTCACCCGCTGTGCCGGCAGCGAGCCCGCCCACTCACCCGCTGTGCCGGCAGTGAGTCCGCCCCCTGGTTGCACAGCCGGCCTCTGCAGGACAGCTCCTCCAGGTCCCGCATGACAAGCACAGTTTTAAAAGCCCCACAATGTTTCTTTCCTGCTGATATCTCAACCAACTACAAGAGGCCCCTCTCTCTGGCTTCGCGCAGGGACGCCGTGCCAGCAGGGCGACCGACCGGGGGAATTCCACAGAACGTGAACGTCATCTAAGCAAACCCGGAGCAGCGAGGACTCCTCCTGTCCTAGCGGAGGCGTGTGCACTCTTCTTCAGAAAGCTCCACGCTGGGAAATCGAGGCCCTTCTTCCGACACCCAAGGCTTTGTGCCCCCAGCGGACAGGTCCCTAGGAAACATGGACAGGTGGTCTTGGATGCGTGGACAGCTGGTGACATGGTGTAAGACCCGACCGGGAGAGCAGAGCAGGCGCAGCGGAAGTCCGTGTTGACACAGGCAGGCGTGGTAAGCTCAGCTCTCCTGACACAGCGGCAGTAAACGGCAGAGGGCTGGGGGCGGGGGGGGGGGGGGGGGGGGGCGTTTAAACAGTTTTTGTTTTTTCTTGAGTCCCCATGCACGAGCCAACATTTTATAATGCATTGTTTATTTTACGGAAAAGGCGTTAAATTCAAATTACATCTTGGATGAGATGGCCCCCTTCACATCTCACTGTGGGAATATCTCATTATTCAAGTTCACATTTCTTTTTTTTTTTAATTTTTATTTATTTATTCATTTTAGAGAGGAGAGGGAGAGAGAGAGACAGAGAGAGGAGAGACAGGGGGGGGGGAGGAGCTGGAAGCATCAACTCCCATATGTGCTTTGACCAGGCAAGCCTAGGGTTTCGAACCGGCAACCTCAGCATTTCCAGGTCAACCCTTTATCCACTGCGCCACCACAGGTCAGGCTCCAAGTTCACATTTCTAATGTCGACGAATGACCCAGTCCCAGACCTTAACGGCGGGTTAAACAAACAACCACAAAAAGCGGTTGGCTCTGTCGCCCCAAAATACCCCGTGTCAAAGCTATTTTTGATCTTATATATTTCAAATCCCCGGACAGTTTTGAAAAAGGACCTGGAAAATATTAATGTGCGTGTATACATTTCCCAGAGTCATAAACGTGATGAACAGCCCCTGTTCAGCCCTGAGCCATTGTTTCATATTTCACCGCTGATCACCGCCATTCCGTTTCCTGGCAGACTTGTACTTGTGTCGCATGGCGCTACAAATGGCGCTTCAAGGCTCTGCCAGACATCTCCTGCGAACCCCGACTCACACGGAATCTCGGAGTGGGTTGTCCCCAACTCCCGTCCCTGTCTCCTTGTTCGTTGCCCGTGGAGTTTGAAAGGAGAAATGAAAGCTGGGTGGTAGTAGAAAGTCTTTATTTGCCATTAATTTTGAAAGGAAATGGTGTCGCTCCATTTTTCTCGTTTCATCTTGTTGGTCTGGTCATGTTCTGTTGGTCTGGGTAACGAGTGTTAGGTTGCTGGTTACCCCAGGCCTTCGGGGTTAGAGGGTTGCCTGAACATCCCCATGCCTACCCCGGCATTGCCGTAGCGCTGGAAAGTTCAAAACAGTTTAAGTTCCCCGGAGAGTTGGAACAAGGATGGAGTCTTCTCATGCCGCAAACTTCCTCACGCTAAAAATGTTAGCAGCCTGGCTGTCATCAGTCCGGTTTAGGTATTTCCCATCTCCGTCCTTTCCTCAGGCGATTTCCCCAAAGCAGAAGCAGATGTTTCCTCTTGCTCCTCCACCGCCTGTACGCTCATAGGACCACGTTGCTTCACTTTCCTGTCCCACCATCGTGTTTGTTTGTTTGTTTTTTAGAATCACATACGGTTATAGAGAGGTGCAGGGGTGGAGAGCAAAGGGGTCGTTCTGAGTCTACACCGTGTCAGACGCTTTTCTGCTGTGTCACTGAATCATCTCCGTGGGGACATCACAGATGTGGCTGCCCGTGCTCCACAGATGGAGGTACGGAGCCCGAGCGAGGCGAGGTGACTGCGGTAAGAACGCCACGCTGGAGAGGAACAGAACCTGCGAGGAGCTTCCGCTCCCTCTCTGCTTCGCGTAGAACACGCTCTTGCTGTGGTTCCGCGCCCTTCCACCCGCACAGGAGCTGTTGCCCCGAGGGACCCGGGCTCCAAACAGGGACGCCTCCACTGAAAAATGCCTGTATTGTCCTCTTCCATTCCAGTTGGCGTTGCGTGATGCCACCCGCGTGTTTTCCCCTGACCGCATGCATGGCACTTTGCACGCCAAAGCCCCAGAACTCGGAACACCTCTCCCCGGAACGCGCCTCCCCTCAGCGTGAGAAGGCCGGCTACTCCGATGGTCCCGTGGGAGCCTCTGGCAGAGGTGGGGGCTGTGAGCTTCTGCAAGCCCCTGCGGGGAAACATTTCGAGCAGACTCCTGGGGAGGGCGGCCAGGAGCTCTGCTGCTCCGTGGAGGGCCCTCTGGAAGCGTTCAGGCAGGAAACGTTGAGCGCAAGGTGAGGAGCTAACGCCCAGAGCATTCGCTGCAGAACGGCAGAGTTCCTCCGGGTTCCCCGCGTTGTCACAGAACAACCTCGGACTGCGGCAGAGGAAACCGGGAGAGAGAAAGGCGGCTTCTCTCCCCGCACGCTGGCTTGCTGCCCATAAAGAAAATGGCTGAGGCTAATTTTATTCTTACACGTGACACACACGGCTGTTCGGTTCTCCCTTTGTGTTTCTGGGACACGGGTTGTCCTAGGGGCTGGTGTTTGGGAGTCACTCTTATTTTACATATTAATGACCCAAAGCCAGTCACAGCACTTTTAGTAGAGTGTATTGTTATAATTGCTCTATTTTATTATTAGTTATTGTTGTTCATCTCTTGCTGGGCTCAGTTTATATAAGTTACAGTGTATCACAGTTATGTCAATATAGAAAATAATATAGTCTATACAGGCTTCGGTACTATCTGTGGTTTCGGCCACCCACCGGGGGTCTTAGCATGCAGTCCTGAACTGTCACTATCGACGTGTTGTGAAAAATGACATGTGCTTGCAAAATTCACTGAATCCCACGGAGGAAGCACCTGCCTCTAAACAGAGTAGGTATCAAGTACAAGTCTCATTAAAAACTGGCATCTCTGATAAGCGCCCTGAGCAAATTCACGTCTGATACCACAGAGAAGATGAAGTTGATTGATCCTTGTTCTGCACAAAGCAAGACTGACAGGACATGGTTAGCTCGTTGTCCCCAGAGCGGCCGGAGGGGCGAGGATAGAAGTCCTGCAGAAGCGAGGAGGCTCGGTGGGGGTCTCCCTGCGGCCTCCGCAGGGGCAGCTTTGGTGAGAACCACAGATGTATTCCGGGGCCCGCGGGGGAGGACCCAGGTCAGGCAGCTCCACGCCTACGAGTGTGGCAAGTTCCGCACGAAAACAAAACGGTTCGTGTTTTTGG
This sequence comes from Saccopteryx bilineata, assembly GCF_036850765.1. Taxonomy (NCBI): domain Eukaryota; kingdom Metazoa; phylum Chordata; class Mammalia; order Chiroptera; family Emballonuridae; genus Saccopteryx; species Saccopteryx bilineata. The sequence continues at coordinate 55,574,312 of NC_089501.1, forward strand.
ATCCCGCGGGAAAACGCCAGTATTCTGACTTTGCCGAGAGGACGCCTAAATGCAGGCTCCCGGGTCCCGACGGGTCAGCGAGCATCAGAAGGTTATCTGGTCGCGTCAGCTGAGCTCAGGATCCCTTCATCGCTTGGCAAGACCCAGGGACACTGGACAGCCCCTGCTGTGACCCAAGCAGTCTCCATCCAGAACACGAATGCCTTGCAGGCGAGTCCTTCTGCAGCAGGGGTCCCCAAACTACGGCCCGCGGGCCACATGCGGCACCTTGAGGCCATTTATCCGGCCCCTGCCGCAATTCCAGAAGGGGCACCTCTTTCATTGGTGGTCAGTGAGAGGAACATAGTTCCCATTGAAATACTGGTCAGTTTGTTGATTTAAATTTACTTGTTCTTTATTTTAAATATATTTGTTCCCGTTTTGTTTTTTTACTTTAAAATAAGATATGTGCAGTGTGCATAGGGATTTGTTCATAGTTTTTTTTTTTATTTTTATTTATTTATTTATTTATTTATTTTATTTTTTTTTTCATTTTTCTGAAGCTGGAGACAGGGAGAGACAGTCAGACAGACTCCCGCATGCGCCCGACCGAGATCCACCCGGCACGCCCACCAGGGGCGACGCTCTGCCCACCAGGGGGCGATGCTCTGCCCATCCTGGGCGTCGCCATGTTGCGACCAGAGCCACTCTAGCACCTGGGGCAGAGGCCACAGAGCCATCCCCAGCACCCGGGCCATCTTTGCTCCAATGGAGCCTTGGCTGCGGGAGGGGAAGAGAGAGACAGAGAGGGAAAGCGCGGCGGAGGGGTGGAGAAGCAAATGGGCGCTTCTCCTGTGTGCCCTGGCCTGGAATCGAACCCAGGTCCTCCGCACGCTAGGCCGACGCTCTACCGCTGAGCCAACCGGCCAGGGCCCATAGTTTTTTTTATAGTCCGGCCCTCCAACGGTCTGAGGGACAGTGAACTGGCCCCCTGTGTAAAAAGTTTGGGGACCCCTGTTCTGCAGGGACTGCCCCTGGGAGGCCGCGTTGACCCGGGGACCGGGAGAAGGAAATGTCCTGTGCTTACCTACTGTCCCCGATGGCTTCAGGCAGCTAAGCCACTCTTCCTGGATGGTCCCATGCTTGGCTGAATGTCCCCCTGAGTGATCTAGACCTTCCCGCGCTTCCCCGTGAGGTGACTGGGTTTGGGAGCTGGGCGAGGTGCTCCATGCCCACGCTGTCCCTGATGCATTTGTAAAGCCACCTGTGAGCGGACTGGGGGGCCAGGGCAGTCTGTAAACGCCCGGAAATAACACTGCCCGTGATACTTACGGGCGATGGCAGATAACCAGCAGGCAGCCCAGCGGGACACGTGCGGCCGGCTCACAGGGGCTTCTCCCCTTTCCTCAGACGCTCCCTGGCCCCTCGGTATTTAATCAAGGAGAAACTCCCCCTGGCAAGCTTGACGTCCGGTTCGCTCAAACGGATCATCACAGAAATACCACGCTGGTCTAAAAGGGATGGATGGCACTGATGCTCCGGTGTTAGGTGAGCTTCCGTCGTTCGTCATAAATTAGTAATTGCTTTGACGTCTGTGGGTGTGAGGGTGGTGGTGGGTGCCGATGCCCTCCTAATTGTGACACACAGTTCGGTCCGGATGTGCAGGATGAGAGATGCTGGCCCCCAGGTCTCACAGGGAAAAATTGAAGGAATTACAGGCTGTTGAAAAGACCTCTGCTTCCTTCCTGAGACGTCGCTTTTCTGGGGTTCGCTGTGCGCCTCCCCGTGTGGCAGAGGGGTCACGTCCAGGTCAAAGAGGAAGCCCGGGAAGCCGGGTAGGAACGCCGTGTGGTGGCCTGCGTGATCTCTGGTCATCAGGCCAATCATTAACCCTCGTCTGGAGAGCTCTTCCGCCCTCACACCTGTCCTCCCTTCTGTCTGGTGCTGTCTTCAGAGCGCACGCACTGTGGACTCTTTTTACACAGAACCCCGCTGTCCTGTGAGAGTGGGCACTGTGGGGGCAGACGGAGGAGGAGGAAGGACTCTGGTGCCCCGGGTCACATTGCAGCCACTCGGAGAGGAATGGAAAGGTTTCCAGTATCCTTGGTGGGCTGGTTAGTTTCTTTTGCTTCCAGCCCATAATATGTGGCTTTTATCCCTACAGCCAGTTAGCCAGAAAGGTGGCTGGTTCCAGGCATGGCGTTTTGGGGTTTTTTTTTTTAAGGTATAATTTTACCAGAGTGTGTTATATTTATGTCTTCATATTTCACAAAATTTATAATGTGCCATACATATTTTTGCCAGTGTACATTAAACCAGGTCCTCCTCATGGTGACTTCAGAGGGACCTTTTTTTATTTTTATAAGTTAAAAAAAATGCATTCCTACAGCTCTTGGGCATACACACACACACGCGCGCACACACACACACACACTAGACATACATGTACCAATAGCATTCTAAAACACCTTCTCCATAGAGAAAGCAGAATTCAGCGTTTGAAGTTGATCACATTACAGACACTGGAGACCTGCACCAGGTGAGCCCATTCTCCCTCTTCGGGGAAACGTGAGTAAAACACAGAGAGCTGGCAGCCGCCGGGAACGGCTGCCTGCACCCCGCCCCCTGGTCACCCTTAAGAGGTCATCCCCTTCTCCCCTTCTTCAACAGCGAGCTGTGGAACATCTTTACTTGCTTCTCCAGAAACTAAGCTCCTGAGCAGCCATGCCCTTAGCTTTTCCTGTGTCGTTGGCTCGCCGTCGGACCGAAGGACACGAACACCTTCTCATTTCCGGTCCCTTCTCGTCACGTCTGTGATGGCTCCCGGCCCCGTGCGGTGTCACAGAAGAAAGAAGCGGAGACGGGTCCACACCGAGGGCGAGGTGAGAGGCACAGCCCAAGGGGAGGAGGGAAGTTGACGTTTCCTGCGTGTATCCTAGGCTCAGAAGATCAACGCAGCGACGTTTTAGTGAGTAATTCCATTTACCAGATGCCACGGTTATTATTAAAATAAATTAACGCAGGTTCATGGGGGGAAAAAATCAAACAGAACAAAAGATGTCCAGTGGACTGGCACCCTCGTCATCATGCCCAGTATTGTCCCCAGAGAGCAGTTGCTGTTTTTTTAATGTGACCATCAGCGACAGTCCTTGATGTCAAATGTTCGTGTGGACACTGTGGAGGGCATGTGTGCCTGCTTCTTCACTTTTATTTTTACTTAAAACGTAGCACGTGACACACATCTTCTTCCTAAACCCCACTCACTTTTATTTAACCCTTTGAGTTGCACGAATGTTCATGGACGTCCTCGTGCCTGCTGACCATCCAGAGTACGATCGATTCATTTTAAAAATGTGTAAGGCAACATTTAAAAAAGGCAAATGTATGTTCTTCTTGTTTCCATAAATTGGTTATCAAACAAACATGATTTTAAGTTAATAACACTGTAACTGGAACTAATTTCATTTTTTGAAAAAAAAACACAACTCACCCCTGGGGGTCAGCGAGCATGAAAAACCCTCACTGCTCAAAGGGGTGCTATTATTTTGGACATTGCTCTATGTTCACGTATAGAACTCCTTCACTATTTCTGATGGCGACGTAACCCTCACGATTTATCTGACATTTGGTATCACTTGAGATTTGATCCGGGAAGTGGACCCACTCTGAGTGGCCTGGAAGAATTAGACCTTGCACTGTCTGTGTGTGTGTGTGGGGGGCTGTTAAACAGCCTATTTGAGTCTGTAGACTCCCCAAATGGTACTCAGTCTGAAGTTGGACATTAAGGACGGGGACCAGGGACAACCTGGAACCCGTGAGGATAAGGTGGAGCCCTGTCTTTCTCTCTCATCGTTGAGCATTGGGGGCAGGGGAGCGGGAGCCCTTCTCCATGGAGCTGAACCCGCACCTGCTTGGCCAGACGGGATGGGAGGCTCTGAGAGAGGACCGGCAGCGGGAGATGCACACCTGGCTGCTGTCACGCCCTTTAGTTAATGAGCAGGTGCAGGCGAGGTGAAGGAACACCGGCCCTCCGACTCAGGAAGTCCAGCATGTCTGCTCCGCTCCCCACGCCCGTTTCGTCTGGTGAGCCCAAGTCCAGAAGCTTGCCAGGGAGGGACTCTGGAAACCCAGTCCCAGCCAGCCGGGCTCTGGAGCCAGGGCTGCCCCAGCTCCGCACGGCTGGAAGCTGAGCGCTTCCCCAGCTTCCGAGTCTGCACGTGGTGCTGAAGCACGGAGCTCTGCACTCATAGCCCTTGCACGGTGTCAGTACAGCCGGCCCAGCTTCCGAGTCTGCACGTGGTGCTGAAGCACGGAGCTCTGCACTCACAGCCCTTGCACGGTGTAAGTACAGCCGGCCCAGCTTCTGCATCTGCACGTGGTGCTGAAGCACGGAGCTCTGCACTCACAGCCCTTGCATGGTGTCAGTACAGCCGGCCCAGCTTCCGAGCCTGCACGTGGTGCTGAAGCACGGAGCTCTGCACTCACAGCCCTTGCACGGTGTCAGTACAGCCGGCCCAGCTGCCGAGCCTGCACGTGGTGCTGAAGCACGGAGCTCTGCACTCACAGCCCTTGCACGGTGTCAGTACAGCCGGCCCAGCTTCCGAGCCTGCACATGGTGCTGAAGCACGGAGCTCTGCACTCACAGCCCTTGCACGGTGTCAGTACAGCCGGCCCAGCTTCCGAGCCTGCACGTGGTGCTGAAGCACGGAGCTCTGCACTCACAGCCCTTGCACGGTGTCAGTACAGCCGGCCCAGCTTCCGAGCCTGCACGTGGTGCTGAAGCACGGAGCTCTGCACTCACAGCCCTTGCACGGTGTCAATACAGCTGGCCCAGACAGTGTGTGCGTTTTCTATCTCATTGGATAGTGTTGGATTTCACTCCAAAGAGGTTGTACCGATTTATATTCCTGTCAGCGAAGTATGAGGATTCCAATTTCCTGACATCCTCACCAACAGAATGTATAATCCTTCTTTTTGAACTTTTCATTTCAATAGGTTAAAGAACACATATCTCATTGTGGTTTTAACTTGCTTTTTTTTTTATTAGATGTGTGCTAAAGCATCTTTTTAAAATGTTAACCCCATTTATATTTTTCCCGCTTATGTATACATTTAGCCATTTTTCTATTGCATTCATTTGCTAGCCTTTTTTTTTTTAATTCAGTGAATGGGGGAAGGCAGAGAGACAGAATCCCACATGCACCCCAACTGGGGTCTACCTTGTAAGCCCACTAAGGGGCAATGCTCTGCCTATCTGGGGTGTTGCTCTGTTGCTCAGCAACTGAGCTCTTTTTAGTGCCTGAGGCAGAGGCCACAGCCATCCTCAGTGCCCAGGGCCAACTCGCTCCAATTGAGCCATGGCTGCAGGAGGGGAAGAGAGAGAGAGAAACAAGAGAGGGAGGGATGGAGAAGCAGATGGGTGCTTCTCCTACATGCTATGATCAGGAATTGAACCCAGGACATCCCCATGCTGGGCAAATGCTGGTCATTTAGTTCATCATTGTGAAAGAACAGCCTTTTTATTTCATTGATTTTTTTCTATTGTTTTCCTATTTTCATTCCATTTGTTTCCCACCCTCATTTTTATTATTTATTTTCTTTCACTTACGTTGAGTTAAATTCCCTCTTCTTTTTCTGGTTTCCTAAGGTGGAAGTTGAAATTATTGACTTTAGATACTTCTCTAATACAGGCTTTCAATGTTACCAGTGTCCCTCTAAACACTGTTTTTGCTTCATAGCACAATGACAGGATAAATTTTCATTTTTATTTACATTAAAATAGTCTTTTTCGTTTCTCTTGCGTGAAGTATGGTATCAGGGACTGAATCTGGAGTCATGGCACTGTCGTAGAGGTTGGCATTGTGACTTCCTGACTCTATGGCCCTCTCCACAACCATGATCATCACAGCCCCACATCTCAAGCCACCATCCCATCAGCACCACCGCCATAGCCAGACTGTTCCCTATGGGCCCTGCCCTGTGCTACTGTTGCGTCCTGTGCTATCGTTACATTGTATGTCCCATCCTATCTCTTCACAGCAGACATAATGAGCTCTACAAGCAGAAGCTTACCCAAAAACCTAGTTAGTGCAGTCTGTGGAGTGAGGGTAAATGGAAAATGAATGCATGTTTGATTCTCCCTGAAGCATGACATTCTTTTGTTGATGGGTTTTCTTTTGAGGGGGTGTAGAAAGATGGGAATAACACCCTGTGCTCCGGTTTTGCAGATTTCATGGCCAGACCTTCCATCTCTGTATCCATCTCCATGTCTTCCCAAAGGGTCATCCTTAACGTTCTTCTATCTCTGTTACAAGCAGCGTGGAACCTCCCTGGGTGACCACATCCCCTCAAACGTCTGCTCTCTCTCTTTCTCTTCCTCTTCCGAAGCAAAGACATCTCAAAAGAGTGGTTTCCACTTCTTCCCTTCCCAATCGTTACCTAAGCCAGGGAGTCTGGCTTTGCTTTCACCAAACCATTTGCCACAAACGATCTTTTATTGATTTCCATGGTTGGTCTTCCATGTTCATCGTACTCCACTTCCGGGTAGCTTTAGCAACAATGGGAATTCCCCCCCCCCATTTGACATCATTTCTTTCCTTCACATTATAGTACAGCTGCTTCCTTCTCACTCTCCTTTTCTGGCTTCTCCCCTCTGACCATCTAAACTGTAATACTCTTATTTACTCCCTGTGTCTTCCCCGTTTATACCCATGCCCTGGGAGGTCCCAGCTGCTCTGAGTGGTTTTAGTCATCGTTAGAACAGCCCAGTGCCCCTGTGTCCACATGACAACCCCGTCCTGCTCCTCTGAGCTACCTCCCAGACCGGATGATCACCAGACGCCCGGGTTTTCCTGGATGTCTCCGAGGCATCCCCGACTCTGCTGGGCAAATGAAATCCATCGATTCTTCCTAAAATTATTTCTCCCCTGGTGTCCTTAATATATGTGTATTCCGAGGAAAGGAGAAGTAACTTAAATCTCTGCTTTTTTCCCCCGAGACTAAATCAAGGAAATACTAGCCCTGAGGCTGCATCTGACAATTGTCACTTACGAAGCAGCGGGTTGGGGAAACAACAACAACACAAAGTAACAATATTTATTAGGCTTGAACTCGAGGCTTCCTGCTGCCATTTCATGGTGAATAGGAGTCCTCGTAAACATTATCATCGACAATGTCCATTCTTTTTTTTTTTTTTTTTGTATTTTTCCGAAGCTGGAAATGGGAAGAGACAGTCAGACAGACTCCCGCATGCGCCCAACCGGGATCCACCCGGCACGCCCACCAGGGGTGACCCTCTGCCCACCAGGGGGCAATGCTCTGCCCCTCCAGGGCGTCGCTCTGCCATGACCAGAGCTACTCTAACGCCTGGGGCAGAGGCCAAGGAGCCATCCCCAGCGCCCGGGCCATCTTTGCTCCAATGGAGCCTTGGCTGTGGGAGGGGAAGAGAGAGACAGAGAGGAAGGAAGAGGGGGGTGGAGAAGCAAATGGGCGCTTCTCCTATGTGCCCTGGCCGGGAATCGAACCCGGGTCCCCCGCACGCCAGGCCGACGCTCTACCGCTGAGCCAACCGGCCAGGGCCGACAATGTCCATTCTTAAAAATGACAATTTCACGCCTCAGAAAATTCAGGGCAAAACTGTCGTGAGGACATCTCAGCGTGGCCTTAGAATTTGGGAAACACCAGCTGAGCTGCGTCGCTGACGATCATTTTCTGGGGTTCTCACAAAATAAGAATTGTCCTTTGGTGGCTCACCTCTGACACACGCGTTCCATCGGTTAGGGAGGTAAGTGTGAGGGGAAACGGTGAAAAGAGGGGTGACTGTTGACCTGCATCAGAATTTCATCTTTCCTTTCTACAGAAGGGTGAATTTTTAATATAGTTGTTCTCTTTTGGGAAAGAGATGAACTTATCTGCAATGCCGGAGGGCGAGGCCAGGCAGGTTGGCACTGGATTCGGGCAAACCACAGAAGAACCGCAGAGCCGAAAGGCATTGGGCCATTCCCCTTAATTTGATTCTTGCAACGGTGGTCAAGCGAACAGGGGGAAATCGCCCCTGACGGCGGCAGGTGCGCGATCAGGAAAACCGTCCCCGCAGAAAGTTACCCGTAGCCTTATACAGGCCACACACACACACACACACACACACACACACACGCATGACTTCCTGCCCCGTGCTCACATGCTGATCATGCCACGTGCTTGCAGCTGGAGAACAAGGTAGCAAGCCTAACCACAGCTGTTTTCCCTACACTTACCATCTCCACTTTATTCATTCAAACCTCTTAGACTCTGATACACAATTGCAACCGTGTTGGTGTGCGGGGATAATTTATCAACTTTCATTTAGAGCTAATAAAGTTGTTTCTGTGCGAGTAGCTCCAGATAAAATTGGAAAGAGAAAACTCTCTAGGCTGCGCACTTAGATAGATTGCCGAGTAGAAAACCTATCAGAAGTGTACTCAGGGAAAGTGTTTTTTCTCTCTTTCTTTTTCTCCCCCCACTTAAAAAATGAGCCCCGTAGGGCCAAGAGCATTCTCTCCGTCCACGCATGTCCTAGAGTAGTTGATGATATTGACATCCCCCCACCGCAAATTTCAATCAAAACAATATGTATTTAGAAAGTAGTGTCCGTGTTTCGGACTCCTGGCGCTGCTCCTTAGAACCCCGAATCTTCCTTGTATCTCCTTGAGACATGTCCGCTACAGCTGTGCTGAAACTCTGCATTGTACTCTTTTCGAATTCAGTTCTCCTGACAAATTTCTCCTTCTTCGTGCCTGGAGTTCCAACTTCAAAAGCAGCTTTTCACACAAGGGAGAGATGAACGCCCGAGAATGGAAGTCAGTCTGGGGTCAGATCGCCCCGGGGCCCCTTTCTCCCTGCGTTCTGAGATGTGAACTGTGGACGCACACTGAGTGAGAAGGAAACCCGGTTCTCCGCTTCCTGCAGATGTTGCGGGGAGAACCGGGGTCTCTCGCGGGTTCACCGCCGCCGGGAGAGCTCGTCTCTCCCCGTCTCCGTGCGGGGCATGGGTAACCCGGCAGTGACCTGCGGAGGACTGTCCCAGCCTGGCGAGGGCATGTCAGGGTGCCGCCGGAAGCAGGGAGTCTGGGAAGAGAACGGTTGGGTGGCATCTGGGCTGCTGGCCGTCGGAGGGACGTGTGAGGGAGAGAGACCTTTCGTACCAACCAGTGAGAGCACTTGGGGTCAGTCTGTTGTCCTCCCACAGCCTGGGGCCTTTCTCCGGGGAGGGGGGAGCTTCTAGTGGTGAGAGCTTCCGCTTCAGGTCTCGTTCACAGACAGTACGACACACAAACTCATGCCCGCAAGGACACGGGCATGCCCACGCCAGGGAAACACGAACCTGAAAGGCCCGGTGATGTTTTTCTCTGCTAACCTCACACTGTGCTGGGAGCCTCAGGGGGCACCTTCAGACGGGGACCTCCCGCCCCTCCGTGGTGCATGGAGGCGTTCTGCTTCGGGGGAAGGACTGCCACCCTCTCGTTATGGACCTGCCACGACGAACCTTATTGTTTTATTCAGATTCCCGTGATTGTGGAACACTGCTGAGCCGTCACCTGAGCGCAGACGGGCAGAATCCGGCTGTGAGGAGCACAGCCCACTCAGGGGAGAAGTGGACCAGCGAGAACTCACCGTCAGGATGCACGTCAGGTGTCCGGGAAGGTGGCAGGGACGTCGGGCTGTGCGCACCTCCATCCTGCCAGTGAGAAGGTCTCAGGGAGACAGTCCTGTGCAGCTGTCCTAGAGCGGCAGTGAAGAACCGGTGTCCTCGGCAGCCAGAGCTCTGTCCCTCTGTCCTTCCAGATCATCTGTAAAACCCGCCTGTGACACAGGGCAGGGCCCCGTGCGGCAGACATGTCACCTTCCCTGTGACCTGAGGCTGGCGTCCCCGGGGAGGGAGCTCAGGCCGGGAACTGATGAAGATGTCACTAGCTGCATATTCATCACGGCGCCCGCCCGCCCTCCCTGGACCCACGCAGACTGAGGGCTATCACTGTGTGTTCCCAGCAAAGACACTTAATTAATGACGGGGCCTAATCGGGCTGTCTTATTATTTACAGGGATGCCGGCCCGGCTTAGCTCCGTGGATGTGCAAACAAACCAGCCCCGAGGCAGTGTTAATTAATTATTCTGAGCCAGGTGCTCCGAGGGGACCCCGTCACCACGCTCTGGGGTGATTTACAGCGTCTCCTCTGCCACGTGCTCATGTCCCCTGCCTGCAAATGAGTGACCACTCCAGCAGATCCTGCTGTGGCAACGGCACCGGGCCTTGTTGGGTACAGAAACGCTCTTATCTCCGCACGGGGCCTAATGGAGATGGATGCCTGAGCCAGGGAGAGAGTCCTGGTGTCTCTCTGGGACGTGAGGCTGCTCCTGCTCACTCGTGGAGAGAATTCTCTGCATTTGCTGAGCCCCGGCTGAGCTCAGGGACGGAGGGGATCCCTTCATCGAGCAAAACCTGGAATGCATCCTCCGTGCTGTCGCCCAGGGGAGATTCACTCTAAGTGGGAGTCAGGCATTATAATAGGAGGTAGGATTATGCTCATACTCTCCCAGAAGTGGAAAGCCCCCGGGGAGATAAGAGACCAATGGGTACATAGCTGCTAGGGAGATCCAGGAGGCCCCTTGGGGAGGGGAGGAGGCGGCTGATCAGGGTGCTGACTGCCGGGTAATGAGGACGACAGTGGAAACTGTTTGAGGGAAACACACGCGGGAGCGTCTCAGAGGACGTCCGGGAGGGCGCAAGGCTGGACGCCGGAGACGCGGCGAGAGGCCTTCGCGGTTGACTGGCACAGGGACTTGAGACCTGGCTTAGCCGCGGGTCCACGCACGGGGACTAGGACGGAAGGAAGTGATATCTGCGAGGTTTCCTGGAGGCAGAACCGAGAGATTCGAGCGAGACCTGGGCTGGATTGGAAAGCCTTGCCCTCGCTGTCACCCCAAGTGGTTCCCCTTGTTTTCTTCCTCTTGAAGCTTTGTTGGAAATACTGCACTGTTCTGTTGTCTTCTTGCATTAAGGGTGGATATGGGCAATACGAGGGCAAATGGGTTTCTGGTCTTCGGTAAGTGTGTGAGTGTGTGTACAATATGCATGCGTGTGTGTGTGTATACAATATGTGTGTGTACAATACGTATGTGTGTACAATACTTATGTGTGTGTGTACAATACATGTGTGTGTACAATACTCATGTGTGTGTGTGTACAACACACATACAATACATGTGTGTACAATATGCATGTGTGTGTACAATACGTGTGTGTACAATACTCGTGTGTGTGTACATGTGTGTGTACAATACTCATGTGTGTGTACAATACATGTATGTGTACAATACGTATGTGTGTACAATACGTATGTGTGTACAACACTCGTGTGTGTGTGTACAATACGCATACAATACGTGTCTGTACAATACGCATGTGTGTGTGTGTACAATACACATGCATGTGTGTACAATATGCATGTGTGTGTGTCTGTAGGTACACGTGTGTATTTAACTATCTCTCTTTACATCTGCCAATCATCTAGCATCTCTACCTATCAGTCTGGCTGCTTATCTATTGTAATAATCTATCACCTAATTTTTATCCTTGAAATAGCTTTAACATTTTTAAAAATCCTGTTTCCCTTCATGTTTAATGTGATATCTAGGCCCTAGCGGGGTAGCTCAGTTTGTGGAAGCCCTTACAAGAATCGACCAGCGACGGCATGGGAAGGGGGTGTCTCTCTCTGTCGCGTGTCCTCCACCGGGGCTATTCCGTTTTCCATACCTGTCGTCTCTTACGTGGCCTCTGACCCCGCTCTGTGTGTAACTCTTTCCCTCGCCCCTCTGCGGAGACGGAGAGCTATCGTCTTACTTTAAATCTTGACGCGCCTCTCCCCTGAGCTCTGCGGCAGGTGGCGGCGGGCACTTTTCTGTTGTTTGATTGGTGGGTTTGGTTTATGGTGGTTGCAGGAATTCCAACTTTGCTCTGCAAGTCCTGTTTCCCTGGATGAAACTTTCTAAGGAAGACTGAGCTCACCCGTTCCATAACCCTTCCCCTCAGACCTGGAGCACGGGGTCACCTCTAACCTGCCCTTCACCTCCTTCGACCCTGCGAGCCCCGCCTAGACATGAGGCCCCTTTCTTTACGGAATAAATTCTAGGACTGGTGTCAAAAGCCACAGACACCAGCTCTTCCTGGTGTCAATCGACACAGGAAGAGAAGGGATAGGGGGGGAACAAGATTTCTATTTGATCTGTTACTTATTTCTCAATTTGAACCTGTCTCTTTTATAATAACGGCATTACCCCAAGTTTCTGGTCCAGGATTGACATACATCCTATCTGAAACATTTTAATGTTCGCTTTTTCAAATGAACCTGTCTCTATTCTATCAGGGAGATAGACTGTAAAAATGAAGGAGAGACAGACGTGAGTGCTGCTTTGAACGGGGATTCCTGAATTCTCATTTTCAGTGAGTCCCTCAAGCGTTCGGATGGATTTCTGGCTTTGAGACCCCTTTATTCCTCTGTCTACATTACATGACAGATACCACCCCTATGACCATATAAAGGCATAGAAACCTAAATGGAGCAGGCCGGGCCGTGTGGAATGTGTGCTGAGCTCACCTCCCACTTGCTGCAAACGTCCCTCTGCTGGCTGGGGTCATCGGAAACTGGCTGTTGTGGTCGGTTGCTAATGATGTCATCACGCTGCTTCTCCCAAGTGTGCTGACCTGTCTCACAGTGGTTGGTATTTGCTGAACGCAGAGCGTTGGAGTAGCTGTCGTTCAGATTTGGTATGGTTTTAGCACTTAACTCCATCATCTATTCTCTCTCTTTAAAAAATAAAATGAAAATTTCTTACATGATAAGTAGGGAGGCAGAGAGACAGACTCCCACATGTGCCCCAAGTGGGATCCACCTGGCAAGCCTACTACTATGGGGCAATGCTCTGCCCATCTAAGCTGTTGCTCTGTTGCTTGGCAACCGAGCTATTTTAGAGCCTGAGGCAGAGGTCAGGGAGCCACCCTCAGTGCCCAGGGTCAACTTGCTTCAACCAAGCCTTGGCTGCAAGAGGGGAAGAGAGAGAGAGAGAGATAGAGAGACAGAAGGGAGGTGTGGAGAAGAAGCAGCTGGTTGCTTCTCCTGTGTGCCCTGACCAGAAATCAAACCCAGGACATCCACACGTCAGGCTAGTGCTCTGCCACTGAGCCAACTGGGCAGGGCCTATTCTCAGAAAGAATCGTTAAGTATTTAAGTCTACAGAAAAGATGAGGCACAGTTGGTTCACACTGTCTGGCAGCTTATAACTTTAAGGAAACTTTGACAGCGAGACAGAAGATGTGCAGAGGAAGTTACACACTCTCCAGGCTCTGAGATATCCATATGCTAATAGGTAAGAGGGATGCCTCTGTGATGGTCAAATCACAACTACACAGCCACCCAAGGGGTATTTTATAATACGAATACACAGCAGTTGCTAACTGTTTTCATTATTTTTTAAAAAATAATTATGGTTTTACTACACTGTACTATGCCTTATTTTTTAAAAAAGATTCCTTGAATTACTGCAGCCGACCGCATCTGAAGTTTAAATTAACTGGCACCAAGGTAGGCAGGACGATCTCGTTCCAGGCTTGGCTTGCCTCTGATGGCGAGTTATTAAGCCCTTACCATCTGCTTCAGCTTTGGAAGTGATACGCTTTTATTCTTTGTAGATTATGGGAAACATTAAAGCTTCCCTCTTCTCTAGTCTTTGAGAAATTCACTAGAGAGATACATCTTTCTCTTGTTAAGATGTGATCCGCAAACTTTTTTGCTTTTGAAATCTGAAACTCAAGGATAGTTTCTAAAAATACAGCGTAATTGCCACCAAATCATTTGCATCTCAACTAGATTCCTCTCTTCATGGTGGAGCCATGGAACACACACCATGGTGTCCTCCCCACTGTCCGGGGTCCAGCAGGCTGGTTTCCCCAAACACTGTCCTCTCTTTTCTGGGCATTCCTATGTCCAGTTCCCTTTGGTAGAAATGATCTAGTCCCCTCTGATGTCTGAGCAATCTTCCTACAGGTCTCTGCTTAATTCTTTCTGAAACTAGAAGTCCAATGGGTTAATCTATAAGCTTTGTAAGAGTGAATTCCAAGACCTGGTAATTGTATGAAATCATTTTCTCATGGAATTTGTCCCACCACCCTGTGGATCTCCAGGTATGTAACGCTGGTCACCAAAGCAAAGGAAGAGTCACCCCATGGGTCCCTGTCCCACCATGCGAGGCCAGAGTGCACGCCACACCTGATTGTCATGAAATGATCCATCTTCCCCAATAAGCTCTCTGCTCCATAAGAAAATCCACTGTGTCTTTTTCTCACCGCCATGTTCTTATATCCCAGTCCAGCGCTGGGCACACGGTAGGAGCTCAACAACTGTATCTGTGGAATCTGAAGCTGCATTTTATCCAGGGATAGGTCGCCGGCTTTCACTATCCCAGCTCACCCTGCAGAACGGAGGCCATTCCCTCCCTGCCTTTTTGTTTGTTTTTAGAACCATCGTATTTGTCTTGTTATTAACTTTAGTCAGGCAGTAAGATCAACTAGTTCTGAAATGATCGGCCCAAGAGGTTAACCGATAAGCTTTGTAAAGACTGATTTCTAAAGTTTGATTATCCTATAAAGTCATTTTTCCCTTCAAAGTCACCCAAACCAGCTATGAATTCCACCCCCCTCCCCACATCTGCAATGCTGGCCACGGAGCAAAGAGGTCAGTGCAATAAAAGCATGGATGTATGAATGTATGGTTCTGCCTGAAACGGGCACATACCTCTGGGTGAAGTGAGGCACGGCCACCGCTACCCTCACGGGGAACCTAAGTATAATTGTTCTCTATGTCACAGGAAGCAAGGAAAGTGAGACCTCCCGGTGGGCACCACACCTGTGACCCCTGTGCCAGCGTCCAAGCCCTGCACCAAAGGAAGCCCTTGCCACCTTGTCATGGTGGTGACACGCCCCTGCTGAGAAAGTCCTGCAGACCGAGAGACAGAGTGTAGCGGAGTAACACTGCACAGCGTCTGAAGACTGTTTGCTTTCGCTTATGGGAAAGTGTTCACATCGGAAGAAGCCAACGGTCCGGTTCTGTAATCAGTTAACACATTCCTATTACCTGGCAGGAAATAGCTTTCCAAGTATTTTAGGACATTTTGAGCTATTGACCGATGAGGTCTGAAATCACAGAGACCTTTGTTCCTCTTTGCAAGACGTATCGATCATTTAAATAATTCACATCGACAGGGGGTGTTATGCAAGTGGAGCCGTAGCGAGTTCCATTACTAACACCTGGGCTGAATTGCCAAGTGCATCCATAACTTAATAAATTGAATATGTGTTACTTAGTTTGTTAAAATTTATATTTGTAGCATCCATAGTTGTTTTCAGTTCTAAAAGTGTGACTGTGGTACACGTGTTTTATTGGGGGCTGCCCCGCGGCGAGCATGGACCAAGCCCACCGCCCCGCGGTTCCTGGCTCAGGTGAGCGTACAGTGCACTTCTGTGGGTTTGTTTGAGGATGGAAATAACAAACGGGGAAGAAGGAATGGTGTGGGGCGATAGACTTTCTAATCATGATAATGATTATAAGAAGTGCAACTGTATTCACAAGGAAATATTCCTGATCCCTATAGAGGCTGAGTTAACTGGCCAGTACAGGTTGATGTATTAGCGTCTTCCAGGGATTGCAGTTATAACGAGTAGCGCTTTTATTTTGTACATGTTGTTTTCATTATTTCCGTTTTTGAAGATAGCCCAACTTTGTTTGAATGAGAACGTTTGTAAAACTTTATTTTATTTTTTAATTTATTCATTTTAGAAAGGAGATAGAGAGGGAGAGGAGAGAGAGACAGAGAGAGAGAGAAGGGGGGAGGAGTTGGAAGCATCAACTCCCATATGTGCCTTGACCAGGCAAGCCCAGGGTTTCGAACTGGCGACCTCAGCATTTCCAGGTTGACGCTTTATCCACTGCGCCACCACAGGTCAGGCCTGTAAAACTCCTTTAGCCCCTGCAGGAAACTGTTGGGTTTGAAAATAATTGACCTTGGTCCCATCCGCAAGAGTCCAGGTAAGGAGACCGCGGCCGTGAAGAGTTCACCTCCGAGGAGTGTGTTCTAACCGGGTTTCATCGCAGGCACCTGTGTGTGCCCGCGGGTCGCCTGTGCATCCGTCTGTGTCCGCAGGCGCGCCTGGCTGTGCACTTGCACTCCGCGTCTGGGCGTGCGTGCCTGGGCGCATGCCCGTGCATGTACGTACTTCACTGCTTCTTTTACAGAAACCCAGGCACGTGTGCAAACACCTGTTCATGTTACTATTTTTATTGTTATAAAGAAGTTCTTTATTTCAAAATTTTTCTTTAGATAATTAAATTTCACAGGGTAACATTAATCAATGAGAGTACATAGGTTTCAGGTAAACAGTTCTATAGCATTTGAACTGTGGATTAGGTTGTGTACCCACCTTATATCTGTCCCTCTTTCCTCCCCGCTATCCACTCCTCGCTCCCCACCCTCACATCCCCCACCCCTGTGACCACTTCACACTTATCTGTGTCCATGAGTCTCAGTTTTATACCCCAACTATATGTGAAATAAACAAGTTTGACCTCTCTTAATGACCAAAATAATCAGACTTTAAGTGTATATACTACGTACATTTCATGGAAAGCCCTATGGTATGATAGTTTGACGCTGTCTTCATATTTGTATTAAAATGTGGATATTTTGGGCTGTAGAATGCTTTTTGATGTGCTATATTTTATGTTCACGTATTTGATCATGTGTTGCATTTATAAGGATGCACACCCAACAGAATTTTGCTAAAAGAGAAGATTTATTATATTTATTATTTTTATCACAATGATGTAACTTTTTAAAAAATACGGAATGCATACTCATAAATATAGGAAAATATAAAAAGAAAGAAACATCGCCTAAGTATTTATTTACCTCGTTAAGACAGTTAGCATTTCTGTTTTGGCAAATGTGGTTCCATCCATCTCTCTATGCCTATGTGCACACATATACAAATTATTCTATTCTATTCTATTCTATTCTATTCTATTCTATATTATACAAATATTCATCATGCATGTTCCCATGTTTTGCACCTTATTCTTTTATTCCTTCCTCTCTTTTTTTTTTTTTTTTGTATTTTTCTGAATTTTTCTGAAGCTGGAAACAGGGAGGCAGTCAGATAAGACTCCCGCATGCGCCCGACCGGGATCCACTCAGCACACCCACCAGGGGGCGATGCTCTGCCCATCCGGGGCATCGCTCTGTCGCAACCAGAGCCACTCTAGCGCCTGGGGCAGAGGCCAAGGAGCCATCCCCAGCGCCCGGGCCATCTTTTGCTCCAATGGAGCCCCGGCTGCGGGAGGGGAAGAGAGAGACAGAGAGGAAGGAGAGGGGGCGGGGTGGAGAAGTAGATGGGTGCCTCTCTTGTGTGCCCTGGTCGGGAATCGAACCCGGGACTTCTGCACGCCAGGTCGACGCTCTACCGCTGAGCCAACCGGCCAGGGCCTATTCCTTCCTCTCTTCATCAGCTCCCTGCCCGGTGCAGCCTATCCAGCGCCCCCACGTGAGCCCCGTCGTGGCTGCCTGACTCCCTGCCCGCATCCACACACACACACACACACGCACACGCACACGCACACACACATGTGTGGTTCCTCGTCTGCGGCGAGGGGCACAGCCTCCCCAAGATGGGACGTTACATCTCCTCTCAACATCTCACTTTTCCCACTAAATAATACTTACGTCTTGAAAGAACGTCTGAAGTTAACTGACAGATTCAGTTCTAGTCTCTTAACGGCTGGGTAATATCCGTATTGACTCACCTCTGAGCCCTTGCTGCGATCTCATTTATTTCTGTTTCCAGTTATATTGGCCTCGATGGGGGAACCTGGGACCTCACATCCTTTGCTGTTCATTCTGTGCGCCCACTCTTAATTGGTGGGAAGTATTTACTTTACCCGAGTCTAAATAACTGGTGAATTAAACAACCAGATGACTAAAGGAAATAGGTAGGGACCTTAAAAGTCGACCCAGCAGAGCTGCCTAACAGCAGACCTACCTGATTTGGAAAGCAACAGTCATGTCTGGGCCATTTCACAGAAGACAAACTCACCAGCATTTTACAGATAATTCTTATGTACCTTAGCTGTTTCAGCTACCTTACCATGGAGTGAGATTAATACATTGTTTAATGAGTAGTTATATTTCTGGGTGAAGGAGTATAAGAAGAACAAAGTTTACTTGTGACAGGTCATAAATGCTAAATCAGTGCAAGAGAGCTCTCTCAATCCAGCTTCCAGGGATTTACACCCCCACCTGACCCCCGACACCCCCACCCGACTCCCCTGTCACGTATCTGTCACTAACTCTGGGTCTCAGCCACCCCCGGGACCAATGGCAATAAAACAGTCCCTTCTCTTTTCAGTGCCTTTCCAAATTCGCGGCCGGAGGCTAATGCCTTCGTAAGCACCTAACTCCACTTCTCAGATTTTAACTCTAGCTGAAGAGATGGGATGGAGTCTTGGTCTCTTTGGTTAACCACTCTCCTCTCTTGGGTCCACCCTGCCTGCCCCGCTTGCTCTGTGGGAGAGGGAAGGGGGGACCGAGCTCTTTTTCACCAGGGACTCCAAGCCAGCCTCTCCTTGCTTTGGGAGGCTCGTGGCTACGTCGCCTTCCTGTGCAGGTGCCGCGGAGACCCCAGGACTGGGCACAGGGGTAGCAGCATCTGTGACTCACCAGAACCTTCAAAAAGAGATGCTCGAGGCTGGGAACTCTTCTGGCAGGAGTAAAAAGGAATTATGTCCTCCGTTTCGTGACTGGATTGGTGACAGCAACACAAGCTATATTTATAGACACAGGTGACTTCCTTCTGCTTAAAAAAAAAAAAAAAAAAAAAAAAAAAAGCCGCGCTTCCCAAAATACGCAGCTTCTGCAAATACTTGAAATGAACGTTTGTGGGAGAAAGACAAATTGCAGATTGACTGGCAAGTCTAACAAACTCTAAAACACTTGAAAGGAAATTGCCCTCCAGAAGGAAGAAACGTTCTTTTCACCTTCAGAGTGGTCTGTCGAGAGTTTTAGAAGTTGGAAGTCATTTTCTTGAGGAAAGGGTCGTCTAAGTTAAAATGCAGATGGAGTGAAGAAGTGAAGAACAGTACAAAAGCAAGACAGACCTTGTCCCTGCCCCGCCGGGCTGCGGCTTCTCTGGGTCCCTTTTATCTGCCTGCGGCAGGAAGGTTGTTAAGAGGAGACTTAGGCTCAGAAATACAGCCACGTGAGTACTTTCAAATTTTTCCTTGGAAGTTGAGAAGAGCCTCTAAAGAAATGGAATAACCAGGGCCCGACCACAGCACCCCCATCCACGGAATGGGCCGGGAGAAACACAAACGGGGAAGAGACCACGATGGGTCTCCACGGAGGGGCGGCTAGGAGCGCTTCCTGCAGTGGGGGAACCGTCCGTTGGCAGGCTATGGGACCCAGGGGCCTTCAGATCTTAGTCAAGAGGATAAATAGGAAGGACGTTAGGTGACAATGACATGTCATGGGCTTTTTATGTGCTTCCCGCTGCAACATGGCTTGCGTGACATGGAGCCGGAGCCTCCATGTCAGTTAGCGTCTAAGCGTCAGTTAGCAATCGGTCTCTCCCCATTTTTTTTTTTTACTTTAATAATTTTATTTTTTTAATGGGGTGACATCAATAAATCAGGATACATATATTCAAAGATAATATGTCCAGGTTATTTTGTCGTTCAATTATGTTGCATACCCATCACCCAAAGTCAGATTGTCCTCTGTCACCTTCTATCTAGATTTCTTTGTGCCCCCTTCACCTCCCCCTTTCCCTCTCCCCCTCTCCCCGTAACCACCACACTCTTATCAATGTCTCTTAGTCTCACTTTTACATATCATCAAAACAAAGTACAAAAACAACACGATCTTATCAATAGACGCAGAAAAGGCTTTCGATAAAATACAACACAATTTTATGTTTAAGACTCTCAACAAAATGGGTATAGAAGGAAAATATCTCAACATGATAAAGGCCATATATGATAAACCATCAGCTAACATCATATTAAATGGCACAAAACTGCAGGCTTTCCCCCTAAAATCAGGAACAAGACAGGGTTGTCCTCTCTCTCTCCCCATTTCTTTAAGTCCACATTGGGTGGATTTCCTTTCTCAGGATGCAATTTGTCTGAAGATGGCGCGTTTGCCTAAACTTACTTTCTCCCCGGTCACACGTCAGAACACCAGCATGGAAACATTGGCTCTTCTCCGCTTTCCTTTGGTCTGAGAAAAAAAAAATTTTTTTTTTTTTGCATTTGCATGATGCATTAGTCTTTGGGGAAGGTTCAAAGGAAGCTCTGAGAGATCAGGGTGACACCCAGTCTCCCTCCATTTTCAGATCTGAACATGACTTCTAAATATCTAAAAAAAATATATATATATATATATATATGCCCGTATAATCAGCAGCACAACGCTCATTGATTCCTTCACACCGTCTTCATTCCGGAGGCATCGAAGGGGACTGTCCATGCTCTCTCACTGGTACACTGGAGAAGTCATTCTGCCTAAAGGGTTCCCAGAGATGCTCCTACCCCCCCCCCACCACCAATGTGTCTTTTAATAAAATGCCAGGGGCAAGGGCAAGTCAGTACAGGGCTCAGCAAGAGCACAGACGGCCTTGGGCAGGGCCCAGCGTCAGCTCAGCCAATCAGATCTGTACTCCCGGTCCTGGAACAGACCCGGGGACTCTAACATGTCACTCAAACAATGCCTCAGGGAGACCGTTCTCCTGTGAGCCCTGCCTTGCACGCTGAACCAGGCAGGGGATTTGTTTTCTTTGTAATTACCGGTTTTTACGGTGTAGTTGCTCTTGCATCACTCACTCTGAATGGATAATGGATAAAGCAACCGGATGGCGCGGCCTGAGAGCCTCAGTCACATAAGCACATCCGCTTTGCTTAAACACAATGGTAAAAATAACACTGGGGCGGGGGAAGGATGCATGATGAGACGCTAAACCAGCCCAATCCATCCTGTAATGCAGTGCCGAAGCAGTTCATCTACTTACCCACGTCCGCGCGGGGCCTCTGCTAATACCTCGGTCTGTAAAGAAGCGCACATATTAGATGAGATCAGGAGGGAGAGGGTGTAGGCTCCATTTTTCCTTTCCAGGGCCCGGAAGCTCTTTGGAAAGCTTTCGCTGAAGCCAGGGAGAGTCACGAGGGTTGGCAGAATGAGGCGTGAACCTGGAGCCCGGGAGGCTCCCTTTCCCTCCGACTTCCATCTCCTGGGCCGTGAGGCCGTCTTCACTTCGCTTCTCTGCATCTTGGAGTGAAGACCCCAGCCCTGTCCCGCCTCAGGCAGGACAGAAGACAGTATACAGGAGATACTGTATACATTATCCATCTCCACAATAAAGCCACATTGCAATGTTTTGAAAACTACGAAACATCCTATAAGTGTCAAAAGGAAACAAACAGAAAAACGAACCAGGCCTGCCAGGACATCGTCCCGCTGGGGACATGTCGACCGTTTTGTTCCTCGTTTCTGAAGTCTCAGTTCTCATCGTGACGCCCCCGACTCCGGAAACCGGACAAGAGGAGCCTTGCCTCCCCGCCTTCACTGTGACCCCCAGTGCACACGGACCCAGAACCCCAGGGAGGACCGAGAGGGGGGAGGGGCGCTCCTACACACCTGCCTGCACTTCCCTGCAGGATCCTGCTGACATCCCTCGGCCCAGACCTGAGCTCAGAACCCTTCCATGCAACGGCTTCCGACCGTGACCGCTCCTCCTGGCTTTGAACCGGGCTGTATCTCAGGCCAGTGTGAAAAGTCACTCGAGTTCTAGGTGTTGCTTATCAATGTCTTTTCCCTTGCTCAGTGGTTTTCAACCCTTTTTACCTCCTGGCACACATCAAGCAATCACTAATGTTCTGGGCATACCAAAATGTGTGTGTGTGTGTGTGTGGTTTTCTGTTTTGTTTTACCTATCTGACACGAACAACAAAATAGGCGCACTTACGATTCGTTCACACCGGAGGGCTCTGGTGGTGTTGGCTGTTGTCATTTTTTTATTTGACCATTAAGGGAAAAGGGGTCTGTGTCCCCCTGCCTTACATATTTAGGCGTTACATGTTTTAAAATTTATTTATTTATTTTTAACAGAGACAGAGAGAGAGTCAGAGAGAGGGATAGACAGGGACAGACAGACAGGAATGGAGAGATGAGAAGCACCAATCATTAGTTTTTTGTTGCCATTGTGACACCTTAGTTGTTCATTGATTGCTTTCTCATATGTGCCTTGACCGTGGGCCTTCAGCAGACCGAGTAACCCCTTGCTCGAGCCAGCAACCTTGGGTTCAAGTTGGTGAGCTTTTGCTCAAACCAGATGAGCCCATGTTCAAGCTGGCCACCTCGGGGTCTCGAACCTGGGTCCTCGGCATCCCAGTCTGACGCTCTATCCACTGCGCCACCGCCTGGTCAGGCGCATATTTTAAGACGTCCTGCGGCACATGGGTTGCAGGTCGCAGCTCCTGCTCCTGTGATTGATGGGGGTATCATATCCCAGGGGTATGGGTTACTCCTCCTTCCTGCCAGATTGGAGAGGCCGAGGCTCGGGACGGTAGAGTGTCGCCCGCCCTCTGAATTCCGGCACAGGGCGAGGACACTGGCTGACTTCTGTGACGGAGGCGAGACCAGCAGCCAGTCCTCCGCGTGGTGTCCTCACCGGGCTGACTCTACTCATAATAGTAAGGTGACCAATCGTCCTGCTTCAGGGAGGACAGTCTTTCTTTTGTAAGTCTCGTCCTCCCTCGAAAAGTGTCCTCCTACATGTCCTCCTGTTTGATACTGGAAGACTCATCTGTAAACGTCCATATTCGATTGATGCAGAGTGGAGCCATTGCGTGTGATGTGACGTCTTTATATCTAAATGAGCACTTTTTTCTTACAATTATTATTAAAAATGAATAGGCATGTAAGCATGATGACAATATAAAATATTACAAATGTTTTTATTATGCATTTATTATATTATAGTGTATTATTGCTGCATTGAATAAAATGTTCCTTTTATTTATGATACTGTTTTTTTCTATTTATTTTTGTCCTCCTTTTCATTGTAAAAATGTTGGTCACCTTCATAATAGTCCTTAGCCTCATTGCTGAGCTGCTGGGACACAGGCAGGCTCACCTTGACACCCCCCCCCCCCCAAGCAGGCCAAAGTAACGCTGCTCTGCAGGTCCGCCTGCGTCCAGGGCAGCGCTCAGAGACGGAACGAAGTCAGTGGTTTTCTCCCTTCCCTGAGTCGGCCACACAGGGTGGGTTTGGCAGGAACGTGAGAGAGGAGATTGGGAAGGCTGATTGGGTCCTTGAGGAAATGTTTCTTTAACAATTTTCCAAAAAAAACACACCACAGGCAAATAAGTCTCTTTGATGCCCTGTGTAGTTAGGCCCTTATTCTCCACTATTTGAAGCATGTCAAAACAATGACTAGAAAGGATTGCATAGAATCCCACAAGTGACCCCAGTGCCTTTGAGGGTGCTAACTCCGCCCTGCAGCTGTGGGAGCCAACCGTCGTGACTCATCCGTCCTGGTTCCGCATCTCTCTGCACAGGTGGGGTGCTGGCTGCCCGTGCTGTTAGCAATAATGAGGGCGAGGGCGAGGCAAACACAGGGATGTAACTAAGGCTAAATCCTGTACTTTGAAAATTCCAATTATTTTCATGAGAACGTGTTGCAAATCTTATACCCGAGTGCTGAAAACTAATCCAATTACCCGAATACAGTCGTGAGACATTCCTTGGTAAACATGAGGATAGTATCTATGACTGGATGAGTTAAAAAAAAAAAAAGAAAGAAAGAAAAAGAAAGAAACCAGCTTTGTTTTCACCTGATACATTTTAGATGTTTAGCCAAACGAGTTCTTCTCCAGTTCTTTCTGAAATGAGTTTAGAGAAGATGTCACATGTTGATGTTAAAAGACCCCTGGAGATATGTCATTTGTAGGGTCACGCATATATTCAAATTACATATTATGGAGTCGAATCTGTTTACACTGGAGTTAATTTAAATGAGTATGACAAGAACTTCTGGGAGAGATGTCAGCTAAATTATATGTTTACAAACTCCTGGATCTTCAGAAGTAGAAATATTATGAAAAAATAATAATCCTAAATATTTTTTAATATGACTCAAAGCCCAGAGTCAGCTGGTCGGACCTGGATGGGTCCCCTTTTGGCTAGGGAGCCCTGGGAAGGCACTTTGAGGGACACCTTGTGGAGGAGAAGTGGAGAGACTGAGGGTAAAGGGAAACAGATTCGCCACGCACCTGAGCAGGTGTCTGGCTCAGACCGCCAAGGGGCGGGCCTACTACGTCACCACAGAAGAAACGGCTGGAATGGCCTCCACTCCGTGAGCACATTGACATTCACGATGGAAAAACAAGGACAACGAGCAAACTTAGAGCGATAAAGGAACTATGACTAGGGTGACCGTTTATGGGCAATATAATTATAGTGAGAAAAAAAGTCCCTGTGAATGTTCCGGAACTCACGGCTGTCCGCAGGGGAAGAGGAAATGTGCGATGATTAAAGGGGGACTCGGAGATCGATGAGCCGAACCGTGGGAGGTTAGTGACACGGATATATACATACACGATTCGGTACTTTGGAGGGAACAGAAGAACAAAACAAAAAAGGATAAATGGCAAAGTACTAGAAAGAATCAGCAATGGGGGTGGGGGAGCTCTGTGACACTCGTAAAATCTGAATAAAGTAGAAACGTTTTCAAAGATATATAAACGGGCCCTGGCTGGTTTGCTCAGTGGTAGAGCATCAGCCCGGTGTGTGGAAGTCCCAGGTTCGATTCCTGGCCAGGGCACACAGGAGGAGCGCCCATCTGCTTCTCCTCCCTACCCCCTCTCCTTTCTCTCTGTCTCTCTCTTCCCCTTCTGCAGCCAAGGCTCCATTGGAGCAAAGTTGGCCTGGGTGCTGGGGATGGCTCTGTGGCCTCTGCCTCAGGCACTAGAATGGCTCTGGATGCAACAGAGCAAAGCCCCAGGTGGGCAGAGCACCGCCCCCTGGTGGGCGTGCCCGGTGGATCCTGGTCAGGTGCATGCGGGAGTCTGTTTCTCTGTCTCTCCGCTTCTCACTTCAGAAAAATATAAAACAAAACAAAAAAGAATATATAAATGATCACAACTGACAGAAAAAGAAACAAAATTCCTAGAGCCAAAATGCATCTCGGAGACTAAGAATGTTGTCACGGAGCTCCCGTCCCAGGCTCAGGCGGCTCCTACCTGTAGGTTTCATGTGGGATGGCTGGAAAATCAGACACCAATAGACAGCTATCGGAGAGGACGAGAGGTTTCAGTAACAGAGGGAATTATATGATTAATATGAACAAACCAAGTGTCCCTGTGTACATAGAACCAGTTATAGAACATGGTGGAAGAAAATATCCCATTTATAACTTCAATTTAAAAAAATTTCTGAGAAGCAAGAATATTTTGGAAAAAAAAAATGATGTCATGCCTGTCCAACAATTTAACTATTTTATAAAAAATTCAGCATAATCCAAAGAAAATGTCAGTTGTCAGCTGAATTGTGTGTTTTATTTGATGAAGCGATTCTCCATTTCGTCTGGAAAGTAAGCATACAAAGAAAAAGGGCTGTTATTTAAAAGAGGAGTAATTGTTAATAGGTGGGAATCTGAGTATGTAAAATACATAGTATGTAGTTAGTTAAGACATACATAGTATTCAAAACTGAATTCCGAGAAACCTTCAGGGCCACACTGTAATCCTTTTCTGAATACTTATCCCAGAGTCTTTCCAGCTTATGCTTTAGAGACAAGTCATTCCTAAAATCAAAATATCAACGACGATTATCTTCAGATGCTGATGGTATTAGGTCTAAAGTCCCACTAATCCATGATCTGATAGCGCATACAATACTCAGATTTCTAATCGCTGCCTTCGCAGGAACACCGTTACTAGGGAAAGCAGGATTACTACCGCAGAGACGAGACAGAGGGCATGCAGTTCTGACCAAGAGCCAAGATCACGGAGCAGTGAAAGATGCTGTCCTGCCTACAGAGATTTAACTCTTCAGTGTGTACAGAAAAAATAAATTAGCACTTGATTGCACCCTTTCAAAATGGGAGGAGGCAAAACTCCCCTTTAGAAAAAGACCCATATTTTTAACCAAAGTCAGAGAAACATAGAGTAGACTGGCAGTTGTCAGGGTCTCAGGGATGAGGAAAATGTGTAAGACGGGTAAAAAAATAAAAAAAAAAAGATATTTAAAACAGTGTGGTTCTCACTTTGGTTCTAATACTTGATTTTTAGACAGCATTTTATTAATTCATAATGTAGATAGAGGGGGTGGTCATAAACACAGAATTTTAATTTAGGAGAAAAGATAGATTATTGAATACATGATATCACTACAACAGAGCAAATGTTATCACTTAAAGCAGGAAGCCTACAACACCCTTATAACAAAATTAAAGCCCAGGTGTTCAAAGCTTTAGACATGAGAAAAAAGAAAGAAAACTGAATTAGAAATGAACTTTAAAATAACTAAGCTTAAAGTCTGGAACCATAAAGTAAAAGCAATGTTGATATTTAAGACATGTAAACCTTCTAAAGTTTTCTAATACAAAACACACTATAATAACGAAGTCAACAGGAAGACGACTAGCGTGTGAACAGTTTGGACAGGCATTGCAATGAATGAGAGCCGTAGGAAGCAGAGGGCTTTAACAGACGAATAACCAAGGAACAGAACACCCACATATAGAAGGGGACTGTTAAATGCCCTACAAACAGCTGGAAAAAGGTATTTTAATGCACTAGAAATCATGTAAAAATAAAAAACAAGAAAGTAGACTGTCTTACCGTTTCGGTTGGTAAAAATTGAAAACACTGATAGAAACCAGGTGACCGGAAGTCTGGACAGCGGTGCCTTCATTCTCCTGTGCCCAGGAGAGCTTGTGGGTACCCCTTTCTCCAGAGGAATTGGGCATCCCGCCTCAAAATATAAAAGTAATATATCATTTGACCTAGAAGTCAAATTTCTCGTGACTCTTCCCCTAGACTGTGCAGAGGGTATGCCAAGAAATCTTGACACAGTGGTAACAGTATTGTTTATAATAGCCAAAAAAAATATATATATATATATACACACACACACACACACACACACCCTTTATAGAAAACGGAACACTGTGCAACAATTACCATGATAGCGTAGGCATGCAGTCACTAACGTAGAGGCCGTCTCTGACACGTATCACAAGGCAGAAGCAGAGTTGGGAACCGCAGTGCAGCTGACCCCGTTGCGCCCACCTGCTGTGACCAGGGACCAGAACTGATCCACCCAGCCCTCTATCTCAAAGAGGGGAGCAACAAGAAATAGTGGTGTTTGTTTATATTTTCCTCCGAATTGTGAGATTTCAGGAGAATTTTACTTCCTGTCTCATTTTCTCAGCCAGCTTCCTTCCTCACTGTGTCCTCCTCCTCCTCCTCCTCCTCCTCCTCCTCCTCCTCCTCCTCCTCCTCCTCCTCCTCCTCCTCCTCCCTCTCTTCCTCCTCTTTGCCTCTTTCTTCCTTTTCTCCCTCTTCTGCTATCAGCACGGGTCTTCTGAGTAAGGGTGGGGGAGGGGAGGGAAGCTCTCTCATTGGGGAAGATAATGGAATCAGACATTTTTTCTTTTTTTGATATTCAGAAATGTCAGATACTTTCCAAACCCTCAAACAGGGCTGTGTGTGTTTGGAGATACACACGCCTGTGTGTATCTGAAACAGAGTTTGGGAAACACAGCTATTAGCCAAGAAGTTTTCATGTACCAGAGACGCGTTTGGAAACCTGTGATGTTTGGAGACTTGGGCTCCGAGGATGATCACACCTTTGCCAGCCTCTCTCGGACAGCCTGCCTCTTGACTAAGGACATTCCCAAAGTCCCCGTCAGGCGTGGGTGAAATATTGCCACCGGGGAGCAGTTAGTTAACTGCATCCCCGTATTCCCAAGGCAGGCGAAGAATTTAAATTTAAAATTCTGCCGTTGGCAGTGAGGTTTCCAACTTTTCATTCTAGCCCCCTTGGCTGGAAAATCCCGTGCTGTTGTGAGTTCCCTGACTCCTGCCCTTTTGGGGGATAGGGTAGTCCAGAATCTGAACTTGCAATGACTTCCTGCAGCTGTCCCATGGCCCAGAGCCGGGGTTCCCGCTCCTGAGGGTGCCTCAGACTCTCCTGTGTGCGGGGGCTGCACCCACACTTCCTGATCCAGGAGGTCCCGAGGGCTCTGCAATTTCACCGGTTTCCACGTGCTGCAGCCGCCGGCCCGGGGCGCACACTGGCTGACCATCGCCGCATTCGCCAACCTTTGCTTCCCGCCTTTCCAGTTGCAAAACCTGCAGACTGTGCTCTCTAGAATGTGTCAAAGGGCTGAGTCGCAAAGCATAAGAGGTTCTCAGAAACAGGGCAGCTCGGGGTCATTTCCATCATAATCCCCCGGAGTTCCAAAAGATCAGCGGAGGCCATGAGGGGGCGATGCATTAACCGACATCTTGGCAGGACTAATGAAAGTTAGACGGCCGGAATAAGAAGAAATTCGCTAGACTTCACCTCCTCTCCTCTGCACTTTCTTCTCTGGTGGTATTTGTCGTGGGACCCTTGAGGATGTCATTATTGATACTTATTCTGCCCCTTTGAATGCGGAGCAATAAAATAAAGCGTTGAGAGGGACAGAGAAAAGAAAAGTATTTTAAAAAGAAGTTGGGACGAAGACCATTTTTTCTTTTCAGGGGAACTTCAAGGTTTGGAATAATATTATTCTAACGTGTAAATCAAGGAATGCAGTGCCAATCAGCCTTGCGTGTGAGCAAGCCCAAATCACCTGACTTTTTATTTCTAAACGCGTGGGTTTGCTCCATGGGCGCGGGCACTTGGCCCCTCATGTCTGACAGCCCTTTGTTCAATATCCGCAAACCCTCCTTAGGGGACAGGAACGTTCCTCGTGAATGAGATTCTCAGTCGAAACAGCCCGGTTTTGAGTTCTGTTTGCTTCAGCTGCTTTACCCTTGTCCCTCTCAGAGCCACTAAGTTTAAGGTTTGCAGTCACAGGAGTCTTCTGAGTTCTCGTGAAGACTTGATTCCCGTCCCACGGAGGAGTGAACGCTGGGGGGGGGGCAGTGGATGATGTTTCGGCAACGGAGCGTTCTGCAGAAGCAGAGCTCTCTTTCTGACAGCGGTCAGGAGCTGGCTCGGGAGGTGGTGAGTTCCTCCCTGGTGGAGGCTGTCCAGGTCAGGTTCCAACCAGACAATAACAACAGTCAGAACAAGGACAACCCCTCCCCCACCCACCCTGCTGCGGGAAGGACCCAGCCCTGGACATCCCAGGGGCACCTTCCTGACCCCCTGACCTTGTGGGGCTCTCCACGTGCTCTTTGGTTGTTGGGGTAACAACGAGTCCCCGATGCGAAAGCACAATGGACATGTCAGGCGGAAAAGAGGGTCCTTTCAGGTGGGAGCTTCCTGCAGCCCTCCCCCACACCTCCCCCCCTCCAACAAACGACCACCGCCACTTGTTTGCTGGAGATGTTGGCAGGGGCATCTGGCTTGAAACAACTCCGGGGTCAAGGGAACAAGATTGAACTTTCAGTGCCCAAGATTTATGCGTCGAAAATGTCTCGCCACCAAAACTTGTTTTGTGGGAGTTAAAATGGAAGGCAGAGTCCCCGTGCCCTCGGGCGACAAACCGGCCATCGGTCCGGGAGATCCGTGCCGGCATCCCTGGTGTTGAGCGAGACTCCAGAATCCGAACGTTGGGAGCTCTGCAGGGCGGTGTGGCCCCAGCCCAGCCCAGCTGCTCATCGCCTGCAGTCACCCTGGGGATCCCAGCCTAAGGCCCTGAGGTGAGGAAAGAAAGATTCCGGGAAAAAGGAGCCAAGTGATATGTGTTCACCGCATATTACTCAACACTGATCCATCTTCCCAAGTCACAGATGGAGAACTGCCCCCAAAGTTCTGCCTGCACAGGATGTGTGTTGAATAAGGTGCCTCAGGCACCTGTTTTGTGCGCGATTTGAGGGCCCATCGGTGTAGAAATAGAATTGGGACGCCTTCGGCTTCAGAAGTCCCCGTGCTGTGACTCGGTGACCACTTCCTGGTCCGCTCCTGACCCCCCTCTCCTCTTGAGAAGGCTTTGGTTTACGTCGCTTTCACTTTCTGGTTCCGTCTGCTGTTATTCAGACAAGGTGTATCAACAGCGATAAGGCACACAGGCTATTGTTCTCCTGACCACACACTAGAACCCCTCTTGTTAAGTGGACCAAACCGCCCACACCTGTGGGATGCAAGAAGCCAGCGCAGAACAGGTGTGATCCCCGTTCTGTTCTGGTTGGCTTCTCCGGGAGAGACGCGGGCGTGGCAATCCAGAGCGGGAGAGATGTGGGCGTGGCAATCCAGAGCCGCAGAGACGCGGGCGTGGCAATCCAGAGCGGGAGAGACGTGGGCGTGGCAATCCAGAGCGGGAGAGACGTGGGCGTGGCAATCCAGAGCGGGAGAGACGTGGGCGTGGCAATCCAGAGCGGGAGAGACGCGGGGGCGTGGCAATCCAGAGCGGGAGAGACGTGGGCGTGGCAATCCAGAGCGGGAGAGACGTGGGCGTGGCAATCCAGAGCGGGAGAGACGCGGGGGCGTGGCAATCCAGAGCCACAATTTCTCTCCCAAGGGATTTCACAGAACACGCCCTGTCTTGGTTTTGAGCTGATTCATCACATTTTGTCTGTTTATCTGCTTCTGGACGTCAACTGCCCTCGCACACACAAGGGCAGTAGTGTCTACCCGTCAAGCAAGGGACCTCTAAAGTTTATCTTCAAATAAAAATGACTGTTTTCAAAGGGTGCTTTCTTCAGAAAATCACGTTCTACTCTGGAAGTGAGCTTGGATCGAAATCTTTGTCACGGGTTGACAAAAGGCAGCTCCCTGTGGGCACTCCTCCAGGGGAGAATCTATCTGGGCTCTTTCTGAACACTCGCCGGTTTTCTACGCTGACAAAAAAGACATTTCTCATTTCAGAACACTCATTTAATTAATGGGTTGTGATAACAAGTTTTTTTTTTATTTCATTCTTGTTTTTCTTGCCTGTCTCTATTACTCATTTGGTAATATGGATAATATTTCCATTTCAGTTATGATTGCAAATCAATTAAGAGGTCCTTGGGGTTGACTGCCTCAATCAACATGGCCGCTGATTAAACGGGGTATCTGCTGGGTACATCTTTACTATTTTCCTGGTCCAAGGACTCTCTAGACCCTCCCTAGGGTATCAGAAAAGCCTACTGGACCTTCTCTCTACAGAGCTGTTGTGTAGCTGGGAGACTGAATATACTCCCGGTGACATGAAGTGAGAGCACTAGATTTAACTCAATTTTCCATAAAGCATGAGGTGTCCCCTAGTATGACATGATTACCATTTCATTGAATAGCAACCCTAAGACTTTGGCAGGAAGTGTGATCATGCAGGGGTATCTGTCACCCCGACTGTTGATTCGATGGCCCAGACTGGCTGAAGGTGCCCGGTTCCGCCCCCTCCCCCTCACTGTCTCGCCCACCTCGGGTACCCCCCCCCCCACAACATCACCTTCAGTCGCGGAAGGCCACGCCTGAGGTGGGGCAGGGCGGCTCTTTGTGCAGGTGGCTGAGGTGACAGAAGAAAGTGCGTGTGAGTCCTAAGGACCAGGGAGGACTTAGGCCGGTGGCCGGGGCCTTCATCACACATTTTAAGACGAGGTCACACTGGACTAGAATGGGACCCTACTTGAGGTAGAATTTGGAAGGACGGAGCTGGGGTTACAACTAACTGAACAGAAAGCTTGAGAGGAAACCGCAGGCGCGGGAAGGACAGACTGTCAGGCCAAGGACGCCAGAAAGGGAGGTGTCAGCTTAATAAGATAATGGCTTGTAAGTGACACATCTGCCCAGAAGTGACAGCCGGCTGACGTTGTAGGAATGAATCAGGTCAGCAAGGAAGGGAATGTGGAGAGACAGGAGTCGGGGCCCCAGGCTCGCCAGACGGGGAAGGGCAGAGCGGGTGGCAGAGACACGAAGAGCGAGTCTGTAAGTTCCCCCCACCCCCACCCCCACCCCCACTCGGAGGGGGCGGGGCGGCGAGGGGGTGGCACGCTGGCCACGGTTCAGCCCAAATGCTCTGAAAATCAATACTTTTCATTAACAAAGTGCCCGAATATTGAGTTGATCTTATTTGCAGACAGGACGACTTTTAAAGGAATATTTATGCTCCCAGTGCAGACCCAGAGACCGGCATTTCATCAAAGATATTAGCTCATCGTGATTTTTCTGTGCTGCCTTGATGCTTGAGCCGGCGAGAAGACCATGTTGGGCTGTATCTATCTATATGAAAATCTATATATTGAGAAACTGAAAGAGAGATGTTGTGCTGGGGGGGGCGGGGGGGAGAGGAGAGGAAGAAAGAGTCTTTCTCGGCAATTAAGGGGATGGTTGATTCCCTTAATATTCTAAGAGCACGCGAAGCTATCATTATGAATCACTATGGTTGATGAGTCTAATTCTTTTTAGTGCCGTTACAGCAGCTGCTCACATTTCAATCCTCTGACGACAGATCAATCTTCGTCCTCCCTCCGCCCCGCATCGACGCTGGGGTTCTAGCATGCGGTCCCGGTGGGAGGGGATGGCATCTCTCCTTTGTGAACTGAGCAAGGCAGCTAGCTAGCTACCTGGGCGACCCAGAGAAATGGCTGTCCTTGGTGGAACTGACAGGGACCCCCCAGTTAATAACACGGGCACGCCTGGAGATGGCGGCTGAATGGCACCGTCTTGGCTCATTTTGGCTTCCTGGAGGCGTTTCCCTCTAAGAAAGAGGCGGCTGAGGTCTCAAGCACCCATCTCTTTAAATGCAACGTTAAAACAGAAACACCAGCAAAGCCAAGGGAAAAAACAGAGAGCCTTCCCAGTGTAGATCCCTAGCGTGTCCTACATTGTGTCGTCTTGGAGGAAACCACACTCACGCACACGAACACACACACACAAACGTCCCCCGCACACGTGTCTGTTTCTTGATTATAATGATACGTGAGATTTGGGAATCAAAGGTGGCAGAAAGTGACTCCGACAAGAGGTACGTGAGTGTCTTTCTGTGGAAACACTGCTTCTTCTGTTAACCTGGGACCTTGAAGAGGTCACAGGATCCCAGGGGAAGGACATGCTCTTCCTGTTTTAGCTAGCCGGCCGCAGGTGCAACGAGGGACTTGGGGTTCCCCGTGTGACTTTCCCGGGGCTGATGGAGCAACGTGACCCAGAGCGGGTGGCGTGAACAACCGAGATGTGTTCTCTAGCAGTTCTGGGGGCCAGAAGTCCGAGGTCAGGGTGTCAGAACAACCGTTTCCTTCTGAGGTGAGGCTGGGATGAAGCACCTGTCCTCTCCTCTCCCCCAGCCCCGGGGGTTTGCTGGTGATCGCTGGGGCTTCCTGGCTTCTGTGCCTCCCTCGCTCCAGTCTCTGCCTTTGTCTTAACACGGAGTTCCCTCTGTGGGCACTTCTGTGACCAAGCTTCTCCTTTCCATCAGCCCAACGACACGTGAGGGGGGTCCCACCCTCGTCCAACGCGACATCATCTTAACTAATTATATTTGCAATGGCCCTGTTTCCAAATGCAGCCACATTCTGAGGCACTGGAGGTTAGAATTTCAGCACGGGAACTTGGGGAGGGACACAGTTCAACCCCTCACGCCCTGTCCCTCCCAAATTCATGTCCTCCTCACGGGCAGAATGCACTCATCCCTCCCAAACTCATGTCCTCCTCACGGGCAGAATGCACTCGTCCCTCCCAGATTCATGTCCTCCTCACGGGCAGAATGCACTCGTCCCTCTCAACTCATGTTCTCCTCACAGGCAGAATGCACTCGTCCCTCCCAAACTCATGTCCTCCTCACGGGCAGAATGCACTCATCCCTCCCAAATTCATGTCTTCCTCACGGGCAGAATGCACTCGTCCCTCCCAAATTCATGTCCTCCTCACAGGCAGAATGCACTCGTCCCTCCCAACTCATGTTCTCCTCACAGGCAGAATGCACTCATCCGTCCCAACATCCCCAGTGCTTCCGAAGACGGCTGCACCGTACCCATCTCTCATTCTGCACTTTTTTGCAATCTGACCTTGCCGTCCCCATGTGACGAGGTAGACTGTTGTCAACTTCCTTGATCTGAAGCTGCCAGAATTGTTGTAACCCAGAGAACACGCTGGAGGTGAGGCTGGGTCACTTCTGAGCCGCGCCTTGTGGGATCCTGAGTTTGCGCCTCCATCTCTCTCTCTCTCTCTCTCTCTCTCTCTCTCTCTCTCTCTCTCTCGGAATTTCCTCTACAGGGACCCGGCCGTGTTGTGAGAAAGTGACACTGCCACGCGGGAAGCGCCTCACGGAAGACTTTATGCCATCGTCGCCAGTCCCATCCTTCGCTGAACTGAAGCCAGGGGTCGATGCCCACTGCCGACCATGGGAACTAAGTCATTCTAGAAACTTCAGCCATCCCAGCAGGCCCCACAATACCATATATAGAGTGGGAGAATTCTCCGGTTACGCAATGAATTGTAACTTAGGATAAACTGTTGTTTAAGCTACTGTATTTTGAGCTGCTTTGTTAAACAGCAACAGAAAACTTGGAACAGAGTACAGTACTAGACAGAGGTGGGGTGCTTCCGGGATGAAAACCTCCAACAGATGGTGCTGGCTTTGGGGGACAGGAGCCTGAGGGTGCGAGGAGGCAGCGCAGACGGGAGGGGCCGTGAGGAGCTCGTGGTCAAGCCCGGAGATGCGGTGACCCGCATTCTGAGCTGCAGAACGTTCGGCCAGCTGGTCCGTGCAAGGACCTAGAAGACAGACCACGTACCTGATGGGCCCGGTGATCTAGCCAAGGGGGTTTCCGGAACGGCCCAGTGCTCACCGGCTTCTTTCAGCTCTCAACGAAAAAGGGTGAAGAGATAGAGGGGTTGGAAAAGGAAATGTTTGATTTTACTTTTTAAGTGGAATTCAAAGGAAATAGTCCAACTTTGGTCTTGCAAAGTTGGAGAAGAAAAACATTTCTCCTTTCTAGCCTGTCCAGTGGGAAAATGTTTCCCGGGGTTGTAGGTGACTTGAGCAAAGATCAGAGACCATCGCTGCCAGGAACATGGCCTCAGGGTTGAGGTCAAGTCAAGGGCATGGACCGTAAAACGTTGGTGAAGACCCCAGGATATTTTAAGTGGTTTTGGCACTATTAAACTAAACCAAATTTCTTCTAAAAAGTCTTAAAAGTATTTATCAACAGCCCTCAGACACACAGCCCAGGTAGAGAGAAGCCTGTCTCCAAATTATATGTGGGCACCATGTGTGTCCAGTGGGCTGGACTTCTAATGCTATACACTGGACCGCGATGAGCTTGTTTAGGAAGCGGTATCGGTCTGGGCCGAGAGAAACAAGGGGCGAGGTTTCCTCTTCCGCTGATGTCTTGAGGGCAGTCAGAAAGCCGCTCTGCCACAACACGGGCCATTTCTTATGGAAAAGGAAGAAAGGCTGGAAGGATGGAGCCCAGGTCCAAAGGGAGAAGCCAGTTGGTGAGCAGAACCACGCCCGCGAGCAGCCTGGTCCTCCTCAGTGAGCCCGGGAACCTGGCTGTCAGGGTGGCCTGGACATGCCGCCCCTCCCTCTGCTTTGAGGTGGGGTCTCCTCCTGCAGCCTTCCCGTCTCTGTCTCCAGACGTGTATTGCGTCTTATCTGTGACTCGTCTTCGTAACTGATGGGTCTCTTACCCGAGGAGCTCCGCGGGGAAGACTTTCAGGCACCTGTGTCTGATGTGGACGACGGGCTCCTGGTCTTCGCCTTACAGCCAGATGCCCACACAGGGTGAACACTACGGGGTCTTGGGAGGGGCACGCGAGGGTGGTTTCTGGTCGATTCTGGATGGCTGCAAATTCTGGCTCCCGCTCTGGTGGAGAAGCAGAAACTGCTTCCTCCCATTAGGTTTGGCCTGGAGGATGTAGCGGAAGGATCCTGTGTCGCTGTCCCTGCTGGACCCTGACCAGCGGCTCCTGCCTCTGCTCTTCCTGGTCCCCTCTCCTGGGATCCGGCCACTGTGTCCAGTGGCCCACGGTGGTCTGGGAGAGAGAGAGACAGAGACAGAGAGAGAGAGAGAGAGAGAGAGGGTTCCCCAATTTGCAGCTTTCTCTCCAAGATGACACATGGAGGGAAGCCACCCGCTTGCAATTGTGTGACCCTGGCCAGTTTCTCACAGAGCAAAAGAAGCGATGCCAGGCTGAGCCCGCCCCAGTCCTGAGGCACGGGACTAGGAACGGATGAATGGCGCTTGCCGCAAGCCACAGAGTTCTGGGAGCGGTGCGTCACTCACCAGTGCATAAACCCAAGAGCCACTTAGCAGGGACAGTA
Organism: Saccopteryx bilineata; assembly: GCF_036850765.1. Lineage (NCBI taxonomy): Eukaryota > Metazoa > Chordata > Mammalia > Chiroptera > Emballonuridae > Saccopteryx > Saccopteryx bilineata. The sequence continues at coordinate 55,610,827 of NC_089501.1, forward strand.
AGTATCCAGTGCGCTCTGTTCACGCCTTGGTCATTGCCCCCCCCCCCCTGCTGATTAAATTTTCTGAAAGTTCAGGAACATTAAGCATGATTGAAGTGTAGGTTTTAAACATGCTTCAGTTAAATCAAGGGAACGTGTTTGCATGTAATTCAACTTGAATGATGTAACACAGATACATTGAATCACCCCAAACATCAATTTTTCCCCCAGCACTTTATCTTACTTCTGTTGAATCTATATTCGGACTAAGGCTGTGCATCTGACTCTATTATTTAACTGTGGTCATAGTTAATGGAAGTAGACAGAGAGCTAACGAGAAATCATCTCAGGATGGTGTATCCAAACGGCAGGCGTAAGGAAGGCTCCAGTCACGGAGGGCAGACAGCCCGTCCTGGGGTGTAACACCTCGTACTTCTCCTGCTTTGATCTGTCACCTGCTTTTCATTTACAAAGCCCTGTTTACTGCATACGGCTGTGGATGAAAGCTCCGGGAAAGAAAAAAACAACAACAAAAAACAAAACCAAAAAAAAAAAAAAAACCTGGAAAGTACAAAGGGAAAAAGGGAGCCTTTTAAATAAAGACTAATTTAAAACACCAAAAGCCTTTGAAATTTCAGATAGTTTTCCTTCATTCAGAACCCATAAGCCTTAATAAGCCTTAAATGCAAAGCCGCCTGAGACATCAGGGTCCTCCCTGAGTCCTTTGGTGGAGATCACAGGCTGTCCCTTTCCACGTGACCCGGCTCCCATGGGGGGGGGCATCAGTTCTCCCCACCTCCATTACTGAAACTGATTTAGAGCCCACCTTGCAAGCACTCTCTGCTGCTTCCCTGATGAAGATGAGATGTACAGTCATCAACACGTCCGGCGGAACACAGGAACGTAAACGCAGGTCATGAGACCAGCACCTTGGCACCCTCTTTAGGGCAGAGAACCAGGCTCTCTCTTCCAAAGACCCCCCCTCCCTTCTGGGCTGCGAGGAGGGCCCCTCGGACAGCCCCATCGTCCCACGTGGGAAACAGGTGCCCTCCAGTAACAGACGTGGATGACGGGGGGTGGTCGGAAGCCACAAGGGACACCGGACAGCCCCATCGTCCCACGTGGGAAACAGGTGCCCTCCAGTAACAGACAGCGACGACGGGGGTGGTCGGAAGCCACAAGGGACACCGGACAGCCCCATCGTCCCACGTGGGAAACAGGTGCCGTCCAGTAACAGACGTGGATGACGGGGGTGGTCGGAAGCCACAAAGGACACCCGGACAGCCCCATCGTCCCACGTGGGAAACAGGTGCCCTCCAGTAACAGACGTGGATGACGGGGGTGGTCGGAAGCCACAAGGGACACCCGGACAGCCCCATCGTCCCACGTGGGAAACAGGTGCCATCCGGTAACAGACGTCGATGACGGGGGGTGGTCGGAAGCGACAAGGGACACCCGGACAGCCCCATCGTCCCACGTGGGAAACAGGTGCCCTCCTCCAGTAACAGACAGCGACGACGGGGGTGGTTGGAAGCGACAAGGGACACCGGACAGCCCGCAGCCAGGGTGCTGTGGGAATTTCTACCGATAATCTCATTACAGGGCCTCCGAAAACGTCAGGCGTAAGATAGTCCGCGGGGCCCTGGACGGGCTGCTCTTTCTCATCAGACAGAGCCTTCGTGGGCGCCTGTCTTCATTGCTGCTCCTATCGGAAGGACGCCCTGCGGTCAGCAGTTCTGTACCCCCCCCCTAACTGCACCGCAAGCATTTTCTCCTCTCCACAGTATTAATTAAATTACATAAAACTGGCAGTGTTTAAATCCTGGCATCTGTATTGTCTCACTTCATTACACCCCTGGACTCCTTTCAAAACCCTCTCCTTCGCTGCAGGGACCTCTGTTGATGGAAGGGGAAGAAATCAGAGAGAAGCCATCAGAGGCGGTTTGGGATTTCTCCGGCCTGGTGCCCACCCGTGCAGAACGGGCCTCTCAGTCTGTCTGTCTGTCAGCCTACGGCATCCTCCCCCCGGTGCCCAGCGGCTCTGATGAAACAGAGGAGGGGAAAGCGTCAGAAGGATACAGGGACGCGTTGGGAATGAAGGGGGTGTCAATGCTGAGCGTCATAGTCAATAAAACGCTTCTGGACATGCTTTCAGCTTTTCCCAAACCCACAGACAGAAACCTGCCTTACAGCGGAGCGCGGCGGGCCATGCCTGACTTCAGCAGTCAACACGCCAGAATAGCGCTTCCTTAAGGCCTGGGCAGGAGAGAAACGCGGAGAAGCTGGCCACGAGCCTCCTGCGGGAGCAGCCTAGGAGCCCGGGGTGGCAGGGGTGGCACCTGCCATCTGGCTGGGTGGGGCTGGGCGGAGCCAAGTAGACGGACAGGGACCAGGTAGAGCCTCCAGGTGCCCAGGTCCGCTGCTCAGGGGCTACTGACTGCCAGAGCAGGGCAGACACATGGAGCCCGCAAGGATTTTTTTTTGGGGGGGGGAGGCAAGGCAAATTCTTTCTTCTTTTTTTTAACTGACCTGTCCAGAATCAAACTACTTTCTTTCTCAGATATACTTATTTAAATTACTTTATTTATTTTTTTATGTCTTAATGCATGGCTATCATCCAAGCCTTAGAAATCCGCGATCATCCATGATCTGTCTCCTCACCTCCGATTTCCAGCCCCTCATTCCCAGCGGCTCTGCCTACACATCCCCTTCCTCACAGCCCCGGCCGCTGCTGTGGTTTGGACCGGGCATGCTTGGCTGGCCTCTTGTCTTCTCCTGGTCAGGGGCTGCTTGGCTCTTCCCCCGCATTCTGAACCTGCCACGGCGATGTTTCCAAAATGAGGACCTCGCCTGGTTACTCCTCAGTGGCTCCAAATTGGTTACACAGTAAAATTCAAAGTGCTTAGCACAGAAATTGAAACTCTTCGCGATCCGGACCTTGGTTCCCTCATCAGCCTCATCTCTCTCCCTATTAAATTGTTCACCGCTGTTGAACCAATAGAATGGGATCCACAGACTAAAGTTTTTAAAATGATCCTCGCATTCTACCGAGAAAACACAGTGCTACCTTCGTTGGGTAGTCTTTGCAGGGAAACCTTGAAGAGAGAAAAATCTTAGGTTTGATGAGGAAACAAAATTCTGCTAGTTTATGTTTTCTTTTTGACAACAACAAAAAAGAACACATTGAGCAATCTGGAAAATACTGTTATGAACCAGAGAGCTAAACAGTGTATCCATCTTCCATCTGCCCATCAAATAATAAGTGAATGCCAGCAACACGCCTTTCAATACCTCACGCACTGACCACACCAAGATGAGACGCGGGTCCAGCTTTCCATGAGCTCACAGTCCCGTGCCGGGAAAGACAGGAAAAGCTCCGTGACGCAGCGTGATGAGGACCTAAGACGGCACCTGTGTTTGTTAGCTCTCTTTATACTGCAGGCGGCAGAAAGCTCAGCCCAATCTCAACTGGGACAAAAACGAAAACAAAGCAAAAAGCGAGAAAAGAATTTATTGTCAAACACCAATTTCAGGAGCAGTTTGCACCCAGTTACAGGTTAACCCAGAAACTTCCAATAATGTTTTCTATATCTTACCAGTTAATCAACTTTTACAAGAGCAAAAAAAAAACCAAACAAACCTTTTTTTCTTAATAAGTCTTTAAAATGGCCTCAAACGATCGAGAGTCGTTGCCTAGGTCATATGTCCCCTCTTGACCCAAATGTGTGGCGAAGAGGATGAAAAGTGCTGATTGATAACCATGATCAATCTTGGCGTCAAACACGGGGTAAGCTGCATCTGATCGATGGAGGACCTGATCAATGCAGGCTGAAGCCAGAGAACGGTGGCTCCCCAAAGGAAAAGTACCAAAGAGAGAGAGAGAGAGAGAGAGAGAGAGAGATGTTGAACAGGTAGAAAACAGTGCATACTCGTTCTGGAGCTCGAGCTGACGCTCGCAGGGTGAGCAAGAGCTAGCCAAGCCGGAGAGTTGATGAGAGCCATTCCAGGCAAGGGCAGCAGGTGAGTAAACACAGAGCTGTTAGAGAGCACGGGCCTCTCAGGTGCAATTCAACATTCTCTCCGCGAGGCGGGGCACATGTGGGTATACGGCGCGATGAAAGACCAGAAGTACTGATCCTAATCATCGCGGGCTGTGAAGTCCTTCCATGTTGAAGTGACCTTTTCGGAAGTTCTAAGCCAGCCAGAAATATACCTACTTTAAGATTTCAGGAATATCTGGGGAAGATTTTATACAGCCCTCTTCTAAAGAATTACGAGCCAGGGCTCCGCCCGCTCTGAACTCAGATGTGATGGTCAAGTGAGAAAATGATGAGTTCTGAGGTCAATGCAACCTGAGAGGAAACCTCTTCACCCAGGGGGACCCCCAAATGGGTGAGTCACATGTCAGACCTGTCGGATCAGCGTTGTGTCGGGAGAATCATCTCCTAAGCAGGGGATGGCGTGGGAGCAGAAAGGGAGGGGTATCGGTTGAATAATTGTAGCGGCAGAAACTAGAGACTGGAGTGTGTATGATGTAGTGAGTAATCCGCTGGGTCTTGAACCACCGCCCAGTTCTCTGGGGCTTAGTTCTCAGGGCACCAGGCTGTGGGACATTGCTGATCGGTCCAGCTGTGCAGGTGACAGATGTGTGTTCTCTCATGCATCGTCACAAGGAACTTCTGACCACAGCTGTGGTCATCCTTGAAGAGCAGTATGTCTTTCTTGCCACTAATTAAAGAGCCTGGCACATACCAGTCCAGAGCCTTTGTGTGAATGTGGAGACATTGGGGGAGTTCGGAGGCGTGGTATTATCAAAACAAACACATGTTAGCTTTGTGCTTTTTCAATTGATTGAACAAAGGCTTGCATCCTAAAGTGAGGGGGCCGAGGCAGGGGAAGTGCAACCAAATACACCCCTTCTTCCATTTTCATGGGAAGCTTTTCTACTCTTGTTATAACCGAAGCCTTTATTTTCAGGCTCCTTAGCTGGTGACGGTCAACAATTTCCTTGACCAAGTGGTGCTTTTGCGCCCATGGCTGCCTACCCAGGACTCCAGCCTCCTTGGTCCTCGGGTGTGCTGCTGTAATAGTGACAGCACAGCTGAGCTGTGTCGGTGCAGAAATAAGTCAGCACCCAATCTGAAAACGCCCCGTCATGTAGCACGGGCCGGCCAAGGCCTCCGAAGGGTGTCCAGGGTCCTACCCGTCTTACACAACCAGCTGTTCTGGAAAGTATTTCCGATCCGAGGCTTGTGATACTCTCTTTGCTTTTACCCATAAAAGGTTAACAATTCCAAGATGAAGCCAGTGGGTGAAAAACAATCATCGAAATTAATTTCTAGACATGGACTTTGGGGGATGCGTCGTACTGAGAACCGTGATAGTTTTGCATTAAGAAGAAATTACGGCCATCGTTAATCACCCCAAATAATTGCTCTTATACAAATGCAATTCCAACGTGAAATCTGAACACATTTTTCTTTCCTTGTTCTATAAAAGAGGCACCAGAGAAAGAATGGCGGAGGCTCCGTGGGTGAATTTCACAGACAATTCAACGTTGGGGCACATTCGGGGCTTCTAATTGTGCGGCTTCCCCCGCCTCCCCGCCCCCGGCAGGTTATGACGATTAGGTCGGAACATTTACATCTCTACTTGTTATCTGGAAGAGATAATTAGATATTTCCACTGCAAAATAATTTACATTAATGGGCCGTAACTTTCAATATGTAGTTTTAAACCGCGCATTTAAATAATATAATATCCGTCTCCCTTAATTTTACTGTAATTGTCTCCATGTGGTGGCTTTATTTTTTCTTTTCCAAAGCACAATGGACTGAAAACAACATACCGAATACCTTTTGTTTGTTAGTTCGAAATTTTAGACGAGGTTACTTAGCAAGCTTGTTCAGACTTTTTTACTACATTCTTAGTATGGAAACTGAAAATGGCTATGAACTAAAAACAACCACAAAAACATTGTAACCTGGCTAAAGATATAAGAATTTCATGTGGGACATACTTGTCCTCGGAGAGGGACTGTGGGTGAGATGTGGTGAGGTTTTCTTTCAGTCATTTCCATGCGTGACACAAAATATTTATCAGCTGTTAATCAAAAGCGAGGTTTGCCTTACTTAATTATACACCTAAGCTTGCTCTCAGTCAACAATGCCTTCTTTAGCGAAATGTATGCACCTGATATTGTGTCCACTCAGTCCTTCAAATATTCTGCCAGCAAAACTCATGGGCCGAGTAGGCTTGTGGGATAGAGAGAGGAAAGCCCTACAAACCCATGTTAGAGAACTGCGGCTCTACCTGGATTTCACCTGCCGACAGGTGAAAACAATCTAGGCTGTTCTCATCACCAATGACTCGCCCTTACAGAGCTGTTCGCAAGGAAGGAGGGCTTCAGAAATGTAAACAGATGTTCTCAGCTGGAGAACAATCCTTTACTTAGAGAGAGAACTGAGCGGCCTCTGAACTCAACTGACCTTGGCCAAGTTGGGCATGATTAAACTCTAATTTTACTTATTTTATGTTTTCTCTTTATAGTAATTTGAGAAATATTGAAAGCGTCCTATTTCTCAAGAGTTTAGATTGATAACTCTCTCTATATATACATATATATGTGTGTGTCTATACACACACACACACAGGCCAGGAACTTCAGGAACTTGTATCAGAATACTTCAGGTTCTTTGAGTCAGAAGTAATGACCTTTCTGAGTTAGTTAACTTCTTAGAGGTTCAGCTTCCTCATTAATATATGTGTGGTGTTATTGTTGACATTAGATAAATATGATATATTATGTATATTATATATAAGAGTTTCAACACCATGCAAATGCTTAAATATTAACACTAAAAATACAAAGAAAAACAATGATAGCAATAATTGATCATCTCCACAAAGGGTCTTTATCTGGTGTTCAAGATAAGATGCTTATCACCCCAATCTGTGACTTTTCCCCAACTCATGTCCTCTGAAGCTTCCTTTCTAATTATGCTTTTCCCTAAGTAATGCAAATATTCCCAGAGCAAACTTGTTTATACTGCTCATTAGTCATATCTGGGGTAAAGCGTTTGCAAAGATAAGAGTCAATGCATAGCTATCTGGATTATGAGTATGGTTTTTGAAAAATTTTTAAGAATCAGATTGAGAAATGGAGTTGGATTCTACAGCATATTACATTCATGTATTAACGTGAACCATTTACAACAAAAGACCACATTTTTCCATATGCTAAAAAAAATCTAAATAAAGAACAAACATTTAATAATACTTTTTTTTTAAAAAAACAAGACAGAGAGAGAGGCAGAAAGAGAGAGAGAGATGAGAAGCATCAACTCATCGTAGTTGTGTCATTTTAATTGTTCATTGATTGCTTCTCAAACGTGCCTTAAGGGGGGGGGGGGCTCCCGCCGAGCCAGTGACCCTTGCTCAAGCCTTGTAGGGGATTTAATATAAATATATTACTGCGAGAAGTGTATGCCCTCTTATAGGACCTTGAACAACTAAGGCTTTGAGGTACACTCGCTGCAAGCCAGCACCCCGGGTGGTGTTCCTGACACAGGAGCTGTGTTTCTATAGAGTGAAACTGACCAGAATGAGGTTACAAGTGACAGTTTCAGATGATAAAAAAAGGATTCAAAGAAAATGGAAGTAGTGTAGTGGGAGCATGTGGGGGTTAATTGGGTTGACTTGCTGGTTTTGGGGAAGATTGCAGGAGGGGGCTTCAGGGAGAGAGCCGCCCCGGTGCGGTACCGTGAGGACAAAGAGACGGCCGCTCAGAGGAGACTGACTCTCAGAGTGATGGGCTTCCGCCAGGTGAGGAAGGGGACCTTGGAAGGAAAAGAGATCAAGGAAGTACGACCTGCTGGCCAGGACGAGACCCTGACATTTTGTGAAACATAGATCGGCAGACTGAAGTGTATTTTGGACAAAGTTTCCTGTATGTTTCAATCATTTAGATACTTTTTTTTTTTTTTAGTTGAATTATTTTTGTGTCCCATGATGGTGGTTCTCTCTGTATTACTGAAGAGTATGGCGCATATATATATATATATGTGTGTGTATATATATATATATATCAATATTTTTGCTTTAGCAGGAAATTATAACATAGTTCATTCCCTCTAAATACAAGAAAAAATAAAGATGTATAAATTGCCTGACCTGTGGTGGCACAGTGGATAAAGCGTCAACCTGGAATGCTGATGTCACTAGTTTGAAACCCCGAACTTGCCTGGTCAAGGCACATATGGGACTGGATGCTTCCTACTCCTACCCCCTTTCTCACTCTCTCTCACTCTCTCTCTCTCTCTCTCTTTCTCTCAAATGAATAAATATAGTTTTTTAAGAAAAGACATACTAAATAATATATTTGGAGAATTACAAAATTTCTGACTTCTTAGTTAATTAATATATAGTTAACTTTGAATGAATCAGTCTTATTTTTTAGTTAGTGGAGATTGAGGAACAGAACAGCGACCAAATACGTCAATACCAATACGTACAATGACGCTAGCGAGAATGGAATGAATGTTAGGCATGTGCAGAAGCAGCAATGAGGTTTGTAGAACAAAGGCTTAAAAAAAAAACTGACTTCACAAAAGTGTATAAAAAGATGTTCAAAATCACTGGTAATCAGGGAAATAAAAGTCAAACCAGAGTAATAAAATATTTTGCACTCATTCTGGAAAAAATCAAAAACTAACTGCTGCTCTGGAGGACTGTGATGGAGCCGTGACTCATTGTTTATGAAAATATATGTTTGCAGGCCCTGGCCGGTTGGCTCAGCGGTAGAGCGTCGGCCTGGCGTGCGGGGGACCCGGGTTCGATTCCCGGCCAGGGCACATAGGAGAAGCACCCATTTGCTTCTCTACCCCCCACTTTTTTTTTTTTTTTGTATTTTTCTGAAGCTGGAAACGGGGAGAGATGGTCAGACAGACTCCCGCATGCGCCCGACCGGGATCCACCCGGCACGCCCACCAGGGGCGATGCTCTGCCCACCAGGGGTCGATGCTCTGCCCCTCTGGGGCGTCACTCTGCCGCGAACAGAGCCACTCTAGCGCCTGGGGCAGAGGCCAAGGAGCCATCTCCAGCGCCCGGGCCATCTTTGCTCCAATGGAGCCTTGGCTGCGGGAGGGGAAGAGAGAGACAGAGAGGAAGGAGAGGGGGAGGGGTGGAGAAGCAAATGGGCGCTTCTCCTGTGTGCCCTGGCCGGGAATCGAACCCGGGTCCCCCACACGCCAGGCTGACGCTCTACCGCTGAGCCAACCGGCCAGGGCTGCACACTTATTTTGAAAAAGACTTTGAGATATTGAGCAGAGTTTAAGAAATGCACATCTTCTAATTGAGTCACTCCACTCACAAGTGTATGAGTGTGAACCTAAGGAGACATGAACAAGAACCGGGGAGACAGCCACAGCAATTTGGACACAACGTAAACATTCACCCACAGGGGGATGTTTTCAAAAGATGCGTTCATGCCACAGAACGGGACAGAGCACTGGCAATTAATGAACTATCAACACAGATGACTCACCTCAACATTAAAAAGATGAAATCATAGTTTCAGAAGGGTACCCATGGTGTGTTATAAGTTATAAGAAATTTAAAAATATATATTAAAAAATAATGTCTAGGGGGCCATACATACATGGCTACAGTTGACGAACATTCTAGCCATATTGGTTTGTCACAGGAAAAAAATCATCAAATTATGGTTTCTGTTTTTGAACATTAACTTCTACCAATTTGTCAATGACTCTGATTGATCTTCTTTGCGTGTACATGCTCAACAGGGTGGAGCCAAATGAGTTCATTTATCTTTATTAACAGCTGATTACAGAATAGTTTTACACTTTAATGTTAGAAAGTTTCTTGCAGGGGAGGGGCATGGAGAAATTGAGCAAAAAAGAGAATAGCAACTCAGGGACATGGATAATAGTGTGGTGATTGCCAGGGCAGGGGTGGGGTGCCGGTGGAGGGGGGTGGGGGGTATGTGGTGAGGGAAGGAGACTTGACAGGGTGGTGAACACACAATACCGGGTACAGATGATGTGTTCTGGAATTATGCTCATGAAAACTGTATAATTTTGTGAACCAATGTCACCCCAATAAATTCAATAAAAGAAAAAAAATTTTAAAACATGTAAAAAGGAAAGTTCCTTTCACATGAAGTAAGAGATATAACAGAAGTCTTTACCTAAGTTTGACATTCATAAAACTCCCATTACATGACAAATCTCAAAAATTAAAATAATATTCAAATTTTTATTTTTCCAGGTTTGATTTTGGCTACTTTTAAATGTTTCTGTAGAGAAAAGAAAAAAATCCCCCAGTAAAGAACTTAAGCAGTCTATGTAAAACAATATGGAAGTTCTTCAAAAAATTGGAAATAGAACCACCATGTGATCCAGCAATTTCATTTCTGGGTTATTTATCCAAAGAAAACAAACACACCTATTCAAAAAGTTATGTGCACCCCCATATTCATCGCGGCATCATTTGCAATAAACAACCTGGGTATCAGTCGGTAAATGAGCAGACCAGAGGTGGCATAGACGCACAATGGAAGATTACTCCGCCATGGAAAAGAGCCCGCTCTCGGCATCTGTAACCACACGGATGAAGCGAGAGGGCATCGTGCTCAGTGAAGAAAGTCAGAGAAAGACAAACACTGCACGATCTCACGCACAGATTCCTTAAAACACACAAATGAAGACAAGGTTCACGTATTTGTGGTTGCCAGGCGTGTGGGTTGAAAGGTAAGTGAAGTGCCTAAAGACAGCCAAAAGGTGCCAACCTTCGGGTATAAAATAAACAAGTCACGGGAGTGTAACAAACAGTGCGGTGACTTACAGTCACCATATTTGCAAAGTTGCTAATAGAGTAGATCTTAATAGTCCTCACGACAAGAAAAAATTATTATGTATGGTGTCAAATGTTAACCAGGCTTATTGTGGTGATCATTTTGCTATAAATGCAAATATCAGATCATGGTGTACACCTAAAATGGATATAGTGTTAGATGTCAGTTATACTTCAACAAAAAAAGAAATTTGCCAGAAAGTTTATTATAAATTACTGTTATTTTTTTTGTTAAAATTGTTAAATATTTTCTCTTTCTTCAAAAATCAGAGAAAAACGATAGAATGAAAGCAAACATTGACGTTATTTTTTGTGCTTTAGCATCTATTTCTTGCTGGAAATGCTAAAAGTACTCAAGCATTGCCTACTTTACTTTCACGGGCCTTGTGCATTCATCTTTGGGCATGCCCCCTGGCATGCTCTCTCAAAATTTTATTTTGTTGTTTTATAATGGTCACTTCATTATTGTTTTTGTGGCCACAATGAACTCTTTTCCTCTGTAATTTCAGTGCATTGATCTTTGAGAAACAGTTTAAAATTTTTTGTTTTACTGTACTTTATTCAAAACTGATGATACTCAAATTCATTAAAGTATTTCATGCATTAATTAATGTTGGCACTTGTCAAACCAAAGTATCAGCCTTCACATTTTCCATTGCTTCATTGTTTTACTTCTTAAATGTGATAAAAAACTAACTGTGGTCACAGAATAACAAAATTGAAGTATTTCAATTTCTCTTGCTTTATTTTTTTCTTTTCACAAGCACTGAGCTATTATTTCCTATTCCAAATGCACTCTTTACACACAGGTACCTGTATTACCATGGGATTCAGAGACATAAAATGTGCCCAGGGCAAGCTCACAACCTCCCCAACTTGGCAGATCCATTCTTCAAAACAGACACTCGAAGTTGAGCTCTCTGAAATAACCATCATGTAAAATGCAACTTATATTAAGGATAAGTGATTTAAAAAGAGCTCTTTTCAAGCTTCTAAGTAGATTACTAATGCTTTACAGTAGCAGAACTTAGACCAACAATTTTTTAAGGCGATGTGTATTTTATCACTGAAGCAGGTTAGAATCTCATGCTTTTGCTGATAACCAAAGCAAACTGGAGTGGGGAGCATGGTGAGGTGGTCAAAGGGTATGACTTCTAGTTATAAGAGGAATAACTTTTGGAGATCTCATGCCCAGGATGGTGACAATAGTTAATAATACTGTATTTGCTAAGAGAGTAAATCTTAAAAGTCTTCATCACATATGTCAGTGGTGAAACACTCACACATACACACATACATAACTATGTGAGATGATGGAGGTGGTAACTAACTTTATGATTATCATTTCATAATACACACATACATACATACATACATACATACAGTAGTCTCCCATTATTCACAATTTTGCTTTTCATGGTTTCAGTTTCCATGGTTAACCATGGACTGAAAATATTAAATGAAAAATTCCACAAATAAATAATTTATACATTTTCAATTGTGTACAGTTCTGAGTAGCAGAATGAAATCTCTCACTCTTTACCTTTGTCCTTCCTAGGACATGAATCATCCTTTTGTCTGGCATCTGAAAACTACATATACGCTTCTCCTGTTAGTCACTTAGTATTAAACTAAAATTATGTATGAGAAAGTGCTGTAGTCAAAATAATTTATAGACCTCTAGCCAGCCTAAGGGAAAAAGAGAGAGGATATATATTACTAATATCAGAAATTAAAGAGATTATCAGTAAAGAATCCATAAATATTAAAAGGATAATCAAGAAATACAATGAATAATTCTATACCCAGAAATTTGATAACGTAAATGTAATACACCAATTCCCTGAAAGACACAATTTGCCAAAACTCACTAAAGAAAGAGCAGGCAATCTAAATATGGTTACATTTACTAGAGAAATTGAAGCAATAATTAATAACCTTTTAAGACAGAAAGCATCAGGCCCAGATGAATTCACCAGTGAACTATACAAACATATAAGAAATAAATTATACCAATTCTCTGTAATTGAGGAATTACATCCAATTTATTCTGTGACGGAATTCTAAGAAGGAACACTTCCAAACTTATTTTATGAGGCCAGCATTACCCTAATACCAAAACCAGAGAAAGACATTACAAGAAAGTCACAGACCAATATTAGTCACAAATAGACACTAACTCCTCAACAAAATAGTGCAAATTAAATCTTAAAAAAAAAGCATGAAATAATTTATATACTACCACCAAGTAGGGTTTATCTCAACCATGAAATGCTGGTTCAACAACCAAATATCAGCCAATGGAATCCATTACATGTAGAGAGTATAAAAGAAATTTCACATGAAATTTCTAATAACAGAAGCAGAGAAAGCATTTAACAAAATCTGACACCTATTTTTGATGAAAACCCTAGTGAACCAGCAATGAAGGGGAATTCTCTCAGCCTGGTAAGGACTGCCGACAAACACCTTCCAGCTAACGTCATCCTCACGCAGTGAGAAGAAACTCAAAGCTTTCGCGCGGAGATCAATAAATAACGAGGCCAGGAGGTCTCTTCCTGCCTCTCCTCTTCAACAACACATAGAAACTCCTTACTGGTGCAGTAAGATTAATTAACTAATTAATTAACTAAAAGCTATACAGTTTGGGAATCAATACATAAAATTGTCTTTGTTTTCAAAATACATCATCATCTATGTAGCAAATCTAGGAAAAAAAATCAGTGAAAAAAGCAGTGAAAATACTCTTGAGTGATATTACAATGATGGGTCTACGTCATGATCCTTTTGTACTATAGACCAGTGGTCCCCAACCCTTGGGTACAGGTCCATAGGCCATTTGGAACCGGTCCACAGAGAAAGAATAAATAACTTACATTATTTCCATTTTGTTATATTGATATTTAAGTCTGAACAATGTTTTATTTTTTAAAAATGACCAGATTCCCTCTGTTACATCCCTCTAAGACTCATTCTTGATGCTTGTCTCAGTCACGTGATACATTTATCTGTCCCACCCTAAAGACTGGCCCGTGAAAATATTTTCTGACATTAAACCGGTCCGTTGTCCAAAAAAGGTTGGGGAGCACTGCTCTAGACCCATCGCATGTACAGCCCTAAGGTAAGCTCTGGATCTGGGGTGATCATGGTGTGTCCGTGTAGGTCTATCCTTGGTAAAAAAAAAAAAAGAAAAAATGCACCTCCCTGCTGAACGATGCTGATCACAGGGAGGTTGTCCATGTGTGGGGACAGGAAGTGTACGTCAAACCCCTGTCCCTTCTTCTCAACTTTAGTGTCAACATGCCCCAAGAGATAAATTCTTCAAAAGAAAAAAGAAAGAAAAGGAAAAGGAAATGCTTCGGAAACAATTGAGCTCCACACAAACACCATGAGACTAGACTCTCTGCAGGTCGAGCGTGGGGTTTGGCAGATATTATGTTGGATTTGGATTGAAGAATGAGATTGACTGTTTGGGGCAGAAGACTGGGCTCGTAAAGGCCTGACTTCAGGAAATGTGTCGATTCTGAGGTGACAATGGGGTGACGCAAACGGGGGCCCGATGCTGGCATCCGAGGACGACACCGAGCGCATTCTCGGGGCTCCCCAAACAGGTCTGTAGAAACCTGCCGAAGTGGCCTCGGAAAGTGGAAATGGGAGATTAAATTTAGCTTTGCTTGTAAATAAGAACCATCCTGAACCCAAACGCATATGCTCTGTGCTGAACTCTCCTCGGAGCAGCCTCATCAGAGAGCCTGACATGTTCATTCCGGATCAAGGGAAGAGCCCCAGCCCGTCTGCTTCTTGGCAGAATCTGAGGCTCTGTTACCGTCTGCGGGAGAACAGAACCCTGAGCTCGTTGCCATGGTCACAATCGTGTTCTGCATGGAGCACCCTCGCCCACGGGTCTCCTCACCCTGCTGCGGGCACCGAGGGTCTCCCTGCCCCCTTTTGTGGGGAGGCGGTGTGGGACAAGGCAGCTGTTCCCCAAGGAATACTGAACAGCCATTTGGGATCAAAGTACAGTGACCAACATTTTTACAGTGAAGAGGAGGACAAAAATAAATTGAAGAAAACAGTATCGTAAATAAAAGAAACATTTGTATGTTGCAACAATAATACACTAGAATAGGATAAATGCATAATAAAAAACACTTGGAATATTTTATATTGTCATTATGCTTACACGCCTATTCATTTTTAATAATAATTGTAAGAACAAAGTACTCATCTAGATACAAATATGTCACATCACATGCAATGGATCCACTCTGCACCGATGGAATATGGACATTTACAGATGAGTCTTCCAGTATCAAAAAGGAGGACATGTAGGAGGACACTTTTCCAGGGAGGATGGAACTTACAAAAGAAGGAATGACCTCCCTGAAGGAGGACGATTGGTCACCTTAAAGTGAAGAAGAATCTTGCACTCACCTAACAGTGGAGAGAAAATGAAGACCACAGTGGCCTCACCTGAGAAAGGGGCGGCTGGGGACCCACACGGGACCCTCAACCCAGACAGCTGTCCTCCAGCTGCCGCTGCTGCCGGCGGCCACCAGCTGACCACTGGGCCGTGACCCCGAAGGGTGAGCACCAGCCCCTGATATCATCAGCAGGCAACCTCCCTTCAAGGTCTCCACTCCCAGGAGGGAGCAAGCTCGGCCCGTGCTGAGTGCAGGAGCCGGCGGGGCCGAGGTGTGTGACAGGAATTGGCCGGTCAAGGACAAAGCCACAGCTCTGGGCCTGAGTTTCTAAGTCGCCGTTACTCTCCCGTGCTGGACCTAATATTCCCATCACACACGCTTTTCTTAATGCATGAGCCAGGACCGTCCTGCACTAGGGACAGCACTGGCGTCCGATGGGACTCAAAGGGCGGGTGTAAGGAGGTGACGGTCACATGACCACAGGGGCTATATGGACAGATGCAAATGTCAGGAAGCCATATGCCTTTTCACTGGAAACTTCACACTGCTTTTCCACCGCATGTGACGCTCCTCGTCCCGGGAGGCTGAATGGCTCTCTGAACACCGTCTGTTTTCGAGTTCCGAGTTCCCAGGCATGGAAGAGTTCTGGTCCACACTTTATGTATACACTTAGAATTGGTAGAAAATGGACTCTTTGATACATGAAATTTTTCTGAGTAGCCATCAACACTTCTTCCTTCAGATGGTGACATTAAGTAAACTATTATACTCTTTTTTTTTTTTTTTTCAAAGACCCTACAAAATTTGGTTTAATGATTCCTTGGTGACTCAGGGTCCCTGCGTGTCAGTCACTTTGTTGTGCTGTCACTGAATGCCGTGATGTCTGCCTGGATGTTCGGGGGCTTATTTTCTTTGCCTTTAAAAACCTGTGTCTGATTTTCATAACTTCCTGGGCTCTCCCCACGTCCTGCCTCTTTCTGCTCAAAGCCACGCCCTGTTCTTTCCATCCCCCTGCCCCCATACACACTTTCAATTTTTACATGTGCCACTTGACCAGTTACTTTCAGAATGTGTGACAGGGACCTGAGTGAGCACAGATGAACCAACCCATAATAGAACCCACGACTCTCAAGCCATCTGCCTTGAAAGACCAATGACTACAGGCAGCCCCCCGGATTATGAACAAGGTAAGTCCTGTAGGCTTGACAATGTGTAAGCACGTATATGCACAGACAGGTAAAAATGAAGACTGTTAAGACAAACATCCACCTGAGTTGCATTTCATAGGTAAACGTCCCTGTCTCAACAACCCACATACAAATTCAACTCACAAACACACCTACAGAAACTGTCTATCTGGTTCGTAACTGGCGGCTGCCCAGTTCACTTCTTAACCAGACTCCCTTTCAATACAATAAGTGAGGATGCTGGTTCAGTGACGTTGGATTACATAAAATGGGGCTGGGAATATTGCTTCTCATTTTGTTGTAGCTGTTGTTGTTTGGGCTGTTGGTCTAATCTCTTTCAAAAAGGGACCAAAGACTATGTACACACTTTCTAGTTATTTTAGTAGCTCACAGGCCCTTTGACATATATATGAAATATTAAAATGAGATTTTCAATTTCAAAATATGTACTTCTCTGAAAGGGATTTCACACGTGGAGTGATCCATATGCACCTCTGTCCACAGAAGCAGGCTTCCTGGAGGCAAAAGGCTAGAAACAACTTAAATATCCCAAGTAGGGACTGCGGCCCCTCTGCGCAGGGGTCTGGTGACAGCTGTGGAAACAACACAAGGACGTGTTTATGAACCAGTCAGGTGCACTTCCTCTACCGGAGAAGGCCACCCACTCCTGTCGACGACAGTCCCGCCGTGCAGCCGTACGAGGGACGTTTCTTTGTCCCGCTCCTGTGTGGCAGGCGGCTCTCCTCTCCGAGGTGACTCTGGGGCCTCCGCCTCTAGAGCAGCACGTTCATCACCCGTGTCTGGGGTCACGTGGAGGAAGCTTCCCCTTTTCCATCTCCTCTCCCGGCCTCCCAGGCCCCTAGAGCCTCACGAGTGTCTGCTTCCTGCGGGCAGAGAGGGGCAGAGCCCGCTGGACGCACGCCGGCCTTGGGAAGCCCTGACTTGGAGGTGAGGGTGACTTGTCCTCAGATTCTGTCTGAAGGAAGGTGTCCCGCCACATCCCGACCCGGGAGGCTGTGAGCTGCACCCCGCAGCTGAGCCGCGCTCTGGGCCTTGCTGGGCACCCTGCACGGGCAGGAGTTGTCCTGTGCTGACCGGGCCACCTGCTGCCTCCTCATTTGCATATCGTTAGGAAGCCGGCAGGTGCACAGTGTCTCTGTCACTAGGTGGCTGAAGGGAAGGGGGATATAGGGCTGTATTGGCTTGTTACATGCCTTAAACACTAGTAACCATGGTTACCTAGGGAAAGGGGCCTGGGAATTAGCCAAAAAAAGGGGACCAGGCAGAAGAAGAACTTCACTATATACCTGTCCAAACCTTGATATGCTGGTCCTCTGATTGGAATGACCTATTCAGGAAAAACAGCGTAGGGAAATGACAGAATTGCACCGATCTAGATGGACGGTAGGAGACGGGACATGCAGACGCAGCGCAGACCACGGGCTCGGGCCCCGCTCGTGGCGAGGGCAGCGCTGGGGGGCAGGAGGCCTTGGGGACGTGGCGGTGGCACCCACGCAGACACAGAGCAGAGCATGGGCGAATGTGTGCCAGCCCCAATGTCGCTGGAGGAAACCTGCTTGTCCTCGCTCAGAGGCAGGAGGCAGACGCTCAGCGAGGGGAGATCTTGCTTCCTGCAACCAGCCAGCCGGACAGACGCAGAGCAGGTGGATTCTGCAGTTCTTTACACTCGACACATTTCCCATGGGCCCTGAGGAACGGCGGTACCTTCCCACAGAGAGCAGAGCACAGACGGCCCACCACGTGTAAGGGTTCTGCACAGCCTCGCAGTACAGATCTAGAAAAAATAGGGTAACCACAGGCAGGATGGAGGAAGCAGGGTACAGCTAGGTAGCTGGGGGAGCCGTGGGTGGTCGCCTCCCGCCTGCAAGAGGAGATGTCGGAAGGAGCCCTCAACCCCCTCCTCAAAACTCCTGTCTGTACAGGACACCCCGGAACATCGGGGTCCACATGAGAAAGGGTAGAGGTGTGAAGGGCCCCTGGGGCCGACACAGACCCCCGGGACCTCTGGGATGTAATTCAGAGGCCCTCCCTCGGCACACCTCTCAACTCCGGGTCTCCTTACTCATCTCACCACAGAGCTATATAAGTTGTCTTCCTTTTCCGTTTATCTCGCTGGAAAACGGGGGGCTGGCCAAGCTTATCTCGGGACGGTGTGAACGCTTGTTCCCAAGTGTCCACAGTCTCACATCGCCTTCAGCCAATCCGGAACTCCTTCCTGCACTTGTTTACTCATTCAGTCCTATCCGTTCACTCCATAGTTATTTTGTACCAGGGGTCGTGCCATACAAGGCGGTCCCCATGCGATGGTTTCCGGTCGTCTCCACCCCTAGGAACTCGGTCTTCCGTGGTAAGAGAGAAACAAGCACGGGGTCGATTGTGACACAAGTCGCCCCATGACAGCCATTGCAGGTGCCCGACTTTCTGGATATGCAGACACACCAATTAACTCACGTCGACAATCAAGAAGATATACAAATTGTCAGAGGGCCAAGTGATTTTGATAGTTCTACAGTCTCCTCACTCACTACCCCCTCCCCTCAGTTTCCGCGGAGGGAGACGGGCGCTCACAGCTGCATCCCATCTGACCCTCGTGGCCGTAGCTCAGAGCTGGGCGTGGCATACGGGAGGGGTGGGGGGAGGGGAAGCGGGGTGTCGACCATGCCCACCCAGCCACGGCAAGTAGCACGGGCGGCACGGCCTATGAGTTACTAAATGCTAAAAACTTCCTCCTCCACCGCCATGAACCTGGTTGCCACGCAACTCAGGTGTGAAGTGTGGAGTCCACACGCCTTAAAAACGAAGTCACTGAACAGCAAGAGCCTGAGCTGTTTCCCCGGCTCCTGCTCCCTGGCGAACGCTTAACTGATGGGCACAGAGGGAACCGTGGTGTGTACACACCTGCCGGGAGAGGTGCGCGTGAGTGACGACACACGTGGACACGCGTGCAGGTGCTAAGGGACGTGCAGACACGCGTGCGGATGCATTTTCATGCACACATTCATATCTAATATGAACGTACACACATGTGCATATATTTACATTCTTGCCTTTTTACATTCTTGCCTTTTTAGCTTGAATTTGAAGCAAAGAATAATTTTATTTTTTAACCAAAAAGTGTTTCAAAGTTCCTTTTGGCAGTCACAACACATCATATCAGAAAGCAAAAAGAAACCAGGTGAGGGGTCAAGCTCAGAGGAGCGCACCTGGGGACACACCAAGGTGTCACATCACCTGACTGTCCATCAACTACTTCCACCGGTAGAGTTGATTGAATATACTATAGTCTTTTAAAAGACACGTTCACCTGAAGCCTCAAAATGTGACTTTATTTGGAATCAGTTGTCTTTGCTCACATTGCGATAAAAATCTTGGGATGAGCTCATCCTGGATGAGGTTACGCCCATGTGACGAGTGTCCTTACGAGAGAGAGAAAAGGGAGACACGAGCAGAAGCCGCCACGCACAGGGAGGCAGAGGCTGGAGTCACAGTGTCCATCAATAAGGATTTGGCACTCAATGACTGCTCTCTGAGCCAAAGATGAAAATATCGCCAAGTCTTCAGTAACGAGAACTTTAGAGCAAGAAGTGGATACACCCGTGTGCTGGGCGTGGCCTGAGTGGATGAACACAAAAGCGGGTCCTCGGGGTCAGCAAGGAAAAGCACAGAAGATGACTCAGCTACCAACATTAATGAATGCCTGCTGTGGACCAAGAAGTACTGGGGGGGGGGCAGTGAGTGATGAAACAGGAAATGGACCCGGCACAGGGGTAGCAAGAAGTAAAAAGATTTAAATAACTAAGTTAGGAGAACAGCAGAGCTCCACCCACCTCGAGAAGAGGGAAAATGGATACTATGGTGGAAGTTTGTTTTCTTGAAACCACAAAGGGGAAGCCCCTGGACAGTGCAGTGGGGACCTGCCCCGTCACGGTGCAGGGGTCTGTCCCTGTGTGCTGTTGCGGCCTGTCCCATTTCTCCTGGCACAGAGACCTCCACCCTCCACCTGACTGTAGGAGCATCACAAGGTGAACAGCGTTCTGCTGGGGCAGCAGACACACCTGCCTGATTCCCTCCAACTCGTCACGTGAGGAAAGCCTGGAGAGAGAGGTTTGTACCACAAGGAATACTGTCGTGAAGGGAAGGGCATGTCTTCTATGTAAAAGGTTAAAATGAGCCACAAATGGAGAGAGAGAGGGAGAGAGAGAAGGAGGGAGAGAGAGGAAGTGAGAGAGGGAGAGAGAGAGAGGGAGAGAGAGAGGGAGAGAGAGGAAGAGAGAGAAGGAGAGAGAGAAGAAGAGAGGGAGAGAGGGGGAGAGAGAGGAAGAGAGAGAAGGAGAGAGAGGAAGAGAGAGAGGGAGAGAGAGTGAGAGAAAGGAAGAGAGAGAGGGAGAGAGAGAAGAAGAGAGAGGGAGAGAGAGGGGAAGAGAGAAGGAGAGAGGGAGAAAGAGGAAGAGAGAGGGAGGGAGAGGAAGAGAGAGAGGAAGAGGGAGAGAGAGGGGGCAGAGAAGGAGAGAGGGAGAAAGAGGAAGAGGAAGAGAGGGAGGGAGAGAGAGAGAGAGAGAGAAAGAGACAGGAAGAGAGAGAGGGAGCGTGATCGTCCAGTGAGCAGACGTCCACAGTGTCTGGGAGTCAGGTTTAAGGGGTAACCCAGGCGATTACGTGTTCCCTTCTCAGTCCTCACTGGTTTGGATGTTATGGAAGGAGACGCCACAGAGGGAATCCCTAGAAGAGCGTCTGGACCCAGCAGCCACTTTGTAAATAGCTGTGGAGCAAATACACCTGTTGGCCTCCATCCAATACTGTTTCAACTGCCCATCAGGGAAAGTTCATGTTCTGTGTTGTCTTGTCTATCCTGTGGCATTCCAACACCCTGTGGACCTAACCAGAACTGGAGGAGAAAGGGACAGAAAGGGAACACTATGTTTGAAGATTCCTACTGCCCTCCGGCCTCTGTAAGACCTGGGCTGGAATGCAAGGAGGCCCTGACCCTCGCCCCAGAGTCCCAGTGCGGAGCCGAAGGCTCAGACTGAGCCGGTCCCTGTCTCGTCTCCGTCCTTCCGCAGAAGCTCTGCCGAATTGTCTGTTTCCTCCCCCATTAGAAAGTAGGTTTCTGTCCGGCGCTAGCTCTGCCTTGGTCACCCCAGGAGCCATCGTGGTGACTCACAGAGAGTCGTCCTCAAAAGAAACACAATTAAACAGTATTTCTGCAAAGGAAATTTCAACAACAGAGCAGCGGAATCCACCAGGAAACGCTTCTGAGGATCTGGTGGGAGGCAGCCGTCACAGGCTGTTTTTGAAGCCGACAGGTTGAGCCTGGAGGTTGCAGGGAGTGGGAAGCCGGGCTGGCCCATTAGAGCTTAATTGACTGTGTTTCTCCTTCTTTCGGGGAGGAAGCGAAGGGATGTT
This sequence comes from Saccopteryx bilineata, assembly GCF_036850765.1. Taxonomy (NCBI): domain Eukaryota; kingdom Metazoa; phylum Chordata; class Mammalia; order Chiroptera; family Emballonuridae; genus Saccopteryx; species Saccopteryx bilineata. Next base: position 55,632,713 of record NC_089501.1, read on the forward strand.
TGCAGCCCAATTAGCCCGCAGGTTCCCGGGATTTGTTTTTGTAGATATTTAGACCCGTGATCTACAGTAGGAATAATGCATAATTAGCAAAGCAACGGTGACTCACTCTCCACAGGGCGCACCTCCGCCTCCCACCACGGTGTCTAAGAATAGCTGTGGAGACATGCTCTCAAAGAGCAGAACCCTCGTGCCTTGTCTACAAAGGCCCCTGTCGGTGCCCACCGAGAAAGCCAGCCGTGATGGACATGAGGAAAGAAAGAGAATTCCTTGGCACCCGACCTCTGCTCTGAAGAGCCTGGATCGGCGAGAGTCCGTCTCACGGTGGCACTGTGGGTTTCGGGTTTTTGTTTGGTTTTTAATGGTAGAACCTGCTAGTTTGCTGTCCATTTTGTAGGCAGAAAAAAAAAAAAAAAAAAAAAAAAAAAGTGATGCTGTAACTTTGACTTTGTCTACAATGTTCAAAAGATTCTTGCCCGAGATACATGAACCAAGAACAGGCGACTGCCCATCCATCAGCCAACGACAGGCACATGCTATGTTCTTGTCTGACCTCGTACGCTCCAAGTATCTGCCCTTGATGCAATCAGTCACTCAACAATTACTGAACTGAGAATTATGATGTGCAAGAAATTGTGAAGAATAAATAGCTGCATAAAGATGCAGCTGCTGTCCTCTGGAAGTTCACAAGCAAAGAAAGAGAGAAAGAAAGAAAGAAATGCAACCAGCTTCCGTAAAAGGCAGGAAACCAGACAATTAAGATTTTACTCCAGGTCCCGAGATCTGCCTTCCTGCGGAGCTTCTGCCCAAAGAACGTAGTGCAGAGGCGAAAAGGAAAAAAAGTAAGGAAATAAATAAAAGGCCAGAGGGGAAGGTATGATGCATTAGAAATCTATTTAGAATACTTTAAAATGTTTCATCATCACTGTGGCAACATATTCCACCAATGTGGACGCGCATTTCATCTTATTTTTTAATCCTATGTATTCGATAACTAACTTAAGTGTTCAGGAGGAGTTAGACATTAAATCCCACGTGGGGTACGCAGACGCGAAGCACATCCGCGCCCAGCAGTCCCTCGGAGCGGCGGGAAGTGGCGGCAGCCGTGTTGTTGGGTAGGTCGGTGTGAGAGGTGGCTCTTCCATTCGTTATAATCTTGACTCACAACAATGACAACTCTGAATTAAGTGTGAGTGCTATTCACACCTCAAGGGAGCACACCTGGGGGAGCATTCGTGGGGGGGGTGCACCACTTAAAAAAAGGGGACGTCTGGAATTCGGACCAAATAGGACAGATGCCAAACCCTTGGTCCCTTCCCAGCGCTATGCTTGTCCCGACAGGAGGCCGTGACCCAGACCCAGGTCTGCCCGGGTGCAGACTAGCTGGAGGTCACATCCAGAAGAGGGACTGGCCATGGCTCAAGGACCAGCTTGGGACGTGCGAGATGACAGGCTAAGGAGTATGGGCTTCCCTTCCCTTGACTAGATAGTGGGTCGTTACTGGAAGAAGTCAAGTGGTAGCACAACTGGACCTGCAGCTTACAAAGAAAGACCACCTTGGTGGGGGCGTGCCCCGTGGGGAAGGAAGCCCCTCCTCACAGGTGAACTCTGACGGCTCAAGGAGCAAGACTTCGGAACTGCGGGGAGCCCCTGCTTCATGTGTAAAATCACAAATTCCCGTTGCCTCGTGCTTTAGACCTGCGGGGGTCCCCGACGTTGCTCCGACACCTCCCTCACCTGGCAGGTGAGAGAAGTCCAGCTCACGGTGGTGACGTAGATGCGGGCGGCTGTTGAAGATTTTAGTGAGTGTTGTGCAGGTTTTCTGGCTCCCATGACTTCAAAGTGTCTAATCGACCTTGTAACCCCGATGTGGAAGTGTCCCGTCACAGGAGCCCGAGCTGGGGGCGAGGGGCGGAGTGTTGGGGGACTGTCTTCCAGGGGGGCCCCTCCCTTCGCATTCTTTCTGCCCACAGCCGTCTTCCCAGCCGGAGGGCATAGGGTCTCAGTACACAAACAAGGTTTGGTAGGCCGGCTGTGGAGCTCGGCAGTGATCAGTGTAAATGTTTCATTTGTTATCCCATTAAACTTTCACAATAAAGTGTTTCATTTGTCTCTGTCTCTGACAGGCATTATCCATTTTCACATTTTACATTCCCTTTCCTTATCAGGTATGCCGGGCGCACGGTGCCTCACCTGCTGTGCTACATAACACTGTCTCACGGAGTGCCCGCCCAGAGGATGGCGCACAACGGTGCCCCCCGTGGGAACGTGGGCACAACTGGGGAGACAAGGGGCTCGCCCCCAGGGTGACCTCCTCTCCACCGGCATACTGCTGGCCCCGTGCTTTAGACCCCTGGCTTCATATCGCTGGGGAGCTGGTTCAGACCTCGCACTTTCTTCCCCTGGCATGTTGCTACTCATGCGGGTTAGACCCCCTTAGCAGCAGAGTGAACGAGGGGACCGGAGAATACTCTTTAAGCATTAACCCCTACAGGTTACATTTTTCAGCTTCAGGTCCAAAAAAGCAGTGAAGTCAGACAAGGGAAGCCACAGCTGACCTCAGGACCAGATGCATTAACTAATGACATCTTGTCCTGGTGCTGACCAATTAATAGAGACCAGGACCCTGAGAGGACCCACCTGGGAAGCTGATGAGTATTCTGAGATCCTGTCCCAGGACAGTCCCTAACTCTTCACCCTGAGGGCCCACCACACTCTCCTTCCTGCCCAGGGGAAGGCCCACACCTTCTTCCTCCTCCTCCTCCTCCTCCTCCTCCTCCTCCTCCTCCTCCTCCTCCTCCTCCTTTCTTCCCCTCAGGGATGTGATCCCTGCCTCTGGCTTTCTCCTGAGCAATAAGGGACCTCATGAGACTCGTCACCAGGGGCACAGTGGGCGGTGGGAGCTCGTCCGGACCCACCCCTGACCTGTCTTCAAGGCCCCTTTTCTCCGACTTCCCTTCTGCACAGCCAGTGAGCTCTCCCCTTACCTGCTACACTCCACCTCTGGACTGACTTCTTTCCTTCAAGAAGACAGGCACCGAGGTCTCATCGTCTCCCTGGACACAGGACGAGTTCAGGGCGAGAGGGCCCAGGCTGTGGGCCAGCCCTGCTGTGAGCAGGTGACAGGCAGGTCACACACTTCCTCTCTTACGTTGCTCTTACGTATATATAAAAAAAAAGACACACAAAGTCACTTTTCTCTATTTGTGAGCTTGAAAAGACCTTAAGGAACATCCAAACCCGTAAAAGAATTTTTATACGATTTTATTGGAGCCAAAACCGACAACAACTGCCGGAAGCTAAGATCTCGGCCGCTCCAGAGGGTGATGGCTGTGAGGCTTCTTTGGGGCGTTTGAAATTAAAGAGGGAAAGTGAGAAAGATCACATGGGGGGGAGGAGCCAAGTGCAGAAATCTCTAAGACTGGGAAAAAAGTCACATAAAGAGACACAGACGTCGTTCACATTGGTGGGTGCAGGGTAGCTGACAGTGACATTTCACAGCACGTAGAGGTGGTGTTCGGGGTGGGGGGGAGATGACAATGAAGGCCCGTGGCCTCCTGTTCTGATGGGGGGGGTGCCCTGAGGATTGGGATAAGGTGACTGCTCTGACATTCCAAATGTGTGTTATCGCAGATGCAGAAAGACAGTGGACAGGCTCAGATGAGGTAAAGATGGACCTTTGCCAAGAAGGATCCTGGCCTAGGGCGTGACCACCCACCACGACCAGCTTTTACTTAGAAAGTTTTCATTTCAGACCCTCCTCTGTGGTCACCTTAGGTCTCTGAGTTTCCAAGGCCACCATGGAGGCCTCCCCTGAGCTCGTCAGGTTTAGGATGTGACCCCTTTGTACAGCCACGGTCTACACCACTGGCATCCCTGTGCAAGGAAATTAGCACATTACACAAATTACAACAGCACAAATCATACAGTTTCAACAATCACAAAGGTACACTTCACCAGTCTCTGAGCACTTTGCCAAAAGTGCAAAATGTCCTTGGCCTGCTTTCTAGCCATGGGGAAAGCTTCCCGGGGCAGGGGAGTGCTTCCAGCAAAGCCATCCCCCACCCCCATCAGGGTATTTCACATTGACCAAAATCCATAAGTCCATTCAACAAAGGAGCCAATGCCCACTCTGGTCATAGTCCAGGAATCAGTCCACGCACATGGGGCCTCAGCCACCCCCCTTATCCCTGCCATCCTGGCAGGTCTTACACTGTCCCAAAGAGGAGCACATGGCAATGGCAGTCAGCATTTCCATCTCTGCTCTGGAGAGCATGATGGCTCCCACCCCTATGTTCCGCAGACCTATCAGGAGCATAGCAGGTACTCCTTGCTGCTGGGCTCTCATCTTCTGGAGACTGCAGATTGCAACTCTAGCCCAATTCTCCTCATCCTTCAAAGAGGAACTGGAAACATCAGCTCCTGCTGCTGATATTGAGCCCCAGGCTGCTGCCGCCCTCTGCTCCACAGACCTTGCAGCCCCAGCCCCAGCCTCAGCCTTAGCCTCAGCCCCGGCCTCCTGCTGCTGCTGGCTCTCCACAGCATCCAGGGCAAGTTGCAACTCAAAACCTGTGATTCCTTCTCTAGCAGCTGCTCCATTTCCAGGTGAATCTCGCAAACCTGGTCGGCCTCCTCCTCCAGCACTTCCTCCAGCTCCAGGGTCGGCATCTGTTTCTCCCACATTTGCTCCAGCTCCTTCCACTGCTCGGTTTGCAGGTCCTGGGAAGCCTCTTCCACAGAGCTCTCAGTTTCCTCATGCATGGCTGTAAAAGTCAGCCAGCCTACGGTCTCCAAAAGGACAGCCATGGGGAACCCTAACAGCAGCCAGTCCTCTACTCCACCGCTCAAAGGTGGTGGTGGCTCCATACCAAACTGTATCAAATCCTGCCACAGACTACGCCAAATGTAAAGCCAGTAGCCACGGGCACCATCACAGCCGCCTGGCCAGTGCAGGTTTGCATTAGATTCGGACAGACAGTAATGAAACAACGGAGCCAAGAACTGGTGGGCCATTTGCTTTAATCCTAGCTTGCACCCAGTGGGCAAGTAAAAACACACAGTGGGAAAACACTTCCCTTTCCATTCAGTGCTCCCAAAGCCACTGACTTATTCGAGTTTCCTAGAATCAAAGGTTTCTGCCTCACCAGCCTTATTTACCTCTGTTCCCCATCTCCTTCTCTCTGCACAAACTCTGCACAAACTGGCTTCTCCTTCAACACTCCGCCATCTTGGCTGCTTCTCCTCTCCTCCACATGGCCTTTCTCTGCTCTCCTACAGCATGGGCTCCTAGAACATAATCACTCTTCTCCTGGAACAACGTGATCTCTCTTACCTTTAAAACCTTTTGGAGCGAAAGCCCTCCCTCAGCACATCTTTATTATATGTGGCTTAAGTGTCTGTTTGTCGCCGATAGCTTATTGGTTGCTTGCGTAACTGTACTAGCCAATGGGGTGAAGTTGCCATGGCTGAACACAAATTGAGCGGGTCAGGGGGAAGGTGAACATTTGTTTGCATTGGCAATCATCTGTTTTACATAAAAACTACGTCTTAACGTAATTTCTTTTAAGAATGCCTCCTAGAAAATACAGCACTGAAGAGGAGAGAAAAGGAGCTAAAGCTGCACAAAAACGGCTTTCTCGACAAAAAGAAACCACTGAGCAGAGAAAGACAAGGCTTGCTTCAGTCGCAGAGCAAATGCATCTTTCTCGGCAAAATGAGACTGATGAGCATAGAGAAACAAGGCTTGCCTCAGATGCAAGACAAAAAAGCCTGTCTCGACAAAATGAGTCCCTTGAACAAAGGCAGCAGAGAAATGCAAAAAAAACAACAGAGTAATGCTGACCGAAACGCAAAAAGGATTAAAACATATTTAAATCACCTTTATTTATTGAGCTAGCAGTGGCTCTTAAGAAATGTACCGCCAGTGGTTTCCTTCATTGCACTCTACTTTAAGCAATTAAGCAAGTAGAAGGGGAAAACCCCGTGGGGCACTAAGCAAAGGGGCGTCCTCACCGCCTGCCCTGGGTAATTCAGTTTGAATCAGCAGACACCTTTGCACAAATCATTTTAATTACAATTTATAATATCTAGAACAGCGGTCATTTCGTATGACCGCCGGGCTTTCTAGTATTAACATAATCACGCCCATCCCAAGCAAGAAGGGCGACTAATATTATCACCTGGGCGACGGGCTTCCACGTGGGCAGCACCATCTTTAACAAAGTGAGCTTAATATATTTTATCTGCCCAACACCCCTTTTTTGTCCACAAAATTTAATGTTAGGGAATAATAATATGTGTGCTTCTAAAGCAAACTAACTTTTGGTGTAACCAACTTACGAGTGGTTTTTATCTGTCCCCCCCCCCCTTTCTGTCTGGAGATTCTAGAAAAAAGTGAGCAAAATTCAACAATAAACTCAAACATAATCTTTAGTGTTGACCGGAAAATTTTCACCTGTGTGGACATGTCTCGTGGTCTTTGTTAGGCTGGATTTAACCAGAGCTGGCTCTGTCTGCTACTTTGTAAGGTCCCAGTGTTCATATTTGTCAACGTAAGAAACCTCCAAATCTGTAAGAATTTTTATGAGTTTATTTGAGCCAAGCTGTTGACAATTGCCAGGAAGCAAAATCTCAGCGGATTGAGAAAATGCTCCTGAAAACAGCGGTTTGGCCACTTACTTGATAAATTAGAATCAAAGGGGAAGCTGTGAGGAAGGGGAGGCCCTGAAATAGGTTGGTGACAGATTAGGGGAAGCAAAGAGGGGACATCTCTGGGATTGGGTAAAAAGTAACAATGTGGAGACTCAGACCTCTTTCACAGAGGCAGGGGTAAGATAGTTAACAATTAGCATGATAACAGAAACAAGGCCTGTTATCAGGTATGTGATTGTAGATGCAGAACACAACAGAAAGGCTGATGAAGGTAAACAGTCACCTTTGTTAGAGAAAAATACCTCCTGAGGACATGGCTACCCACCACAAACTGCTTTTAGTTAGCAAGTTTGAATTCCAGACTATCCTGTGTGGTTACCTGAGGTCTGAGCCTGCAAAGCCACCACCATGCAGGGCTCCCCTGAGCTTGTCATATTCAGCATGTGGCCCCTACTGCCGTCCACACATTGTTCCTTTCCATAGTGGAAGGTACTCATCTGTGGTCAGACACATTTTTTTGGAGTATTTAATAGATGCCAACGGTTGGGCAGATAAAATACATTATGCTCACTTTGTTAAAGATGGCGCTGCCCAGGTGGAAGCCCATTGCCCAGGTGATTGCTTGGAATGGGCGTGATTATGTTAATGTGTGTTGGGGGAGGGCTTTTGCGCCAAAAGGTTTTAAAAGGAGAGATCATGTTGTTCCTGGGGAAGAGGGATTACGTTCTAGGAGGAGAGCAGAGAGGAGAGCAGAGAGGAGAGCAGAGAAAGGGCACGTGGAGGAGAGGAGAAGCAGCCAAGATGGTGGAGTGCTGAAAGAGAAGCCAGTTTGTGCAGAGTTTGTGCAGAGAAAAGGGGATGGGAAACAGAGGTGAATAAGTCTGGTGAGGTTAGAAAATTTTGATTCTAGGAAACTCGGATAAGTCAGTAGCTTTGTGAGCACTGAATGAGTGGGTTTTGGAGCCCAGTGTGTGTATGTTTTTACTTGCCCACCAGGTGCAAGCTAGGATTAAAGCAAATGCCCCACCAGTTCTTGGCTCCATTGTTTCATTACCAACTGTTTGAATCCAATGCAAACCTTCACGGGCCAGGCGGCTGTGTTAGTGGCCGTGGATACGGGCTTCACACTGTGTATTCGGTTGATGGCTCACATTGTACGTGTAGATTAGATTTGACTTGCATTGAAACAGACAAGGCTTAATTCACTATGTAATTTCTACAAACACACCTAGCCCCCCCCCCCCAAACATGCACACACCCCTTTAAATGACACCACAGCAACATCCTCTTGAGGGGCAAGGCCGTTTTCACGTCTGGGTCTGGCCCTCTCCATCACTACGCTAAAGACCTTATTGGTCCTCCGCTTTAGCCCTCTAATCCACACCCCTTCTCCTCCCTGCTTCTCAGTCGGGTGCTGCTATTCTCAAACTCACAGCCCAGCCTGGGAACTGGGAAGAGGCCCCACACAGCTGACAGACCAGATGGATGGTCTTTCGTCAGAGGGCTTACACATCTGCAGGACCGGAAAACATCTGGCTCAGTGGCCACTAAAGAAGGGCGCTGATTTCTCTGATAGGAGGATCGAGAAACAGGTGCTTGAGAATTGGAGGGATTTTGTAATAAATCCCCCAAACCTGAGAAGTGTGGTCAAATTCAATGCCATCGATAATGGCCGGCTTGCAAACGGGAGATTGGAAGTGTGGGTCCGCTCTGCCGTTTAAATTAGGGCAGAAATGAAATCGGTCTGTGGCTCCTTACTGCGAACGCAGCACAGAGCAAAACCGCCTGTCAGTGTCTTCGGCTTGGAAAGAAACCCTTGGATTGGTGGTGGGGGGCAGACTTTGCCACCCCAAAATATGTCCTTTCCTGAGATACTGATTATTTAAAGTTGGTTGTTTTTTTAGAAACAAAGGACTCAAGAAAAACCTTTGACTTAATTTCCTAAAGAATTTTGGTGGAAATTGTTTCCTCATCTGTTGACCTTACTATACCTCAGCGGTCCTGTTGATACACGATAGTTTAAAGCAGCAACCTCACTGGAGACTGACGGGTCCCTCTTTCTCTCTGCTTCCTTTTTGTCTCTCTCTAGAACAGATTTCTGCTTCAATTATTTGAATTATTCCCCCCGGAACCCATGGCTGTGTCTATGAAAGACGTGGTACAAAGTACGGTGGCAGTCCTGAGATATATAATTGTACCCAACACCCAAGACGTGGGATTAAATGTCCCTTCCCACATCACTGTCCGTCCTCAGCTCTTGAGTCTTCATGGAGACTTGAAAATATGCTGACACACCTATTTGGAAGGCTAAAATAAGTATGTTTACTTTGCAGTTTCTTCTCTATCTCCATTTGTTTGATCTTTATGCAGATGATGCATAAAATTTGAAACCAGTCCCCTTAAATTCCTAAAAGAACTTAGAGAGAGGAGCCGCTTCCGGAAGGGTGCCATCGTCATAAATATCTACAGAGAAATGCAGCATCCCACCACACAGACACAGACAGAAGACCCCCGGACATCAACGGCAGGACAAGCCAGAGGCAGAACCGGGAGACCACGTTCTGAGAACTGAGTGCCTTTGCATTTAATATACTTGACCGTGAATTTATTTACTTTAGCGATTAGTACATTCCCGTGGAGCAACAGGCTTGCAGAATTTCTGAAAATGTAACAATCAGTGCTTGAACTCTTGGTAGGATGTTTCACCCAGAACCCCCAAGGCCGTTGGTTTTCTCTCCTGGAACAATGTGGGGGAATGGAGAGCTCATTTCCGCTGGTCTTGTCGCCAAACCCAATTTCAAAGAAAGTTACCTTTCTCTGCAATCCTGGTGCTCACACTTGCGTTCTTCCAAACACATCTCTGAGAGTTAAGGATGCACTTGCTATGGTTTGCATTAAAGGTGAGTGTATTGAAGTAAAGGTGAAAATTATTGAAGTAAAATTCAAAGAAGCAGCTGCTGATAACACCTTTCAAGTTGCATGTATTCTCTAAAAGCACTATTGATAAAGAATTATGAGAGACAGTTGTAGAAGTACGTGACGTTTATGAAAGCAACGATCAAATAATTTACCCTGACTTCTAAAAAATGATTGTGATTGTTCACCACTATGTTTGGTTTTGTCTCTACATCCAAAAGAAGTCACTTATTAGACTGGTGCATTCACAAATGCCTCTCCTCGGTATAAATAAGCCCTCAGGGTGATTGGGAGGAAGTGCACAGAACCCAGGCTGCAAAAGCACAAAGTGATGGTTAGAACTGCAACCCAGGTGCCGTCCTGGTGGGGAGGACTCTTAACTTCATTCCATTGCAGATGAAATGCTCTGATTTGGTTTAAATTTCAGTAAGACATCTGAGACCACTTGTCCTTGTCATCTTCCAGAAGATTCCTGTGAGAGCAGCATGAGGCCTTAGAAAACATCCTGTCTGATTTTTAAACGCACTTCAGCTTTGGAGAGTTAGAATCCCATCAAAATCATTGAGCAGTAATCAAATCTACATTGTTACAGGCACCAAAAAAAAAAAAATTTTTTTTCAGTCAGTTTCCAAAAAAAATATTACAGCAATAAATTTTCATTTTGCCATCATTTACATCTCCTCCTCCTTGGAGACTAGCCACAGAAATCGCATCAGATTTCTCTAAGCATCATTTGCATAAAAATCAAACAAATGGAGATAGAGAAGAAATTGCCAAGTAAACATACTTATTTTAGCCTTCCAAATAGGTGTGTCAGCATATTTTCAAGTCTCCATGAAGACTCAAGAGCTGAGGACAGACAGTGATGTGGGAAGGGACATTTAATCCCACGTCTTGGGTGTTGGGTACAATTATGTATCTCAGGACTGCCACCGTACTTTGTACCACGTCTTTTATAGAGATAGCCATGGGTTACGGGGGGAATAATTCAAATAATTGAAGCAGAAATCTGTTCTAGAGAGAGACAAAAAGGAAACAGAGAGAAAGAGGGACCCGTCAGTCTCCAGTGAGGTTGCTGTTTTAAACTATCGTGTATCAGCAGGACCCTTGAGGTATAGTAAGGTCAACAGATGAGGAAACAATTTCCACTAAAAAGACAGTTCATTGCTCACAGTTGCCAAAAAGAGGGGGTACGTCACAGCATAGAGGGGGCACGTGAAGATGTCCCTGGGTAGCCACAAGGTGAAGGTGAGGGTTGGACTTCGGGAAAGAGCCTTTATTATGGTTTCTTCAGGAAGGGACAGGTGAGGAGAGGCAGGGGGACGTGGGACTGACTAGTTTGAGCAGTCAGTGAGCTCCGGGGCCCAGGCGCCATCCTCCTTCATGGTCTGGTGTCTGGTCCTGCGGTGGCCGGGACAGGGGTCCAGATTGTGAGAGTCAACAGGCTAGAGGAGGTGACTCTGAATGATGGGTTTGTATTGAAAATCGCCCCCAGAAGGAGGATTTCCTGGGGAGCTGATTAGGGAGAAGGGGGACAGAGGGTCAGGGCAGGAGGGCATCTTTGTCATAGGATCATGTTAACTGGCATTTCAGAGGCAAGAAACATGGTAAACAGAATTAGCCGGTGTTGCCAACGTTTCCCAGAGAAGAATTGGCGGCTTCGGCTGAACATGCCTAGACGTCTGGTTTGTCCGTCAGTACATTCGGGTGAGGATTTAACATTTCTCTCACGTGAGGTAAAAAGAGAATGCATGGAGCAGCAGTTTATGTAACAATCTAAGAGCCTTATGGGGGAAAAAAGTGCAAAACAGATTTAGGATTTAAAATAACAACAGCGAGCAAACAGCAAAAATGCACGGCAGAGGTTAAGCCAGAGCGCTAAGGTTCCGAGTGGAAGAGGAAAAAAAATCACGCGCTTGTACCTTCAGTTATAAACAAGGAGCCATGCTGAGAAGGTCACCTGAAGCCTAAGAATTAGGAAAAGCTTCCCAAAGAACCTTCTCTCCATTATTCAGAGGCCAGAAAAGAGCCACTGTTCACAAAACAACAGGGGCAGCTCCTTTGCCACAGCCCCGTCCTGGGTCACAGGTCTGTCTTCTCCCAAGGAGTGGTGTGAATGCTGCCCTGAGGTCCCCCCCCCATAGTGGGACATTTTAAATATATATATAAAAAACGAAGTCAAATGGCATAAAAAGTGACAGTTGGTACTAAATCAACACGCAAAGGGACCATTATTCTGAGCAAGGTGGGGCAGAGTCAGAAAAGGGAAATGAATTTTTTTAAGAATGCAGAGAAGAGCTGCAGAGTGGAAAATCTATTTGTTTAAGGAATTATTTAAAATAATTTTTTTTAACTAAGATCAAATGTAGGTGTGACCAAGAGAGTGTTTATTCGTTGTTGTTTTTTTAATTTTTCTCTTATTAATTTTTAGAGAGGAGAGAGTGAGAGAGAGAGAGAGAGAGAGAGAGAGAGAAGGGGGAGGGAGGAGCAGGAAGCATCAACTCCCATATGTGCCTTGACCAGGAAAGCCCAGGGTTTTGAACCGGCATCCTCAGCGTTCCAGGTCGACGCTTTATCCACTGCGCCACCACAGGTCAGGCCTATTCATTGTTTTTGTTCAATGGGCTGCGGTGACATTGGGTAATAAAATTATACAGGTTTCAAGGATACGATTCTATGATATATCTGTAATTGCATTGTGGGCCCACCACCCAAAGTCAAATCATCTTCCATCACTGTATATTTGACCCCATGTACCTGTTACTAGCCCCACCCCCTTCCCTCTGGTCACCCCACACTGGGGGGCTGATCATATTGAGGGAAATATAATCATAGGAAGAGGATATAGGAGGTCGGAGTACAGGAGTTCGAAGCCCATCAGCTGCTGTGACCAGAGGCACCTTTGACTGTTGGTCATTCGGAAACTGCAATTCCCCAGAAAATTTTAAATCTAGAGAAACCATTAGGCACCATGGGCCTGTCCCAAGGGAAATTTTTATTAGTGGGTTCATTCTGCTTTGCTGATAGAGCAATGTTCTCTTCCAGAGAAATCCTCTGGGTTCCTCTTCAAGATGACCAAATTCAATTGTAAGACAATGAAATGATTTCCCCAAGCCATACACAAAACTAGTCTTATTACTTTATATAAAAAACAAACCCAAATTATAAGTTCTAGCTACGACTACTGACCCAAGTTGTGACGGTTCTCCACAACTGGTGTCCTAGGAAACACGGACGGACTGTCAGGACTTCAGACGGCGCTGAGGAAATCCCAGTGTCTCTCGGGTGATCCTGGGCCATGATCCGTCGTTCCTCAGAAACCTTTGAGTGACCAGCCTGTCCAGCAGCTCTCCACCCGTCCCTATCCCGCCTGAATCCTCCACCTCCCTGTACTGGATGAGGGTCTTCCCTGCCCCTCCCCCACCCTCTTGTCACGGCATTTCCTTGATGAAATAAAAGCACATGGCTTTTTTTTTTTTTTCTGAAGCTGGAAACGGGGAGAGACAGTCAGACAGACTCCCGCATGCACCCGACCGGGATCCACCCGGCACGCCCACCAGGGGCGACGCTTTGCCCCTCCGGGGCGTCGCTCTGTTGCAACCAGAGCCACTCCAGCGCCTGGAGCAGAGGCCAAGGAGCCATCCCCAGCGCCCGGGCCATCTTTGCTCCAATGGAGCCTTGGCTGCGGGAGGGGAAGAGAGAGAGAGGAAGGAGAGGGGGAGGGGTGGAGAAGCAGATGGGCGCTTCTCCTGTGTGCCCTGGCCGGGAATCGAACCCGGGACTTCTGCACGCCAGGCTGACGCTCTACAACTGAGCCAACCGGCCAGGGCCAGCACATAGCTCTTTTATTTATCTTTCCTAACCTCTATTATTTTCTCTACATGACAGCAGACCTTGTTCTGGTGTCGCTGTCCTGAATGCCTCCCTGAGCCGTCTCTTCCCGTCTCTGTAGCCATAGGACCTCATTCGTTCTAGAACGTTCTCAGACCACACGGGCAGGCAGCGTTGCAAAGCAAGAGAACACAGCCCCTGCTTCTTCGCAAGCTGCCCTGAGGTCCCCGAGCCACCGCTCCTCATCAAGGGGGACGCTGGGGGGAGATGGAGAGCGACGGAAGATGAACGGAGAATGTCCCCGCGCCAGAAGGCTCACAGCGAACCTGGCCGGGGGCCTGGAAGGGCGGTGTCATGAGCTCCTGCAGGAGGCGCAGATTTCGGAAACACGCGGCAGGTGTGCCCGCCTTCCTTTCCAGCACAGAAACCCACCTGCCACTGATCCGTGCACCCCCTCCCATCCAGCCTGGACCCGGGAAGTGCGTTTGTCAGCGGCCGGCTGGGGTGACTGGCACAGTTTGTGGCTATGGCACAAAGCAAAATGAATTGCATCTCAGGAAGTGCCAATCGATGACCTTGCTCCCCCCCCTGCCCCTCCCCCCTCCGCCCCTCCTCCTCCCCCTCCCCTCCTCCCTCCGCCCCTCCCCCCCCTCCCCTGCAGCGTGGCTCGCAGATTCGCGGGCCTTACCGGCTGGTAAGTGTGAAACAAGTCCACGCCCACACTAGAATGTACATGCCCGGAGGAGCGGAGATTTTCTTGTAAGTGCTGCCTAATCATCGCTGGAGCCCTATAAATATTAAATAGTAAGCACACAGCTCAACTGTGCCTCTGTCTGCCACTTACTCTGCATGCATAATTAGAGTAAAGAGACAAATCCGTGTCCGTCTGCCCAGATAGGGCATGCAGGGACAAAATTGATTGTTTAGTTTCAAATATGAAGTGAAACTTGGGTAGTTTTAATAGTAAAATGGCATTATGGATCATTTCGCCCATCAATATATATATATAAATCTAAATAGTAAAAGCAAGTCAAAATAGTTTTTACCTAATAAAACATGGCGCAGTGTCGTGATGCTATTAATTATTGTTCTATAGAATAGTCTACCGGCGTGTCTATGAATATTAACTAATTTTTCCATCACGGAAGAATTTGAACCTTCCGGGCTCCCTACTAGATTGACATCCTACAAATTGTTTTTTCCATAATTCAAATCATTATCGATTCCTTTTTACAAACGTTCAGAGCAGCCTCTGAAGAGCGTGGGTGCTGGGATACTTTGCCAAATGAATTTACCGGAATTGAGGATAAATAGCCTCACCAGCGACATGCCTCATTCAAAGCCCCCAGCAGTCTGTGTCCGTCGGAAGCAGAGGAGTATAGTGAAAAAGTAGTCCCGGGGCAGGGATTTTGTTCCGTGATTTATCCACTGTGTGTCCTCGGTCAGACCCGCCCGTCCCTCTGCCTTTGTATCCTGGTCTTAAAAAAAAAAAATAGGAAAGCGTTTGCTTTCTCTGCTTCACCTGCGAGAACTAATGTGATCATTGATGTGAGCAGGCCTCGTCAAAGTTCCCTGGAAACAGGAGGCAGCTGTCCTGTGAATGGTCACACACTCTAGAAGCCAGACTCGGGAACCGATCTCGGCTAACCCCAGGCTCCTTCTGTTTGAACGCGTCCTGCCCAGAAGCGGTCCTCGAGGTTGCCGGCTGGCTGCCCGAGAGGTGCGTGCTGATGCATAGAGCCCTTGCTGCACCACCAGGAGGAACGTGATTTCCTAGAGGAGGGAAGACACTGAAAGAGTCCTAATTTAAAGAGAGCCTTAAGACGCATTATGGTTTGATCTTTCTTAAGTAGCTGAGGTTCAGTGGTAATTGTGATCTAACGATTCTACTGTAGATAATAGAATTACAGTGTTATGGAAAATCGTCTGTTTCCCGGAGAACGGTGGTAAGATGTATCTAAAACAGATTCTTTCTTGTTTTCTAGGAAGCTCTGCTGGGAGGGATTTAATTTTTTTTTTTTTGGAATCGATGGATTCGAGAAGCAGTCATTTAGCAAACAATTATTTAGTGTCTGTCCTATGCTGTGCATGATGAATATGACCATGCTATCGGCCCTCCTGGGATTTTACTGCAGTTTCTAATTCAGTAAGACAAAGGAAATAATTCTAGGACGACTTCATAAAGGTACTTTTTATAATAATACCCGTAAGAGATGTCCGATTGCTACTTTCACTTAAATGTCAGCGTCAACTTGTCTTTTGAGATTCAAATTAAATTGGCTCCACTGTCCATTGCTCTGCTCGTACAGGGAGAACTTAATGAGCTCACAGGATATCTGGAGATTCTTTTTTTATTATTATTAATTGTAATTTATTCTATTAACATGGACTCAAGCGTCCCACAGAATGCAGCACCCTCCCGGCCTCCCCCGTGTCCTATCTACACCCCCTTGCCCCCCTCCCCCCAACTCCCACCCCCTTCCCTCTGGGATCTGCTGTCCTGCTGTCCTGCTGTCTGTATCTCTGTGTTATGTATTTATAATTTCACTAATTCCTTCACCTTCTCTGACCCCATCCCCTCATCCCCCTTCCCTCTGACTGCTGTCCCTCTGGTCCTTGTGACCCCTGCCTCTGCCTCTATTCCGTTCCTCAGTTCACTTTGTTCCTTGGGGATTCTTGAAAGAGTTGATAAGGGTTCCCAGGCACTTTTGATTTTGAGTTCTTGCTTCTGCTGACTTTACTCCGTGATTTCTGCAAGCACAACGATGTCTTATTTTCCACCCGTTGTTACCTTACATCGAGTGCCTAACTTGTTTTTCTATCATTCTAACTGGCTAGTTATGAGAATTTGCAGCAAATGCATCTTGGTTTTCCTGTCACAAGAGGGTGCTTACACCAATCAACTCAACATGGAATTAAACAAGACAGTACATTTTGGACAACAGTAGAGCCACTAACTAAACCCAGCGGGCTCAGGTTTCTTAAAGGTGCAGCAAGTAAAGGAAGAATTTATTGGCTGTACAGAAGGTCAGAGAGAAGGAGGCCTTGGAGACAGGTTAGCCTGCCTTTGACATAAAAATGACTTTCTTTTCCAGCTCCTCCCAGGGCACACCCACTGCACTGTACAGAAACTGCAAACCCCCTTGTCATTATCATGTAAATTAGTAACTGTCCTATAGCTGTCCCTGTAAATGAAGAATGTGTCTTTCCCCTCTACCCTTATCCAATCCCTGAGATCTCCTATTTTGCTTCTTCCTGCCTCCCTGTCTGTCACCAGTGGATTCCATGCAGCCCCCTTACAGTTTCCCCTTTGATTCTGATGCATAAAATAAGTGGTAAAACTGCCATTTTCTGGAGCATTTTCTCAATCCATTGAGATTTTGCTCCACATCAGTTGTTGTCAGATTGGCTCAAATAAACTCGTAAAAATTCATAGGTTTGGACGTTTCTTACATGGACAAAATAAAGACAATAAATGACGAGAACAGAAGAAAATCTAAGACCTTAGATTTGCTGATAAGTTTTTAGATACAACACCAAAATATATAATCCATAAAAGAAAAGAATAAAATTAAAAGCTTTCATTCTGCAAAGACACTGTGAAGAGAATGAAGAAACAAGTCACAGACTGGGAGGGGATATTTGCAAAATCACATCCCTGATGAGAGGGTTATGTCCTAAATGCACAAAGAGCACCTCAAACGCTTCAGTGAAAGAACCAACAAACAATCCAATTAAAACATATGCAAGCCTGACCTGTGGTGGCCCAGTGGATAAAGTGTCAACCTGAAAATGCTGAGGTCGCCGGTTCGAAACCCTCGGCTTGCCTGGTCAAGGCACATATGGGGGTTGATGCTTCCAGCTCCTCCCCTCTGTCTCTCTCTCTCTCTCTCTGTCTCTCTCTCTCTCTGTCTCTCTCTCTGTCTCTCTCTCTCCCTCTCTCCTCACTAAAATGAATAAATAACATTTTTTTAAAAATGTTTAAAAAAAACATATGCAAAATATCTGAAAAGACACCTCACCAGAGATGTAGAAATAGGAAAGATATAGGGCAAATATAAAAACATTCAAAATCATGTCATCAGAGAACTGCAAATTCAAACAACGAGATGCTATTACAAACCTATCAAAAAGGCCAAAATCCCAAACACTGACCACCCCAAATGATTAGGATGCAGAGCAACACACACACACACACACACACACACACAACGCTAAAACAAAATAAAACAAAATTCAGTCATCGATTCTTCATTCAAAGTCATGAAAATCCAGAGAATGAAAACTTAGGCAAAGCTTTAGATAAGCAATGAATAAAATGCTGGTTTCCGTTCCACAGTCTACAATGTAAATTTGTCCGCCGTCTCTCGAACTGTCATCCCGTAGTCTCCATCACCTCTCTTTATGCCCGAAGTGCCCAGTTTGGGCTTGCTTTTATGTTTCAGTCCTTCAAGGACTTCAGCCTGCCTCCCCTATCTGCATGTCTTTTCGCCCTGGTAACACAGACGGCGTGAGAATGCGCTTTCTCTCTGACTCAGCAACCCTCTCAGTGGTGTGGTGTCCGCCTTCCTCAAGTCTGTGTCCCCTGTCACCTCCCCTCGGGAGCTGGGGGGACCCATAACGAAGGAACTTAAACACTTAAGAGCGAGACACTCTTGCTGTGCTTGTTATGCAAACTTTAGAAGATAAAGCTAATGATTTGTTTTTCCTGTTTCACTGAAGAAACAATGGCAAGCTTCTGTTATTTTTGTGCCATGAGCGTATTGATTAAACCCTTATTTTTTTTTTTTTAAGGACTAAATGCAATTAAATCCCCTTTCTCTTGGGCTTCACAATGCCACAGGCAGTTTCAATTTATAACGCCAGCGGTCAAAAATCACCCCGAGGGAGGTGACGCTCTTGGATGCCATTAACCGCCCGCAGAGAATTTACCGCCTCCTGAGATGCACTTGGCATTAAGTGGCTCAGATTGATGGTGGTACAGGAGGAACCTCTGAGAACTAAAGGGTGAGATCGATCACCCATGAATCAGCACCCAGGATAGGACCGTGACGTCACTGCTTGGCTACGTGCCACCTCTGAGGAAGAGTACAGCTGGGGGGAGGGGGAGGGGGAGAGGGAGGGGAGCTTCTAACCTAGCAACAGGGGGTGGACCAGCGGGGAACGTCTCTACTCTAGCTCAGTAGGCATGATGGCGGTGGTTCGCCAAGGCTGCGGCTCTTCAAAGTAATTCTCCCAACACCCCCTGCTTCAAAACACCTACTGACAAACGGCCTCTGTTTCCCTCATTTGCATTTCTTCTTTGTTGTTGTTGTTTTTTTTTTTTGTTTTTTTTTTTTCTGAAGCTGGAAACCAGGGAGAGACAGTCAGACAGACTCCCGCATGCGCCCGACCGGGATCCACCCGGCACGCCCACCATGGGGCGACGCTCTGCCCACCAGGGGGCGATGCTCTGCCCCTCCTGGGCGTCGCCATGTTGCAACCAGAGCCACTCTAGCCCCTGAGGCAGAGGCCACAGAGCCATCCCCAGCGCCCGGGCCATTTTTGCTCCAATTGAGCCTTGGCTGCGGGAGGGGAAGAGAGAGACAGAGGAAGGCGCGGCGGAGGGGTGGAGAAGCAAATGGGCGCTTCTCCTATGTGCCCTGGCCGGGAATCGAACCCGGGTCCTCCGCACGCTAGGCCGACGCTCTACCGCTGAGCCAACCGGCCAGGGCCTCGTTTGCATTTCTTTACGTTCCATTTTATGGGAGACTCTTGGTGCTCCTGGGCTCTGTCTGAGTTCTGTTCTCAACAGTTGTTTCAGCTCCTCTTAGGTCACGAATTCTCTCCCAACAACATCAGGATTGACCTGTCTGTTGAGTTTTCAGTACAACGGTTTTGTTTTCATTTTTTTGTTTTGTTTTCAGACCTTGCGGCTGGTTCTCTTTCCCTTGTGCTCAGCAGTGTTTTCCTCTGCTTTTCCCTTTCAGATACGCAGCTCCCTCTTTTAGTGCTTTTAGTATCTCTCTCTCTCTCTCTCTCTCTCACACACACACACACACACACACACACACACACCTCTTTTACATGTCTGCGTTTCTAATCCCGTAGCCTTGAAAGATTTTTGTCAGTTTTGATAAAATGCCGTCTGCTTTTCCAATGACTGACAGTTTAATAACTCTCCTCGCTTTTTCCGGAAGGCCTGCGCTGGGGGTGGACTGCTGCGGTGATGCTACATTTGCCTCTGCCACTGTCTGTGAGCAGTAAGCCCCTAGGACTACCGCAAAGTAAAATCTCAACTTTCCAGTTTTATTTTTAGATTTGTTTTCAACCTGGGCCTGTTTCGCCCTCCCCCTTTCTTATTTTGCTTCTTTTAAATGTGTCACCGCAATGACATCAGCTCCTGTGGCTTGCAGCGCCCTGTCCAATTGTTGTGCGACATCTTCATCCAGCTGTTCATGAATCCTTCCCCTCAAACGTGGCATAGAATATTCACCTAATTTCTCCCGTCCCTCCGGAAACCTGTTTCCTCCCTTCTTCACATCTTTTTCCAGCTCCCATTTTATCCCTTCTTAGTTCAAGTCTTCCAAACACAAGGATCTTCTGTTTCCCCAAAGGGAGAACCCAGTGGGCCTCCCACCTGGATTAGGCTCTACCCTCGGTACAGCCAACCTGACCCAGCCTTGGGAATGACAAGAACCACTCTATCCTCAAAAGATTCTAAGAGCAAACTTCCTCAGAAGGAATACATTAAATTAAAAAAAAAAAAGTTATTTACATCTGCTACATCCAGAAGACAAATTCCAATAAAGTCTCTTATAAAACCATGTTGTTAAATCCAACGTTCATTTTTCAGTTTCGTTTTATTAGGCTTACCTATTGCAACTCCCCTTCTGGTTTCTTTTTGTGTTTTTGTTTGTTTGTTTACTGGCATGCAGAGCACAGGGTTTGCTTCTTTCCTCTAATTCCACCGATTGCTCCTTCCAGCCTCTTTTGCTGACGTCCCTTTCATTATGATATCTAATAGGTGAGATACCCATCGACCCAATTCTTCTCACTTCTTTCATAATCTCAGCCTCACCGGAGGCTTTAAACGGCATCCACACAAGACGGGGTGACACCAGATTTTAATCTCCAGCCTACACCTCTCCCTCCAGCTGCACGTGCGTGTGTTTAACTGTGCACCCCGTGTCTCATTTGCCCATCAGATCGGCGTGGCAACCTTCACTTGTCCAGAACTCAGCTCGTGACATTCAGCCCCAAACCTGTATTTTCCCCACCGCCTTCCTTGTTTCAGTTACTGGCAAATAGATCTTTCCAGTCCTGGTCAGGGAGCCGCGAGCCACTCTCTGCTGCTCATGCTCCACGCTCCCCGCTGTCTCCATCACATCCGATTGGCTCTGCCTTCCGACATCTCCGAAGTTTGAGCCCCAGGTCCCCTCCCTCATAGTGCTGCCGCTCTAACCTGTCACCTGTTGCCCAGACGAAGGCAATGGCCGGCTCCCACATCTGCTCCTGTTTGGAGTCCAAATGCACAATAAGCAGAGAGGGAGAAGGGCGAGAACAAGCCGGGTCCCACCTGCCCCCTGAGTGAGAGCCCCCCGTGGCTTCTCACTGATAGAAAGAACCCGAAGTCTGCTCTCGGATGGACAGAGGTGCGGACGACCAGGCCCATGCTACCTGCAGACCCCGCCGCCCGGCTGCTCTTCCTCATTCTCAACAGCTGCACCGGCTTCCTGGCCTGTCCTTGAGCCCATCACACCTGCTTCCACTTCCAAGAGCTGCACTGCCCGCCTAGCCCTGGTCCCTGCGAGCGTTTTCCCTGACGTCCGCACGAGTCACTCTCTTCCCCTTAACACGCTCAACCAAATGTCTCGTTTTCAGTGGGGTGTTTCACGGCTACCCTGCAGAAAGCTTTATACCGCCAGACATTTCCTGTCCGGTCCCCGTGCTGTGGTAGCTGCTGGTGTTACTCACTGTCCACCACACACTGACTGGCTGTGTGCCTCTAGTTGTTTATGTCCCAACTCCTCCACCCACACTGAAGACAGCGCAGGGCAAGGAGCTCTGTCTGCTTCACTCATCACGTTCTTTTCCACTCCCAGAACAGAGAGTAATGCACAGACGATGCTCAGTCCATTAGCTTAATTGATAAATTCAGTGACGAATGAATTCTTTTGATTCTCACAACCATCATGGGTAAATAGTATTCTCAACTGTTATTGGAGAGATCAAAGTTCAGAGATTATGTCAAGACGGGCTCACTCTAGTGAGCATGCGGAGGGGACTAGTTTCTTATGAGTTTGAGGACTAAAGCCTGTCTGCTGCACCTGGTGGAGGCCAAGGATAATGTCTTAAACCTATTGAGTGTTTGGCAAATTCCTGTTGATTGTGCAAGTTTGGATATTTGCAACGTTCATGACTGTTTATGATTTTTAAGCTTTATCTATACCTATGCTGACTTCACCTAAATGTTTTCTTACTCGCCATAAAGGAGACAATAATTTAATTGCTGTATGGCATCCACTCCAAATTACATGTATTCTTTTCCAAGTTAAAAAAAAAAAGACATATACTTACCTCTTCCCCCGCTTCAGGCTCTGAATTCAGTGCCACAGAGTCAACCAGACTTTCCAAAATGCTGTGTCCTCGGTCTAGCTGGCATAACTGGTTCTGTGTTTGTCACTCTCCCCAGATTCCAGGGTCACCACTACCACCAAACGTACCAAATATCCATGCCTTCTTCTGCACAGCGAATGGTGGATTACACTGTCAAAAATTTGTGCACCTGAGTTAAGTCTTTTTTTAAAAATTTTTCCTTCTACTTTCTGAATGCCATTGTCTCACACGGCCCTAGGTCTCTGTGAATGGATTTTCCCACAACTATCACGCTCTGAGAAACCAAGAAGCCACAGCCCATGATTGGTCAGGGCCGTCGCCCTACGTAAACCTGAAAATGTGTCCCTGTGAGAAGATAAGCCCAGACAAGAGGCTCGATCGGAGTTAGAAGCCGCCGCAGGTTACGGCCACAGTTTGTTCTCGTGGCTCCGGAAGGCCAACTGGCTTGAGCACAAAGGCTGTCTCGTACGTGTTCCCAAGATAGGTGACGTGCCCTGGATGACTTTTTTTAGACAAGAGCGATACCTCTGATCGCTATTAAAACGTCACCCTTCCTAACGGCATTGCAAGGCTCTTTTATCAAAATGAGATGTCGGTCCTTGCTGCCCACACTCCCCACTGGAGGCCAGACATCTAGTGATGAGGCTGCGACTGCTGAGGGCGAGAGGCGTCAGGACAGATCATCCGTGGGAAGCGCCCCGCGCGTGCTCGGCTGCTGAGGGAAGGAGGGCCGTGCGCGGAGAGCCGTCCTGCCGCCCGGTTCACGCATCTTGGGGATAACACAGAGCTTCAGTGCCTAACGGTACACCGTTACGCATCGCTCCCTAGTGTGCTCACCAACTTAGAAGGAATTGTTTTAAACAGCTAAGATTGACTACATGTTCAACTGTTTCAACGAGAAGAGCGTGCTGTGGAGATGAACTCGTTATGGTCTCCTGTCTAGCATGGGTTTGTATGAAAAACCAAACTAAAAAAAAAAAAAAAAAATCAAATAAACAGATGTTCCCATAACCAACAAAAATATTTACTTGCCATGGCTCAAATCAGGAAAAATTCCCCATTCTCCATTATTTTTCACACATTTTTCCTTCCTCCCATCAAACAGAGGGTTAAAAAAAAAACCCAAAAAACCGAACCTTGAAAGTCATTCAAAGGTGACCCTTATTCTCCACTGTAAAGAAATGCCCCTCTTCAAATCCTGTTTGTTCCCAGATACCACCCCGTTCTGTTAAAAGCACAGGCTATTCTGTGTCGCCCGAGGGAAGAGAGAGCCAGGGCTGGCCGGCGCTCACAAGCGCCTTCTGTCGGTACCACTGGGCGTCCTTTCCCGCTGACGCGGTGCCCAGAGCCTTGTAAGTACTGACGCACTTTTTCTAAACTGTAGCTTGTATTCCAGTCCTTTCTGAGGTAAGAAGACCACCCATCCCGTCGTCAGAGGGGTTCTGCCCTTGGCGTGACTTGGGGAGGGCTCCCTGTAGTTAGTAACCGAAGTGAGACCGCTCTGGACACCCGTGTCCACATCTCTGCGCACGCGGCCTCCAGGGTCAGCGCCGATGTCGGGACACAGTGGAGGAGTCTTCCGTTTCATCTTCCGCGGGGCTTTCTGGCAGAGGCAGCAAATGCCATTTTCTTTTCCTTGTGACGAGTCTTTAGACAAGTAGAGGAAAATACCAAAGGGTGTGAGACAAATCAATGCGATGAATAGAAAATTCCAAAAGTAAACCTTTAGATTTTTTTTTTTTTTTTAATACGGCAGGATCTGTGAGTTCTTGTGCTAGTTACTTAACCCCTTGGGACCTGAGCTGTATGCTCTGTGAACTCAAATTAATAATACTTACCCTGCTTCACACAGTGACTAACAATAATGAATACCCTCTGTCCGTGGTCGGGAGATGTAGAAAAATGAAATTCGGTGACCAGAATGAGCAGACAGGAAGTCGATGCTTGGTCTGGATGATTAATATTCAACTTGCTCCAACCTTTTATTTATTTTTGTAGCATGGTTGGAGGAGAAGTTTCCTTTACTGTGATGCTCTTTTTATTCAGCAAGTAAATAAAGGACAGTTGCAGCGATTAGGTTAGTGTGCTGCTATCTATGTGCTACAACCAACCCCTGGAGTTTGCTTTGTCTTCTTTGGAAAACAGATAATGAGCTCATTTGCTGCAGAGTTGTGACAAATGGACTAGCAGCTTGATCAAGTGTGCCTGACACATTCAGGGAAAGAAATACCGTCCTCGGAGTCAGAGAGGTTCCGTCCTCTG
Source organism: Saccopteryx bilineata (assembly GCF_036850765.1). Lineage (NCBI taxonomy): Eukaryota > Metazoa > Chordata > Mammalia > Chiroptera > Emballonuridae > Saccopteryx > Saccopteryx bilineata. Next base: position 55,656,968 of record NC_089501.1, read on the forward strand.
ATGCAGCCCCCAGTGGACCGGAACCGGCATTGTGGGACACCCATCGATCAGAAACTATGGGCAGTAGGATCACTGGGGGGGGGGGGGGACGGCAATGTGGGACGTCTCCCGATTCTCGCTGACTCTGTTTAAATGGAGACTGAACAGAAAAGTGAGGGATGGACGTGGGAGTGCCGGTCCCGGCTGAGAAGGCAGGGCGTGGGCAGGCAGGTAGGTGACTCTGGCTCCCCGGACAGCACTGGCCTTCTTCTTCTCTGGGAATTCCTGTGATGTTTGGTACCCGGGGGGCCTCTTAAAATTAGCGGCCAAAGTGAAGGTAAATTCATTTCAGGAGGACAAGGAGAGCTTCATTTTTAGCTCTGGATTATGTGCTGAGAGGGAAGAGAAGATAAATCATCCACGATAGTTTTACAGAGAGGGGGCTCCCCTTCGTCTGCCTTCCCCAGCTCCTCCCCCACTGCCTCTTACCAATAGGTGATCCCTCTTCACCCCCCTCCATCCCATCTCTCAGGCAGCCACCTCCCACCTGTCTGACGGCCCCAAACCACTCAGGAACGGCATGCTCCTCCGGTGATCACAATAGCCTCCCCTCTACCGCCACTCATCTCTGCTAATTCTTTTGGGGGGGGGTAGGGATACCACTGATGTGTGTGTGTGTGTGTGTGTGTGTGTCTGACAGAGACAGAGACAGAGAGTCAGAGAGAGGGACAGATAGGGACAGACAGACAGGAAGGGAGAGAGATGAGAAGCATCAATTATTCATTGCGGCACCTTAGTTGTTCATTGATTGCTTTCTCATACGTGCCTTGACTGGGGGCTACAGCACAGTGAGTGACCCCTTGCTCGAGCCGGCAACCTTGGGGTCTCGAACCTGGGTCTTCCGCATCCCAGTCTGGCGTTCTACTCACTGCACCACCGCCTGGTCAGGCAGAGACTACTGATTTTCAAAACTGCTAAAAGACCTTCAGTAATTCCTTATTTATTTAAAGAATATGCTAAAAAAAAATCTCTTTAATTTGATACTTAAAGCTACCGGCCAGCTGGCTTCAATCTGCCCACCTGAACCTTCTCTCTCAGCCCGTTTGCGAGCACTGGGCTCACCGATTCTTGCCAAGGCTCATCACGTCACCCCCTGGATCCTCCGTGTACTGAGAGCTACTCCAATAGTGTATTTTTTTTAATCTAAGGAAAAAAATCTTCTCCATATTCAACGATTTTACGGCTTTGGCCTCAGTTTCCTCCAGGTTTCCATGTACAACCATCTTATTCTTCAAGGTTTGACTCAAACCCACCTCCTCCCTTCCTGCCTTAACCCCTGTCCCCTCCTCTGCCTCACACGGAAGCCGCACCCCTTCCTGCGAATCCCCATGATGCTTTGTACCTCCTAGGGACAGAAGCTTGTCACCCCGCAGGGCGACTCCACGTGCCTGCCGTCTCCTCTCTCTCGGGGGCTTAGCTCTCGGTGGCTGGGCTCCTCTCCGATCTGGACCGTGTTCCTCTCTCTGCTGGCTGCGTGCAGTCCACACGGGTGACCTACGTGTCGGCCGTACGCATGCCCGTGTTAGTGTCCACGTTCTGACCAGAGTGTGCAGAGGTGCACATTTCATTTTCAAGAATCTCCGTGTTTCTGCCATTTTACATTCCGACCTGAAACAGCAGTTGAGATGATGACACCAGAGAAGGTTCGGGCGCTGGTGCCACCATCTCTTGTCCCCAGAGCGCTCTCTTAAACGGCTCGGCCAGCTCAACGCGTTCGCTCCATGTGGAGCATCACTGAACTATATAATCTTCCGTCCCCTAAATTATTTCCATCACTGGGAGCTTTCGCTGACCTACTTTGGAACTGGCGGAGAAAGCTTCCCAAAGCCATCTGTGATCACAGACCAGATGATCGTGTTCCAGTAACGAACGGGTCACGATCTGCCCTTGTTCCTCACGAAATCCAGATTAAGTGAGGATTCTGATTGTTTCACGCATAATCTCTTGAGGTTTAAGGGGGTCCCCCAAAATAACACACCTCTTTCTGCCCAGATTTTGAACTAAGGCATTAGGCAGATGGTTGGGACAGCTGACTAAAGTACCTTTACTGCTATCAAATCTAATAATTGGAGACAGGGATTTATACCCGTGGACACGTGGTGTTAGCATGCCTGATGCCGCCGGACTGCCTGACCTATGCACGGGCAGTGGTTAGAGCTAGAGCTCTAAAACACAGAACAGCACCGGGGAGTCCACAAGGAGTCATGTCCTTTGTGGGTGGCATCTAAACTCGAAAAGAGAGGGAGAAGTGACCGGCTGAGACACCTTGTTCTTTTCCAAACTGGACGATCAGACAAAGTTGCTTCTCCGTTGACTGAGGCAGAAGGGAGGGTTTGGGGTGGCTCACCACCATAAGCACACGGACGGCGGGATCTGGAGCGATCACCCCTCTCACCGAGCACTCGCTCTTTCCATGATTATGGCAGAGTGGAAAGAGTCAAAGTGCTTTGAATTAAAAAACAACAAGACAAGCATTTGATTCTTTTTTTTTTTTACCTTACAATTACTGGTTGTGTGATTTTTATTTTTATTTTATTTATTCATTTTTAGAGAGGAGAGAGACAGAGAGAGAGAAGGGGGGAGGAGCTGGAAGCATCAACTCCCATATGTGCCTTGACCAGGCAAGCCCAGGGTTTCGAAAAGGCGACCTCAGCATTTCCAGGTCAACGCTTTATCCACTGCGCCACCACAGGTCAGGCAGTTGTGTGATTTTAACAAGTCAACAAACCTCTAGAAATCTTAACATTCATCAAGTATAAAATGAGAATAAAATAAGAATGAGAAGAGATAATATTCGTGAAAGCGGTCTTTGAGGTGCATTGCAAAATCTTCACAAACATCAGCTACAGTTAAAATAAAATTCATGTCAGTTTTGTGGTAGCGATTCATATCATGAAGCAGCGGAAGGTTGTTGTGGACTGTCGCTATTTCTTGAGCGATTATTTGAAATGTAAGCGAGACACTCCATACTTATTTAATGAGACAGAGGGAGACGTAAATCCAAATATGCATCAGGACAAGCTCAAATAAATGAACTGCTCTCTTACAAGATAAAGATGGTCAGGTTTTCAGGAAACAACATTTTGTTGATACGCTGCTTTCAAGAGATAAACTCTTGGGAAAAGGACTGAAAAATGACGGACTGGAGAAACGCAATAAAAGGAAACCATACAATTTAACCAGGAAAGTCTATTGATAATAATAAACAGTTATAACTTACAAATGAGATTAAATAAGGGAACATTTGTATCTATAAAAATACGTAACATTCTTAGGATATTATGGGTCAAAAATGTGGACAACACTGAGTGTGAAAAGTATTTGAAGAACAGCTACAGTTTATGGGCACATACCCAAATGTTTGTGATATATCAGAAAATAAATGATTTTTTCCTGTCTATTCAATGATACAATCATACCCTTGTCATCTAAGAGTCTTACTCTTTAAGGGAATAAATTAAACATACCTACACACACATAACATTTTGAAGAAGGCAAAACTATAAACACAGTAAAAGATCAGCGGCTTCCTCGGGGTGTGTTGCTGGTGTGAGTGCGGGGATGGCCACATGGGCAAATCACAGAGAATTTCAACGGCAGTGAAAATGTGTATTATACCATAATAATGGATCTATCTCATTGTATTTTATCCACATTCATGGAATGGATAACCCTGGCAGTGAATCGTAGTGCAGACCATGGTTTAGGGTGATGATGACATGTCCAGGCAGGTGCACCACTTTGTGAGGGGATGCTAATAACAAGGATGGGGGGTCCATGTGTGGGGACAGGGGACAGATGGGCAGTCACCATTCCTTCCTCTCCATCTTGCTGTGAACCATAAACGGCTCTAAAAATCAAAGTTGAATAAAAAAGTCAGTTAATGCAATTCACTTTTTTAGGACAATCACAGGGCATTCTGAGTAGACACAGAGAAGATTTGGACAAGACTCAGCACCCACGTATGGTTAAAGCAAAACAACCCTTTCAGCACCCTCGGAGCAAGGTGGGGACATGCAGGTATCTTTTGTTTGACCTACGGATATTAAAAATTAATTGCCAGAGCCCTGGCTGGTTGGCTCAGTGGTAGAGCATCGGCCTGGCGTGCGGGGAACCCGGGTTTGATTCCCGGCCAGGGCACATAGGAGAGGCGCCCATTTGCTTCTCCACCCCCACCCCCTCCCCTTCCTCTCTGTCTCTCTCTTCCCCTCCCGCAGCCGGGGCTCCATTGGAGCAAGGATGGCCCGGGCGCTGGGGATGGCTCCTGCCTCTGCTCCAGGCCCTAGAGTGGCTCTGGTCGCGGCAGAGCGACGCCCCGGAGGGGCAGAGCATCGCCCCCTGGTGGGCAGAGCGTCGCCCCTGGTGGGCGTGCCGGGTGGATCCCGGTCGCGCGCATGCGGGAGTCTAACTGTCTCTCCCCGTTTCCAGCTTCGGAAAAAAAAAAAAATTAATTGCCAGTACTTAAATATTCACATATGTCACATTAAACACTCAGCTGACTTGCTCTGACCAAAACTCGGAGGAGTTAGTGACACAAAGCCACATTCTACTTGAACTGAATTGCAGCTTCCCATCCCACAGTCCTTTGCAAGGACACTGGCTGTCCACTGTGACCTGCCCCTCCTGTTGTTATTTCCGGCCTCTTCACCAGTATCGGTGTTACCTGCTTGGCTCCTGCAACAATGTAAATTTATAACTTACTCTCTATAAAATAGAATATTCAGGAACAGAACCTGGATTGTGGAAATCTGGAGAAAGGAGGGAACGACTGTGGAGCTCAGATCACGGTCTTCAGGAAGAACTAAGGGGCAGTGAGCCTTGGACTTCCTTCTGTAGACTTCCAAGATATCCTCTGTTCGAATTCTGTGGGGAACTAATTCACTCTCTAATTTCTGACCTAATTTCATCGTGGTTCTCGTCGGTGTTTCTTCTTGAAATTGCAATGGCATAAAACCGTGTTTCAGGAATAGAATCATAATGAAAATTGCAATTACATGTACGTCTGGTCCTCCGAGGGTTCTACCCCCGGCGCTAAGCAGTTAGCGGTGACATCTGTTATTAGCCTGGGCTTTGCTGATCCGCGCCGTAGAAGATGCAAAGCATTTGTTTTTGATAAAAAGGATGACAGTGGTTTCCTGTTACCTATGATATAGAACCAAATATAAGTATTTTTATATATTTGAGGTCAGGACCTCAAATGTCAAAGTGTGTTTCCTGCTTCATAAATGCAAACGTCTTGAAAATTCCGGCCCGTTGCTTCTTTTTAACACGAGGGTTTTGAAGAGGTTAGATCTCTGACAGATAATTGGGTGTGATGACAAAGAACACAGGAAAGATAGACGTGACGTCACTAGACTCCCTGGCTCTCTTTGTTCCTTTCTTTACCCAAGTTACCTAAGCAGGCACTTGGGCACCACCCTCTAAATGCCTTGCAGATGGGTCTACGATGGGCAGAGGAATTCACTTCCTGATGATGGTATGAGACAGTCTGTCACATTTAATTCTCACTCAAGAGAAGAAGCTTCTAGTGAACCAACTTCCTGATGACCCACTGGACGTGCTGTTTACATGTGGATATAGATAGCACGTTCACTTACACTTGGCTTTTTTAGAATTAAGTGATTAATTACCCATCTCGAAGAGAGTCTTCCAGCTTCTGTGAACCACAGAATGGGCCAGCCATGCCCCCCTCCAATTGCCAAGAGTCACCCTAAATTCTTTCCTCTTCCCTGCAGCGCAGGTCTGAGTTCTACAGGTTCGGTTTCTAAAATCGGTATTTTATTTATGCTCAGTGATCCAGGCCCTCGTTCGGAACCTCTTCCCTCTTCCAGGAACCGTGGTAGGCAGCCGGTGTTTCTGTTCCGAATACCTTTGCCGTTCGGCCCATCAACCCTGTCGACCAGAGATGCTACCCGGAAATGCAGACGGTCAAGGCAGGCGATGTGGGAAACCTACCTTGGTGTCCTGTTACCTGTGCTATAACACCGAGTCTCAGGACCGCGGTCAAGTGCTCTTAGATACGGCCCTTTGGAATCTGCCCAGCCTCACGCTCTGTTTCTCCCATTGACTCACCATGGAAGAGACATCCTGAACTAGACGTACTGCGGTGATCATTTCACACTGCATACCAGAGGTGTCAGCAGCCTTGGCCAGGGAGCAGAGGTCTGGACAGACTCGGGGGGTGACAGTGACTCAGCTGTCTGGCGTTAAGGGAGGGGCCAGTCCCTCTCACTTTCACGTGAATCTGATGGGTGCTTCCCACTCATTGAAGATTCAACAGAACTGCCCTCCCGGCTGTCAGCAGACCCACCTTCTGGGCTCCGGGGGCCCCATCCACCCAACTCCTAATGGCTCGGCTCTGTTAAGGCTGGGGAAAGATCGGAGACAGACCAAGAGCCGTGGTTCTGGGGTGGGGGCCACACCCACCACCTACCCTGAAGCCTAAGGGGCACCTCCTCCTCAGGGGAGATCCACTAGCCCCTCCCACCTGACTCCACCCTCCTATTTAGCTATTCCATCTCTTTCTCCTTCCTATTCTCTTATGAAATCAGACATTATTTACTTGTCTGTCTCTCTCTCAGACGAGGGGTTCCGGGACCACAGACTGTATCAGGGGTCCCCAAACTACGGCCCGTGGGCCACATGCGGCCCCCTGAGGCCATTTATCCGGCCCCCGCCGTACTTCCAGAAGGAGCACTTCTTTCATTGGTGGTCAGTGAGAGGAGCATAGTTCCCATTGAAATACTGGTCAGTTTGTTGATTTAAATTTACTTGTTCTTTATTTTAAATATTGTATTTGTTCCCGTTTTGTTTTTTTACTTTAAAATAAGATATGTGCAGTGTGCATAGGAATTTGTTCATAGTTTTTTTTATAGTCCGGCCCTCCAACAGTCTGAGGGACAGTGAACTGGCCCCCTGTGTAAAAAGTTTGGGGACCCCTGGACTGTATTTTACTCATCTTTATCTATGACCTCTATCTCTAGACCAGGTATAACCTATAGAAACCAAGTGCTCCAAATTTGCCAGGAAGAACCTGGCATTTTTCAACCACGTGGAAGTTCTCCTGCTCTTTCTCCCTCTTCTTCTGATTTGCACACTCCATCTCTCTGCACTGCAAACGGTACTTACATGTGGCCGTGTGACGCATGAACCCATAAGCTCAGAGAGGCTTCCCTGAAAGCGTCACCTGCGAGATTTATAGAAAGCAAAGCAAACCCCAGAGATGTCATTATTTTCTGTCCTAGTAAAGGCTGTTGACTCAGCTTTGCAGATCATGTTCAGATAACGTCTGCCACACAAAGGTCCCGTGAGCAGTCAGGACACGTTGGTTTTATTAACGCACAGAGCCCTGCCTCTGTCCACCCAGCCACTGCCACCCCTCCCAGAGGCTCCCCGCCATGTCATGTTACGACCACACAGACACCTGGCTGCAGCAGCTCCGCCCGCGAGTCCCCACGGAGGCCGCGGTCCACGGCAACCCTCTGACGACCTGCGGCTGGATTTTCTGGGATGCTTGAAAGTTCTTTGCAAGCAATTACACCGACTCCGCGGAGATCCAAACGGCCTCTTACAACGGCTGCTGACAACCAAACCAAAGCCATCAGCCCATAATTTTGGCCACAGAGACACAGATTCCCGTGAAAATGAATCAAACAAGTAACGCAGTTGAGAAGCTAAGGGATACATTTGGTACAGTTTCTAAACTGTTACATCCTAGAACTGAAATCGCCGATGCGAACTGGTTCTCACGTGCGGCAGTCACCTCCATAAAACATTTTCTAAGCGAGCCATTTTCTGTACGTAGACATATCGTGTGAGTATAAGAGAAGGCGCCCCTGTGCTCACAGGATTCTAACTTCTAACTTTTATAATTCAACAGATGTTACTGCAATAAAACAGAGGGAAACGGTGATATTTATCACCTAGCAGGTTATGAGTGGCTTCATCTAGTTAGTGCTTCGCAGGATGCACATTACAGGTGACCCCACATGCAGTTGTGGAAATCACTGTCAAGTGTTTTTTGCTTATATCCTTGTTTTTCTATTTGCATTTCCATTAAACCGAATCTCTTACAGTACGCTACTACCATTAATTCTTTCATTTCTCTATCCTAACTTAACTGAATGCACATGTCAAGAAGGCAAGAATCTTTGATTGATTTATTCACTAGCATGTTCTAAGTTCCCCAAAACAGTTGCTGAAACATAGTAGATGCTCAATAAATATTTTTAAAATAAGTGCTTGGAATGTGACAGACTTGTCCACGGCAATGCTACTATGATTCAAGGTCCAGTATGTAGATGATTTGCCCCGTCTCGAGAGCAGGGCAGGGCCGAGCCGAAACGTCCTTCTAAAAGGAGCCCGTCTGGGCCGGCAGCTCTGAAGGAGGTCCCCCGTGAACCATCGCAGCATTTTCCTTCTGCATTCTCCTGTCCTTCTCTTCAGTAATCCATGACATTTTAATCGAGTCCAATGAAGAGTTGAAAGCTGGTCTTGGATGGACTGGGACCAATGAAGAAAAGATCAATTCCTTGGAAGAAAAAGATGGAGTGATAAAAGAGAAGCAGCATCTCCTTGTGTTCTTATCTGCTCCTCTAAATAAAAAATACTTGGGCCCTGGCCGGGTAGCTCAGTTGGTTAGAACATCGTCCTGACACGCCAAGGTTGCTGGTTTGATCCCTGGTCAGGGCACATACAGGAACAGATGGATGTTCCCCTCCCTCTCCCCCCCCCCTTCCTCTCTCTCTAAAATCAACAAATAAATGAAAGAAAAAGGATACTTGGTATTAACCTGAATCAGATGATCTTTAATTAAGAAGTTAATTGGAATCTCCAGGAAAACAACTAACAAAATAAACACTAAACGAAATAACAAGGGTTTTAAAATGGCAAAACATAAAAAAAAAAAAAAAAGAATCTGTGAGCATCATCTTTAGACGAACTAAAATGTACATTTTGAAATCAGTTCTCAGAAACAGACCCCAGTGTAGCCACAGCCTAGGACACCTTCCTCACGGTCCCGGGAACGGCAGCGTCGACAGAAGACTCCTTCTCAACACCACAAATCCTTGATGAGTCTGTCGTGTTGCGTTTGCCCAGCTCTGCGGGTGCTGTTTTCAGTGACGTGTGAGAGATTCCTGGTCCCGATGGTCAGAATGTGTGCCCCTCCTCCGTGCGGGACTCGTCGGTGCCACCGTGAGAGGCGTCCCCAGCCCTGCACGTGGGTGACACAGAGTTAAAGAGGAAACACGGGAATGTGAGCCAGCAGCCTCCATAGAGCCCATTCTATGTCACACACGGTGTTTGTCCTCGGTGCCAATTACCTATCAGAGGGCCAATTTCTTTACAGGCCTGTAAAATGGTAGTGATAAAAGCAGCAGTTGCCTGGAGTGTTCACGATGTTGCCGAAAGGATAAATCTTGATGAGCTAATAAACGCATTTGCAGAAAAGCAAGACAGGAAAAAAAAAATCTTTAAGGTGTCACATTAATAACGTATATATTTTTATGTTATAGAAAATGATATGGAGAATTTGCAGTTTGGATTCATGCACCACTATTGCTCCCGTGTATTTTGTAAGTAACATAATATTTGTAAGTAAAAATCTTCACATGTCAACCCCTATGACTGCCCTTCGCCCCTTGTTTGAACAGGAGGCCCCAGACTAGCGGTTCTCAACCTGTGGGTCGCGACCCCGGCGGGGGTCGAACGACCAAAACACAGGGGTCGCCTAAAGCCATCAGAAAATACATATTTATTATACAATACATTTTTAAGTAAAATATGTATTTCCGATGGCTTTAGGCAACCCCTGTGTTTTGGTCGTTCGACCCTCACCGGGGTCGCGACCCACAGGTTGAGAACCGCTGCCCCAGACTGTCATTCCGCTCTGACCCCTGAACATTGGATAGCTGACCCTGGGCTGAAAGTACATGGTTTAGAACCGGGCCTTCCTTAAAATAGCAGGCACGCTTTTAACGTAAATGAAAAATTGCATTTTTGAAAAATAAAAAAGCCGTAAATCTCTACATTGACTGATCTTTGTAGACGTGCTCCAATCTGGTTTCTGGAAGAAAGGGCATCTTCTTTCTGCCCGGCTGTCTCTGCCAGCGCTGTAAGGACCGGTTCTTGGTGCCAGGGTATGAGGTCAGCCGTGGGCCAGAGGCTCCTCACTGGGCACCCACCCCTCCCTGGCACGAGGGGAAGGTTTAGAAACAGGACAGTGAGTCCGCCGGTTGTTACAAAGCCTAGGAGAGACACCACCGTAAGCAGGCAGTAGTGAAAGCAGGGATGCCACATTTCTGCAGTGGTCAGGGCGGGCTCAGTGCTTCCCAATCAAAATGTATATTGCCCAAAGTGCCACTGTATTGCAGCTAAGAATAGCTAGTGTTTCCCTCCCCCACAGTGTCTACCCGCCCTCCGCCTCTCAGAGCCCCTCGTGGGACAAACCACATCAGAAGATGCACAGCAGGGACATGATTCACTCCACATAGGACGAGGAATAGACCGAGCCAGCTTTGGCAGGACAGACAGTAGTGGCACAGGGGGACCTCAGGGAGAATTGGTTAAGAAAATTGTATTTTCCTCATAACCCACAAGGTCTTCATTGTTTCTGAAGCTTGTGCGTGGCCTTCGAGGACAGAGCTAAGACTTTTCATGTCATTCTATTCAATGTCCTATGTGTCCAGAGCATCACAAACTATGTGCCACCCACCTGTGACCTAAGGCAATCAAGTTACACCCGGACACATGCTTCATAAATATTAGTTTCGCCTTGCACACTGACTTTTTACTCAGGCAGCTGTTTTATACTTTTTTCTAAAGATGTGTAGCATTCTGCTATTGCCTTTCCGATTGGCAAAGCTGGCATGCATATACCCCATTATCTATAAAGCTGGGCTTAGCCAGATAAGGCAGCAGAACCTGACAAAACTATTTGACACTACCCAGGTGGTATAGACGTCAACGATGATGACGTTTCCTGCTTCAGTATTATACAGCTTGTCCCGTCTTCAAACAGATGAACAAAGAAAACAAATTAAAAGGCAAACACGAAAAATAAGATGTCTCATTATGCCCAGTATATAAAATTACTCTAGATTGTCAAACTTACCATCAACTTGCAACTCATTAGAAAGACTTCGTCCTTTCCTCTTCTCTCCATTAAGATGCATGTATGTTTCTTTTCCATAAATTCAATACACTTGGAGAAAAAAAAAAAAAAGCCCAGATGGTAAGAATTCTTTGGGGAAGTGTATGTATCCATGACAATGCTCACAGCTGCCAGAAAACGGGCTTCTTCATCGTGGTTACCACCCAATTTCATAACATAAGGCTGGACCAACAACAAAAAAAAGAGATGCAAAGAATAAGAAAAGAAAAAAGATACAGAAAAACTAAGATTATCAGTATGTTCCCTCAGAGAAACGTGGAAGACTCCATCTCTAAGACCGAAACACATCATCAGTGCCAAATCAAAGCTCGCGAGAGAGCGCCCAATCAACCCCACCATCTAGTGGGCCGGAGAGAGAGCCACTGGGCATTTGCATTTTGAAAAGCACAGTTTGAAGCTCTGCTCTTTGGCCTGAACTAGCACTGAGCACTGGGTTGTTAACAGCCAGGGCTGTTGGAAGACCTTAAAAAAAAAAAAAAAGTCAATGGACATCAAAGTCAATCATATTAAATTCTAACTTAAAGATTCACCAACCAGGGTAATTATTCAAAGACCCTAACTTTCTAGTCAGTCTACAACATGACTGAGCACCTCCTGTATGCTTTACATTAACCCTGAGAGGAAAAGAGGTCCAAAAAAAAAGTCAGGATAGCTGCAAACTGCTGTTGTCCCTACTTGCTCCAAAGTCTTCTGTCTGTGCCGGAGCCATTCTCTGGACGCCGCCGGCTTTCTCTTATTTACGCATGCTGGAACTTTATCATCAATGGGCGAATCAGATACCCGGTCCTCTTCAGAAGCCTCTTTGGCCAGAAATGATGCCTTCATATTTCTGAGCCAACATGATCTTTTCATATATGTGGGCATGCCTTTCTTTCTCTCCCTCTCATCTATATTTTTATCTGTCTGTCTGTCTGTCTGTCTCTGTCCTTAACATGTCGTTTAGCCCAAACCAGCCAGGTGCACGTTTCTTTGCGTGATGATCTTTGACACCAATGCCTAGCCTATGCCAGGAAATAGTCTCAGAACATTGGGACACTGCATGGTTGGCCACATCTTCACCAATCCACGCTTTACTTATGATTAACCCAAGGCATAGAGACAGAAAGTTATTTGCCCAAAGTCACTCTTTTTCTTTCCTTCTCTCTTTCTCCCTTTCTCTTTCTTTCTTTCTTTTTTTCCTTCTTTTTTTTTTTTTTGGTAAATGGTAGAGTTGAACTTAAACTCAGGCTGCTAGACCCTAGGGTCCAAGCTCATATTCAGCATGCTGTTTGTTTTTTACATTACCTTATTTTTTTTCCCCTACAACAGTCTTGTAGAGAAAGTACAATTTCACTTAACAGGTGAGAGAAAAATACGGGTCAGGATCATGCGTGCTCACACATTATCTTGCCAGCATTGCATAGATCCTGACAGAAGATGTGAGAATTCTGGGTCACAGACAAGGGGCTTTATTTCTCGCAGAAATCTCAACGGCCAGAATGTCGGTATTTCTCATTTGTGTGTCATTTCCCAGAGCCCCCGTCCTAGCAGGGTAAAGTGAAAAGCGTCAAGTAACTATTTACATGCAGTGAATAGCACCCTAAAGGAAAATACCCTGAATTTAGGGGACCTGAGTCTTGTACAATGGGAGATGTGCATTCCAGTCCTCAGCTCAAGAGGAAGATTTGATCTCTGTCTCTCAAAGCTCCTCACTCTATATAAACAGCCTTTTAAGAAAAACCCAGACCATAGGAGGCAGCGCCTCTGCTTATAAGACAGACAGGCCCATACAGGATTTATCCTCAACAAATGCCACACATCTAGTGAATAGAGGTGTTTACATTTGAACCTGGGTCATCTAATTTCTGTGTTTTCTTCCGTGATTTTGAGACATTGCTCTGTCTTCTCCAGCGCTGGGTCTTTCCGTAAGGAGATGGGATCTGAAACATATTATAAGCGATTTAAAAGCTGTAGCTATAAAAATGAATAAATTTAACTTTCTTTTGTTTATAAAGAATTCATGGCCCTGGCCGGTTGGCTCAGTGGTAGAGCGTCGGCCTGGCATGCAGAAGTCCCAGGTTCGATTTCTGGCCAGGGCACACAGGAGAAGCGCCCATCTGCTTCTCCACCCCTCCCCCTCCTTCCTCTCTGTCTCTCTCTTCCCCTCCCACAGTGAGGCTCCATTGGAGCAAAGTTGGCCCGGGTGCTGGGGATGGCTCCTTGGCCTCTGCCCCAGGTGCTAGAGGGGCTCTGGTCGCAACAGAGCGATGCCCCGGAGGGGCAGAGCATCGCCCCCTGGTGGGCAGAGCGTTGTCCCCTGGTGGGCGTGCCGGGTGGATCCCGGTCGGGCGCATGCGGGAGTCTGTCTGACTGTCTCTCCCTGTTTCCAGCTTCAGAAAATACAAAAAAAAAAAAAAAAAAAAGAATTCATTTCAGTTCCTGAGCTCCTGTTCATACAGTAGTTGAAAAATATTATATAATAAGTCAGGGTAATTCAACCATTCTGCTTTTAAAATTAGGCTCTGTCAGCTAAATAATAAAATTCAGGATTCCTCTTCCCACTGTCCTTCACTCCTCCGGGGAATGGCATGTGTTCAGTGGGTCCATGTTCTCCTCCTCACATCTGGGCACGTCTGCTCTTTTCCATGGTCCATCTTCGTTTTTTGCTGACCTTCTTGCATTAAAGATTATTCCAACCATCTGTATGGGCGCCACAAGCTGACAGCCTCTGAGCTCTTGCTCACCCTCCTGGTAGAAGCAGGAGTCCGATGTTGCTGTCCATGGTCCTGGCCTGACTTCCCCCGAAGATCTACTACAGTTTACCAGAACCGTCTGTCCATTCTTCTCTCTTGGCTTAAGCAGGTAGGATCTGGGACTTCTCCACAGGACGAGTGTGAGGAATCCTGAGGTGTTCCTATTTTACACTAGTTTATCTGAATACATGGTACGGTATCCATCACACTCTCCCCCAGCTCCGCGCTGTAGTTGGACCCAGGAGTGTGAGAAGCTGGACTGTGGCTCTGAAGCCCAGGCAGTTCCAGACCTGAGGCCTGGCATGCCCTCTCCTCTCTCTGCCTTCCTCTGCTGGTGGGACTCCTGTTTCCTTTTTGGTAGGATGATGATTGCTACCCTTTTTCTTACTCTGTGGCTTGTACATGCTCCGTGCAGTTTTGCAAGCATTTTCTCATTGAAACCCATGATTTCTTTTCTATCTCAGAAAAGCTTGACTTTTCCAGATAAAAACCTTGTTGGTCGCATTATTTACCTGTCATTTGTTACCCATTTAATCGTTTTCTATAAATTTACCAAAACCACGTCCATCGCGCAATTGTCTTATTTGTTCGCTCTTTTATCGGCCCTCCTTTCAGCTCAGTAAATGTAAAAAAAAAACAAAAACCAAAACAACAAAACTTAATAATGTATTAATCATGAAGTGCTAAGAAAGGAACAAGTAAAAGGAATGAAAAAATAATACTAACCTTATGCAATACTTAAAAATGCAAATTACAGACCTGATGTCGAATACACAAATGCCAAGAAGGCACAAAGTAAAAGCATCTGCTATGAAAAGATATGAATGCACAACAACTGAATCTTCTGCCGTGCAGACAATGTCTCTCATTTTTGTAAACATACTTTGCTTTTTATTTTTCCTGAACACTGATGGTCTAGAGGGTGTCTCCTTCTTCTAGACCGTTTAAAAAGTCAAAGCAAAACCTAAATTAAGGTCATTTAAATCCTTTCATAACTCCCAAGGTGAAAGACGCTGGTGCTCCTGACGTCCCCTGTACTGGGGCTTTCCAGCCAGTATTGGAAAGTACAGACATGTGCAATGAGGCACCGTGGGGTTGTAGGTGTGCATGAGATATCGACCTCCTCCACCCTTTGAATGGCCAGATGCAGAGGGGATTGCTGGGACTTCTAGGCTGGTCACCTGTGGTCACATGCAGAGTTTCCCAGTTACACCAAAGTGCAAGTAAAATATTATTTTCTAATGATTTCACAAGGTTTGGAAGAACTTCTCTATGCCAGGTCTTTTTAATAGCACGTGATATGATATAATGGTGTGGTTATATTTTTAATGGGAATACTTACCAGTACCTTGACGATATGTGTATGGTAATGGTTTTGTCAGTATCTTGTGTGTGACAAATTCCCAAACAATATCTTTAATGAGACTAAAGTCTGTTTTGAATTAGACAAAAGTGAGTTTTGAATTAGCTCTAAACAAATGTTAAACATGCTAGATGAAATAGATTAAAGACGATCTGTTTTCCAGGTAGAAATCTTGAAATACATGCAAACATATATAGATGGTAGAAGTGAGGGGTTTGTCCATGTAGTTTACTAAAGAATGTCTTGGCTGAAGTACAGAAACTCTTTGCAGAACATATACCAACCTTTAGAAGGCTGTTAATAAAAGGCAATAGATACTAGTAGTTTGGAGAGCTTAATGTTATTTTTAAATACATGGTAAGCAATCCCTGAGAGGTTTTCTTTCTCCTAGTTATAGAACCATCTTAGTGAATGATGGTAAGGTATCTTATAAGGAGAAGAGACAGGTAGCAGTTTGGAGATTTATGCAACATACTGTGAGCGTTCTGATGGAAGGAACCATGGATGAAGCCATGTCGTTTTCAACTTTCTATCACCAGAATTCAAATAGGTAACTGTATCTAATGGCTAGAGACATGAAAAAGAAATGAAATGTATAAAAGGCATTGTGAAACAGTAATAAGCACAGTCCAAGATGAATACATAAGAAACATAAGGGAGGAACAGGTAATATTCGAGATTGTGTCTGACAAAGGGGTGATTGCACCAGAATTGGAAAACAGATCCCTGGAGTTTGAGTGTGCAAGACGGGTGACTCAGCTGGGTGAGCAGAAAGAAGGCAAGTCAGAGAAACAGAAGAGGGTAAATAAGAGAAAGCTTCCATAATCTAAGGCATGGGTATTTAAACACCTGGAGGAGAGGAAAGCTATACAAGACACCTGTTACAGACTAATGCCCATTGTAGAGAGAGAGCCAAGAGCAGAAAGTAATAAAATACCATTCCACTTCCTCTTGAAGAGTATATCCATTGTCTAAGTGAGGGAATGGAAGAACTTACGATTCTCTGTGGCATTTCCAAGACACGAAAGACACTAGAGAGTGTAGTTGAAGAAGTATCAAGGCCAAGTAGAGGGGTTTTTTTCCACAGGAAATGTCACCTGAGCCTGAAATATGCCTGGAAAAAAAATAGAGATTCAATTATTAAGTAAGAAAAGATGGAAGGAGACTTGACTTTGAAGTGCTGAACACACCGATGCCAAATACAGCTAACATGTCACAGAATGGCTACATCTGAAATCTGTGTCATCTTATTAACAATGTCACCTCAATAAATTCAGTGAAAAATAAAATGAAATCCGAAAAGAGGAAGAGAAACATCAGGGGCCTTCTGAGTAGCCAGTCCATTAAAATGCCTCCATTTTGGTCAGCTGGACAAATAGGAAAGGTAACTAGGATCTTTTCTGGCCGTTCCAACAGTAGCACTTAGCTTCTGTTTCTTCCGTTTGGCACAGTGGGAGAATGTGAGGATGGGTGGTTTTCTTTTTCTTTCTTTCTTTTCTTTTTTTTTTTGAGTAGGTTATACCCAATAGTGTCAAAACACACTGTTGAAACACACAACGACTGACCATTAACAGCAGAAGGGAAAAGCCAGCAAGACTCTGGCTGTGTCCGGAAAACCACCTAATGCTGAAAGAGAGAACGGAATTAAAACGGCCATAGTGCAGCACAATAAGAACGCATAGCCACACAGCGCCTTTGGGAGCTGTACCCCCCAAAAAATGCTAGCACAGTTTTTCCATCAGAGGAAACAAAACACATTTGCTCAGTGGCACTAAATACCATTTATTTATGTCTGTTTGAATTCTAAGTCACACTGGCTATAAACCTCCTGTTAAGTGTGGGACTCTGGTATCTCAAGGTCAACACCTGTATGTGGCTGTTCATTCAGCTATGACAACCCTCAAGTCATTCCCAAGGAGGAAAAAAAGCAATGAACAAAGCCTCCCTGGCTTTTTGACATAAGTTAAATATATTTCTTTTGTTTTGAAATCAAATCTGAGGCTGGAGGCTAACTAGCTCTCCCCAAATCATAATGCAATACAGACTGCTTATTCCTGAAAAGATAGGGCTTCATTTTTGCAGCTTGTGTTGTGCAATGACTCATCTTTTATTCCAGTTAATTATGGTACAAAGCTTTTCAAAAGACTCCCGGATCAACATGAAGAGTGTTATAAATCCAGGCGGGAGTTCAGAGGTTTCTACGAAAGATGTCTACAATTATTGCCGCCACTGCCGGAGCCCAACAAAAGACACACGACTCCGAGGAGCAGACATAAGATTCAGACTACCTTCAGGAATGTACCCAGATTCAAGCCCAAAATTCAATTAATTTCAGGTTAAAGCGACAGCCATATTTTTTTTTTAAATCACAAAATGAAGCTCTTCATTCTTCATTGCTTTGCAATTCATTGAGCACTCTATTCAACTGCTAAAATACTACAGTGGGTATAACACACCATAGCCTTGAAAGGGACAGTACTGTGGTTTTTGTTAGAGCTTTTATTGGCTTAAAAAAATAGGAAAGTTAAGTGTAAATTATTGAATTATTGGGGAATGTACAGAGAAGAAAGTGAAAACATCACTTGAAATCCCATCACCAGAAATAACCACAGCTCATTCTTCTGCCTCAGCATCAGTCTTATGTTTGCAGGTAGAGGCCCTGAATAGGACCGTAGAACAGGGTCAGAGATCGGCGTCCCGAGGCAACAGACACAGTGGCTTCACTGGTGGGAAGTGCTGAACGCAGCACCTTGCTGAACGCGGCACAATAGGGATGGAATTTAGCAATTAGGATGAACCAACAGGTGGGGATGTTTGAGCTACTTCCCTGCCCTTTACTCTGCTCTAAAGAAGTTCCCCTTCCTGATGTCCTCATTCTCTCCTCTGCTTCCTGACCTCCTCATTCTGGTCCCTGCTTCTATTTGTGTGTATCAGTAAATCCCATAAGGACTGGGGGGCCGGGGGGAGGGGTCTCACGAAACCTGCACAGGGGGTTGTGGGGCGTCTCTCCTAGGTCCCTCAGGGCACTGCGTGTGGTCTCTGGGGAGCCACTTTCTCCCCGATATCTGTGCACTTCTTCGTGTACGCCAATCCCGTTAACAGAATAATTACACATGAAGCCTTCCCTGTTCTGAGAGTAGTCCTGGATACCCTCTGTCTGTATCACTTTTCACTTGAGTGGCATTTTCTGCACAAGTTGCCCTAGGATAGTGGTTGCTGGATAAGATTTTACATCTTGTTACATTCTGGGGAGTTACGTGGACATTATACAAATTTACATTCCCTCCACTATAACATGAGCAAATTTGTTTCCATTACACTCTTGACAATACCAGTGTGCACATTTTTAGTCTTTTTCAACACGCTAGTAAAAAAAAAAAGATGTTTCATTGTTTATTTCTTTCACGGAAACATATTTTCAAACATTATTGGCAGTTTTGTGTCTTAGCAAACGCCTGCTGTCTTCAGCACAGGGCTGAACTCAATACCTCTTATGGATATTGGTAGGGAAGCATATTTATTTAAATGCAAACATCTATAGCATTGATGCATTCATTTGACAAATAGCTATCCAGCAAATAGTATATGACAAAAACTATATATGTATGAGAAATTTATCCTACAGTCAGAGAGAGGCCAAGTCCTGACTTAAGCATGAAAGGAAACCACAGCAATGAAAGTGTAACGGATTGTTAACACATTATAGATAATGTAACCCTCAGTACCGATGAGCTATGGAGAGAAGAGAGAGAGAATAGTGCCACAGAGAGGAACCGGGGGTCGGCAGTGGACGGCGTTGTCGGGAAATCCTCTTTGAGGGCACGGTGTTTGAGCTCACAAACAGATGACAGGGAGAGTCAACCTCTGAAGACCGTGCCAGGCGGGGGAAGGCAGAACCCTGCAGTCCACACTGAACTACACAAACTTCATCCTGGCAGTGGCGGGAAGACATTGCATGCTTCTTGTTCTTTTCAAGCCGAGGGTATTTATGTGTTTCTGTTGTCAGTTGACACTGTCATGGTCGTCCACGACGAACTACTGGATGGTTTTATTCTCCAGCTATACCTCAGCAACGGCGTGTTAGCAACAGACCAGATCGACGAGAGATTAGACCCACCCGGGCCTGTCTGTGTGGTCCAGACGAATGCTCTGAGAGGTCCAGCCTGAAGCACGAGCTGTCTGTCTTCCAGTGAATGGATGCTGTGTGGAATGGGAGGCTAAAATGGAAGTATATCTGCCTTGTTTTTGACAAACAAAGGCCACAAAGAGGTGGGTCCTAGGGACCAGCCCTCCCACACGATTCCACAGGAGGGGTGTGGCGGCTTACAGAGGACTGGGCAAACCGGAGTCCCAGCCGGTCCTTTCTTATTTTAAACTTCGACACTAGCTTACCATCAATAGCTACTTACCGAGTTGGGGGAAAATAGGGAGAGAAGACTCTTCTTACACAGAATTTGCTTCCTTCTCTCCTAAAGAGTTGCTTTACAGAAGCAATTTATATGCATCGCTGAAAATTAGAAAACGGAGACAAGCAAAACTGGCAAAAGAGAGTTCCACTGTGCAGACGGCAGGGATGTGGCGCCTCCACGTCGGCTGCGTGGATGTGCACATTCCCCGCGCAGGTATATCGTGCACGTTACATTCTGTATCTCGTCTCACTCTCCCGACTTTCCATCCTAGTG
Organism: Saccopteryx bilineata; assembly: GCF_036850765.1. Taxonomy (NCBI): domain Eukaryota; kingdom Metazoa; phylum Chordata; class Mammalia; order Chiroptera; family Emballonuridae; genus Saccopteryx; species Saccopteryx bilineata. Next base: position 55,676,957 of record NC_089501.1, read on the forward strand.
AGTCTCCTTCACACCGAAAGCCAGTCTGTGTGCTCACGTGTCTTCAGTCCTCTCAGAAACGCCCTCTTCACCTGGTGCGCCCAGACACTGTCACTCTGGAGCCCGCATTTCGCTGGATGTTTGATCTGTGTGTCGGTGGCTGTCGTCCCTGTTTATGATGCTGGCTGGCTAGGAGGGCTGAGCCTTCCCTGTGAGCTGGGAAAAGCCTCCTGGTCCAGTTATTTGAGAGCTGGAGCAGAATCCCTCCTTTCCTTATGCTGCAGGGGACCGGGGACTTCTCCTTCCCCTCCCCCACCCTCCCACTTCAGGTCCGGCGGGAGGCCCCTAGAGGGCCAGTCGGGGGTGAGTATGTGTGTGTGTGTGTGTGTGTGTGTGTGTGTGTGTGTGTGTGTGTGTGTATATATATATATATATATATATATATATATATATATATATATTTCCTGAAGTCTGTGGACGCGGTGAGAGTATCTAAATTATGCCGGGAAATTTTCAGAGCATGAGGCTGGCCAGCGAGCTGCCTCGTCACCACAGGGTGAAGGGAGCAGAGTTGGGGACACCTGCACTTCTACCAGCGGGGGGGTCCCAGGGGCCAGCTTGTGTCCGTAGTAATTGTAGACCCTACGAAGAGAAAGACGGATAACAGAGGACCGAGGGAGAGGCAGCAGAGGAGATACCACCTTCACACCACGGGAAGGACAGTTGCAAATTTTCGGCCGGGATTTTTTGAGAAGGGGCCAGCTTTGGACAGGCAGCTGCAGTGCCTTACAACATGACGATCAGGTCACTTTTCTTTTTTGCATTGTCCCCTTCTTTTCCGCCTCAGTCCTGGAAAAGCCCGTGGCACCCTAGTGGGTAGAAGGCAAGAACAGGCAAGGTCTGGAAGGGGGAGGAAGTTGGCATTCCCCATTCTCTCTCTCCCTGCAGGTCTCCAGCCGGGAACCCGCTGGGCCGGGGCAGGAAGGATGCCTTGGTGAGAAATGACATTTAGTGTTTTCCTTATGGTGGTTTGACCAGGAAAACGATCCAGGTCGTGGGACTGCCGTTTGGAGAAGGATTCGTTATCTCGGACTGACCAGCAGTGCCGGGGCGCATCTCTGAGAATCCTCTGACGGAAGGTCTCAAGGACCGGGGAGAGGAATTCAAACGTGCTGTGATTTTTACCTTATCGCGTCCCACCTGTTCAAAGCACCAATTATGGGCAAATCGTTGCTTCATTCTCTTGGAAAAATAATGAGACCAGAGCATGTGCTTCTTTAGAGCTCTTTTTCATTTTATATGCAAATGTCCCCTCCTGGTAAATGTCTCCTTCGAGAATCAGCTTCTTAACTGAAACTATTAATTTTTATCGTCATGGCGCGGGCTGATATTTGTACAGCGCCCAATCGTTCACCAGGCCCTCCCCCCTCCGTCTCCTTTATTGCCACATTTTTTCAGTAACTGCACCCTCCCTCACGTTGCTGAGTTGCCTCTCCGTTATCACGGAGGCTCTCACGTTTTCGGCGTGTCTCATCATGTTGCCTTTTAGCGCCACCATTGCACAGACAGGGGCTTCCAGAATTAGAACTGAGTCATTACTTTCAGGAGAGCCGACACGCCCATCAGGTATGAGAACGCTTCCCACGCGGGACCTGGAAGCCGCGTTTCCCACAGGATCGGTGTCCTTTCCTCATTACGTGAAGGAGGAAACCATCAAAATGTTAAAAAAAAAATGAACAAATGAAAGAGAAAAATGAAATAAACAAAGGTCACACGGTGACACACAGGCCACAGGCATTGCATGGGGGATACAATCAGCTACTTTGATGCGGACTGGCTTGTCACACGACCCCCCCCCCCCTTGAAGATGAAGAGGAATGCGATGTAGCAAGGAGGAAGGCCCACAGCTACCAGATTTCAATAAGAAATAGATAATATTCCGAGAACAGCAGCTCTCATTAGCTCTGGAGAGGTACAGCAAGGTGAGGGAGTTCTATAAGAACTGAAGCACACTCGATAATCACTCCTCTCTCTCATGGAAATAAGTGGCCTGGCGGTCACGGCCAGCATTAGCGACAGCTTCAGAGCAAGGACCGCCCTTCTCTCTCTTGACAAAGATACAGAGTAGTAGAGTGTGGAGTAATTGTCCAGGGTCAGGATGCCAGTTCTTTCAGAAGAGGGAGGATAATTTTTTTTTTAGTTTGTAAAGAAAGAAACTCACTTCAGACAAGTGCTATTTCTTCAGCAACTCGATTGGGAGGGGCATAAAGCAAGAGCCATTGAGAAAGGCTGCCTTTATTTGAATTAGCCCCCGTTGAGGGGCTAATACGTACAACCAAGGTAGCTAAACAGGTGCTTCTGAAAGACCTCGCTACTCAGAATCTGTCAGGAGAGTGGTGGGTACTTCAACCCCCAAAAGCCGTCAGAGGGGTCAGGAGTAGGGGTCCCCCCAGAGGCTAGGTGCTCATGGAAACTGTGACATCACGGAAGTACTTAAGCTCTTCCCTGGTATACAAAACATGCCTTTTCATTGGCCTGAAATTCTTGTCCTCGTATCCTCATACTTTTGTCCCAAGGGCCAAAAGCATGGAGAGCGGACCTATCAATCTCTCATTGATCAAGATGTCTGTGTCATGTGTCCATGCAGGTAATTAACCTGTGGGTTGCAGGAAGACAGTCTCAGTTCCTATCGCTGTAGCATGCCCATGATAACAGGACACTTGGTCAATAATAGAACTGAATCAGACACCTGAAGGATACTTTGGTACCTATCTGCATGGGGACAGCCCACCAGGCACTGAGCACATGGTTTAAAACCCCGCCCATATGCTCCCATCTCGAAGCATCTGCACACGGCCACAAGCCACCAAAATAAAATCCAGGCTGCCTTTAGATTTTTGTTTCTACACTTCTAGTCATGATTTTATTTTATTTTATTTTTTTCATAATGGAAGTAATTTTTACAAGAAGAAGAAGAAATTAAAACTACAGCAGAAAAGAACATCGTGTTTCTGGCCAGACTCATGTGATAAAGCAACTATGAAAACCTATGAAGGTTTTATCTGCTTTCCAGGGTAGAAAAGACAGCACTTCATGACATCTTTGCTCAGGGAGAAGAGGTGTACGGCGGGCTGTGTTCTTCAAATCCACTGTGTGCCCTTCTGGAATCTTGCACTTCCCCAGCAAGAGTTGAGACCAGTTTCTTTCTCCTGAAACTATGCTGGACTTTGTGACTGCCTTGAACTGTAGTGGACCTCAGAACCGACACAACTTGATTTCTGGGACTGGGTCATGACGTTCCCATGCATCTTACTCTCTCAGGATGCTTGCTCCTGGAATTGGCGCCGTGCTCCGGGGAACTGTGTGCGATCCACGAGAAGGCTCAGACTTCAATGTAGAAACCAATGAGATGTTCCTACCCTGGGGTTCAGAGTACCTATGTAGATAGATAGGTAATACATGGTAGATAGATAGATAGATAGATACACAGACAGACAGATAGATACCTAGTGTTAAAATACAATGGAGAGCAGGCTTGAAATCCCTGGACAAAGCCACAGAAACAAAATTCAATGTATTTTATTTCATAAACATAAGCAAAACTGAACTTGGGTTATTTCTGGTAAATGACTCTGGTAATCATAAAAGAAACTTGTTACCTTCTTAAAACTGGTATAAGATAATCACATTGAACCAATCCTTGCTGTCTGGGAAAACCCCACTGTAATAAGCAATCGTTGTACAGGTTGAAGAATGTCCCCCATTTTCACTCTGCAAACCTTCCTCTGATGTCGTGCTCCTGAGCTCCACGTTAGTGATGGGATCGAAGGCTCCCAGTTCATAAACTGTTCCTGGGCACCAGGAACTCCACATTTAGGGGGATGAAAAGTAACATTCTATACTCACATGTAGGGTGGTTACATCACCACTAAGTTTATTGATGTTGACGTATAGACCTGTTGTGATCTTTGTATTTTCTCAAGTAGATTCTTTAAAAATGTTTTTATTTTATAAAGAAAGCTTTAGAAGTAGGAAAAACTAAACCATTTAAAGCTTTTCTCTCCTTTAGCTAAAACCATCCTTTAATATCAAAAGATTTTCATTAACATTTCACAACACAAATTGAGGTAATCAGTGGAAAATAAAGCTTCTGGTCTACCTTTCCCCTCAATATCCTCACCTCTTTCTTCACCCAGAAGGTACACAAACAAGAAAAAACAAAACAAACAATCATAAAAAAGACACTTCTTCTCAAGGGTTGTGACATATATCAATATCTTCATAGTTGATGTTACTTAAGGAACAAATTTCTAAGGGACTTGTATTCAATTAAATGTCTTTTGGAACAAAATGTGACATCTTTTTCTATTTCATCAGATTTATGGAGACTATAGAAAGTCAAGTGGTTACCGTCCCAAAAGTCCAGAAAGTCAAGTGGTTACTGTCCTGAAAGTCCGTTGGAGCTTGTAAATTTCTACAACTTTTCAAAGTCCTTTATGGATAAGGTCACAACTGTCCATTAGCTCTTAGACAACATGTGTTGTATCAGCATGGGGAACTGACACAGGAGAAAAAAATTCAAATGGACAAACTGAACTCTAAATTTTTTCTGTCCACAGAAAGATCTAGTGACTAAAACTCGTAATGCAAGTCACACTTAATTAACATTTTGTTTACACTCTATTTGGTTGGCTTAGCAATGACAGCACACAAGGCACATTTTATCTAAAACAGATACACATTTCTTTTTCCTACATGATTCGTGAAAATGTTACTAAGAGAATGCATGGTGTTTAAAAATCAGTGGTGCAATATTTAAACATTGTAATGGAAGTTCCGAGAATGTTCAGGGCTTTGGGCCAAGAAATCTTAATGTAAAGAAGAAGATTAATTTCACCTTCTGGGAAACTTCTATTTCCCAGGCCTGATCCTTTCTAAAGAAGGACTGGTGTCTCATCTGTGTGGACCAGAGTGCCTTCTGATCCAGCATTTGGAAAAAGACTCTGTACTCCTTTTTAAGAGTTCTTCTACTATTACTTAATCTCTGCTTTTATTTTATGAAAAGCCAATACGTCCAAATTATCTTCACAGATAGTTTGATCAAAAGCAGGCTAGAAGATTTGACAAAGTCATGTATAACTTGATCCCAAATAAAAAATTTCTAGACCTTAAATGCTTCTATATGTGAGTTAATATCTGCTTTTCTTGGGTCAGAACACTGTCTCAAAGTTTATCAATCCCCTGTAACCTCTGTTGGTGATCACTGGATCTTTGTATAAGAAATTTAATCAGTGTCTTTGGTATTTTCAAGCTTTGCTTCACATTAGAACCCTGAGAATGTTTTTTTTTCCTTTAAAGACAGATTTCCAAACATTTTCAGGACTTAATCACGATGCCTAGTAATAGGCTCAGGCTGGCTGGAGTTATGGCTGACTCCAAACAGAAAGAGTTGAAATAAATAGGTGAGCAAAACCAAAAAATTAGTATAAGCAAAGCAAAAGGTAAACCCGGGAGTGAGCATAGACAAATAACTATTTTGAAAAACAAGAATGCTTTCTGGCCTGACCAGGTGGTGGCACAGTGGATAGAGCATTGGATTGGGATGCAGAAAGACCCAGGTTCGAGACCCCGAGGTCGCCAGCTTGAGCGTGGGCTTATCTGGTGTGAGCAAAAAGCTCACTAGCTTGGACCCAAGGTCGCTGACTTGAGCAAGGGTTACTCGGTCTGCTGTAGCCCCACAGTCAAGGCACATATGAGAAAGCAATCAATGAACAACTAAGGTGTTGCAACGAAAAACTGACGATTGATGCTTCTCATCTCTTTCTGTTTCTGTCTGTCCCTATCTATCCCTCTCTCTGACTATTGCTCTGTCTCTGAAATAAATAAATAAATAATAAAATAAAATAAAAAGATGCCTGCTGATGTCACTTAAAAAGAAAAGAATGCTTTCTGGGTGTGTGTATGTACCATTCAAGGAGCATCATTTACCACTTCAGGCTATACTCACTCACCCACGAGCATAAATACCAAAATCTTTAAAATATTTTCACAAACAAAACCCAGTAATGTGTGATATGATAATGCATTTTGACCAATTTGAGAGGACTTCAGAAAGATGAGACTATATCATACTATTGCAGAAAAAAGCATTAAATATAGTTCAACATCTCTTAATAATGTATAAAACAAAACTCCTAGCAATTTAGAAATGAAAGAGAAATTTTATCCTGGGTAAAGTGCACATAAAACTATCTTGTGGCTACATCTTATCTAACAGTGAAATATTAAGCAGTTTTCGATACAATCAGGAACTTAACCGGTTATCTGCGATTACTATATTGATTCAACATGACCCCTGAGCTCCTAGTCAGCACAATACACATGGAAAAGGAATCAATGGGACCAGTTTTGGAAAGGAAGGGGGGGTCACTCTGACTATCTTTGTCAGCAATGGGCGGTAGAAATCTAATGCCGAACACAGATGTGATTTCAAGTTTCCTAGTATCCACATTTATAAGAATATTTGCAAATTAATACATTATGACATGCATATATTATAGATATGAAGACACAAATCAGAGAGCAAGCAGACACAGCTCAGAAACAGATGACAACGTGTGAGGACATCGGCCACCTGCTAGAGGTACTGATGAACGTCAGTACGGTCAAGGGGGACATGCAGTGTATCATTGCGGAAAAATCAGTGATCGATGTACAATCACAGAGGTGAAATTATATTCTTACTTCACTCCATAAGCAAACACCGATTCCATATGCATCACCAATTTAAAGTAAAAAAAAAAAATAATTAAATGTAAAATATTAAAAAACACACAGAAGGATGCCTTGATGCTCACATGCTATTAAAATGCATTTTGAAACAAAACACAGAAATCACCAGCCTTTTAGAAAAAGTAAATTCTAGCATATCACCAGACAGTTGACCATCAAAAGATACCAGGAAAGCCTGACCAGGCGGTGGCGCAGTGGATAGAGCGTCGGACTGGGATGCAGAGGGCCCAGGTTCGAGACCCCGAGCTCGCCAGCTTGAGCACGGGATCATCTGGTTTGAGCAAAAACCCACCAGCTTGGACTCAAGGTCGCTGGCTCCAGCAAGGGGTTACTTGGTCTGCTGAAGGCCCACGGTCAAGGCACATATGAGAAAGCAATCAATGAACAACTAAGGTGTCGCAACGCGCAATGAAAAACTATGATTGATGCTTCTCATCTTTCTCTGTTCCTGTCTATTCCTCTCTCTGACTCACTCTCTGTCTCTGTAAAAAATTAATTAATTAATTAAGAAGATACCAGGAAAAAGAAGAGTTAGAGAACAAGCCACCAGCTAGCAGAAAATATGCTAGCAAAAAATATTTACCAAACTATAACTACAATATATATATATATATATATTGTAGTTACAATATATCCAATACAATATATCCAAAATATTAAAAAGAATTTCTATGGGTCAGAAAGAAAAAAATCAAGTTGAATAAAAGTGTAGATAACCCAGGCACATCACATCACAGGAGAAAAAACAAATATAGACTAGAAACATGGGTATTTTTCAACCTGTTCAGTGTGAAGAGAGATGCAGATTACAACCAGGAGAGAACAGCATCAGGCTCAGCAAACCGGCAAGCCCCTCCCACATGTCCCTCTCTCTTCTCCGGGAATGTCCTGCTAACTTCTGACAATTTGTTTGGCTTATTCAATGACACAGAATCCTCTGTTGAATTTTTTTTATTATTATTGGAGAAATGAATAGAATTGAGAAGTGAATTTTTTTTATGATAGGTTTTATACTCCATGATACAGTATGTCTCCTTATTTAATTAGGTGTTTAAGAAAGGAATTTCAATTGAGTATTCAAATTCCCTTTAAAAAATGCTTGCATTTCTAGCTGGTAAGCAGCCGTCATTGGGACTTAGACGTGAGCTGCAAAGTATAGAATTGTGACAACAATTCCAGTGCCATGTGGGCTTTTCCTGGATGTGGACTTTTCCTGGACTCCTGCTCCTTGTGACAGCTCCTAATGGACTGAACTGGGGTTGGGTTGCATTTTTCAGGGATTTGGCATGGTGATGGTGCCAACTTGGACTTGGTAAACATGTTAAGGACACTACTCTTTTATGGATTCTTGCTGTATTGGCCAAGAGTTTGCTTAAAGACTTTAATCACTGTAAAAAAAAATAGAAGACTGGATAAAGAAGATGTAGCACATATACACTATGGAATACTACTCAGTCATAGGAAATGATGACATCGGATCATTTACAACAAAATGGTGGGATCTTGATAACATTATACGAAGTGAAATAAGTAAATCAGAAAAAAACAAGAACTGCAGGATTCCATACATTGGTGGGACATAAAAACGAGACTAAGAGACATGGACAAGAGTGTGGTGGTTACGGGGGGCGGGGGGAGGGAAGGAGGAAGAGGGAGAGGGGGAGGGGGAGGGGTACAAAGAAAACTAGATAGAAGGTGACGGAGGACAATCTGACTTTGGGTGATGGGTATGCAACATAACTGAATGACAAGATAACCTGGACATGTTTTCTTTGACTATATGTACCATGATTTATTGATGTCACCCCATTAAAATTAATAAAAATTTATTTATAAAAAAAATGCTTGCATTTAAGAAAATATTTCAGGTTACCTTAAAAAAAAGTTATAGCTCATGTAAATGTTGTCTTTCTAATTATTCAAATTTCTAAGCCATTACAGGGGACTAGACTCTCCATGTCCCCTCTCCAGGAATTAAGGAATCTGGGAGCAGCAACATGTGTGCAGGCTCACCTGTTTCTGAACATCTAAGTGTCTTTCTGCTCATCAGAAGCCCATTCCCTTTCTAAGTGTCCTCGGGGGGCTCTCACGGACCCCTTAGCTCAGCATTCAGGGCCCATCTCTCCAACGGGCATCTCTGTCATGATCGGGGGTGTTCTAACGCCCACTGGACTTCTCAGCTGTTGCCCTTCTCTGCCCTGACTCCTGTCTCTGAGTTGGCAGAGGCCCCCATCCTCACGCTAACTCAATTCTGGACCAGTTCTCCATGAGCTCTGTCCAGCGGACATCTGACGTCCACAGCCTCCACGGGAAGATGCTCTCCGACCAGCGGGCAAGCTGCCTGCTTGCTGGTGGTCAAGTCCAGTGCCTGCCCTGGAGCGTGGAGAACTGCGGCGCCCCAGGAGTCGGACAAAGTTCTCAGGGTCCCTGAGACACCAGATCTGGCTTGTCCCTGGCCACCCACAGTTCCCACAGTGCTTTTCTCCTGCATGTGAATGGAACCCCACAAGGTGGAGGAAGGGAGTAGCCCCCAGGCCTCAACTCACCTCTCCAGGAGTGAGAGCTGTCCCGGTCAGTCCCGCCCCAGCCTTCCAGGTCGACTGTCACCCATCCGAGGGTCGCCTGCCTCTTTGCCCTGGCCCGACCTGTTGTCCTTGCTCGCCGTTCCATCCCAGTCTGTCCAGCCGACGGGCCACAGTGGAGCAGGGAGGACAGAAGGACTCAGCACAGCGAGGCCCCCACTTCCCCGGGAGGCAGTGCTCCGTGAGCCCAATCACAGGGGCCAGCGCTATGCTGCTCAGACGCCCGAGTAAGAGGCCTGTCACCCTGCACCGCACGGGCGAGAACATCGCACGGGTGCGTCTCATTCTCACGTAGATCACAGCTGACTGAGCCACAGTCTGAGACTATTAGGTTCAGGTGGAGGCCACTTGACATTCATTTGAAAGTTTCTTGACAAGGTTTAGCTAACTGTTTTCATCCTCAGTGAAATACTGCTTCCCGGGAGCATTTTATCACAGAAGGTTGTGAAAGGGTGATTTTTCTAACACTATCAATCTCTTTGTGTTTGTTAACTATCATCTTTCCATAAATAAAAAACAAACAAACACGTCCTTATGTGTAATTTGGTTATCCTGAAAACAGTGTGTGCTGTAAAGATGAGTTAAAAGTTCGATTCCTTGCTTTTATCCATTCTTCTCAATCATGAGCCATCTCCCTCACATCCTGCAGTACCGGCGTTGTTAACGTTCAGACGGTGCCATCTTCTGCCGCTGGGAGTCAGAGCCGCTAGGTATGGTTCTTGGACACGAGCCCATTAATCATTCATTGCTCTGTTGTTTTTGAGACAATATGATGTCCAGGCTCAACGTGTATTTACCTCAGATAAGAGACCAAAAGCTCCTTCAAACATACCTTGTTCCTGCTAATGAAAAGCGTCATTGAGAGACCATGACGTAGGCGCTAGAAGTGTTTGCTGGGTTGTCACCATGTTTGTGCCTTTTCATACACATCGTAAGCAGTTTATGACTTCACACTAGTTTTCCCAGTCCTGTTTTAAGAGCTTTACTTACTTTGATTTTATATATATTTTTTCTCTGTTTTCTATTACCTGGAACACCCTTGTTTCTATAAGTATTAACAAATCGTATGGTTTTTTTTTTTACCATAAAATAATTATTTCAAGAATAGCATTATTAATATTACTACAAAATTAAGACACTGAATGAAATCTAAGAATTACAAGCTGTGTCTCTTTCCTCCAAAGTGTTAGTGTGTATTTTTATAAGAACATTTTCATATCCCCAAATTTAATCATCAAATACTTTAACTAGATAATTCTTTATCTAGTTTTAAGCTCACATCAAAATTTCAACAACATGCTCTTAGAGCTATTTTTCTCAATAGATGCACAAAAAGGCACTTGATAAAATGAAGCTTTCATTTTTCGACCTAATAAATGCCATATATGAAAAACTTACAGCTAACATCATCTTTAAGGGTGAATTATTAAGTAACTTCCCTTCCAGATCCTCAGGCAAAAAGGTGAAGTGACATTTGTACAAGGCTATTTCTTACATTTTTGTTGTCATTCTAGCAAAAGACTGAGGGAAAAAGTCTAAGAAAGAGTTTGCTGGCAATAGAGCTAAGAAGGTGGAGGAATGGGATTTCAGGTGAGCCTGAGAGGTGAGTTAGTGTTTAGATAAAAGAATAAAATATTAAAATGTCAGCCAATTGCATTACAAAGAGATCGGACAAACACTTCCTCTATTGAAAATTTAACAGTTTAAAAGATGATTCATCATGACATTGAGAAGTTTTCTGTAGCTCACTGACTTTTTTTTATTGTATTTTTCTGAAGCTGGAAACAGGGAGGCAGTCAGACAGACTCCCACATGTGCCAGACCGGGATCCACCCAGCACGTCCACCAGGGGGCGATGCTCTGCCCATCTGGGGCGTCGCTCTATTGCAACCAGAGTCACTCTAGCGCCTGGGGCAGAGGCCATAGAGCCTCCTCAGTGCCCTGGCAAACTTTGCTCCAGTGGAGCCTTGGCTGTGGGAGGGGAAGAGAAAGACAGAGAGGAAGGAGAGGGGGAGGGGTGGAGAAGCAGATGGGCTCTTCTCCTGTGTGCCCTGGCCGGGAATCAAACCTGGGACTCCTGCACGCCAGGCTGACGCTCTACCTCTGAGCCAACTGGCCAGGGCCTGTAGCTCACTGACTTTTAAGTGGAGTCATAGTACTTTTGACCTCGGATTAGAGAAGCCATTATTATGTCATTTGAAGATCTATTTATTTTTGCTATAATCTTTTCAATAAAATGACATATTTTGGAAAATATATTCATAAAGTTAGCAAATAACAGAAAAATGGAAAAAAAATTGAGTAGACACTTCATAAACAGAACACTGTGGATGACATATCGACTGATAAAAAGTTTATCAACATCACTGATGTTTATAGAGAAACACAAATTAAAATAATGAGATATCATTGCATATTCACTAAAATGGCTAAAACTAAAAGACAGAACATACCAAGTGTTGACACAGATGTAGAACAAGTAGTACTCTCATGTATTGCTGGGGAGAATAAAACGAATAGACACTTTGGGAAACATTTTAGAAGTTTCTTTAAAAAGTAACCACATGCCTATCATCCAATTAAAAAATTTGTCTCTGAATTTCTACCCAAGAGAACTAAAAGCATATATTCATGCAAAAGTTTATATAAGAATGTTCATAGGACCTGTATTCATTATACTCCAAAATAGAGACAATGCAAATATCCATACATAAGTAAGTGGATAAACAAGTTTTGTTATGACCACACAATAAAATAAGTGCTGAGCCAAAAAAAAAAAAAAAAAAGCATATAATATTGGTGCATACAAAAACATAAATGAAAACCAAATAATTGCCTGACCTGTGGTGGCGCAGTGGATAAAGTGTCGACCTGGAAATGCTGAGGTTGCCAGTTCGAAACCCTGGGCTTACCTGGTCAAGGCACATATGGGAGTTGATGCTTCCAGCTCCTCCCCCCCTTCTCTCTCTCTGTCTCTCTCTTTCTGTCTCTCCCTCTCCTCTCTAAAATGAATAAATTAAAAAAAAAAAAAAAAAAAGAAAACCAAATAATTGCCTATGCTGAGTGAAAGATCCCAGACTAAAAACTATTGGGTATTGTACAATTTCGTTTATACACAGCCCTAGAAGAGACAGACTGATCTGTAGTGGCAGATAATGGATCCGTGGTTACATGGACACGGGGCAGAAAGAGTTAGTTAATTACATGCATGAAGAAGCAAGGGGAACCTTTCGGTGGTGATGGAAATGCCCATTATGTTAACTGTGATGGTTTTGCAAGTGTATACACATCTGTCAACATCCATCAAACCGCCCACTAAACTGTGTGCAATTCATGGTATATTTATTACATGAAGCCGTGGAAAGAAAAAAGAAAGTCATGAAAAAGAAGCGCACAAGCGAACACCCATCTATCTCAACCTAGTTGTTCGACACGCATGTTGGGGGGGGGGGCTGCTCCTAAGAACTGGCTGTTTGTAGACAGCTTGTGCTGTGGGGAGAAATGAGAGCCGCAATCACAGGAGTTTTGCCCAATTGTTGTCAACTAGTACTTTTACTTATACATATTTAATTTTGTTTTCCAGGCAGAACTGTATTTTTTTATTGATTTTAATTTACTATGTTTACATAGATTCTAGTGTCGCCCCGAATGCATCCTCCTCTCCCCCATATTCCCCTCAACATCTCCCTTGCTCCCCTCCCTATCGCGCCCTCCCCCCTTCCCTTCAGGTTTATCCCATCCTCTCACCCCCTTTCCCTCTGTCCTCTTTTCCTCTGGTCCCTTTGATTCCTCCTCTGTCTCAATTCCACTCCTCAGTTCACATTATTCCTTGGATTCCTCAAATGAGTGGGGTCATATGATATTTTCCTTTTTCTGCCTGGCTTATTTCACTCAACATAATAGTTTCCAATTTTAAGAAAAAATTTTTTTTAAAAATGACGTGTCGGTGTGTAATTTTGAAACCTATCCTTCCTATTTAAAAAGACATCCCTCAAACTGTAGAATGTTGTGTGAAGGTGGCCTTTGCGTGTTTACAGTCCATTTTCTCCAGTCACCGCGAGACTCCTCAGTCAACTAATTCTCAAAGGGCTACTAGGTTCCTCCGGACACTGCTGTTATTAACAAGACAACAGAACGGCGCAGGAGGGGGCGGAGGGGGCGGGTTCCTGTGGGGAAATCTCCTCTCTTATGTCTCTTTCGATGCCTATTTTGAAGAAACGATTCGACATATTAATCTAACACCGTTCCCTCCTACTCACCAGCATCAAAGTTATTAATACGAGGCTCAGGAGTACGGACACGGGCGCTGTGATTGCAACTCACCGCAGTATCGGCACAGAAGGAAGGGCTGGCCAGCAAGTAGGACGGCTCTGCAGAGAGAGGAGCGGAACCGGGGTTTGGGAAGTGTGGATGATCTGGCAAGAACGGAAACAGAAAGAAACACACAAAAATAGCATGGACAAAGTAGTCCACCCGTTTTAAATGTTTGAGTATAAAATGCAAACCATCATTTTTTCCCCTACTCTGTTCACTAGAATATAAAAGCCAAAAGAAAGAGATAAAGTCGGTCCAGTAAATAAAATTAGAATTGTTACTGGGAATTTCGGGAGAGAAAAGCCAGCGATCGCGCTGCATTCTGGATGAGCTCTTCTCCAGGGGTCTCATATGTAGGAATTTCTTTATAAATCTCAACCACCCAGCCAGACCAATATGGCGACTATGTTATGGATACTGAATTCATACAGACAGAATGCAAATACGTTTCCCAAGATGCTGAGGATGGGAGGTGAATTCTAGACCATCTGACTATCTCTGGGCCCAAAGTAGAACTCCATGCTCGACATGCTCAACCTACATGTATTTATTATCAGTTGTCTAATCTGACTTATTTTAAAAATACTCCTTTGGCCCTGGCCGATTGGCTCAGTGGTAGAGCATTGGCCTGGCGTGCAGAAGTCCTGGGTTCGATCCCTGGCCAGGGCACACAGGAGAGGCGCCCATCTGCTTCTCCACCCCTCCCCCTTTCTTTCCTCTCTGTCTCTCTCTTCCCTTCCTGCAGCCGAGGCTCCATTGGAGCAAAGATGGCCCGCGCGCTGGGGATGGCTCCTTGGCCTCTGCCCCAGGCGCTAGAGTGGCTCTGGTCACAGCAGAGCGATACCCCGGAGGGGCAGAGCATTGCCCTCTGGTGGGCAGAGCGTCGCCCCCTGGTGGGCGTGCCAGGTGGATCCCGGTCGGGCGCATGAGGGAGTCTGTCTGACTGTCTCTCCCCGTTTCTAGCTTCAGAAAAATACAAAAAAAAATACTCCTTCATGTTCTTAGACGTGTACTAACAGTCAACAGGGAATCACTCCCTTCTGTAGCTCTGGTAAATTTCTTCCGGAACACAGTGTCAAACACATCAATGACAGAGGCACATTGTTTACATATTCTGAGCACTGATGTGAATAAAATCCCTCTTGTTCATTATATACCTGGCAACAACTTATGTATCTATTCCTAGTTTTCCTGAAGGTAAAAGAGAATTTTCCCTATTAAAAAAAAAAAGTTTCCAAATAAACCTGGATCTTTCAATGCCGACTAGCAAAACAGGTAGATGAAGTTGTAACGGGAAGTTTTCATGTTAGAAATAAAACCCACAGCACCGTTATACGATGTGTATATTCTATTTAAAAAATTGGTTTGTCTAAATTGTAATGTTGAAAGAATATTGAAAAAGGCTCTGTCATTTCCCTTGTATAGACTCTGTGAATTTTTGCACTTGTAACAAATTAAAAAGGCAAGTGATCTTTGAGATACGGGCTCATGGTCATTTTAACAGCTTAGCCTTTTTTTTGTATGTCCATAATTATAATTCTGCAACCAGTTCCATAAATATAGATTATGTATATATGGTACTTGTATGTGGCAAGAACATTGTGCTATTTTGAAAAGATCACAAAAATAGGTATATATTATTTTTTTATCCAGAATAAAAATAAAAGCTTCTTTCAGATCATTAATCCTTAACTGTTTTATTCTGATTTTATTCTCCAATCAGCAGTATGTCTAAACACAATAGTGAAGAAATTATAATAAGCATTTAATTAGACCCACTATCAAAGTATTCAAGTATTCAAACCGTGTGAAGAGACATGTTTTTAGCATATTTTAGATTTCTATGATCATTTGGGAACTGGTACTCGTCACTATTAAATGACTAATTGCAGAGGAAATGATCACCCAGAGCCTCTCTGTTAAGCAAAAAAAAAAGACAGAGAGAAAGAGAGAGATCGGGCTAAATGCTGAGACTTTCATGCAGACACTATTCATCTTATTCATGTGTGTTATGTTTTCATACTTCATATTCTCTCTCTGTGTGCACAGGATGTGCAGCAACAGAAAACTAAATCTGACTCTCACACACACACACACACACACACACACGGTGGCCATGAACTGCACATGGAGGTATCTTGTGGGATACAGGCATTTAACATAGAGGCTTACAGCTTAGAAACTGCACTATGCATGCCTGGCCATGCGGTGGTGCAGTGGATAGAGTGTCGAACTGGGATGCGGGGGACCCAGGTTCAAGACCTTGAGGTCGCCAGCTTGAGCATGGGCTCATCTGGTTTGAGCAAAGCTCACCAGCTTGGACCCAAGGTCGCTGGCTCGAGCAAGGGGTTACTCATTCTGCTGAAGGCCCACGGTCAAGGCACATATGAGAAAGCAATCAATGAACAACTAAGGTGCCACAACAAAAAATTGATGATTGATGCTTCTCATCTCTCTCCATTCCTGTCTATCTGTCCCTATCTATCCCTCTCTCTGACTCTCTCTCTGTCTCTGAAAAAAAAAGAAAGAAAGAAACTGCACTGTGCAAACATTAATATAGTCTGCCATTTGCCAAGGGAAATACTTTTGTGAGGCTCATTAATTTAATTGGTCCCTGTCATCTAGTTAAAAAGGAGGAAAGAAGAACATTTTCTGACAAAATAAAGAAAGAACCCACGATGGTTAAAAGTCCTATTAGGTTGTGCAGCACTTGAGAAAATTTCAAGTTAGAAAGGAAATTGAATTAAGGAAATCTAATTCAGCACTTGAGCCACCTGCCTCCCCCGCCCTCCCACCTCTAAGATGGTGAATCATAAAACTTCTAACTAGAGCGAAGCTGGAACTCTTAATTATTAAGAGTTTTCTCTAATTTATCTCTTCCTTTTAATTGCACGTAAATGAATTTTATCTCTTGAGGCGTAAGTACAGTTTGTATCAATCCCACGGTGATGTTCCCCTGCACGGCCCCCCACGCCTAGCCTGAGGGAGTTCTGTGTGTTCCGTGCTAATATAATATACATCCTGGAAACGGTGAGGTCCTTCCAGGAAGGTTCCCTTGAGTCGGACTCGTCAGGGCAAGAGCAGCAGGTGCTCTGGGCAGCGTCTTCCCATCCTTCGTAGGATGTGAAAATCCTTTCGAAGACAACCTGGGACTCCCTTGACCTCTGACGGCCTCGCCCTGGGGCCCAGCACCCAGCCAGAGCCTGGAGCCCACCCCCAGCACCTTCAAGTGCTCTCGTTCAGTTTCTGAGCTGTGATCTTTCCCCACTGTTTATCAACGGGTCAGTGACTGCCTCTTAGACTAGGTCGGCCAACTGCAGCCGTGGCCCACATCCTCACACCATCTATGTTCACACAGCCCAAAAGTTAAGAATGGGCCTGACCAGGTGGTGGCACAGTGGCTAGAGCATCAGCCTGGGACATGGGGGATCCAGGTTTGAAACCCTGAGGTCCCTGGCTTGAGTGCAGGTTCATCTGGTTTGAGCAGGGCTCACCAGCTTGAGCATGGGGTTTCTGGCTTGAGTGTGGGATCATAGACATGACCCCAGGGTCACTAGCTTGAGCCCAAAGGTCGCTGGTTTGAAGCCCAAGGTCGCTAGCTTAAGCGAAGGTCACTGGCTTGAGCAAGGGGTCACTCACTCTGCTGTAGCACCCTGGTCAAGGCAAATATGAGAAAGCAATCAATAAACAACTAAGGTGCTACAACAAAGAATTGATGCTTCTTATGTCTGTCCCTGTCTGTCCTTCTCTCTGTCTCTCTGTGTCCCTGTCTCTCTCTCTCTCTCTCTCTCTCTCTCACACACACACACACACACACACACACACAAATGGGTTTTATATTTTTAAATGGTTGGGGAAAAAAAACATCAAAAGAAGAATGATTCATTAGACATGAGAATGACATAAAATTCAAAATTCCGTTCTCACGAAGTGTTTTTGGAGCACGGCCATGCTCACCTGCGGATGCCTGGTCTGAAGCACCCTTCAAGTGGTCATGGCGGAACTGACTAGTCATGGCAGAAGCTCTCTGGCTCACCAGCACCTAAAAATCATTTCTCCCGGGACCTTTTCAGAAACTTTGTTTAACTCTGTCCCAGAACACAGGAGTGGGGGATTTCAGAGCACGTGACTGCAGGCAAGCCCTTCCGGACAGCAGAGGCGGGGTGGGGAGAGCTGAGTGTTCCTTCTGGACCCGCTGGGATAAAAATGAATGAAATAATGAGCCTGCACCAAAAAATAAGGTTTTGAATTTTTCTGATAGCAATACCTCAACTAGACTCCATTACTGATCCCTGCTTTTCCTCCTCTAACCTTATTACGTGGGTGGTTACATTTGAAGCCAAAATATTATTTTAGCACCTAATATGCGAGTCATACTGTGATAGGTGATTAAACTTTCAGTGCTTTGGTTGCTCCATCCATAAAACAAATTCTTTGAAACAGTGTTTTTTTTTCTTATTCTAAAGAAATAAAGAGTGTTTTGGGGTTCTTTTCTTGTTTCAAAATTCTATTTTTATAATTGTTGATGAATATCAAATTTCAAAAGGTAAAGTTTCCAGTTAGTTGTTGAATTCTAGTGGGAAACATTGGGAAAGGGTAATTTTGTGTTAGTTAAGCATCTTATCCTGTGAGGATTTTGCTTTATCTCTAAAATACCTGTTCCGCCCCTAATTTAAGCTACTGCATAAGGAATATAGTCACTATTATTGTAATAACGCTCTATGATGTCAGGCGGGGACTGGAAATATCGGAGGGAAACACTGTAAAATATAGGATTGTCTAACCATTAAGCTGTACACCTGAAACTAATAGTTAATATTAAAAAAAAATACATTGGGAAGAGAAGAAGAGTGAAAACAGCTCTTCCATCCCTATGCACCTGGCTCAGGTCAACATGAAGTATTGTTCCCTGGGGGAGCCCACCACTCTGAAACCAGCAGAGCTGAGAGCCCATCTTCACAAGCCTGCTCTTCCTCTGTGCCTTTCTCAAGGGAGGACTCCCGGTGTTGATGGGAAGTGACATCATGAATGTGCCCACAGACGCAATCTGCTCCCTGCGTCTGTTTAGCCGAAGATTGCATTCTCCTTTCTAAATTAGTTTAAACCTGTAGTGCGATTAGATGCTTTTTTTTTTTTTTTTTTTTTTTTTTTTGGTGAAGTGTCCTCACTCAGGGAATACTGGCAGCTCTCCGGGTCACAGGAGCAGTTTTCTTTGCGTTATAAATGCTGTCTCCTGGAGTGAAAACACACACTGTTTCACTGAGACACTCAAGCTGTGCCCTGTGCCAGGACACCTATGGATTCTGTAAATGTGGCAAACAGCTGCTACCCTTGAAAGGACAGCCTTCAGACCTCTTCTCACAGACTGTCGTCTGCAATGGTTCCTTTGCTAGGTTTCAGGGTCCTGTTGAAAATGTATACCTGCAGGGGCAGTAATCTGGGTCTTTTGGCTCTTCAAATGGTCTCTCCACTGTAAATTATATTTTTCTAGAGACTGGTTGTGCCCTTGTTTTTGTTTTTGTTTTTCTCTTGTTTGCAATCAAAAGGTGGCTCAGGCCCTGGCCGGTTGGCTCAGTGGTAGAATGTCAGCCTGGCATGTGGAAGTCCCAGGTTTGATTCCCAGCCAGGGCACACAGGAGAAGCGCCCATATGCTTCTCCACCCCTCCCCCTTTCACTTTTCTCTATCTCTCTCTTCCCTTCCCACAGTCATTGCTCAGTTGGAACAAGTTGGCCCAGGCACTGAGGATGGCTCCATGGCCTCTGCCTCAGATGCTAGAATGGCTCTAGTTGCAATGGAGCAACAGCCCAGATGGGCAGAGCATCACCCCCTGGTTGGCATGCTGGGTGGATCCTGGTCAGGTGCATGTGGGAGTCTGTCTCTCTGCCTCCCTCTTCTCACTTTGGAAAAATACAAAAAAAAAAGGGGGGCTCAGTCATTCACCTCCTCCTTTGTTGTTTAGCGGTAGATTTATAACCTTGTCTTAAATTATTCAAAAAGATTTTCTTTTTGGTTGTAAAACTCAACAGTGGTAGTAGGAAAGTTCCATCCAACATCAAAGATGGACTCTGGCCCCCGAAGGACGCTCTCTGGGCTGCTTGTGTTCACTGCTCTCCACAGGTATGCCTGCACCTGCACCTTGAGGGGTCTGAACACTTGGGCGACTGGTCAACTTTAAAAGTTTCCCCTGAGAAAAATAATTGCACCCCAGCCTGGATGATCTGTCCCATGGTTTACACTCTTTACAACCAGGGAGAGTTTGTCTTTTTTTCCTGCCTATTTAGTAAAAAGGCAATAGTTTTTCTTTTTTTACTCTATCTGGAGTCCATCTACAACACTCTAGGCATCATGGGTTTGCTTTTGTTTTATTTTATTTTATTTTTTTTTATATTTTTCTGAAGTGAGAAGTGGTGTGGAGGGAGAGAGACAGACTCACACATGTGCCTGACCAGGATCCACCCAGCATGCCCACGAGGGGGCGATACTCTGCCCATCTGGGACATTGCTCCTCTGCAACTGGAGCCATTCTAGCGCCTGAGGCCGAGGCCATGGAACCATCCTCAGCACCGGGGCCAACTTGTTCCAACTGAGCCATGACTGTGGGAGAGGAAGAGAGAGATAGAGAGAAGTGAAAGGGGGAGGGGTGGAGAAGCAGATGGGCGCTTCTTCTGTGTGCTCTGACCGGGAATCAAACCTGGAACTTCCACATGCTGGGCCGATGCTCTACCACTGAGCCAACTGGCCAGGGTCAGCATCATGGGTTTTATAACATGACTTGAACTGCCCCAAATAGAAATTCTTTACTTGGCTGTGTATCAAATGTGAGCTAAATGCTGATTGTTTCTGTGCCTTTCTGGTAGGCGTTATCTGAGGAATGGTTATGCTTGGTAGTCATTATAAGGAAATGTTAGAATAAGGGTTCCCTTTCTCTGTCTGTGGTAACAATGAAAACAGAAGGTCTGTGAATGTTCTGAACTGCTTGGTGCTGTTTTCACTTTATTTTAAAAAATTTTCTGTGAACTTTCTAACATCTCTGTCAGATCCCTAAGAAATGCTTCCTTAGTCATAGATATAGCTCCTCTGTAGAGGAAATACACTTGTGTTTCTGCATAGTTACAGTAAAAGTGGAAAATTTAATTTAAAGAAGTCTTTTACAATAGCATAAAAATATGAATTACTTATGGATAAATGGCTTATACACTAAGAATGCAAAACATTGCTGGGAGAAGTTAAAGAGTACTCTCTCCACCCATCTATGTCCTGAGACGTCGTATTAAGATGCCGTTCCCCCGCCCCCCGACTTCAGTTATAAATTCCGTGCAGTGTCAATCAAAGACTAGCAGGCTTTGGGAGGATACAAATTTGCAAGCGAATTATAAAGTTTACATAGAAAAGTGAAGACATAAGAATAGCAAAGCAACTCTGAAAAACCAACCAACCAAACAAGGATAAAGTTAGAGTTCATATACTGTCCAGTTTCAAGAATTATTAAAAATCTACAATAACTGGCCTGGCCTGTGGTGGCGCAGTGGATAAAGCGTCGACCTGGAAATGCTGAGGTCGCCGGTTCAAAACCCTGGGCTTGCCTGGTCGAGGCACATAGGAGAGTTGATGCTTCCTGCTTCTCCCTCCTTCTCTCTCTCTCTCCCCTTTTCCCCTTTCTCTAAAAATGAATAAATGAAATCTAAAAGTAAATAAAGTCAAATAACTAAAATCTAAAAGTAAATAAATAAAATTAAAATGGAATCTTAACAAATGATACATCTACAGTAACCAAGTGTGTCAGCTGCGTCACGCCTGACAAGCAGGTCCACGTTTATTGTTTGTCTTACGGGCTCTCAGCTCTCTCACTGTAACAGGCTGATCTGTCCTCGCTATTTGACAACATGTCTGCCAGACACACGTGCCTGAATAATTATACTAGTCAGTCTCACAGAAAAAAAAAGACATTACATTAAAAAAAAGGGGGAAGTAGATTGACTTGCGAACGAAACGATAACACAAGCGGCATTCTCCCTGGAGATGGGCACCCACTTCCGCTTGTGCCCGAAGTGCGTAGAGCACCTTTTCCCTTTCATCGGAAAGGGTATTTAAAAAGACACGTATGCCAGCGTAGAAATTTAATAAAAACTAATGTCTCCTGTCCCGACAGGGACAGTCTCGAGTAAGATGAGCTTCTTCTCCCGCTCCGACTGCTGTTGAAGACCCAGGGATCACCGGTTCCGCCCGCTGCTGCCGCCGCGGTGGCTCATGCCAAAGGCATCATCTCTGCACAGGTCAGGACAGCTCGGGGGCGGCTGACATGTCAGCGTCGTCATAAAACCACCCTGAAATCTGTGTCCGGTGGAGAAGGCCGCGGGGAACCCAGGGTTCTGTGCACCTACCTCTGGCGACTGAATACTGGCGTAGGCCACGCTGTTGGAAGTCATCGATCCAAGTGTCATCACCGGCTGCCTCACGGGGGCGGCATTCGTCGCAAAAAAAAAAAAAAAGGAAAAAAAAAAAGTCAACAGTGATTCGGCCCGCGGAAACCAAATTCTATCCCGACTATTCTGATGCTGCCTTGAGGGACCTCAGTGTCTTCAATTCCACATTTTTCACTCCAGAAGACGCACCTAGGATTTTAAGGAGGAAAAGAAGAAAAAAAATATTCTGAACCAAATGGTGCATTAAAATATTTAATAAAATATACCACAATAACATCTCTACAATGTAAACTCAACAGCAGTATTCACAACCATGAGCACTGCTATTCACAAAGAGGAGAGAGACTTTTCGTGTTCAAATACTCTTCTAGTTGTCTGGGAACCCGCAGCAGCTAAAAGAAATGGACATTCGCAACGTAAGACACATGGACATTTTCCCCTCCACTTTTGGGGGGAAAAAGTGCGTCTTAGGAGCAAAAAATATGGTAATTATATAATGGTTAGTATTGGAGGAGGGGGCAGTTTTTCCTTTACTAATCTAGGCTGCTCTGGCTGGTCTAAGAATTAAACGGACGTGAGACAGGTTGTGAATATGAAGGGAGAAGAAAAAGGACCATTGGATTTTTTTTTTTTTTATTAAACAGCATCAGAAAAGCAAACGACAAATCCAAGAACGTTGTTCAATTGTGCAAATGAGATGCAAACCCAACTTTTATTTCATTGGTGAAAATGCGCCAAACAAAAGGCTGAAATTCCCGGGGTGTCTGCACGTTCCCTGATCCCCTGATGTTTGTGATTTCTAATTTTGCTGTTCCTAAAGCCAGGAAACCCCAGGGCAAGGCTGGCAGTTGAGGCTTACACGCCATCATAAGCTAAGAACTGGGGTGAGGGGGAGGCCTGGGGCTTCCGAAGGGTGGAGGGTGACTTACAGGATGGTGATTAGGTGTTGGCCTGGCCATACGGATAGGGCTTTCAGATAAACGTTATCTCTGGAAACAGCTTTCTCTCTCTGAGCCAGCCCTCCACCCCCTCTCCCCCCCAGCTCCAAATTCTTTTAGGCAAAGGAGAAGTAAACGTTTTCTGGAAGCTGCCGGGTCTCCACGGCCTTCCTGTCAATATGATCAACGCGGCAAAGAGACACATTTGGAAGTCACCTCTTCCGCCTCCCTCGCCGCTCAACGGATACTTAGACACCTGCTAAGAATTCTCGATGGTGCTCTCAAAGTACGAATTTTGCACTTTGGCTAAATGCTTCATTGGTTTATATAATGCAAAATTCAACAAATGATTAAAATTGACTTGTTGGCAAAAATCGAAAATATAATTTGAGTCCTTACAGTCATTAGTATGGAAGTAAATACACCAGTAAAATCTGAGTTTTAATCCTTTAGAAAGTCATATATTTAAAGTGGCTTGCTCCACAGATAAGCTAATGACTTTCACCAGAGCGTACAATACGGTGGAACAAAATGTGGGTCCCCTAAGATTGCCAAATCCACGTCATTATTCAACAGCCAGTTCCATTTCTAATGAGTTCCCTGAGCTATGAGGCTAGTTGAATTGGATGATTTAATCAGCACACTCTGCCCTATTTTCTCATTTACACACATTAAACTGAGGATATAATCACCCACATGTCCTGAGTAGGTCAACAGGAGTATTCTGAGCTCATTTGGCTTGAAGTAACCTGGATTCTATCTGTTCTACATAAACTGATTAAATTTTAATTGCATTTACCATATTCCTTATAGATTTTGTTTGGCGTAATTAAACCAATTAAACTTATAACATACTTATTCACAGAAGGTGCCAAGGAAAAAAAAGGAAATAAGAAAAACTGTTTTTTTCCACTCACTTGGTATCACCTTGTGTTTGTTTAGGACTAGATTAGACTTCACTGCAATTAACTGAGTGTAATTAAAAAGTAAAAAGCGTCAGTTACCACGGTCACTCATTGGGAAGTGTCACAGAGCGTGCTGGGGCTCTGTTGACCAGAAAGCCGCGAAAGGGATAATTTTGTGTCACCTATCTCAACCAATATTCATCAGGCTAATGGTTCCGAGGGTAAAGTTTGGGATGCAATGAGTGTTCCAGAGAGAATTGAAGCTTCTAGTAATTTTATGAAAATATGAAATGTAAAAAAAAAAAAAAAAAATTCTCTGTGCTGGGCTAGGTCGGCAAATTTTTATTAAAGGGGCATAAACTGTCTGTTGCAGCTCTTTCTTCAGTGTGGCTGTCATCTGGAGTGTGAAAGGTTTAGATGATGCATAAATGTAAAGCCAGTAGCCATGGCCACCATCACAGCTGCCTGGCCCATGCAAGTTCGCATTGGATTTGGACAGATGGTAATGAAACAATGGAGCCAAGAACTGGTGGGCCATTAGCTTTAAGCCTAGCTTGCACCCAGTGGGCAAGAAATACACACAGTGGGCTCCAAAACCCACTCATTCAGTGCTCACAAAGCTACTGACTTATCCGAGTTTCCTAGAATCAAAGGTTTCTAGCTCACCAGACTTATTCACCTCTGTTCCCCATCTCCTTCTCTCTGCACAAACTCTGCACAAAATGGTTTCTCTTTCAGCATTCTGCCATCTTGGCTGCTTCTCCTGGCCTCCTCCACGTGGCCTTTATCTGCTCTCTGCTTTCTAAGAGAGAGCAAGCTCCCAGTTTGCCCCATTTTATAGTATAGAAATCAAAACCTTTAATCCAATATACAAACAAGGAAGTCTCTGATACAAAGTCCTTTATCTGAGGCATCATGGGATTCCTCATGAAAGGGCACCACCCCACATCAAAAAGGGTGGGAAAGGCTTAGTTCTAAAACCAAGCCCCAGGCTACAAGGATCCTGCCTGCCCACAACACATATTAATGTAATCACGCCCATCCCAAGCAAGAAGGGCAACCAATACCATCACCTGGGCGACGGGCTTCCACGTGGGCAGTGCCATCTTTAACAAAGTGAGCGTAATCTGTTTTATCTGCCCAACAGTAAACAACAGGTCTCAGGACACCTTCCCTTACAGAAAGAACAGAGCCTCCAGGGTCTGATGTGCACAGTCCTGTGTTCTAAAAACCTACACTCCAGAAGAGTGACCACCATTAATGAATTTCTTATAAGGAAACAAGTCAAAAGCAAAGAGTGGCTTTGCTCTGGATACAGACAGATGGACGTATCTGAGCGTCCCAGATAGGCCTCAAGTACCAAAACCACCAAAGGTCCAATTTATTTTGGGAACGTAACATAAAAATCACTGGTGTGTCTGGGCATTGGTCTCTACTGAACGGATTCATCCACAAAGGAAGCAGGAGTTAATGAATGGCATACTGTTTTCCTTATTTAAAAAAAAAAAAAAAACCCGTATGAAGAGAGTGCTAACCGTGGCCATTTTTCCAGCCTCTAAATCAGGCTCTGTTTGCTCATTATTTCCCGAGCGACCAGCGAAATGCACACAGATTATGTACCTGCTTTTTTATTGTAAGGGCTCGATGTGAGAGGCTCATGAGATGTCAACAGAAAAGGGGGAAAATGACACCGTTCTTTGACTCTGGTTTAGGGGGTGGGGTCTGGAAGCTCCAGACATCAGGGAAGACGTTTGCGATGCTAACAGTCTCAACCCTCTCCAGGTCTGGCTCAGAAGCTGGGAGGAAATCCTCCTTGGAGCAGAACTCCAGTCTCCAAGCGACCTTGCAGCCTCCACTCCGCAGAAGAAAGCCCGTCCTGATTCAGATTCTAAGACCTCTGCCTTTCGCCCAGTGGAAGCCATCTGCATACCATTGATATGATAATGTCTCTTGTCCTGGTGGCCTCCCAGCCCCTGGCTAGCCCACACTGCTCTGTCACACAGAAAGCCTTAGAATCACTTCTTATCAATGCAATTCGGTTTCTAGGGAGACGAATTTTTTTTTCTGCTTTGAGAGGGGTAACATCAGCTTATTGATGCAGATCTCTTCTGACTTGTTTGCTCAGAATAGAAAATTTTGCTTCCCATTCTCAGAGCCAACAGCAATACCCTTCTGTGTTTGGAGAAAGCCCTTATTTTAATCATATTAAAAAAGAATATATATATATATATATATATATATATATCCAACAGTATTTGCACTTGGAGTAAAGGTAAAACATTCTCCAGCCTTTCTCCTGTGCTCAGGAATGACCTAGGGTCTCACCCTACCAGTCATTAGAAATGGAATAACCGGGCTTCTGACCCAAGTCGACATAAGAAACATCCAATCCTCCTAGAATTTGTATGAGTTTATTTGAGTGAGAGAAGGCACCAGAGAAGGGCAGCTTGGCTCCTTATTTTATAAGTTAGAATCAGAGGGGATGGCATAGGGGTTTACATAAAACCCACTGGTGACAGGTCAGGGAGGCGGGAGGAAGCAAAGCAGGGAGACCTCTGGGATTGGATAAGAAGTGCAATGGGGGGACACACAGTTCTCTGACATCGGTGGGTACCGGAGAGTTAACAATGAACACTTACAGCACATAGAGTTGGTGCATGGGGAACAGAACAAGGACAGTTCTGTCCTCTCCTGTTCTGGTGGGAGGTTGTGCCCTAAGGGGTCTGACATTCCAAAGGTATGTTATCATATTCTTGTAGACAACAGACACAATTAAGGCAAAGATTGAGCTTTGTCAAGAAAGATACTACCCTGGACATGCCTACTGCTTACGACAGGCTCTTAGCTAGCAAGTTCTAATTCCAGCCCATCTTAGATACTTAGTTACATTAGGTCTCTACGTTTGTAGGTCCCACCATGCAGGCCTCCAGCGTGTAGTATGTGGCACCTGTTTGTCCACAAGCAATTACACCCTCCAAAGGAAAAGATGGAGCAAGCCAATGAGGGAAGAGTGGGGCTGAGCTCCGAGGACGGACGAGCTCTCAGGCGCTGTTGAAACACCTCTGTTTATCAGCACAGGTGAAAGACCCACAGTAGACGCCCCAGATCTTTCATGCTTTTCACACAATCTGCTAATTCACATAACAGGTCATTCAAAGTGGGGCCATTCAGTCATTGGCATACTTGTCCAGGTTCTGTTATTAATATAATGAGGGGTAACGTAGATCTGAGCAATTTTCCCAACCGTAATTAGTAGGGCACAGCAGTGTACAGAGAAATAAAAGCCGCAGTTTTCCTAAACTGGTCGACTGGTGCTCATTAGGGTGAGCTAGCTACAGGGAAAGGCACTGGGCACAGGGCTTCAAACAGATCTGATCATTTAGTCTTTGAGGTACGCCCCCCCCCTCCACCTGGTTCTCTGAAGCTGACACAGGTATATCCATCCCTGTGGCAATAAAACCCCCACATGGGTTTAAGTTAATTTTCCGTTTCATCAGAAGAGTTGCTACAAATAGGGAAACCGATTTACCAAATGCCCCAACTGAAAAATAATAAGTGAACTCGAACCTCTGCCAAGTCTTTAACGTGTTGTGAAGTAACATTCCGCTGGGTTTACAGAGAGACGCCAAGTCCAAATGAATTTTAAGGAGTTTTATTAAAGGAGGAGATTTATCAATATGCCGGCCGCATATGACCAATACGGGGCAAAGCTGACCCAAATCGTGCCATCCAGCACATAGTCCTGAGGCAGGTTGTGTACCTTTGATCACACACAGATTGGCGGGAAAAGGAGGAGGAGGGGAAGATGGCAAAATTCATTTGCAAGTTCGTAACATTCGTCCATAGCAGGGGTCCCCAAACTTTTTACACAGGGGGCCAGTTCACTGTCCCTCAGACCATTGGAGGGCCGGACTATAAAAAAATCTATGAACAAATCTCTATGCACACTGCACATATCTTATTTTAAAGTAAAAAAACAAAACGGGAACAAATACAATATTTAAAATAAAGAACAAGTAAATTTAAATCAACAAACTGACCAGTATTTCAATGGGAACTAGGCTCCTCTCACTGACCACCAATGAAAGAGGTGCCTCTTCTGGAAGTGTGGTGGGGGCCGGATAAATGGCCTCAGGGGGCCGCATGTGACCCACGGGGTCCTAGTTTGGAGATCCCTGGTCTATAGAATTTATAAAAAATATTTTTACACATTAAAACTTATAAGGGAACATAATAGCAAAAAATGTTGTTTTACATATTAAAAGACATCCCAAATCTCTCAGTGTTCATCTGCCATCCCTTTGTCTACTCTAGAGGTATATACATTAACTATACGCCTTCAGGATGGGGAGGAGGAGCCTACACAGCACCCACCAGGGATAAGCATCCTCCAACGGTCCATTAAAGAATGAAAGAAAAAAAGAAAGAAAGGAAGAGGAAAGGGCTGCTTAATCCCCCCTCCCCCACGGGCACCTGGGTGGGTGTTTATTCTCTTCCTCCCAGGTGCGGGGAAGGGAGGGAATCCAAGTTTCCTCTCCACTTCCACTCAAAACTTAGTACAAAAATCTTTTTTTATTTACAACACAATGCTGTCATTCATCCTGAGTTGGTGCAAATTACACACAAGTATAAAAATCATATTTACAAAATCTCTCTGTATGCTTAGCCCAAATTATAAAACGCCCTTTAAGCTTCCTTTTAGTAAAAAGGGGGTTTTCTACATAGTATGTCTCTGCAAGCCAGAAAAACTCCCACCTTCCTCTCCCTTCACTCCTTACAGAAAGGAGAGAGCCAAAAAACCTGACCCTTTCTCCTAAAATATTAATATTAATTTTTCAATTTTTTTGGTACCTTACCATACATTGACCCCCAATCTGTGGACTTACTCTGGGTTGGCTGCCTGCCCGTTCTCTTCAGGGATTCAACGCCTTTGGTATATTCTTCTCAAGCCAAACAATCTTGGAGAAATATTTTCCTAATGCTTTGTAACTTATAGGAATTCTGATTAATGTACATTTCTGGAGGAGTTATATTTTTGAGACGCAGCAGTGCCACCATATATATATATATTTTTATAATGAGTTTTCCCAAATGATTTTTCTACAAATCCAGCTACTCCTTTAGTGTAAATAATGATGTCGAATTTGCATGTAATCCTCTATTCAATAAATTATTCTTGATGATAGATATTTTCAATGCTAGTATTATAGTTTCTAATGCAAGATTTAAATCCTTTAGTTTTATAGTATTTTAGAGTTATGAATCTTCTGGAAGGATATTTTGTTGATTGTTCCACTATGGCTTATCCTCTTTTATTCCTGGACATATAAATCAACGTTTATCTGCATTAGTAACCTCTCTCTTGGTAATATTTAATAATGAGTAATGACACAGTATGAGTCCACGGGCCACACTATAACTCATGATTCTCCGATCTGGAGAAAACAGACGAGCGTTTACTCAAACCTGAGGAACTCAGAAAGGACACTTCCCATGCGGACTGAGGAGAAGAGCCTGAAGATGTTAAATTGTGCCTCCGAACGGCTCATCAATTTCTCAGGGATGTTCTGAAAGCCAGAAACCATTCTTGGTGCTGAGCACACAGATATAAATAGAGCAAGAATGCACAGTCTATGCAGAAAACTCAAAAATGGAGTGGAAGCTCAATTTATAAACCTCGGAGGTTTTACTCTTCAGTGCTTCTGGGATCACCCCGGGGAGGTAAGCGTTACTCTTTCCAGTCTTGCCACATTCATTTTCCCGTTTTGTCACCACTTCATCAAATAGGATGACTTCTGGCTGTAAGAAACAGGGACTACTTTTTAATAATTTACTTTATCTCCACTTTTGGCTTATTTTTATAGCTGTCTGAAAATGTGTGTGTGTGTGTGTGTGTGTGTGTTTACTTGAATATTTGTTCTAGGGTTATAATATTAAAGTTTATTCAACCACATTTTATGTTCAAATGTATGGCATTTTTTTTTGTCAGCACCTTACAATGGAAGAGTTATTTTTCCTTTTCCTCCTTTTTTGTTATTTTTGTCATAATTTTACTATTATTTGTATGATTGACCAATAATTTACTGCTGCTAATTTTGTTTCAATCAATAACTTTTCATAGTTATTAAAGTAAGAAGAGCCTCTTTAAAAAAAATAATTTAATCATTTCTAGGAATATCTCTTCTTTTTTTGTATGTATTACACTCCTTTTGCCTCAAGAAATTTCTTTCAGTTTTGTAATGGAGGTCTAATTTATGGATTCTCTCTGGCTTTGCTTGTCTGAAAAATACTTGTACTTTAGTTTTGAAATATAATTGGGTGGGTATACAATTCTGCATTGACAATTTTTTTGTTTGTTTGAGCACTTTCAGAATGCCATGACATTTTCTTCTGGCTTGTATAATTTCTGATGAAACGTCTGACTTCAGTTCTACATTTAGTCTTCTGTAATGCATTTTTGACTTTGGCAGATGTGCTGATTTAAATATGAATTGTTTATAGATGTTTTTTCTTTCCTGTCTTATATATGTTTATCTTCCTTGATGTTATCTAAATTTTTTGAACTTGTGTTTTTGTATTTTCATTATACTTCAGAAATTTTCAGATACTGTTTCTTTTTTTTTCTTTTTTTTTTTTTTTTTTGTATTTTTCTGAAGCTGGAAACGGGGAGAGACAGTCAGACAGACTCCCGCATGTGCCCAACCGGGATCCACCCGGCACGCCCACCATGGGCGACGCTCTGCCCACCAGGGGGCGATGCTCTGCCCCTCCGGGGCGTCGCTCTGCCGCTACCAGAGCCACTCTAGCGCCTGGGGCAGAGGCCAAGGAGCCATCCCCAGCGCCCGGGCCATCTTTACTCCTATGGAGCCTTGGCTGCGGGAGGGGGAAGAGAGAGACAGAGAGGAAGGAGAGGGGGGTGAAGAAGCAAATGGGCGCTTCTCCTATGTGCCCTGGCCTGGGAATCGAACCCGGGTCCCCCGCATGCCAGGCCGACGCTCTACCGCTGAGCCAACCGGCCAGGGCCCAGATACTGTTTCTTAAATATTTCTTCTGGTTCATTCGATCTCTCTTCTGTCTGGGGTTGCAATTAATGTAAACTACACCTTTGATATTGTTCCACAGTGGATGGATACTCTATTTACCTCCCTCTCCCCCACACACAAACTCTCCCCCTTTTTTATAATTAATGTTTCAATCTGGGTAATTTTTATTGAACAATCTTCAGCTTCACTCATCTAATCATCTAATCATCTCCCAAAGGTTCCACTTACTACCATCACATTTTGTGTTAGGATTTCAATACATGAACTTTGGGGAAACACAAATTTTCAGTCCATAACAACCATCCTTCAGAATGGTGACAAAAGGATTCTTTTTCCTTTGTCACTGTCCCTGGTCTCTCTCACAGGCACACAGTGTGCCCATGAAGGAATGCCTAAAACTGGATAGCAACTTCCCTTAGATCAGGGGTCTCAAACTCAACTCAGCATGTGGGCCGCAGAGCAAGATCACAGCCATTCGGCGGGCCACACTAGGTCTACAAAAGGCAACTGTTACGCAACACTTTTCTAACTGCATTTGAAAACAAAAAAAAATCAGTACAACAAGCACAATCGTACATGCAGTTTACTCAGTGTCACAAAACGACCAGAAACTGTAGTTCACATCACAACTGCTGTTAACTAAGCTAATATCTAGCTAGGATGCTAGAGAAATGAAAAATACAAGTAGGCCCCTAGGCTTACTTAATTTTATCCAAAATATTTTGAACTTCGTGGATTAGTATGCGGGCCGCACAAAATTGTTCGGCGGGCCGCGAGTTTGAGACCCCTGCCTTAGATCTATAGCTTAAAGGGGTTCTAAAGCCTCACTTCGGCTCACACTCACCCTTGAAGCAATTTAATAAATATTTTAGCTGAATTCTCCCTGCTCGTGTGAAGGCCTTGCAGTTCACCTTCCTGCATAGTTGAGCGATCTAGTCTCCTTCCTTCCTGGAGGGACCTCTTTTCTTAAATTTTGGGGACTTCCCTGTGACCTCAGCTTTATGATTGGTTGGAGACAATGTATTCTTGGTTAAATTAATAGGTTAAAGAAAATATACTCTTCAGCTTTTTATTGTTGTTGTTATTGTTGCTGTGGGAGCAATGTTCTTCCCACTTTTTTTTACATCCTAGGCAGAATCCAGGAGTCTATTTGATCGATCATATTCAAAAGTACCTATCTGTAATCCATATTCTAGAAGGGGATTTTGACCGTATATTAAAGAAAATGGTGCAGTGTTTCTGACATTGAGTGATGTCTCGTCTTGGTATGATGTCAGAATGATTTTCTTTCTCTTCTAAGTCACATAATCTCTTGGCTGGAAGAAAATGTTTTTCCCTATTTTTAACGTCTGAAGGGTGTTACTAGTATCGTCTGAAGGTGTTACTAGTATTTGCTAGTATACTATTCCAAAATATACTAATGCACTCTATTGTATAATATACTATAATGCAATATATTTTCATATATAATGCAAAACAATTAGCAATTTAGGATACTAAACAATACATACGTACAGATTTAGTAAACAATGCATAAACAGTATACAATATAGCATGCGTTAGAAATTATGGTCATTTTTTTTCTGGTACATTGATGTGCCCTTTTAATATTGACACTATTCTGTTTCATTGTTTTAATCTTCCTCTATGATTTTCATGTCTCTTATAGCTATTTTCTCATAAATGTTTTACCCTCTTTCATTATTTTCATTTTCATTTTTACTCTATGATCCTTGACAGGAAAGTTGGTTGACTTCACATTTATAGGAAAGATTTACTCCTCTTTTTTTTTTTTTTTTTTGTATTTTTCTGAAGCTGGAAACGGGGAGAGACAGTCAGACAGACTCCCACATGTGTCCGACTGGGATCCACCCGGCACGCCCACCAGGGGGCGATGCTCTGCCCACCAAGGGGCGATGCTCTGCCCCTCTGGGGCGTTGCTCTGCTGCGACCAGAGCCACTCTAGCGCCTGGGGCAGAGGCCAAGGAGCTATCCCCAGCACCCAGGCCATCTTTGTTCCAATGGAGCTTCGGCTGCAGGAGGGGAAGAGAGAGACAGAGAGGAAGGAGAAGGGGAGGGGTGGAGAAGCAGATGGGCACTTCTCCTGTGTGCCCTGGCCGGGAATCGAACCCAGGACTTCTGCACG
The DNA here is from genome assembly GCF_036850765.1 of Saccopteryx bilineata. Lineage (NCBI taxonomy): Eukaryota > Metazoa > Chordata > Mammalia > Chiroptera > Emballonuridae > Saccopteryx > Saccopteryx bilineata. The sequence goes on from NC_089501.1 coordinate 55,710,081, forward strand.
CCAGGCCGACGTTCTACCACTGAGCCAACCGGCCAGGGCCTACTCCTCTTTTTAATCATGGTTTGTTATGTCTGTGTGTGGATGCTGGACTTAACCCTTCTTGTTTCTTAATTTAGAATAATTAATATATAGATATTGGTAGGCAGTTCTGCAAAGAAGAGCCAGGTTGGGCGTGAAGATTTGAACTGTAGTCTCCTTGACTGTCAGAGAGATGAACCATGGTTTCTAGAATCATGGGAGGTCTGGGCATCTTTGCCCGTGTTATCTCCTAGAAGCTTACAAACCTGAGAGATTGTCTGCCGTTTGCCCTGTGTGTTTTGTTCTTCTCTGGCACTGGCACTGACTAGAGTCGTCATGCCTTCCACGACGACGCCTATGCTTCAGAAGTCATGCTTGTGTTCACCTTGGGGCTGTCACCTGTGGGCCCTGCACCTGTTACCTGTCCTCTTGTGCTCATCACACACTTGCCTTTTGTCCCGTCTCAGCCCAACTCATAGCAGTTCTCAATGAAGGCAGCGCTCTCTCATTTTGAAAGTGTACCGTTTCCAGAAACTTCTGTCCTCCCTCACCACCAGGCTCCCTCATACCTTCCAATTCTTCTCTGTCCCAATACGCTGGCTCTTCCTCCTGTCTCCCCAGTTCTGATAGTCTTTGTGGCTTTTGATTGTGGTTTCATATCATTTGTAATTGTCTTCTCTGTTTCCAAATTGGCTGAACATGTTTTCTTTCCTGGATGGTTCTTGCTGCTATTTCTTCTTGTCTTATGGGTTTTCCTGTGAAAAGGTAGAACAATTCTAAAATAAGGCACTTCAAGTTTTTATTGTTGGAAGCTATTAATATTTTTCAAATTGTTTGGATAGTTTTTGAATGAAGATTTGTGTATGATGATTGATGGTTCAGTGGTTTTCAAAACTGATATCACCAAACAAACTTTAATTCATATTCTTTTCTGGACCTTAATGGCATAAAATATGCTGGTTGCCAAAAGCCTACATTTATGAAGTAATTGTTCATTGTCAAAGAGACATTTATAATTTCCAATTAAAATTTCAAAGTAGCATGAACGTAATGAATTACTCTCATCGAATTGATAAAGTACTAGACAAAACAAAGAATGAAGAAATTTTCATTAGTCTATGAAATCTTACTGCTGATAAATCTACATTCTCTCATTGGCTCTCTAAAATATTGAACACATATTTAAGACACCAATTACAATCAACATGGGAGGATTCTGAAGTGTCCAGGAAATCATGGTGAGGAATAACTTTTGAACTTCCCTGTTATTCTAAATGGAACTTGGTTTGCTTTGTGGTTCATTTAAATTACTCCTCCCTATTTTGCATAATAAAAGTGCAAGGTATGACTTTTTGTATGGTGATTTTACAATTGTGAAGTTAAAATGGCAAATACAAATGGATAAGTGTCTTCCTGATTAAATACAATTTTTGACAAGTTAATAGCCAACATTTCCACATTACCAGAAAAAAATCCAGCCTTCTGGAAACTGTGGGGCATGTCACATATTAGATTGAGTCCCCTTGATGGCTTTGTGACCTTATCTCCCTGCTAGGTTAAAACAGACTTATCATAGTATTCTTTATCTGTCTATTACTCATCATTCAGGTGGGAGAGATGCTTCATTGGTGTTTCCTGCGTCCTCAGGAAAGGTAGAACCATGTAGTCGTGTCATTACACGGTGTAAGCGCAAAAATATCTAGATGACAACTTCTAAGGAAATTGCCTGGCGTTCACAGTGATGGCTTTGACACGGCTCCACAGCTTCAGTCTCTGCCAAATGAGCCCGGCGTAAGAATGGTTCTGTTACGCACACCTCGAGTTCAATTTCTTTTGAGTTGGATACTATCAACTTTTCACGAACTTCCTAGTTCGTTCCAGGGGTCCCCAAACTTTTTACACAGGGGGCCAGTTCACTGTCCCTCAGACCATTGGAGGGCCAGACTATAAAAAAAAACTATGAACAAATCCCTATGCACACTGCACATATCTTATTTTAAAGTAAAAAAACAAAACGGGAACAAATACAATATTTAAAATAAAGAACAAGTAAATTTAAATCAACAAACTGACCAGTATTTCAATGGGAACTATGGGCCTGCTTTTGGCTAATGAGATGGTCAATGTGCTCCTTTCATTGACCACCAATGAAAGAGGTGCCCCTTCCGGAAGTGCAGCGGGGGCCGGATAAATGGCCTCAGGGGGCTGCATATGGCCCGTGGGCCGTAGTTTGGGGGCCCCTGGTTCAGTCCATACTTGGGGTTATGAGATTTTAGCTCCATTCTCTGGACGGCTCTATGATGGCTCCTTTTCTTTTTCTTAAAGTTCCAAATTTCGACTACCCATTGGGGTCAGTATGTTACGCTGATATTCTCCCATTGTGATGTTGAATTAAACCATTTGCTCTGCAGCACGGGTATCTTAGAGGAATGCCACCACTTCCTGTGAAAACAGAGCTCAGAGTAAGGATAAAGAGATGTAATATAGAATGTGTCGCCTAAGCCTCCGCACGGGTCCGGAAAAGTCCTGGGCAGCAGATCCAGGGACGGTTTTCACATTCTAGTCCGGTCTGGTAAAAGGGGAATGCAAACGCTTATCTTGGAGAGACGCCGCAGAAATCAGACCTTTGCCTACTACAAATAAATGTTTGGAAACTAAAGTAAAAAAGAAAAAAGTTTTCTGCACAACTTTAAAAAGGGAAATGGAGTGAGCTGATGTTAGATTAAAAAAAAGCAACACAGATGTTCTCTTCTATGATACACCACATGCAGAGTTTTATAAGAAATTTAAATTAAAAAGAACACATTTTCAAAATTAAATTTATACCAGGGAACTTGCCTTTTTTTTTTGACGATAAGAAACCCTGGGATCTCAGGTCTGTGGTCTCATTGGACCTTGCCCAGGGGAGTCGGAGGATTTGCACACAGAGCTGCAGTGACCTGCTCATCTGGTCTGTGCGCTTCTTAGGGAAGGTACTCCCTCACCCGGGGTCCTCAGCCAAGGGCCCTGTGCCCAGTAGGCACTGGACCAGCTTGTTCTTTATAGCTGTTCCTTCATAGGATTGTATCATTTGAACAACAACGAGGCATTGCCCCGCAATTAGGTATCCTGAGAAATACTAATATCCAATCTACAAGAAGATATATTTGCAGAAAGAGGAGCTAATGGGGGAAACATCAGGAAGATAATCAGTGTATAAACTTTATTTACACCCACACAAGAAAATGTAAGATTGATTTAACGTTGCACATTCATCATCCCTGCACACGAAATAGAGGTTGAAATCAGAGGTGACGGTTCATCTGAAAATAGAGGCAGTTTTCACAGTGAACACTCGGGGTTTCCAGTGAAGCTCTAAAGGTACCACCGAGCAAAACTAGCAAGAAGGGAGCAGATCAGGCTGCGGAGACCTGGACATTCCAGAGCTAAGTCTTCTTCTAGGAACTGGGGATTAACTCGCTGAAAGGACCGGGAAATACGTTTAAAATGTTCTTTCTCCGCTATTAGCTGTGTGACAGGAAAATCTTAAATTATCTGAATCTATTTTATCTTAAATAAAGTGGAGCTTAAAATATCTCCCTCACAGAGAAGTTTTGAGGAATACATATGAATAGATGTATCATGTACTGAGAAAATTGTCCTCAAAATGTATCCTCAGTGCAGTTTAAGGAGTGAATAACAGACTGAAAAGAAAAAACAGATATTCCATACCCTTTAAATCTCACCTGGCATAATATTGTTGCATTAGTATGGAGGGTAACCAACTCTTTCTGTAAAGAGAGAGAAATATTTTAGGCTTTAAAGACCACATGGCCTCTGCCATATGGTTTAATTCTGCCATTGTAAGGTAAAAGCTTCCCACATGTTTATGAGTGGTCACGGCTGTGCTCTAATAAAGCTTTATTTATAAATACAGGCCAGTGGCCAAATTTGGCCCACAAACTACAGTTTTTGCAAACCACTGATTTAGTAGGTTTGAAGATATGAATATGAGTCAAACTTTTGGAAGAGAAAATTTTATATTCCTTTGTCTTTTGGTTTAATAAAACCTAGCGTCCTATTTGCAGCTTTTTGAAATCAGTTGCCGCTTGTATTTTGGATATAAAGTTATGTGGTCTTTTAGTAGATTTCTAGAGAGAATCATGAGTTTAAGAGACTCCTATAGAGATCAGTCGTCTTGTTCCAAATGAAGCAACTACTTACACATTCGAAAGAAATGAAAAGAAAGGTTATATATGTTAGGGAAATGGAATTCCGGCTTTGGCCATCGGTGTTTGTCTTAGGAGACTAATGGTGGTAATGGCAGGAAGCAAGTCAATTCTAACCATTTCCTGGCTTGGAAAGGCAGATATTTCATATTAATCAATTGTTTCAAAATTTGATAAGAATTGTGTGAGCCTCCTCATTGTTAACTAACTGTGCATCACCCACCTCAAAGAAACAGAGCCCCTTCTATTTTTTTCCTGGTTATTAAAAGAATTCAACCTTCAATCTGCTTACCCCATTCTCTCCTTTGTCTGTACCACTTTTTTTTATTTTCAGACTTTTCTGTTTTCTTTAGACTCTGAGAATAGACTGCTTACGTGCCAGACTCTGAAACTAGAGTCCCACATTTCTTAAACAATGTCACATGAGGAGACTTGCCATTCTTCTCATCGAAAAGCACCCAAGAAGGATGCTTTTAAATTAGTAAGCTCTTAGGTCAGTTCTCATACATTTCTTATACATCATTTCCTTCCACTATTCTGTCTTTCCAAGAAGATAGATACTATTTTAAATTTTCTTTTTCCACCTACAATGTTTAGAGGCATTGTGAATGTTCTTCCTCACAAAGCATCTTCCAAAAGCATTCGGCACCAGGGCGCCCCTGACGTCTGTCAGGTTAAGAATTTCTTCTTTCTCAGGGTGAGAGTCTCGGGCTGACAGACAAGGGAGCCACACCTGACATTGCAAGTTTTTGTTCCTTCTTTTTCTTCTTTGCGCCTAGACATTTAAGCCGTGTGTTTTTCCTGTCTCTAGGTCTTTTCCTTCTTATCCTTTTAACAACAACTATATTCATAGTGTCTCTAGTACGTGATGCAGCATCTTTTTTCTTCAAAACGCCAAGACCTTGAACAAAGATTAATTTATTGTGGAAAGCCATATGAAAAACGGTCAGAGGATTTTCATGTCGCTCATATGACTAAATAAAAAAAACACCTGGGGGTTTTCTGAGGGGATGGGACACACAGCAGATGATTAGACAATCCTCAGTCTCTTTCTCTGATGAAGGCACTAAACTCCTCCCTCTAACAGGGAGTTTCTAATGGTTTTGTTCTTTAAGAACTTTGAGTCATTAGCTCTTGTTTTAGTATGTTGTAAGCCAGGGAACAGGGCAAAAGATTTTCATGTTCACAAATACAGTCTTTAAAAAATTTTCTCATAGATTTAAATGTTTTTCTTTTGGATACTATTTTAGGGGTCGCTATTTTTAAAATAATGGTGTTAATAGTTGCAAATTAAGATAGAAAATCAATTTGGAATACAGGGTTTAAAAATGTAAGCTACATTTTGTTTCTTGTTTTCATATTTTCTCTTCAATTTTTGATTCTCATCTTTGATTTCCCTCTCATTGACTTCTCTTATCAGACTAAGAGGTAACATTTTAAGTATCTGTCTGATCCTAACATTTGTAAATTTTTAAACATGCTTTCCTGGTTCAATCAAAATACAAATATTCAATGTGACACAGAATAGCTTTTGTGATAAGAATCATTGTTTCTTTTAACTTTTCCACAAGGTCTTTATAAAAATTTAAAACTTAAAATTGGGCCCTGGCCAGTTGGCTGAGTGGTAGAGCATCGGCCTGGTGTGCAGAAGTCCCGGGTTCAATTCCCGGCCAGGGCACACAGGAGAAGCGCCCATCTGCTTCTCCACCCCTCCCCCTCTCCTTCCTCTCTGTCTCTCTTTTCCCCTCCCGCAGCCAAGGCTCCATTGGAGCAAAGATGGCCCGGGCGCTGAGGATGGTTCTATGGCCTCTGCCTCAGGCGCTAGAATGGCTCTGATTGTGGCAGAGCAAAGCCCCAAGATGGGCAGAGCATTGCCCTCTGGTGGGCATGCCGAGTGGATCCCGGTCAGGCGTATGTGGGAGTCTGTCTGACTACCTCCCCGTTTCCAACTTAAGAAAAATACAAATAAGTAAATAAATAAATAAATAAATAAAACTTAAAATTGCATGCAAATTTTAGTGGTGTATTGCCTAGTTAACTGGCCACCTACTGCTTATAGATAAAATACAAAATGACTTTACGAGACTCTTGGACATTAGATTGGATAATCCTAGGGACAAAATAAGAAGGTGTTTATATTTTGATGTCTCTGAGTCAGGGAGCAAAATTCCTTTTGCTCATGAAGACACAAACAGGTTGGGTTGCTTATGGAGGTACAAGGCTTCCTCACAGGGAGAAGATGAATCTCAGGAAAGGCTCCCCTACTTCCTCCCTAACTTACTGTGAGCTTAAGATATGGAGAATATTACTCTCGATGTGTGCAATGGTGCATGTTTCTATACAGGAGCAAGTAGGATTCATGTTTATCACAGAATTATTAAATCAAAGATGGGAACTTGGATTGTGTTTTAAGAGACATATAAATTAATTTTAAATTGCAGTCTTAGACTAAAATTCCGAAATGAGCAAAATAATCTAACCCACAATCGACGTTGTAAAAAACAAATAAATAAATAAGGATGATAACAAAATGGAAAAATACATAATGACAAAAGGCTATTTAGGAATCCATCATTTTAAATGAAAAGTTGACATCTTCATACATTTGAAATAAATGCCCATTCACTCCCTTGGAAATGACATTACCCAGTTTATATAAAATGTGCCTCGCACACTGTTCAGAGAGATATTTGAGGAATGAATGGGCAGTCTGTTCTGTGGATTCATTTCAGCACCCCCCCCCCCCCACCAAATTAAATCGGAACTGACAGTCTCCCAAGCTCAGCCACCCGAATCCGTGGTTCGAGAGGACTGACATCAACAAGCCTCGTGAAAGGCATCTGCGAAGTGCAGGGTGATGCCCCCCCAAACAAGATTCCAAAGCAAAGAGAAGCAAACCTTCCGTGTCTGTTTTTCAGGTGTCATTTCGTAGCTGAAAGGTGCGTTGTTCTCATGGTGTTAATTTTCCGGATGTCTAGTCTCTCATATTATAGCTGGTCAAATATAAATACATTTCTATAACTAGATTGCTAGGAACTTGCTCAACATTGACCCGTGACCTTCATTTCTGCAGAATGGATACGCTTGATTGCTCCGCACTGATACTGAAGCGTGTTCAATTAATGCCTGCATTATAAAGAATGTGCAGACAACACAAAGGGAAATTAAATCCTTTTCACTCTCTGTCTGCGCCTGGGCATTCATAAATTGAAATAAGTGTGAAACGCGGTCCTCCATCAATTTCAGCTCCAGTCTCTGACCTGATTACGCTGTGCGTATCAATATACATTCCCTTAATTAAATGCGGTTCAGCGAGCATTATGGTATTAGAGAGAGAGAGAGAGAGAGAGGAGAGAGAGAGCAGGGGGCCTCATATTACCAACCATCCTGTTGTTGGGGAAGACAATGGGGAGATGGATGAAAGGACGGCTGGCTGTGTACATCATCCCAATTATCTCTTGTGCCCAGTGACTTCAAAGCAGGACGCGGAGCATGTCACTTGTGTTTCCTCGGCAATCTCCAGCGAGGTCAGAGGATCGCAAGAAAAGACAGAGGCGTGACGTCACGGGGAGACATGGGGTCCTGTTATCGGTGTGCTCACAATTCGTCATTCATCTGGGGCTTATTCTGCTACTGCGGCAAACATTTTCAAGCCTTTTCTAACAACCCATTTAAGCAATACGAGTTATTTTATAAGACTCAGTCAGCTTTCCTCTTAAAACATTAAAATAAATGTCCTTTTCTCACTGGGCTGTCAGGCAGCTCCAATATGCTTCTCTCCTTTCTAATTGCTGTCTCCTTCCCCTCCTTCCCATCTCTGTCCTCCGCGGAGCCAGCGGAGTGTCTCCCAAGAGGCCACAGTCACCCCGGAGGCTCCGTTCTGCAGGGGGCCCTTGGTTTCCTGGGTGACAGTCCCTACCCAGACTCCTGAAAACGACGGGCCCCACACAGAGTGTTGCTTTCATCCTGTGATGTTCTAGAAAGAATGTTAGAAACTGCTAATTAAAGTGTCGACCAGGGACAGCTTTTTCCTCCCTTTCCATTGGAGCCCAGGAGAGCGAGCCCAGAGAGAGAGAGAGAGAGAGAGAGAGAGAGAGAGAGAGAGGGATTGGAGACTGACTCAGAAGGAGGTAGGAGGAGACAAGTACAATCTGACTTCCTGGGTTCGGCTACAGCCAGTCCATGGAAGATAATTGTGCAGTGGATGGAGTTGCCTGACAGGATGTTGTCTTTGAAAACGAACTGTAACAAAGAGCTACGATGTATATAAGCAGGGACGTTTCCAAGAGCAGGTAAGACTTACGGAAATGTAAGGCTTGGTTCCATGTTACAGAATTATCATCAGAAAATTACCAAGACTATTCATGAATACAAAAAAGAAAGAAAGAAAGAAAGAAAGAGAGAGAGAGAGAGAGAGAGAGAGAGAAAGAAAGAAAGAAAGAAAGAAAGAAAGAAAGAGACACCTCCTTCTCCCAGCGCATGGGGACTCTGTCCTGAGACAGAGGATTAGACTCTAGTGAAGCTTCACATTAATGTGAGGATTCTGCTGGCCTTGGGTGGTCCTGAATGTGTCCTCACCAACAAGATCCTGAGACACCGAGCAAAGCACCCGGTCACTCGGCGAGGACATCTTTTAAGAAACATGTCTGTGCTGGGTACTCTAACATCAGACACGGGTTTTTTTTCCCCCTTAAACTCTGAATGAAAGAAAACCCACATTTTTGGTGACATGATGAGCTGCCTTTGATTAAAGTAAATTTAGTTGATCGTGTAAGGGGCTCTTGAGGATTTTTATCACATCGTTTACCTGTTTTTCGTAACTGACTCTGTCAGGTTCGGAGGACACAGCACTACCCACAGTCTCCGCCTTCCTCGAATCAACAGATTTCTTTTCAGTATTTTTAATTTTCAAATTCTTTCTTTTTTACTAGCTAGTAAATGTATCCAAATCTCCTCAAGCTCAATAACCACAATCTTTATCCAGAAAGGAGGAGGAGACAAACGCCCTCGGAAGTGGCCTGGTGCTCACGTCTCGTGTCACCGTGACGCAGCCCGCCCCTCCCCCCCTCCATGACCGTGGTTCTGAGGAGCTTTGTCTGAAGCTCTTCCCCCCACATCTTTCCAACCCCCTCGCACAGGAATTGTCTCCCACGCCCACCGCTCTACCCAAAGTATTCTCACAGAATCACTCTAGGACAGGGGTCCCCAAACTTTTTACACAGGGGGCCAGTTCACTGTCCCTCAGACCGTTGGAGGGCCGGACTATAAAAAAAACTATGAACAAATCCCTATGCACACTGCACATATCTTATTTTAAAGTAAAAAAAACAAAACGGGAACAAATACAATATTTAAAATAAAGAACAAGTAAATTTAAATCAACAAACTGACCAGTATTTCAATGGGAACTAGGCTCCTCTCACTGACCACCAATGAAAGAGGTGCCCCTTCCGGAAGTGTGGCGGGGGCCGGATAAATGGCCTCAGGGGGCCGCATGCGGTCCGCGGGCCATAGTTTGGGACCCGTGCTCTACGACCTTGTCAGATTTCAAGGACGACTTCAAATCCTGCTCTTCCTGGTCCGCCGCCGCGTCCAGTCCTGTCCACTCCTCCCTCCAACCCTCCGTAGTTCCCGTGAAGCTTCACTCTCCCACGAGCTTCACTCACCTTTTGGCCTCCTTTTCCACTTTCCTCTGGGGCTTCCTGCCCTGAATCTGCCTCTAAATGTTACAATGTCTCTCCTCTTTCTCACTCCCTGCATCTCACACCATGTCCACAGTTGTAGTTATGAATTTTATAGTGATGATTCCTAAATCTTTATTGCTAGCAGCCATATGTGTGTGTGTATGTGTGTGTGTATATATATATTTGTTTGTTTTTGTTTTGTTTTTTGTTTATTCTGCCGAGAGCAGCTCAGCAGTGGGCGTGCACGAGAGGAAGGCGCTGCAGGACTTAAGAGAAAACACACACAAGACACAACATAGAGAAAAGACAGGCCCAGGGGACTCCCTGCCTCCAGGACTTTGAGCCCAGGTCTCCGCAGCCTCATCCTGTTTATTGGTCTCTTTGCTCATCAAGCAGATTAGCAGAGCCCGGGTCACATTAGTCTCCAGTGGATTCAGGTGCAGAGAAGCAGCCCCCCAGGCGTGTAGGAAAATGGCTGCAGGGATCAGCTGCTTCCTATCACCAATCGTAGCTTGCGGGGGCAGCGTTCTGCCTCCACAGCGTGGCTTCCCAGGTCCACACCACGGACTGGTCTCAAGGCTGCCGTTTCATCTCTCAGCCATTTTCCTACATTTTTTTCTTTTCTTTCTGAGAACCAAATTTATTGGTGAAAATCCTCTCTGGATATCTGAAATTGGATATCTCACACATGATAACCATGTCAGACAATGAACCTATCATATTTTTTGCTGAAAAAAAGAACTCTGCTCCCCAATAATTAAACTTCAACTAATTTATATATATATATATATATATTTATATTTATATTAGCTTCACGGGAACCACAGAGGGTTGGAGGGAGGAGTGGACAGGACTGGACGCGGCGGCGGACCAGGAAGAGCAGGATTTGAAGTCGTCCTTGAAATCTGACAACAAGGTCGTAGAGTGGTTCTGTGAGAATACTTTGGGTAGAGCGGTGGGCGTGGGAGACATATATACACACAAACCCAAACCTTCGGATCCGGTTAGGACTTCCCTTGGTCCTCAGCTGCCCACTCATGGCCGAGTCCTATCCTTGTCCTCTTCTAACCCGCCTCTCCCTGTAGCTCCTCTCTTTCCCTTCCTGGCTTTGGCCAGCAGGACAATGTCCCCCGTGAGCATCGCTGCCGATGGCTCCTTTCTCCTCATGCCCTACGCGGTCTTGCCCGCCCAGTGTCCGCCCTCTGCAGCCGAGCTTCTTGGAACCCCCTGCCTCCCACCCCAGAGTTACAGACTCCGAGCTCTCCTTTCCGGCGGAGCCCTTGTGCACAGATGTTTGAGGAAAACCGTCAGCAGCAGCCCTGGAACGCCCCAGCTGCCTAGGGCTGCCGTCCCGCAGGGGCAAACCGGAGCTCGGCCACAAATGTAAAAGAAAGATCTATGGACTGCGAAGTTCACAGAGGGCTTTAAAAAGCTGTGACTGTTAAGAGTTCATACATAATCTCAGCAGTACGAAAGGATCAGTTTACAAAAATCAGCGCTATTTCTCTACACAAGCAATGAGCACCACGAATGTAAAATTAAGAAAATAATTTCATTTATGATGGCGTTAAAAAAATAAAATTCAGAAACATTTATCTTTGTGCACTGAAGGCTAAAAATGTGGTCAAAAGAAACTGAAGACGATATAAATGAATCAGACATCCTTTGTTCATAGATCAGAAGAAATAATAACATTAAATGGCACTCTCTCTCTCTCAAATTTACCTACAAAACAACAGATCAACATCCGGCTTTCTTGGCCCATCAAAATAGGTCTTATTGAAAAAGTTTTGCTTAAACTACCTGTAAGTGGATTATGCTCTCAGCAGCTGAGACTCCTACCTATTTTTAAGTGACTACCTCTGAGTAGTAGAATTAAAGTAAAATTACTTTATGTTTAAAATGTTTATTTTCCATTTTATTTTAAAATCAATATACAGTCATTATGTAAAAAGTAGTAAGATGTTAATATTTTTTTCTTAAGTGGCCATGGACTACCTAGATTTTCAAATAATTTATATCATCCCGACTCTCAGTGTTGGACGGGCGCTAATGTTAGAGGTGATCCTATCCCTCCCGGCTCCTACAGACAAAAGCAAGAACGAATCGCCCCCCAAGGTTTTCTTATCCCTGTGACATAGCGATTAGGATCCAGTACGACTCTCTGGGATTCTCTGGGTTGTTGATTTTTTCCTTCTGAGCCTTTCTTTTCTTTTTCCTGTGGCAGTAAGTGGGCGGTTTCCTCTCCCCGCTCTTTATTCATAGTGACTTAGGTCTTTCATGTGGTAGAAGTCAGACCAGCAGGGGGAGCTGGAACAGCCGGAGGCTAGACAGGCATTTCTCTCTTCTCTCTAGGAAGCCTCCGGATGTCTCCAAAAGGTTTCTCTGCGTGAGCGTGACTGGGTTACCCTGTTGTTAAGTGGTTGCACGGGAGTCCGGCTACTTACCATTTGATTCGGGGCACGTGACGGGATCCCAGACATCAAGGTGGACATTCCATCACCTCCGCTGATGTAATCTCAGGAATTATATACATTGTCACTTCTGCCATAGTCTATTAGTTCAAGGAAGTCATAAGCTCAGATTCAAAGAGAGAGGATATAGATCCCGCCTCTCTATAGGAAGAGGGTCATGGTCATATTGTTGCAAACCTTAAGGGGTGGGGCTTGCTGTTGGACTCTATCTTTGGCAAAGGCAAGATGCCAGACAAAAGGATCTCATGATCTTGGTTAGGTTTTCATATATCATTCCACAGACACAATTGTGGTGGCCAACGAGTTGTACTCTTGGGGCTTGAAGCTGATAGTCACAATTAAATGGAATTCATCAGAGTTGTAACTGTTACTTTTAGAGGCGTGCGGATGTGGATGCCCCCTTGGTATAGAATGTATTTTCTAGTTCTACATTTGAGAGCACAAGCTCTCTAAATTTGGGCCGTTTCTTGTAAGGTCGGTGGATAGAGGGATAGTCATGTGGAGAACTCAGACCCGCCCACTTTGGCTAGGACCGCCCACAATCAAGCCCGCCAAAGGAAGCTTCCCAGGAACCATTTGGAAAGAAGCACTCGTCTGCCAGCCAGTGAAATTTCACCACATCCTAGTGGCTCCACTTCCCTAGAGGGACCCTTTAAATATCTCCCACGCGGTTTAATCCGTGCAACTTCTCTGGCCTCCATCTTTCCTCGGGGCCAGGGAACCTTGCCGGGCGGGGTGTGCACTCTGTACTCAATAAAGCCGTTTATTATTTCACACTTTGCGGCTCCAGCCCCGTTCCTTCCTTCTCGGCGGGGAAAAATACCTTACATTTTGGTGCTGAAAACCAGGAAGGAGTTAGAAGTCTGCAAGGACCACTCCTTTCCTCTCCCCTCCGAGAAAGAACCAGGATCTCCGATCTCCAACCCACTTCGGAGCATGGTGTAGTAAGTCCCCTGCCTCCAACTTTCCTCTCAGTTCTTTCCTCCGAGACTCCCTGTCCGAAACCGTAGCTACATCAGGGAACTCTTTTCTTTTCCGTCCGAGTGAGCATGTGCTTGTGGAGACCTCCCCAAGCACATCCACTTTCATCCGTGGCTGGACATTGAGTTTTTAGGATGCTAATGCTCAGGTCTGACCACTCCGAGAACTGAGCACAGCTGTGAGAGCACAGGAATTTCCCTCCCTAAGGAAGAAGAAACTGTTCTTCTTCTCTGCTGTGGCCAGGCCACAGAACCCACTCAATTAGCCTCCTGAAGGGACTTTCGGTGTTAACACCGTCACCAATTTAACTATCGCCAAAAAAGCTGGGAACTGATTGGAGATCTCTTACATACATGGCTTCTAATTATTCGCGCACCCATCCTTAATCTCTGTGCTGCCTGTTCCACCGCATGGCCCTTTTTCTGGTCAGAGAAACCTCACCTAAAACCTCTACTCCTAATCTTTCCTTCTCCGCAGACTCCAAACTCTCTCTCCCCTCCCTTCGCAAAAACCTGTTTCTTATTCGCCATCTACTACCATCTCTTTCTCCTCCCCTGCTGGCCAGGGGCCCCTCCCTTCACTGTGTTCTCTAGTCCCTCCTCCGTCAGGCCTTTCTCAGCCTGGCATTGACTCTTACACCAGTTTTCAGGACGTCCAACCCCAATTTTATTATAGGAGGTTCCTGCCCTGTCCTGCCTTTGGCTCCAGCGTTTTTCCTGCAGGATCTGGATGCCGGGCTCTGCACGAGCCCCCCTCCTCTTATTCCCAATCCCCCAAACCCCTATCCGGAACCTGTGAACATGGCATTTAAAGTTTTTAACGGTCCCAACTAGTAGAAACAAGCCTGTTCGCCAGGCCCCCATGCAGCAGAAGGTAACAATCCAAACCCAAACTCTTGTGGCAACCCTGAGACCAGCAGAGCCACCAGCAGCTTGCTTTAAGTGTGGCAAGCAGGACCACTGGCCCCGGCAGGGCCCCTGCCTGTGGCTGCCCACAGCCCTGCCCTGACTGCAAGCAGTCTGGTCACTGGCAGAGTGATTGCCCCTTTGGGCAACAGGTTTTTTCCTTAGCACCTCTACGTGGAGGACAAGCCGCCCAAATGGAAGGCCAATCCAGCCAGGTGGGTGCATCACTCGAACTCCTAGGACACGGCCTGGACTCGGAGAACCCAGGGTTCTCCAACAAGTGGGTAAGTCAGTCCATCTCATTTCTTGTGGACACGGGGGCTGCCTTCTCTTTTTTTGCCTTTATACTCTGGACCTCTAGTTCCCTCACAGGTTTCGGTTATGGGAATGGATGGGACCCTCTACTTTTCCCCTTTTTATGCCACTCCTGACATGCAGTTCTGCCTCAAGCTTGCCTCCTTATAGGACCTCTGGCAGTCGGAACCACTGGATTCCATCCATCTCCAGCTCACCAAAAGGCTGGACCCTGCAAATTCCCCTATTACTCCTCTTTTTTTTTTTAAATCCTTATAGGACTGCATCTGCGAAGTTTCTCCAGTCACAGCCACCACCTTCTGATCTCCCCCTCCCCATGACGCCCCTATTCAGCAGGAAGTAGCCAGATGAATAAACGGCGCCCCTTTTCTATTTAACACAAAAGGTCAGAATGGGTAAGTTCGGTGAATAGAGGGATGGTCACGTGGGGAACTCAGACCCGCCCACTTTGGCTAGGACCGCCCACAATCAAGCCCGCCAAAGGAAGCTTCCCAGGAACCATTTGGAAAGAAGCACTCGTCTGCCAGCCAGTGAAATTTCACCACGTCCTAGTAGCTCCACTTCCCTAGAGGGACCCTTTAAATATCTCCCACGCGGTTTAATCCGTGCAACTTCTCTGGCCTCCATCTTTCCTCGGGGCCAGGGAACCTTGCCGGGCGGGGTGTGCGCTCTGTACTCAATAAAGCCGTTTATTATTTCACACTTTGCGGCTCCAGCCCTGTTCCTTCCTTCTCGGCGGGAAAAAATACCTTACATTTCTAAAAAGACAAAGATGTGCGCATACGTGTGCCAAGTCAAGCTGCTTGAGGAGACGTATTAGAATCCTTAAAAACAAGGTTAAGAATAAATTCTGGATCTTTAGAGATAGAGGTACACAAAACCATATCCTGTCAAGTCCTTTGTCTAAACAATTTAATATCGCTCCTATCCCTGAAAACGAGAGTCAATACTGTATCTTATCAGTTGAAGCCGTCTAGAATTGAGAATTTTATCACCCAGTTGGGAGAGTCCTTGGAGGTAAAGAAAACACTAAGCCTAGAAATAGAGGGGACATGTAAAAAGCAACAGGAAATCTTTAAGCAGACAGCAAAATCTTAAAAGGAAGCTCGCCTTAAGATGAGAGATGTAGCCTGACCAGGCAGTGGCGCAGTGGATAGAGCGGCGAGCTGGGATGCGGAGGACCCCGGTTCGAGACCCCGAGGTTACCAGCTTGAGCGCAGGCTCATCTGGTTTGAGCAAAGCTCACCAGCTTGGACCCAAGGTCACTGGCTTGAGCAAGGGGGTACTCGGTTTGCTGAAGGCCCACAGTCAAGACACATATGAGAAAGCAATCAATGAACAACTAAGGTGTCACAACAAAAAACTAATGATTGATGTTTCTCATCTCTTTCTGTTCCTGTCTGTCCCTATCTATCCCTCTCTCTGACTCTCTCTCTGTCTCTGTAAAAAAAAAAAAGAAAATGTTGAGAGATGTATCAGTTGTCTTGGAACATCTAATATTGTCCGTTGTAGGGAAGGTAAGAGATATATGAATTGTTTATAATAATAATTAGTTTACTACCATGTCAAATTTATTCTACTTTTCTAGTGAAAGAATTGCTGGAGGGTGAGTTGATACATATACACACTTCTTGTTTGGGGGTAAGGAGTATGCTGTCATTGCAATGGAAGTATCCAGTAGCTGACTTTGAAATGCTCCCGTGTGCAGAATGATCGCTCTTTCCAAAGATACAGAGTAAGGTTCTCCTTGATTCAACAGTTCCGTGCTGACCTTTCTGGCTGGGACTGGAGGGTTGCTGTACACAAAAGCTTGCAGCAGCCCAAGGATATAGAAGCATTTTTTTTCCCCCTTTCTGGAACCACCTTATATTGTGCTGAGGGAATTACCAGCCTATAATGAAATGTAAATTAATTCCATTTTCTTTGAGGTTCAAATAAAGTTCAGTGAGACAAGTCTACTCAGGACTTATTTTATTGGAATAAGCTCTGCTCCGTAGGACAGATTCATAAATTTCCCACATTTCTTTTTCATTATTAACATAAATAACGCTCCCCACTCTCTCCCACGTGATCATGGGCTTAAGACGTATTCCCAAAATAAACTAAGGTGACAAACAAAATCAATAATCCAATAAGGCTGAGGGGGGACGGCTGCGTCCAGTTCCTTTCTGCGCCGTTTCCCTTGGGCTCCTACCATCATTCCCGGGGCTTGCTTTAACTTACGAAGTCGCGCCCGCTGATTGGCCGGTGAATTCACCCCCAGCCTTCCTCTCCGCGTGCCTTCTTCACTCTGCGGGCACCTCGGAGATTCCCGGCCGAATTTCAAGGGTGTGTGTAGCTCTTGCTCAGCCACTCAGATGCAGAGCACGGATGTTCATGGGAAATGAGGCAGAGAGAACATTTTAAATATAAACTTGCCAGGGAGAACATTAGACGGAGGGTAAGAATATTATTTTCGTTTGGTTTGCACTTAGAGTTTCGCTTTGAAGGCTGAGCAGGCAGTCATGGACTGAAAGGAGTGGTTTTGGTTCAGCGAGGCAAACCGCACCCGTCGTCGGATTTAGACGTCTTTGCATGTGAGGTGCCATAGCACGTGGAGCGTTGTGCCCCTGTCACTCGGGATTCTCCAGAGAAGCAAACTGTTGTGTGGACAAGGCCCACCGGGGGTGAGGACGACGGAGACGCAGAGACCCGACTCCGGGGACCAGGTTCAGTGACGCAGATGCGATTAATTCAGGAAGTAAGCCAACTTATATACACAGGTGCAGCCTACAGGGTGTTACAGCGTGTCCTTCATAGCCAATGGCTGGAAAGGTCAGGGAGCTGCCTGGTTAGCGCTGAGTCACTTCCTTACAGCCCGCGAGCCCCCTCCTGGGTGTGCCCAGGAGGGTTTCAGGTGCTGGAGTGTTCTCACAGCGTTGTCAGCCACAGCTGCTAGGTAAATACTCTCAGCTCTACCTACGCTGTTGGGCAAATAAGTTTGTCAAGTCTGTATTTTCTGGTTTTGCTCACTTCTTATTGTTAAAAATGGCCTCTGACCACATGATTGCGTTGCCCAGGTGATAATGTTAATTACCTTTCTGCTTGGGAAGGGGCTTGGTTATGCTAATATGTGCTGGAGGAGGGCTTTCCCGCCAAAAAATTTCAAGAAGAAGGAGAAGGGAGGAGCCAGGAGGCCATTTTGACAGAGAGGCCACATTGTTGCAGAGGAGACAAGCAGTCAAGATGGTGGGGAGCTGAAGAGGAACAGAGATGGGGTCCTTTGATTCTAGGAAAAACCGGAAAGAATGGGTTTTGCTGCCCTATATGTTTGCTTTTACTTGCTTGCTGGTACGAGCTAGAATAAAAGGATGGCCCACTAGTTCTTGGCTCCGTGTTTCATTACCGTCTATCTGAATCTAATGGAGACCTTCATGGGCCAGGCAACTGTGATGACCGTGGCTACTGGCTGTACAGAAACCCAGCACCAGACATAGAGACACATGTGAGGAGGGGTTGGCGGATATACCACGGAGGCTGAGCAGGGAAGGGACCTGCTGACCACAGGCTGGAGGCCCAGGGAAACCAGCGGGCCAGTTCCAGTCTGGTCCTGGTCCTGGAGCCCTGAGACCAAGGGAACCAGTGGTCATCAGTGCAGCATGAGTCTGGAGGCCTGAGAACCGGGGGCACTGATGTCTCCCAGGCAGGAGAAGACTGATGTCCCAGCTCAAGCAAAGCAGGTTAGAAAATGCTCACCCATGTGGTGAAAGTGATCTTTTCATAGTCAATGGATTGAAATACTAATCCCTCCCTGAAAGTCCCCTCGCAGACATGCTTAGAAATAATATTTTACTAGCTATCTGGGCACCCATTAGCTTGGTGAAATTCATGCATAAAAGTAACCCAGTCGTTCCTTATTTCTTCCACTGTGCTTAACACAGGAAGGGGCAAGCTCTAGACTCTAAAATGCACAGGATGGGACCCGTACATTTAACTATTTATTTATCCAGCTGTGCTTAGCACGGTAACAGTACGTTCAGGTCATAAAAGCCACCTGAGTGAGTCCATCAGTCATTCAGCTATTGATATGCAAACATTTACAAAAAGTATTTTTTTCAACACAATCTATTTTTTCTCTTGCATTTCTTGGAGAATATATATTTTTGCTTAAATATCTATCTATCAAGGTAGTTTTCTCTTTCCAAATTTCTCTCTCTCTCTCCATCTCCACCCTTCATATGCTGTAATAATGGGCATAGTAATGATTATTTTTCTGCCCAGAGATATACAGTGACTGCTACTGCTTCTTTTTTTTTTTTTTTAATTATTTTTATTTATTTATTCATTTTTTTAGAGGGGGGGGAGAGAGAGAGAGAGAGAGAGAGAAGGGGGGAGGAGCAGGAAGCTTCAACTCCCATATGTGCCTTGACCAGGCAAGCCCAGGGTTTTGAGCTACTGCTTCTAATAATAGCAATATACTCAGCCTGGCTCTGAGGCGTTCTGTTACGAGCATTTCTGTAATTTCTCTTGTTAGTTATTATCCGCATTTTTTAACTCGTCTTTCAATTATTTATTGGGCACTAATTATCCTGTGAGAAAAATTACAAAGGCGATTACTGTATATAGGACTCACCATTATGAGGGAATAGAGAGATAGGCAGTTAAATGCTTTTAATACAATGAAATGGGTACTAATATAGAGGAAACATTCCATGGGAGCATTCAGAAGAGAAAAACGTACTTGAGTTGGGGATGACCTCCCAGAGGACATTTATTAGTAGGGGTTTACAGAACAGATGAGGAGCCAAACGGGTCTTTAACAAGGAAATAAGAGAATGAGGAAAAACAAGAAGGCATCAATTTCTGTGCCAAATTCAGGGCACGACCGACAGTATGACTGTACCCTGTGTCCAGGGAAGGCGTGGTCAGAAATAAGTCTGTAGAAGGACATGGCAGCTAGACAGTGACGGATCATGCTCAGCGCCATCAATGGTATGTAAGTTGAGAAATTTCATGGCCAGTTATGGTTTTGATAAAATAAAGTACTGAGTAGAATAGAAGATGGGTCAGAAAAAGCAAAAACTACAAGCAGAGTGACTAGTTGTTAAAAGTCATCGAAGTCACCCAGGTAACATAGGATGAGGAGGCAGCTCATGACTGGGATGCTGATTTGTTAGAAAAGAGGAAAACATTCTGAGAAAATTCTGAAATACTTTTTTGAGAAATGGTGACCACTTAAATATGACAGCTGAGAAGGAAGATGAAATAATTGAGATGATGACTATTACCTTTTTAGGCTGGGTGACAGGGTCAAAGACAATGTCATTATCTAAGATAAAGACTGCAGGGAAAAGAGCCGTTTGGGGGTTTAAAGGAAACAAAACAATTCTGTTTGGGATGTCTTAAGTTTGAAATGTCTTCATAGCTATTAGATAATTTATCCAGTCAGAAGTTGAAATGATGGGTTGAATGCCCAATTGACTTCCATTTAAGAGGCATTACAATGGTGATAATTAAAGCTGAAGTACAGACTATTTCAGAAGAGGTGTTGAAGAATTAGAAGAAAAAAAAGTGAACCGTGAATTCCAAAACTGGCAATCAACCAAAATGTTCTTCAGTCAGGAAAGAAATTATTTTTAATGTGGTATATTCAGATAATGGAATATTATTAAGCGCAAAAAGAACCAAACTGTCAAGCCATGAAAAGCCATGAAGGAACCTTAACTGCAATATGACTAAGTGAAATAAACCGGTCTTTAAAGTCTGCAAACTGTCTGATTCCAGGTTATGACATTCTGGAAAATGCACAACTACGGAGACAGCCACCATCCCCTGCCCGAGAGTACATCCCTTACAGCATGAACCAACCCAGAGCTACCATCACCATGCAGAGTGCACGGATTACATTAGGGTTCTCTTGGTGCTGTGCTTTCTGCGGGCTGGGAAAAGAAAGAATGGGATGTCTCCACCACCATCATCCATACTATTCCCACTGTCTGAAAGAAAACCAATGGGTATCCATACATTTTTTGGAGAACTCACTTGGCTATGCATGAGGTAGGTGTCTCGGTTGATCATGGTGTCAGCGTCCCCCTTTCTGTCCGTATAATGATCTGTATTTCCATTGATGGTGGGAAGACCATCTGAGACCCACCCAGGGGCTCCCCAGAGAGCAAATAGTTCAGGAGCCTCCTTCTGTGCTTTCCATGGACGGCTTACCCTAGAAGTTCCAGCTGTGAGGTGAAATTTAGTCAGCATTCGACTTATGCTGATGCCTTGTTTATTTTCAGAAGAAACGATACACGATAAAACAATAACCTGCTTGTTTAAGCTCCTCCTGTCCCAAATAGTCTATTTAAACGAGGAGGCCTCAATATCACAAAGCGATGCTGTGCTGCTTTCTCATGCATTCGGAACAGAACCGCTGACCTGAAGCAGTGATTCGAAGATCATAGTAAATTTCGTTTTTTATAGAATTTTTAAAACTTCTGTTGGATTTATCGGGCTGACGTGGGCCAATAAACTTATATAGGTGCCAGGTGAACAGTTCTATAACACATCATCTGTACATTGCACTGTGCGTCCACCACCCCAAGGCTAGTCTCCCTGCATCCCTCTGTAGGAACCCATACATTCTACCTTGCCCTCCCCTCCTCCCCTCTGCTAATAGCCACATGCTGTCTGGGTCTGGGAGGTTTCTGTTTGTCTGTTTGTTTGTTTGTTTGCTTAACCCCTTTACCTTTTTCACCCAGCTCCCAAACCCCTCTGCTCTAACAGCTGTCAGATGAAGAACATAATAAATTTCAGTTTTTCAGCCACATTTCCTCACAGCCTTAGTCCATAATTTTCTCTCTTAGAAGACTCACCTCCATGTGCACTGAACCCTGTTCCTTTCAAACTTTCTATAAAGAGTTCGATGCTTCCTAAAACCGTGTTACATACACCACCTTATTTTGGTAAGGCCTTCTTCAGTGGGTATGTAAACTGTGAGGATACTGTCAGTTGAATGCTACGTTTAAAATATTTAATTTGGTTTGAATGCATTATGTGTGTTAGATTATTTTCTGTCTATTTTATTCTGGTTGGTTTTTGTGGGGGTTTTTTTTTTTGATACTATACTTTGGAAGTATAATTTTGGGTATCTCCTGTTTGTAGTTATTCCATATGTCCTATTTTAACTCTCTTTGTCTTATCTTCTATGTGAAAAAATATGGCATTTTACAGCTATCTGCCATTAGTCACCCAAGTTGGCAGTCAGAAAGCTTGTGTGAGATGCAGATTTGCAGAGAATTAACACATACCCGTAGAACATCAACCAGCAGAGGAAGAATTATTGAAATGTTATCATTTTTAAAATTACAGTGCATAGAAAAAAAAAAAAGGAAATAAAATTTTAGTTCTATGGGGTCATAAATATTAATTATAGCAAACTCTCTACTTAGCTGAGTTTAGGCTGTTGCCAAGGATTCTCAACGCGCTGCCCGAAGAGTTTCTGTTTGTTTTCCTCTCCTCTGCCTAAGATTTAGTTCGGCAAGGTTTTAATGTTCCATCAATTAAACCTATGTGCACAACATCTCAAGTATAATATTATGAGGGTATTTATTCGGTGCTAGTGTAGTACAATTAAGACTCAGGGATAGAGTAATTTTCATCACAATCACAGAGAGAGAGACGTTCCATCCACTCGCAAAAGCTGAGGTCTGCTGCACACTGTGATTGCTAATATGGAACAGAAGGTCCTCCCAATGTTCTAATTTGTATTTTTTCCCTGTATTTTCCCTTTGGCAGCTGTTAAACTTCGTGCAAAAAGTTTGCCAGGTTTCCTTTTATAGCAAGCGTTGATTTTTAGCTCATGGCTCTGGCTGGTGGAGTTCAGGTGAACTTTTTCCTTGCAACCTTTATGAGAAGTCATAAAGTCCCAGCCACATTTTATACAAGTTTTATTATTATTATTTTTCTACAGCTGTACCAGGGAAAACCAAATGACCTCTTATCTTATCTCCTGAGAAAGTAATTCCACAAGCAGGAGTTAACATCTAGAAAGAGCTGAACATGTTGGTACCTCTCTCAAGGTCTTAACAGTAGTTTCTCTTAAGTCTCTTGCTCCAAGTGTGCACATTTTTCTTTGCTGTCATACTGTTTTGTCGAGACTGGAACTTCAGTCTCAATGACATATTACAACAGGTGAGTTCCTTTGTTCATCAAAATAGGAGCACGCATTTTAAATTCTTACTGTGTCCTAAATTCTGGGTAACTTAAATACGCACAGTCACTGACATAAGGGAGTTTAAAATCTGGTTTAACAAATGACGTGCATGCGGTGGAAATTAATAAAAGCATTGTGTGGGGCAATATTGCATTAAAGAAACCTACCACACTTGCAACAAGGAATCAGAGGCAGTAGAGACCGTGTTGACTGGAGAGTTGAATACATTTTTCATGGAGCAGGTGGCATTTGAGTCCAGCCCTGAGTGATCGATAGGACTTGAGTCCGCGGGGAAGACTTGGAGAAGCCACTCTTCCAAGGAAAACGCAGAGCAACAAAGCGAAACATACAGCGTGCTTGGTGGGCAGGAAAGTAGGTCTGAGCAAACCTGAGGAGGGTTTTTGGGTTTTGTTTTTTTTTAATTAGTAGGACATAAATTTGGAAATGGAAGTAAGAGAAACCTGTCTGTAGCCCATGAAGATCTGAACCTACCCAAATGGGCAGCTGGGGATCTCATGAAGGTTTCTGAGACACCAGGTAACATGATGAAATCCGAGCTTGAGAAAGATCATGCCAGGATTGTTATACAAAACAGTACGAAAAGAAAACACTGGGCTATTAGAAGACATGAATGAAAAACTGGCAATAAGAGGGGAAAATGGTGAATATGGAAAAAAAAAAAAAAGACAGCAGAAATCAATGCAATGCTGGACTGATATGTCCGGTGTGTGATGCTGGGTTGAACTGCTGGTACCTTCCCAGTTTACAGCACAGCACTAATAAGGATTCAGCCTTCTGGCTCCGATGACCAGTCCATGGGTCCAGCCAGCTGCAGCAGCCGTTCCTAACCAGTTACCTTGAGTCCTGCTATCTAATAGCCACAGACCTCCTCTCCCTTCTTGTGAGGTAGGATCTGCAGGGGTGAGACTCGAGACTTCGGCTCTGGAGACTACTTACAATGCAGGTGTGCATAAAATCTGCCCGCATCTCTGCTACTCATCCAGTAGAAAGAGCCTATCCACACTCACAGCCCACCGCTGGCAGGGGAAGGACATTTCAGCTGCATCCACGAGGAGAAACATGAATTTACATGAGACCAGTCAGGAGAAAAGGATCAGACATTCAGCCAAGTGCCAGTTCAGTCCATAAGGAGGGCCCCTCGCTTACCCTGACTTGAGTCATGTTGAGAATTAACTATTTTAATTTTTTTGGACATACTGCTTCATGAGAAAATGCCCAATTTTTCTCCCTTCTTTGGACTTTATGCAATTTGTAATGTTTTATTTTTCATCAGCAATTTGATATGAGACCTGTTCTGCCTCTGTCTCCCTCACCCTTCTTTTACATGTAAGACCCTCCCACCTCAACCAGACCCCCAATCAGTGCTGACCCAGGAGGCGCCATGACAACCAGGGTCCTGGCTTCCCGTCTGTCATTCCCCAGATGTGCAATCCTTCACAAAAGACTTCTCAGCTTTATAATTTATCTGCAAAATGTAGATTTTCAATTTTCAGTTAATCGCAAGATTTTTTATCACCTTTTTTTTTTCTTTAAAAAGTGTCTACTGTTGCCTGACCAGGTGGGGGCGCAGTGGATAGAGCATTGGACTGGGATGCAGAGGACCCAGGTTCAAAACCCCGAGATTGCTGACTTGAGCGCGAGCTCACCTGATTTGAGCAAGGCTCACCAGCTTAAGCCCAAGGTCACTAGCTTGAGCAAGGGGTCACTCGGTCTGCTGTAGCCCCTGGTTAAGGCACATATGAGAGAACAATCAATGAACAGCTAAGGGGCCGCAACAAAGAACTGAGGCTTCTCATCTCTCTCCCTTCCTGCCTGTCTGTCCCTCTCTCTGTTAAAAATCAATCAATCAATTATCTACAGTTGGTAAGACCGAACATTTATTTTGGGGATACTGTAGTATCACAGGGAAAACTAGACATTTCTACACATTAATGGGGCCGTAATTTATGATTTGCAATCTTCAGTGGGTACTCAACCCTGCTCAGCAAACATTCAGCCTGCTTTTCGTACTGTGCAAAGGCAGCTAGGATCCTCTCTGTTTGGGGTGGTGGGTGCATGGTGCAGGGTGTAGATGATGTTTTGTTGAGTGGCACACCTGAACCCATACCCCAATAAATTCAATTTAAAAATACATAAACTTTTGGCCCTGGCCGGTTGGCTCAGAGGTAGAGTGTTGGCCTGGTGTGCAGGAGTCCCGGGTTCGATTCCCGACCAGGGCACACAGGAGAAGCGCCCAACTGCTTCTCCACCTCTCCCCCTCTCCTTCCTCTCTGTCTCTCTCTTCCCCTCCCGCAGCCAAGCCTCCATTGGAGCAAAGTTGGCCGCGGTGCTGAGAATGGCTCTGTGGCCTCTGCCTCAGGCGCTAGAATGGCGCTGATTGCAACAGAGCCATGCCCCAGATGGGCAGAGCATCACCCCCTGGTGGGCATGCTGGGTGGATCCCGGTCGGGCACATGCGGGAGTCTGTCTGACTGCCTCCCCGTTTCCAACTTCAGAAAAATACAAAAAAATAAAAAATTAAAAATAATAAATAAATAATTAAATAAATAAACTTTTTAAAAAGGAAATGAGACACTTCCCCTTCGGGGCCACTCTACGTGTCCTAGACGGATGTCTGTGTGAGGTGCAGAACACGAGTTTCCTGTTGCAGAGGGCTTTCCGGTTCTGCCTCCCCAGAGATGCACGTCAGCGAAAAGCCTTGGAAAGCCTGGGTACCAGGCTAGAGGAATCAGGCTCACGGATCTCTGCGGGCTGCAGCTCTGAGGGCGCCTCTGTGGTCCGTGACCTCCCGCACTCGTTGTCGGAGCGACCCCTGGCTACCCTGGTGACAGCGCCACCCATCTCCTCCCACGCCAGGAAGCTTCTCAGATTGTGAGTTTATTTAAACATCTGAATCTGCTCTCGTGTATAAGAGCGCACATCAGTCATTCCCGAATATCTGTTTATAATGACGAATCACTTGTGACACCCTTCACAGCAGAGCCACAGACTCCGATATTCATTCCGTGCCAGGGGCTGAGAGGACTTCTAGAATATCCAGAAGGGTTATCAATCTCTTCATCTAAGAATATTCACTTTCTAAAAATATATATACGTACCCCAGTGTGGCCGTTATGAGGCAGCTGGGAAGAGTTGTAAGGACTTTGCCTTTTAATCTAACTCTTGAGCTGTTTTTGTCACAGTAACACTTTAGGGGAAATAAGTTTCTTTTATATTCCTATTTTTTTTTTAGCCATTTTCCCCCTCTGTGGGAGGCCAAATGTCATTGAAACAGCCCCATTTTTAATCTAAGCCTGCAGGGGTCCCCAAACTTTTTACACAGAGGGCCAGTTCACTGTCCCTCAGACCGTTGGAGGGCTGCCACATACAGTGCTCCTCTCACTGACCACCAATGAAAGAGGTGTCCCTTCCGGAAGTGCGGCAGGGGGCCGGATAAATGGCATCCGGAGGCCGCATGCGGCCGGTGGCTGTAGTTTGGGGACGCCTGATCTAAGGCATCCTATTTTCAGGTAATTACGTGATAAAGGCAACGTTAGAGGTAATGCTCCCTTGAAATCCTTGCACTGACTCACCCGGGCTCAGGCGTAGTGGCCTCTCTTCTGAATCATCAGCTCTCTCTCATCCTGCACGCTCAGAGCAGAACAAGTACTTCATCCAAACTGGGACAATTTACTAGAGGTGAACATTTACATAATTTTAATAAAGTAAGAGTGACAAAATTAACCTTCCTTATTTCTTCTTATCAAGCAGGCTGATTTTGTGACCGTTCTCCCAGATCTCGTTTCTACGATCACCGGAGAGAACACCGTCCTCTCTGCCCTGTTCCCTTCCTGTCACCGCACGGGAGTGAAGAAAGCCGCCCTGCAAGGAAGTGCCCTTTGCTGCCGGAACCTTCCCACATGGGCACCGTTCCTAATGAAGAGAGACTTTCCAATTGAAGGAGCCCTCCTTATCCTCACAATCAGCCCACCTCCACTTGAAACCTGCCACAAGGATGGCAGCTACAATCACATGGGCTAAGTGTTTCTGCCCTGGAGTTAGTTATCTGAGGCTCCTCTCTGCAGAGGCCCCCACAATGCATCCCCAGCTTGGCACCCACCTGGGAGAGACTGGGGGTGGGCCTTCCCTCTGGGCCCCTTGCTCCAGCCAGTTCACAGGAGGAGGTGCAAGGAATCTCAGTGGAGGCGAGGTCATCATGTGCATCTGCAGCTTACAGGGCGTGCGACAGCGCTCCCAGAATCAGCCTGTCCGATTGAAAACTAACCCAACGGACTTCCATATTCCTAGGGAGAATTTAAACTCCTTGACTAATGTGATCCGATGACCAGACAAGTCAGGAAGACATCTAACCTAAAAGAGAGGAGGAGATAACCTCAAAACAAACAAGCAAACAAACAACAGAAAATTAGAAGGAGCAGTAAATACACTGGAGGAAGATAACATTTAAAGAAAGCTCACAGAAATAGTGTTCTGCGTCACTTACAACACATTTCTGTTTGGAGAAGGATCATGTAGCACTGATTGTACACAAATACAAGTTCATTAGAGAAAATACAGAATAAAAAGAGAATAGTCACTGGGCAGATCAAGAGATCTCATACCCTATCACCCACCCTCACCCCTTTATATAATATTTCAATGTTTATCTCCCAATCACATAGATCATTTGTAACATATATGCATAATTCTTTTAAAGAGTGAGGGTCCTAATGTATGTTTAGTTTCATGTAAATTGTTTTCTTACTATTGTCTTGAGCATTGGTTATTATTATTATTATTTTTTTTTACATTTAATGAAATGTATTGGGGTGACGCTGGTTAACATAATTGTACAGGTGTCAGGTGCCCCGTGTCACAGCAGATCTCTGCACACCGTATTGTGTGTTCACCACCTCAAGTCAAGTGTTCATCCAATATTTCTTTCAATGTGCTGAGTTGTTCATCTGGTTCACCAGCCTTTCTCAACATTACTGACTCTTCTCACTTTTACTGAAGTGTGAGCACTAGTATTTTATCTGCATCACCTTATTGGGGTCTACAGTTCCTGACTAAATTTTCCTAATAGGAAATAGAAATTGAATAACTACTTGCAATTTTTTTTAGGTTTTATTTATTAATTTTAAGAGAGAGGAAAGGAGAGAGAGATAGAGAGGCAGAGATATGAATGTGTTCCTGTATGCGTCCTGACCAGAGGTTGAACTGGCAACCTTTGCATATCAGGGTGATGCTCTAGAACCAGCCGAGCTCACCAACCAGGGCTTAATGACTAGTTGTTAAAGGACTATTAGCTGTAACTATAAATATATTCTTCTCTTGATTAAAAATTGGAAATGAGGTTTTTATGCATCTGTGCTTTAGTGGGGTGAAGAAAAACGCGTTATATAGGTCAACCTTCAGGTTATTTGTATATGATGCTGCTGAGGGTTTCTGCCTCTCAGATTGTTTTCCGAACTGAAATTTCTCAAGGATCTCCCATGGAGATGCTTGTAGAAGAGCAATAAAAGAAAAACTTTAACTCGGTATGCCTCCATACATCTCTCCGTTTGGAAAAATGTTCTTGTTAGTCAATTTTGTTTGTTTCAATGTGAAATTTGTCAAGTAAGGTATAATTGTTCTTGCCTTGAAGACCCCACATGTTCTTCAGTGTGCAATAGTCCTCTTATTTTTGTCCCTAGAACCAGATTGTACAAGTGCATATGGTCTGCCCGGATAGCTAACATGACAATAGATAATGCCCTATGTGTGGTGCCTGCTCAACACATTAATGAGTGAATAGAAAATCCTGTATTTTATGGGATAATATGGTGCACAGAGGACCAAACGGTATACTCTTGCAAGAATTTTCTATATTAACTCATTATTCCTCACACATCTATAACGTAGGAAGTATCATATAACTATCTTCCTCATTGTACAGCTGAGTAAATTGAGTCACTGAAAGAAAAGTAAACTAATCTGAAGTCACAGCCAGGAAGTATCCAGAGCTAGACAATGACAGTGGTCTACAATCTAATCTCTCCCTCTTCCCAATGTTGGCCAAGGCAATGGGACCTTCTCAAGGTATGCTTGAGCTGAAGTCTAATGGCCATCTGCAGGTAGTAACTTACCTCTTTGGAGTGTTTCTCGAGGTTCACACATTACCTTTGTAAGCCCAAGCTTTCTTACTCTACAGGCAAAAATTCACTTGCCCTGTCCTGCTATATCGCAAGCCCAGGGTTATTTTTGAGCCACTTGATTAAGCCTGGTGAAGCACCACTGGGTTTCAGTCCACACTGGGAAGGGAATGAACTCATCTTGGATTTCACAAACAAGTATGTTGATGTGCCTACATAATCTTAGGAACTACATGTCTCCAGAAATGCAGTCTCTTCTCTCATCCACCTTTGTTTTTGCTTTGTATATCTGTATGCTTGGATTTCAGAGTGGTAACTACTGATCAACAATGAACCAGGAGACTTGCTTTGCTACAGTCCACATGGCCGTGGCTCTAACGTTTTGTGTGTGCTTAGGGTACTGGCTGGGCCTACTCCACACAAATCGGTCACAGTGCCATATTTCTTCTTCTTGGAGATGACTGTTTAGTGAAAAGGAGAAGACATTGTGAGGAACAGATCTGCACCAAATCAAGAAGAGCTTGGGGGTTTCTGTTGGAAAGTGAAATTATACCACCAGCCAACCACCTAGGGGTCAATACTCCAATAAGTCTTGTGTAATGCCAGAGTCAGGACTACCTGCCTCATCACTCTTATCTATTATTTAGGACTCAGCATACTTGAGGCCTCCTCAGAATTCTCTGAAGAGGGCAGGGCAGTTTAAATCAATTCCTTAAACAGAAGTGTAGCTCAGATATGTTAAGGAGCTCTGTCAAGTGGAAGATATTGACCTGAAATCAGCCCTTTTGCTTCTATACCTTTAAACAGCATTATGTAGATAATAAGACTAAAATAAAGACAGCTGTATTCCAATGGCAAGAATTCAATTCAATTCATTTACAATTAAAATAGATAATACGAAGGGAAGAGAATTTATTATTTCTTCCATATCAGGACACATTCTAGATCAGGGCAATAGAACCCTCTGTGCTGATGCAAATATTATATTCAAGCCACAGTTCACATGTGGCCAGTCCAACTGAGGAAATAAAAAATGTAAATTTACTTAATTTTAACTAATTTAAATAAAAATGTCACAGGGGGAGTCATAGCTACTATATTAAATAGTACAATTCTATAGTCTTAAGATTCAGAAAATAGCTGATGAATAACAAAAAACAAATTAGTCTTACTACCCAAGAATATGTGAAACAATATATCTGAAGCAATATACATTGACTTAAGACTTAAACATGAACTTAGCCCCCAACTATAAAGTTGTGTGTATGTATAAAACATTCTGGGGATACACACTGCTGTTCAGGTGGTGGTAGGAACCAATATTAATACAACACAGTGTCAACCCGCAGGCTGGTAAGATCTGTCACTTCTGGTTACTCCTGTCGAAGTACTGGGGATGATGAAATCTGACACATAAAACAACAGGAGGAAATGTCAAATGCCCACTGCAAATATTGCACTTTATTACTACACACTTCAGTTTGTGGTGAAGCCACCTTCCAGTAACAGGTGAATGTGGGGCAGCTGCCCGTCACGTCACACATTAGCTGGTCACAGAGTGGAGGGTCCACGCGGAGAGGAGAATGCCATCTCTGCTGGGAATGGATTTCAGCTCTGTCTCTTTCTAGTGGCTTCCATATTCAGCCCCAGGGGTGCTCTCTTCTTCCAACCATGTTCCTGCCATCAGCTGTGACAGAGACGTTGATTTTCACAGAAAGCCACATAGCTGACACTTGCCAGGAAACACCAGGAACAATGACTTGAGACCCAGACTCTATTGGAAATAACAGAACCATGATCTGGAGCAAGAGCAAAGTGGAGGCGGAACTGGTTAACAGGTCTCCCACTCTGCCTTAACATCTCCCCCGGGGGAGAGGGGGTATTCAAGGCAGCTACTCAAATTTCATAACAAAGTTAAAACTGAGGGGACATCTTTCTGTGTTTGTTTAATATGCACATAACTGAACACGGAGGAATTTTAGCTCATTCCAATCTACATCATTATAAAAAAAATCAGTATATTTGGAATGTTCTATGACAAATATGCAAAACTCCCTAAAGTTTTCAGAAGCCAGGCAAAGATAAACACATTTATTACCTGTAATATACAACTTACTGTGAAAATCCCACAATCACTATGACAAGAAGCAGCATTTTGGGTGTGAATCGTTTATGTGACCTACAGCAAGTCCCTCCTGTGGCTGACTGGGTTTATCTTAATGTCACTAAGCCATTCAGCACCATGCTTCATGAAGCCCTGGGGCTCCAAGATGAATAAAATGGATGGACTGTATTCTCTGAGAAGGAAATCTCTAGGGTAAGAAAGTGGCTCCGTCTTAACCTGTGTGCTGCTTTACATGTTCACCAATCTTGGAAAACAATGCAGACACAAGACATGATAGGTAGGGATAGCTACTACAGATATTAGAATATAATGGAAAATGCCTTGACCAAGAATAACAATAACCTTACACATAAGATCAAATGAGTGGGTTCTGAGTTTCCAATGATCAGCATCAAGAGCTGTTTTGATCACAGATGTCTCATCTTGAAAACAAAGAGCTCAGAGCTTTTTTAAGGCTAACATTGAGTGATGAGAACAAAACTCTGATTACACAGCCAGGGCGTGCTCAGCACGGGAGATTGCATCCCACAGCAGGATGATGGTGCTCAGTGCAGGCAGGAAGAGGTGTCCCAGACCATGGTGTCCCTGCACAGGAAAGCTCTTGAGAGTGATGTCAGAGAAATGGCACCGTGAGGAGTGCTCCCAAAACCTCTCCCTGAAATTTCAACAAATTCAACTAGAGACAGAAAAACAATCTCAGGAGCATCTGAAATACACATACATCAAACAAAGTTATGATTGGGTGAAAAGGTGGCTGAATATATAATCCACTTTGAAGGAAATAAGACAGAGAATGGAATATTCTGCTTAACTCACTGACCTGAGCAAGGGCTGCTTTCACTTGGAACTGAGAGAAAGCGAGGGATGGAGGTGTGGAAAAAGCTATGGTAGGGCAGAGACATTCAAGCAGGGGAAAGAGTGTGCCTGCAGCTCAGCCCACACGGACCTAACACTGGCGGCAGACCCTGGCAGTGGTGGGCACGCAGTTGCCTTGTTTACTCCTGGTATCCCGGTCACCGAGTGTGGGCAGTGTGTGAGTGAATCCACCCGGCATTTCCAGCATGGGTGCCCATGTTCCTGGATGGAGGTGCTGGGTCAGAGACTGTCAGCAGTGGCCCTCTGCATGGCTGTGACCCAGAGTCTCTGTATAATCCTGGTACCCTGAACAGCAGCATGTGGGAAGTGCGTGGTGAGCCAGCTTCCCTACGGGTGTGGTGCCTCCGCCAGCCATACAGGCAAACGAAGCACATTCCCGGGAAAGAGAACTGCGGAAGGGGTGGGGGAAAGGGCACACAGTCAGCCTCTGGAGAGCAGATCCACTGAGTGCTGGAGGGAGCCTAATCCACAGTCTGCTCACTGCCTGGTGGGTTTATGCTGGTGGCTCTGTCTGACAAAGCCTTCTTTCCCAGGCCTGAGATTTAAGGGGACTGGAGGAGGGACTTGATAGTTCTCAGGGCCTCTTGCTCGGCAGGCAGTGGCTGGGCAACTTCCAGCCAGCCGATACAGGTTAAAAAGGACAGGCCCATGGAACAGACCTCGGAGAACACTACAGAAGTTGGGTGGGCTGGACTGTAGGCTTCCCACCAAGGGAGAAGCCTGTGGAGAGCACACCCGCGGAACGCTGAGGCAAATTAAACTAGAACCAGAAATCAGCTCACTCCCCTGCCTGCTTGAGCTGGTGGCTCTGGTTGACAAAGCTTTCATACACAGAGCTGTGCTTTGAGCGGACCTCGAGGAGGGACTTGGCAGCTTTTAGGACCTCTTGCTCTGCAGGCAGTGACTGGGCATCTTCCTGCCAGGCAATGCAGGTTACAAAGTGCAAAAAACCTGGGGAGAGTCTTGCAGAGTGCTGAGGCATACTAGACATGCCCGGAGGCTCATAGAAAGACATCTGAAACCAGCTCCCAGCCCTGCCTGAGTACACTGGCGCCTCT
The DNA here is from genome assembly GCF_036850765.1 of Saccopteryx bilineata. NCBI lineage: Eukaryota > Metazoa > Chordata > Mammalia > Chiroptera > Emballonuridae > Saccopteryx > Saccopteryx bilineata. Next base: position 55,743,044 of record NC_089501.1, read on the forward strand.
GGCTGTCAAAGCCTTACCCAGAACCCTGCTTTGAGTGGAGATAGAGTGGGGCATTTGGCAGCTCTTAGAGCCTCTTGCTCTCTAGGCAGTGGCCAGGGCAACTTTACAGCTGGATCCCCAGGCTGCTGGTTCAAGAAGCAGAGATTTAGGAAGAGGCTCAAGGAAAATGAACTCTCCCACTGTCAGAGCCTGCAAATGCTAACAGGCTCCATCTACCAAGAAGACTGAGGCCTAGTCTATGTTATTGCCATAGTGACACATCAACTGCAAATCTCTGCCTAAGAGTGCCATAGGGGCAGAACCTGGAGTACAGCACCACCAGCCAAAAAGAGAGAGAAGAAAGAAAAAGAAAGAAGATAACCTCTCAAAACCAGGAAAAATCTATATAGTCTTTATAACGTTTTCTTTTTTTTTTTCTTGTATTTTTTTTTCTCTTCCACCTTGGTCATTTTATCCTCTTTCTGTTTTATTCTTTTCTTTTCATTTTGAATGTTATTACCCATAGATGTTACATTTTCCACTCTTTTTTTATGTGTTACGTTCCAAAAAACTTAACTCATTTTTTCTCTCTCTTTCTCCCTTTTTCTTTTTGTTTCTTATTTTCTCTTTTACTTTTTCTCTCATTCAAATCTCACCCACAAAACAAATTATTTAATTCTGGATTTAAATTTTTTCTTTGTGGCATTTTGTGTGCTTTTTACTTCACTTTTTATCTCTTTAGCATTTCCCCCAACTCCGGCTCTCCATTCTATGTAGTTTTTGTTCCACTCAATACAATAGAATTTTCATTTTTCACTGTATTTTTTCCTTTTTTCTTTTTTATTCTCTTCCCTTACACTGTTTCTCTCATTCAACCATGATTTACAAACAAATTATTTTATTCTTGATCCAAATTTTTTCCTTGTGACATTTTGTGGATTCTTGCCTCAATTTTTTGCCTCCTTGTCACCTACCCCCAACTCAGGCTTTCCATTCTATGTATTTTTGTTCCACTTAGCACAATTGAATTTTTAGTTTTTCACTGCATTTTCTCAAAAAAAATTTTCTATTTTTTTTAATAAACTCTTATTAGTGTTATTAACAATACCACTCTCAAATGCCACTAAGGAAAAAGAAATCAGATATCATGGATACAAAAGACAGAGATGTAGCTCAGATAGATGAGGAAAAATCTACAGAAAAAAAGTTTTAGTAGCTTGGAAACTTTGGAGTTAAATGTCAGAGAATTTAAAATGGAAGTCCTAAAAATACTCAAGGATATACAAGAAAGCACAGAAAGGCAACTTAGAGAGCTCAAAAACCAATTCAACAAACGGAAAGAATACATCACCAAGGAAATTGAAACTATGAAAATGAATCAAACAGAGATGAAAAACTCAATACATGAGCTGAAAAACGAGGTAACAAGCTTAGCCAATAGAACAAGCCAGATAGAGGAGAGACATAGAAGACTGGCAGCTAGCCTGACCAGGCGGTGGTGCAATGGATAGAGCATCACACTGGGATGCAGAGGACCCAGGTTCGAGACCCCGAGGTCGCCAGCTTGAATGCAGACTCATCTGGTTTGAGCAAAGCTCACCCAAGGTCACTGGCTCGAGCAAGGGGTTACTCAGTCTGCTGAAGGCTCACGGTCAAGGCACATATGAGAAAGCAATCAATGAACTAAGGTGTTGCAACAAAAAACTGATGACTGATGCTTCTCAACTCTCTTCATTCCTGTCTGTCTGTTCCTATCTATCCCTCTCTCTGAGTCTCTCTGTCTCTGTAAAAAAAGAGAGAGAGAGAGAGACAGGCACTACAGAGAGAAGAGGAGAGAGACTCATAAATTAAAAAAAAATGAGATAGCCCTACAGGAATTGGCTGACTCCATCAGAAAGAGCAACATAAGCATAATGGATATATCAGAAGGAGTAGAGAGAGAAAATAGAATGGAGAACATATTCAAACAAATAATAGATGAGAACTTCCCAAGCCTGTGGAAAGAACTAAAGCCTTGAATTCAAGAAGCAAACAGAACACTGAGTTATCTTAACCCTAACAAACCTACTCCAAGGCATATCATAATGAAATTGGCACAAACAAAGGAAAAATTCTCAAGGCAGCCAGAGAAAAGAAGAATACAACATATAAAGAAAGGCCTATTATATTATCAACAGATTTTTCAGCAGAAACTCTACAGGCTAGAAAAGAGTGGACCAATATTTAAAGTTCTGAAAGAGAGGAACTTCCAGCCAAGAATACTATACCCATAAAAGCTATCCTTCAAATACAAAGGAGAAATAAAAACATTCACAGATGAGGGAATGTTATCACAGAAAAGATGAGGGAATTTATCACCAGAAAACCCCCACTTCAGGAAATACTAAAGGGGGTTTTCCAACCAAACACAAAGAACAAAACAAAAGAAAACTACAAGTCAAAATTCCATCAAGATTGCAAAAAAAACCAAGATTAATCTGTGACAACAAAAACAAAAAAGGGGAGAGAACAAAGACTAAAAGTAGCAAAGGAGATGGAGTGCACTCATGAGATAATGTACTACAATAAACATGATATGTATCCTTTCCATTACTTAATGGTAACCACCCCTGAAAAAACCACCACAGAAGCACATGGCTTGAAAAAAGAAGTAACAGAGAAAAGAAGTATGGATTACAACCAAACAAAAACAAATAATAGAAGATAAAAGAGAAGAACCAAACAAGATACAAAACTATCAGAAAGCAATATATAAAATGGCAATAGGAAACCCTCAAGTGTCAATAAGTACACTAAATGTAAATGGATTGAACTCACCAATAAAAAGACACAGAGTAGCAGAATGGATTAAAAAAGAAAATCCAACTGTATGCTGCCTACAAGAAACATATCTAAACTACAAGGATAAAAACAAATTCAAAGTGAAAGGTTGGAAAACAATACTCCAAGCAAATAACATCCAAAAAAAAAAAAAAAAAGCAGGTGTAGCAATACTCATATCTTACAATGCTGACTACAAGATGGCTGCCATAATCAGAGACAAAAATGGTCATTTCATAATGATAAAGGGGACATTGAATCAAGAAGACATCACACTTCTTAATATATATGCACCAAACCAAGGAGCACCAAAATATATAGGACAGTTACTGACTGACCTAAAAAAAAAACCTGACAAAAATACAATCATACTTGGAGACCTTAATACACTGCTGATGGCTTTAGATTGTTCATCTGAACAGAAAATCAAAAAAAAAAAAATATTGGCCTTAAAAGAAACATGACATGATAGACATTTACAAGACATTTCATCCCAATGTGCCAGAGTATACATTTTTCTCTAGTGTACATGGAACATTCTCAAGAATTGACTATATATTAGGTCACAAAAATAACATCAACAAATTCAGCAAGATTGAAATTATACTAAGAATATTTTCTGACCATAAAGCCTTGAAACTAGAATTCAACTGCAAAAAAGAGGTAAACAAACCCACAAAAATGTGGAAACTAAACAACATACTTCTAAAAATTGAGTGGGTCAAAGAAGAAATAAAAGCAGAGATCAAAAGATACATACAGACAAACGAAAATAACAATATGACATATCAGAATCTCTGGGATGCAGCAAAAGCAGTAATAAGAGGGAAGTTCATATATCACTTCAGGCCTATATGAACAAACAAGAGAGAGTCCAAGTAAACCACTTAACCTAACATCTTAAGGAACTAGAAAAAGAAGAACAAAGGCAATCCAAAACCATCAGGAGAAAGGAAATAATAAAAATCAGAGCAGAAATAAATAAAATAGAGAACAGAAAAACTATAGAAAAAAATTAATAAAACAAGGAGCTGGTTCTTTGAAAAGATCAACAAAATTGACAAACCCTTGGCAAGACTCACTAAGGAAAAAAGAGAAAGGACTCATATAAACAAAATCCAAAATGAAAGAGGAGAAATCACCACAGATAGAATAGATATACAAAGCATTATTGTAGAATACTATGAGAAACTGTATGCCACCAAATTTAACAATCTAGAAGAAATGTGTAAATTCCTAGAACAATACAATCTTCCTTGACTGAGTCATGAAGAAGCAGAAAGCCTAAACAAACCTATAAGCAAGGAAGAAATAGAAAAAACTATTAAAAACCTCCCCAAAAATAAAGTCCCCAGGGCCAGATGGCTATACTAGTAAATTCTATCAAACATTCAAAGAAGACTTGGTTCCTATTCTATTCAAAGTCTTCCAAAAAATTGAAGAAGAAGCAATACTGCCAAACACATTTTCTGAGGCCAACATAACCCTCATACCGAAACCTGGCAAGGACAACACAAAAAAAGAAAACTACAGACCAATATCTCTAATAAATACAGATGCTAAAATACTAAACAAAATACTAGCAAATCGAATACAACAACATATTAAAAAAATAATTCATCATGATCAAGTGGGATTCATCCCAGAATCACAAGGATGGTTCAACATTTATAAAACAGTTAACGTAATACACCATATCAACAAAACAAAGAACAAAAACCATATGATCTTATCAATAGATGCAGAAAAGGCATTTGATAAAATATATCATTTTATGTTTAAAACACTCAACAAAATGGGTATAGAAGGAAAATATCTCAACATAATAAAGGCCATTTATGATAAACCATAAGCTAACATCATATTAAATGGCATAAAACTGAGGAATTTTCCCCTAAAATCAAGAACAAGACAAGGTCGTCCTCTCTCTCCACTCTTATTCAAAGTAGTGGTGGAAGTTCTAGCCAGAGCAATCAGGCAAGAAAAAGAAATAAAAGGCATTCATACTGGGAAAGAAGAAGTAAAGGTTTCACTTTTTGCAGATGATATGATCCTATACATCAAAAATCCCAAAGACTCCACAAAAAGACTACTAGAAACAACAAACCAAGACAGTAAGGTCATAGAATACAAAATTAATATACAAGAGTCCATTGCCTTCGTATATGCCAACACTGAAACATCAGAAAAAAAGTTAAAAAAAAACCCCAATACTCTTCATGGTTGCAACAAGAACAACAAAAATACCTAGGAATAAACATAACAAAGAATGTAAAGGACCTATATAATGAAAACTACAAAGCATGGTTAAGGGAAATCAAAAAAGATATAATGAAATGGAAAAATATTCCTTGTTTTTGGGTAGGAAGAATAAATATTGTCAAAATGAGTATATTACCCAAAGCAATATATAAATTTAATGCAATTCCCATCAAAATTCCAATGTCATTTTTTAAAGAAATGGAACAAAAAAATCATAAGATTTATATGGAACTATAAAAAAACCCTGAATAGCCAGAGCAATCCTAAAGAAAAAGAACAAAGCTGGGAGCATTACAATACCTGACTTCAAACTATATTATAGAGCCACGATAATCAAAATAGTAGTATTGGCAGAAAAATAGACACTCAGACCAATGGAACAGAATAGAAAGCCCAGAAATAAAACCACATGTATATGGTTAAATAATTTTTGCTAAAGGGTCCAACAACACACAATGGAGAAAAGAAAGCCTCTTCAACAAATGGTGCTGGGAAAACTGGAAAGCCACATGCAAAAGAATGAAACTTGGTTATAGTTTGTCCCCTTGTACTAAAATTAATTCAAAATGGATCAAAGACCTAAAGATTGATATAAGACCTGAAACAATAAATTACATAGAAGAAAACATAGGTACTAAACTAATGGACCTTGGTTATAAAGAGGACTTTATGAATTTGACTCCAAAGGCAAGGGAAATGAAGGCAAAGATAAATGAATGGGATCACATCAGATTAAGAAGATTTTGCACAGCAAGAGAAACTGACAACAAAATAAACAGACAACCAACTGAATGGGAGTTGATGTTTTAAAACAGTAGCACAGATAAGGGCCTAATATCCAAAATATACAAAGAACTCATAAAACTCAACAACAAACAAGCAAACAATCCAGTAAAAAAATGGGAAGAGGACATGAACAGATACTTCTCCCAGGAAGAAATACAAATGGCCAACAGATATATGAAAAGATGCTCATCTTCATTAGCTATTAGAGAAATGCAAATCAAAACTACAATGAGATACTACCTCATACCTGTTAGATTAGCTATTATCAACAAGACAGGTAATAACAAGTGTTGGAGAGGCTGTGGAGAAAAAGAAACCCTCATCCACTATTGGTGGGAATGTGAAGTAGTACAACTATTATGGAAGAAAGTATGGTGGTTCCTCAAAAATTAAAAATAGAACTACCATATGACCCAGCAATTCCTCTACTGGGTATATACCCCCAAAACTCAAACACACTGGTACGTAAAGACATATGCAGTCCCATGTTTATTGCAGCATTGTTCACAGTGGCCAAGACATGGAAACAACCAAAAAGCCCTTCAATAGATGACTGGATAAAGAAGATGTGGTACATATACACTATGGAATACTACTCAGCCATAAGAAATGATGACATTGGATCATTTACAACTACATGGATGGACCTTGATAACATTATACTGGGTGAAATAAGTAAATCACAAAAAACTAAGACCTATATGATTTCATACATAAGTAGGACATAAAAAGGAGACTCAGGGACATGGACAAGACTGTGGTGGTTACAGTGGGGGGGGGGAGGAAGGAGAAGGAGGGGTAGGGGGAGTGGAGGGGCACAAAGAAAACCAGATAGAAGGTAACGGAAGACAATTTGACTTTGGGTGATGAGTATGCAACATAATCAAACGTCAAAATAACCTGGAGATGTTTTCTCTAAACCTATGTACCCTGATTGATCAATGTCACCCCATTAAAATTAATTTTAAAAAAAGAAAAACCCTTGAGTAGCAGTTTTCCTTCTCCTGAGCACACTACAAGTGTCGAGAACTTAGAGTGGTACGATCCCCATGGCTGGCATAATCAAAATTCTCAGGAAGTCCACCAGCATTCAGTCTTCTAGTTCACATTATTTTGCTAAAATGCAATTAGATACGGGAGAGGTTGAGTTTTAAATGACAACTCGGGGTAAATTTTCTATATAAAAAAAATAGAACGACCGTATGACTAGGCAGTTCCATGCTGAGAATATACACAGAGAAAACAGAAACATTGCGTAGAAGAGGCATCTGTGTTACCGGGTCCGTAGAAACACTCTTTACAGTGACCGAGACGAGGAAATGACCTCAGTGTCGTCAATGGATCGTGGATAAAGAGATGAAGTAGCATATATAGAACGCAATATTGATTCAGCCACAGAGACACAGAGCATCCTGCCGTTTGCAAAATCATGGAAGGGCCTTGAGGACATAACAAACAAGCGTTGAAATCCTCCAGATATAACTCTGGGTTTCTTCATTTTCTTGTTCATGTCTGTGAGGTTTTGTATCATGTACGTTAGATTCATATACTCTACAAATTCATCACCTCACCACTATGAAACATCCCTCAACTCCTAGCAATATTGCTTGGTCAGAAGTCTATATAGTTTGATGTTAATGCAGACATTTGGTGCTCATTTGATTATAATTTACATGCTATTTCCCCCCCACATTTTTTCTTGCATTAGATATGTTATTATTTCATAAAGCAAAAAATCTCCTTTTTTAGGTGTTAGGTTTATGAAGTTTTGATAAAGGTATTCAATTCTATGTATACATGTGGATGCAGGTATAGATATAAATATGAATATAAGTAGGTTTAGATATAGATCAGCTATATTCTTCTTTAATTTTTTAAAGACTCAAAAAACTCATGTTTGATGGAATAGGGCTATGTGCCTAACCATGACAGTGTAAATGTCAAAGGGTCAAATCTTAGACATCTTATAAAACAAATAAATCTGAATCTGGGTGATAAATACATTATAATATTTTTCATATACTTATAAAGTGCTTTATAAGAGAAAAGGAAACTTAAAAAGTCCTTTGGGGGGAAAAAAAGAGAATTGATATATAAACATACTGCATTTAATATTATGGTAAAAACCACTAGATATAAACATCCTCACCTATTGTCACAGTTTCAGGGGTAAAGTACAATTAGGATTAATGGCTTCTGATGATAGCTTTTTTTTTTAAAAGAAAAATAGTAGATCTCTGTTGCTTTTATTCAGTTTACTGGTATTCAAACACAACCCCATATTGATGTCATGCTGCAAAAAAAGAAAAGTAAATAAAGCAAATATACAATAACCAAAATACAAACCATATTTAAGTTCCTCCTTCACTAGAAATTGTTTTGCAACATACATGAACATTTTCTTACATAATGGGAAATTCCAGGCATCTGACACAATGTGACTGCCAAAGACTTCCCATGTCCCTGTTACCTAGTAATGCTTTTAATGTGGGATCACAGAATGCTGTCTCATATTTCCATGTGTACAAGCTTTATTTGAACCTACTTGACTAAAATCTCTCTTTGTGGCTAGATAATATCATATTTATTTTCTCTCCCAACCATGCTGCATACTGAAGCGTCTTGTACACAGGACGGGCTTGATTTGGGTTTTCTGGATTGTATTCAATTTCTTTTTTGAAAGGTAGGATTATTGTGGTCAAACCAGTTTCAACGCTTTTCTGAAATGACTGCGGGTCATTCTTCTGTCACACATTTGTTGCCAATAAGTCGTGCCTTCCATTATGTGAGCAGCTGACACCCCTAGAACAAAGATCCTGCTTCGACTCTTGACTCTTGGGAATAAGGAGCTGGCACAGGAGGTACTGGGGTAAGAACTAATAGTAGCACATAAACGTGTGTCTTGCGTATCCAAAGGAGACCCTCACAGAAGACCCACACTCAAAACTTTCCTTTTCTAAATTTATCCAGATTCTGGCCTATTTTGAAGGAATGTCTGGAATTTTGTGTCTTATTGCTTAATGCCTTCAAAAATACCTGAAGTATATAGATGGATAAGGAGAAACTGAGTAATACTTGCTGACTTAAGATCTACTTATGCCATAATGTCTCTCCAAATTCAGTAGGTATTGACCTTGAGAGCCACCTGAGCAAGGTGGATTGTGAGTCTGATGATACTGCTGAACCGACCATGATGAAATCCCAGGCATCATCCAGGATGACCCCAGGAGGTGACGATGGCTCTGCAGGCACTCTTTTTGATAAACTTTATTAACCTTATTTCGAGAAAAAGTCAGGTTATATCTAGAGTGTACTCAGTAAACAAAACAGTTCACGTTGCTTTAGAAATAGAACACTTTGAATTTAAAGGGAATGGCTTAATCTCTACGATAAATGTGTTTTTGAGTAAGTTGATCGATTTGAACATAGTCTTGTCCCACAGTCAGAGTGCTTTAGTAGAGAAAATTACATCCTCTTTGTCGCGACAGAAACCCATCTGCAAAAAAAGTATTACTGAAAGGAAAAAGGGAGAGAAAATGAGCGATGAGCTGTGTGAAACAAAATTGTAGACTAATGTAACTTGAACATGGGTGTTGTAGTCCAGCACCCTTAATTTACACGTGAGACAACCCAGGCATGAGCTCATGGGGGGGACTAAGCCTGAGTTCTCCAGATTTCAGATCAGATGCCTTTCAAATCATGTAGGAAAACACCACGGTGGGCTGACCACCATGTGGTCCTCTTGAGGAGGAGGGCACTGAGACCAGGATGAAGAATGTGTGTGTCTCTGCAGCTCCATGTGTTGATGCTATTGTAGGTTGAAAGCTACTCCAATTGAATGTACAGATTTCCTATACTGATAGCACACAGAAAAAAACACAATAAAAGCCACCAAGGGCCAAAGAGTGACAATCAAGGAAGCATGAGTGAAGGAAATGTGAGTCGACATGTGCTCATGGCCTCCCAAAACATGGGATAAAATTTTGAAATAAGACACAAAACCGCACACAAAGCAAATCTCCACCCCCCAAAACAATGAAACAAAACAGGCTGCAATACAGCATGGCTCTCATTTACGCCCCAGTGTTGGGTGGGTCGAATGTCACAAAGTCCAGGAAGAGGTACACTGTCATCCTATAACTGCCGCTGAGCGGTGGGTGGGTGAGGTGGAGTATGCAGTATCTTCTCTGTGTTTTGTTGGTTTTTTTTGTATTTTTCTGAAGTTGGAAAAGGGGAGGCAGTCAGACAGACTCCCGCATGCACCTGACCAGGATCCACCTGGCATGCCCACCAGGGGGCGATGCTCTGCCCATCTGGGGTGTCGCTCTGCCGCAACCAGAGCCATTCTAGCACCTGAGGTAGATGCCTTGGAGCCATCCTCAGCGCCCGAGCCAACTTTGCTCCAATGGAGCCTTGGCTGTAGGAGGGGAAGAGAGAGACAGAGAGGAAGGAGAGGGGGAGGGGTGGAGAAGCAGATGGGCTCTTCTCCTGTGTGCCCTGGCCGGGAATCAAACCTGGGACTCCCGCACACCAGGCCGATGCTCTACCACTGAGCCAACCAGCCAGGGCCTCTTCTCTGTATTTTTATCTTTCACTTCCTTTTTTTTTAAATACTAATACTGTCCACATATTAGTTTTCCAATAATGCTGTACTCCAAAATGATGCAATTGATCTATGCAATTGAAAGCCGTCAAGTCCACTTCTGTTCTGTCCCTTCCTAAATGTATGGACTTGGGTTAGACACCTACAATACTTTTTGCCTTAGTAATTGCTTCTGGAGAGCCCGTGAAATGAAACAACTTGAGCTTTCAAGTTCTCTTTCCCACACAACCACGAGTGAGTTCTATACAGGCAAGGAGCGTTGTTGAGAAATTGGGATGAGTGGCTATTGAAGTGATGCAATATGATTAAAATGGTTATCCTCAGTTATTAACAAAGAACTTTAAAGTCTTCAGTGTTGAACTAACAGTTGTAAGTTTTCACTTGCCTGTGAAATGTTCATTAAGACAGCCTGTTCTGACAACAGTAAGATCGGCCAAACAATATATAACAGAATAGCTGAGGAAGCATTGCCTTATTTGCATGTTTACAGAGAAAATGGTCATGTATAAGCACTTCCCTGATCTTGATGACATATTCATTATCTCAGTGTTTCCCTGGGTCTCAAGTGGGCACTAAGTTGTGAGGCGGGAGTAACCTCATTTGTCTTCCGTTGCACCGTGCAACATTAGTGTCCCCTTGTCTAGGTGTTCTTGAACTACATCATAACTGCACCAAGGATCTCAATGACATTCAGAGGCCTTGACTTCGATAGTCTCTCCATATAATTATTAAGAGCGGCGATAAGTGTTATTAGTTCTAATATACTCACTCTTTAATTAGATAAGAAGTCCACAGGAACTAATTATTAAAAGCCCTGAATGAGGGCTCAACTAATCTAAATTCCATTACTATCCCGGTCCTTATTAAACGTTTGGTCTTGGATTAGACACGTTTTGTTGTTGTTGCCTTTGTAATTGCTTTTGGAGAGTCCACAAAATTAAATAACTTCAGCTTCCAACTTCTATTCTCTGCACAACCAGTAACTAGTGAATTCTATCCAAGCAAGGCTCGTTTTTGAGACATTGGGCTGAATGGCTATTAAAGTTATTAAAGTGATTAAATATGAGGAAAATAGGATTAAATCAAGTCATGTATCTAACTTTAACCTTTCCCCAAATATCTATTGTATAGTGAGTCTCTAGATAGCATCAGCCTATAACAGGCTAATTTAAATGAGAAAACAATTCCTTTCTAACTTACCCAAAAAGCCCAACTATTTCTTTTAATACAGCTAAATTTCTGTAACATTTATACAATTGTTAATCAAAATATTTCTTTCTTTTAAAAAAATAACATATAAAGGATTTAAAGTAATAGCTTCCTAGTGAGTGTTTGTAATCCTTCCTTTTCCTATTGTCCGTATGTTTAAAGCACTGCCAATTGAGAACCAATAATTTGCTATATAATGCTTACAGTTGTTCAACGTTTTTCCTGTTGACTTCCAAGAAAAACTAGCCTTATAAGATTTTTTTTTTATCCTTCACTTCTTCAGAAGTTTGGAAGTCAGGATAAGAAATGAAGGTCCTAAGCCAGCTAAATGAGACTGCTTACCTGCATGAGTTTCTGCAGAAATTCGGAGACAGTTGGCAAGAGGGAAGCCATGTTCCAAACCTTAAAGACACTGAAGTCATTATGGTCCCTGAAAATGGCTATAAGAAAAAAAAAATAGAGCTCTAGTTTATTCCACATTCAACTTACTGTTATAATTGTTGTAATACCTCCTTTCACCAACCTCCCCCCCCCATACCCAATGGATGAACTCATTCTCTTGATGTTGAAAATTTTCTATAACTCCATCATTAAAGGGGTGTATTCTGCCTTAGCAAGCACAGCAGACACCGGACAAATGGCGTGGCCAGGGGCCAGAAGTCATGGGTGACTCCTGGGTCGCAGGGAGGAGATCAGCGGGAAGCAGTGGAGGCACAAACACCTCTCATTGGCGCTGGGTTTGGGGCTTGATGCTCCTAGACAGATTTCAACTTCAACATCGTAACCGAATATAACGTTAGCCTAGCTTTGGGTGCTTTATGTCATGGCTCTTTCTTGGCCTGTGTTTGTATTTTGAAATGAATGTACTGGTTGGCACTTGTTTAGAAAAGGGTCTGGTTTTGTGCAGATTGCAATTTTGCTTTGCAGTAAGCCATTTGTCAGCAGGTCACTAGAACTCCCTGAGGAAGCACACTGCCGTCTGTTCCTAAGGTGACCTTCAAACTATTTGTTTTAAAACTTTTCCACATCTAGGTTTGCTTGAAATGCAATTCTTCTGCCAAACCACCTCCTTTCTCATTGTTTCATCAGACCTTGGACGACGGGGAGTGTTTCCCCCTGTTACCAATATGGTCTGAACGATGCCCATGTTGATTGTAGCCACCATTCCACAGCGAAAGGTATTTCTCTATTATTAAAGGGTTATACACCTTCTTGAAGCTTTCCAGAATCCACACTGACAAAATTTATTTAATTTTTTCATGCTTAACATTTTCCCGCATGGAATAGGGTGATAGATGCATGACAAAGCTTGTGACTTTTCAACATTCTCCTCCTCCATGACACACCCGTCCTGTCAAATTGTCTACCGCTGCCTAGACTTCACCTGCCTGAGGCATGACCGTGAGTCACTGTACATTCTTCCACCTAGCCATGAGCACACCTGGAGGGGCCCCCCATCTGTGCATGCCTCTTTACCACACTGGGTTTTCAATTCAGATGGGGAGTGTTGGGGAAAATGGAGGCTATCACAGAGCAATTCAGATTATGAGCTCAAAGAGTGCAGGAATTTTGTATTCTGGGTTCAGTTAACATGCCAGCCACCGTCTTTACACCAAGGATGAATTGGGTTCACTTCATTCACATGGCTCTTTAGAATAACACTGTAGAGGAAACTCTGAAAATGAATAGAGCAGAACTCACTCACTCTACCTCACAAAGATCACCTGTGGTTCAATAAGCCGCTAGCTTAGAGATATACACGTGGGCGTGGGCATGCAAAGCCCAAATCATGTAATACACATAATCAGAATCTGAGGCGAAGAAGGTGATTGGAAAATGGAGACCATGTTTTCAATATAATACTGTAATAGGAAACATAATTGCTTAATTAATGTAGAGAGAAGACTCTCATAATTTATGTAGAGATATAACTACCATGATTTTACAAGACAAACAGGTGTTCTCTTAACAAAAAAGTGAGCAGGCAAACACCATCTAACTTGCCATCCTGCATGCCATCTTCCTGGATCAGCCCGGCTCTGATCTGTGCCTCGCTGACATAGTTCTCACACTACACTGCATACGCCCCATTGCCCCACGTCGTCGGTACTGGGGCGATAAATAACTGAATTTCAGGGTGCAAAGGATAGTCTTTATTTTCCATTGATAAGACTCAAGTGATCCATTTCTATATAAAAAGCAATATAAAGTAGTGATGAAAGCAAGAATCTGCATCTGAACCCCACGGCTTATTCCTGGTGTGACGCTGGGTAGATATGTCGACCTCCCTCTGTCTCAGGTCACTCACTGTGGGACAGGCTTCACCTCCGCCCTGAAGGTCAGACAGGCTCTGTCGTGCACATGAGATGTTCTGTGCCAATCCTGGCTGATGGAAAGCACCGGATAAACACGACTCCTTGTGAGGGTACTTGTATGTGTTACAAGGCGATTTGTCTATGATTTCACTTGAGTTGTGTTCTATGTCAATGCGTACATTTTGAAACTGTCGGATGCGTCTCAGCTGCTAAGATCTTTGTGTGGCTACTCCTCTTCTCCTTGTGGGAGGCAATGCTGTATTGAAAGCCACGACTGTATGGCAGAAACCATTTCATACTATCTTTCTAGTACGCTACAGTTGTTTCATTTATCGCGTGTTAAAGATTATTTTGCATTTTCAAAATAAAGTGATTGTCAACTTACGCATCTAAGATAAGAAGTATAGGTAGATTAATAGGAGGGCAATCTGAAGTAGGCACGTGATAATACAAGTAAAACAAATGAGGTTTCTGTTACATAGAAAGTCGGATAAAATTCAGAAACAGTAAGGTCATCTTTGCACTGGAGTTTAGGGTCATTTTATTATAGGATTTACACAGTACAGGGCCCAAAAATCTATACAGTGGTACCTTGAGATACGAGCAGACCAACATATGAAGTTTTTTAAGATACAAGCTGCGACTCAGTCCATATTTTTGTTTGAGATCCAAGTGAAATTCCGAGATACGAGTCGTGATTCGGGAAGCTTCCGCTAGTTGGCACGTTGGCACATGGGTCCAGTATCGGCAGCACAACACCAGCATCTCGTTCTTTCTCATGTGTTACTCGCAGAATCAAGTCGAATCTCATGCGCTGTAATTGTTCTTGCATCATTTTTGCATTTTTTACTAACTTTTTTTGTGTGCTATCATGGGGCTGAAGAAAGTGAGTGTCAAGGACAGTGGTGAGAAGAAGAAGAGAATAATGTCGATAGAAGTAAAGTAAGAAATAATAGAAAAACATGAGCATGGTGTATGAGTGATTGAACTGGCAAGGCTGTATGACCGCAGTACATCTACAATTTGTACCATCCTTAAACAAAAGGATGCCATCAAAAGCACAAATCCAGTGAAAGAAACTACAATTCTGTCCCAATTAAGGACAAATATCCATGAAGAAATGGAGAAGCTTCTGCTGGTGTGGGTGAAAGAGTAAGAGCTGGCAGGAGATACAGTGATGGAGACTGCAATATGTGAAAAGGCACGTATTATTTACGGCGACTTGAAGAAGAAAGAACCATCAACCTCAAAAGAGGCAGCAGAAGATACGTTTAAGGCAAGTCACGGCTGGTTTGAAAATTTCAAGAAGAGATCTGGCATCCATTCAGTGGTGAGGCATGGTGAAGCTGCGAGTGCTGATGTTAAGGCAGCTGAGGAGTACATCTCACGTTTTGCTGCGCTTATTGCAAAGGAAGGCTCCATCCCCCAACAAGTGTTCAACTGTGACGAAACAGGATTGATTTGGAAAAAAATACCCTGGAGGCCTTTCATCACCGCAGAGGAGAAGAAGCTGCCAGGCCATAAATCCATGAAGGACTGTCTGACCCTTGCATTGTGTGCAAATGCTAGTGGTGACTGTAAAGTAAAGCCACTGCTAGTGTATCATTCTGAAAGTCCTCGAGCCTTTAAGACTCACAAGATTCTTAAAGAAAAACTGCAGGTTATGTGGCATACCAATGCTAGGGCATGAGTTACGTGGCAGTTTTTTATTGAATGGGTAAATCTCCTCTTTGGCCCCGCAGTGAAGAAATATCTTCAAGAAAATAAACTCCTGATGAAAGCATTACTAATCCTTGAAAATGCTCTACCCCACCCACCTGGTCTTGAAGATGACATTCTCGATGAGTTCAAATTCGTGAAAGTCCTCTACCTCCCACCCAACACAACTTCAATCTTGCAACCTATGGATCAGCAGGTCATCTCCAACTTTGGAAAGCTTTACACAAAGCACTTGTTCTGCCGCTGCTTTGAGGTGACTGAGAATACAATTCTAACCCTTTGAGAGTTTTGGAAAGATCACTATAACATTGTGATATGTTTATACATTATTGACTTGTCATGGCAAGAGGTTACAAGAAGAACCTTGAACTCGGCATGGAAAAAGTTATGGCCTGATGTTGTTGCAGACAGGGACTTCGAAGGATTCAAACCAGAGACTGAGACTGAGGTAGAAGCATTGGAGGAGATTGTGTCCCTCAGAAAGTCGATGGGTCTGGAGGTAGATGAGGGTGATGTAAATGAGCTCATTAAGGAACATGGGAGGAACTCTCAACTGAGGAGTTGAAGGAGCTACAGATGATGCAACATACAGAGCTTCTGCAGGAGATTAGTAGTGAGGAGGAGGTAGAGTCGGGGAAGTGATTTCTACAAGTGAAATTAAAGACACGCTGGCAATGTGGGAGAAGCTTTCAAGTTTCACTGAAAAGGAACACCCAGAAAAAGTTTCAACTGGTCGTGCTTCAGCACTTTTTAATGACACTTGCTTGTCACATTTCCGTAACATTTTAAAAGGCAGGCAAAAGCAAACCTCTTTGGATCGATTTTTATTAAAAAGTCCTGCAAGTGAAAGTGCCGAAAGTGCAGCCAAAAGAGCAAAAACAGGTGATGATTAAATGAAAAATACGTAATGTTAAGCTTAGGTTAAGTTTAAAGTTAAGAAAGTGCATTTTTTTTACAAGTAAGTTTTTATGGTTTCATTTTAAGTAAAGAAAGTGCAGTTTTAGTTTTGTTTAAAGTAAAGAAAATGCAGTTTTAGTTTACATTTAGTGTTAAGAAAGTGCAGTTTTAGTTTACGTGTCTACAGTACCTGCATCCCTTCCTCCCTCCCTCCTCCTCCACCATTCACCTCCATTAGCCGTACTCGTCTGTCTCCAAAGTAAGAATACAGTACTAAATAACACTTTTTTCTTTTATTTCATATATTTTTTTATGCATTGGTAAAGTATACATGTGTGTTTCTTAATTAAAATCATGTATTTTTTCATAATTTAGGATGGTCTGATGGTCTGGGGATGTTTCACAGGGCTGGAACAAATTAAATCTATTCCAGTTATTTTAAATGGGAGACATCTGTTTGATATACGAGTTGACTGACTTACGAGCTCGGTTACAGAACGAATTAAACTCATATCTCAAGGTACCACACTGTACATTGCTATTTTCACTTCAAGTGATTATTATGTCAATGAGATTTTGTGATGATGTGTTTGACATTGAATCACAATGTCACTATGCTATTGCTGTAAAAGTAGAGTGTGAGTGTGGACTAGGCCGGGTCTGTTGAGTACACGGATCCCAGGACTCACCCTTGTGACATTTCAAGCTGAGCGGACACAATGGAGCAGCCTTGGCGTCTTGGGCGATGCTGGTGGGAAGCCAACAGGGACCAACGTTTCAATGACAAATCCTTTTCTACTTTACCTCAAAAAAGACGACACTTCAGCAGCTTCAGACTGCTATTCCCAATTGAGCTTGTAAGGCATGCATGATTGTAGGATGTTTATATTAACTGACACAGAGGCTGGAAAGTTTAAACCACCTGTGGACTGAGTGAGGAGGGGACCAGGGTGAGGCTGAGGAAGACATACCCGGGCGGTGGGAAGGCGGAGGAGCCCCTCCCAGTTTCCGAGTGGACGATGGGAGTCCTGTCTCACCTGTGCCGCCCGTGGAAGACTGCAGTCTCGTGGGACTTAAGTGAGCACCTTAGAACGCCGAGCCTGTGTAGGAATCTGTGTGTGAAGACTCTCCCCGGAAGTTCTACAGAAACCTAAGTTATCACTGTATTTCTTAAAAGGTTGTATTCTGTTATACATGTAGAAAAAACAATGTCCACTTAGAAAAAAAAAAAAAGTCCGCTGATTACATTTTGGCAATTACCGCTGTTGACTCTTTCACGAACATGCGATGTTAAGCTTATTTTTAATTTAACTACCAATTGATTAGAAAAAAAAACAACATTCATTCTACCTCCTTGTGTTCTTGGTGATGAAGTGTATATCCACGGACGAAGGGGCGAGTTCTTCCCAAAGCAATTTCCTCGTTTAAATGGGGCCGTAAAATTGGATTCCTTAATAGGGACCCAGTAAAAGCGGATGGCTTCATCATCTCCTAGACACGCGCACTGGTTGCAAGGCATCGGAACCCCGTGCTCACGCTGTAAGGTGGGTCAGTCAGGCGCGCATCTCAGGATCCACAACACCAGACGCTAAGGGACAGAGAGAGAGTGATTTTATTTTCAAGCCAGTGGGGAGGGCCTATACTCTGAGCTCCTTGGTGAAGAAGGGCTCTCTCTGTCTACGCCAGCGCTCAGCTGTCCACACCCCGTGCCTCATGCTCTGTGGGGATCGCCCGAAGGTGACTGCGCCCTAAAATCACCAGGGCAGCTTTGAAATCACGCTTAGGCTTCACACATGCACAAATGCACCCACACACGCACCCATGCATACACGAGTAAGGTGAGTTTTTCTATACCGGAAGCTCATTGAAAATAAACATTTATACTCATTAGTATTAATAACCCAAAGACTCCCCCTCCCCCATGAGATAACTGTAATAGTCTGAACTCTTTGTTGATTTGGTTTAAAGCTTTTGTATAGACATGCTGACTTTATTCTTTTTAGTTTTTGTGGTTAGCTTTTAAAAGATGGGCTTCTTGCAACAGTTTTAAAAGTTTCATGGTGAAATGACATTTGTTGCAATTACTAATGCTATCTATGTGACATAGGAGATCACAGACATGTATAGGTGTTTTTAGCCCTCAATCTGTATTCTTACAAATGCATATATAATAAAGGTTTTCAAATAGGAAATATGAATCTTACATATTTGTGACTTTCTCCACCCTGCACGGTCTTCTAGTATTTTATTATAGTTATGAAGAAAAATCCAGAAAAAGCCCCATAAAGAGAAGTAACCCCCGGAGAGTGTGACAAGAGCTTCAGTGGGAAATAGGAGATGATCATTTCTGCATCCATACCCTTCCGCTGTTTCGTTTGTCCCCATGTGGGATGCTCTGACTAGTACAGCGATTCTACAATGCATAGAAACAGAAGACAGTGATAGACGTCAGATATGGCTTCCAGAGGTGAGAGGGGTATTGATTAATGCAACACCAGGGAACTGTCTGCCACGATAGTTAAGTTCTATATATCGATACGGATGGTAGGTATATAGAACTACAGGTATCTCAAATGTCATTGAATCAAACACAAGATTTCTTCATTTTCTTGTAGGTAAATTATACTGCAATAAGTAGAGCGAGAAAAATAGCAGGGAGAATGTCTGGTACTCGCTGGACATTGATTTGATCGCACAGATATAGGGCACTCCACAAACATTTGATATTATAAACACAAGTGATCGTTTGTCGAGTCTATAATGATCCGGAAGTGGGAAATGTTATTGTTATGTGTATCAGGGAGAGCTCGTGCGACTGTTCATTTTTTTTCAATTAATAACAGAAATCTTCAAACAGCGACGTAAAGATTTTGTCCGTCTGGCTTGGCGGTGCCCCCTGCTGGACCAGGGGCCTGGGTTCACCTTTCTGTTCTTTTCTCCACACGCCCCCCCCCCTCCCCTGAGTCACGGTGGCAAGATGGCTGCCTCAGCTCTAAAACACTGGGCCTGCGTTCAAATCAAGAAGAGGAGAAAAGATTCATCAACGCCTGTTTTACTAGAAAACTGAGTATTTTCAGCATACCTAGAATGTGGTTCCCTTTATAAAGGCAAGTGAGCGCGTGTCTTTGAGCCTCTATAACGGGTGGTAGAGACGACAATAGCTATGTCATCAGCAAATTGGCAGGGCCGGCGAGTGTGTGATATTTATGTATGTCATCTTGTCACTCCAACCAATGAGTCACGTTCATTCACCCCAAAGGTACTCACTGCACCTATCTGCTCAGGGGATTTCAGACCCCTGGTGGGCAGGAGACATTCCGTATGCTTTATTCACGGTTCCCGCCATGTGTACCAAAAAAATCTCTTCACCTATTTGATCAACTGACTTTCATCAACAGATTCCTTCGTATGAGACTGAGAACATCATTAAAGACCTAGGGGCCGTCCTCCAATCCTGAAAACGGGGGAAGCTGTACAGCCCCCTCCCCGTCTGTGCAGCGAGGGGACCCTAGGTGTGCAGGGGCTGGTGCGGGGGGCGGAGGCTGCCTGGGCGGCGTGGCTCTGGCCGAGAACCCTGCCTGCACCACCGGCTGCCAGTTACACAGCCTCTGAGTTTCTTCCCAACGCTGAGATTTTCATGAAAAAATTGTTTAGAATTTTTTTTTTCTTGAAAGGGAGAAATGTAATATGCAGTCTGACATGCTGGCATTCTCATTTTTCAATTATGGAGACCCGACTTCAAGAAATATAATGTCTCATGTCAAATAAAAAATGAATTCTGACCATCTATTTTCCACGTTAGGAAATGGACTGACGGCAGAGAAAATTAAATGTGACAGACTGAGGAAGGGGACATGAACGTCCTACTGATGCAGAAACGGGCCCGCCTCACACTGACGGCAGGCGCGAACCTGAGAATACTCCCCAGTCCTCCCGCTGAGAATCCTCCCCCTTCCTCCCGCTGAGAATCCTCCCCGTCCCTCCCGCTGAGAATCCTCCCCGTCCTCCCGCTGAGAATCCTCCCCCTTCCTCCCGCTGAGAATCCTCCCCGTCCCTCCCGCTGAGAATCCTCCCCCCTCCTCCCGCTGAGAATCCTCCCCCCTCCTCCCGCTGAGAATCCTCCCTGTCCCTCCCACTGAGAATCCTCCCCGCTCCTCCCGCTGAGAATCCTCCCCCCTCCTCCCACTGAGAATCCTCCCAGTCCCTCCCACTGAGAATCCTCCCCCCTCCTCCCACTGAGAATCCTCCCCCTTCCTCCCACTGAGAATCCTCCCCGTCCCTCCCGCTGAGAATCCTCCCCCCTCCTCCCGCTGAGAATCCTCCCCGTCCCTCCCGCTGAGAATCCTCCCCCCTCCTCCCGCTGAGAATCCTCCCTGCTCCTCCCGCTGAGAATCCTCCCCCCTCCTCCCACTGAGAATCCTCCCTGCTCCTCCCGCTGAGAATCCTCCCCCTTCCTCCCACTGAGAATCCTCCTGGTCCCTCCCGCTGAGAATCCTCCCGGCTCCTCCCGCTGAGAATCCTCCCCGTCCCTCCCGCTGAGAATCCTCCCCGCTCCTCCCGCTGAGAATCCTCCCGGTCCCTCCCGCTCAGTGCTGCGAGTCTGGGTGCTGAGCACGTGTCTTCATCAAATGCATCATTTTCATGAAGACATCATAATTATTAGGGATGCATTCAAAGAGCATGAGCTAGACAAGTGTCCACAGGATGAAATAGGTCATAGCCACCAGTCCTTGCTGTCAGTAACCACCTTGGAAGAGATGCCAATTACATCCACTACCGTTTGACATAACTTTGACTGGCTGATGTGTAAGAGAATTATTCATGTATCTCCCCCATCTTGTGCCACACTTAGGGTATGTGGGCAGAGTAGCTCATGATGTGGTCTGTATTCCTTTGTCTTCATCTGTTCCGTTGAATAAAATAACACCATGTATCATGGCACCTGGGGCTTTTAAGATGATTCGCATGGATCCTGAAGGGGACGGTCGTGAGGAGGACACCTCGCTGCATTTCACATGGACCTGGTCTCAGCTCAAAGCACTTCGCGGGAGAGGACCTGAGAGTTACATTTACTCTGTCTTCCACTAATGTGCCTTGTCTTGAAATATATGGTACTCTATCTCCTAGTGCTGTTCATCAGAATGTAAGAGGATGGAGATTTTTTTTCAATTAATAAACATTTCACTCTTTGATTGTTATGCAGTTGCTGTTAATAAAGTTAAGTTACTTTCTCTAAAGGGTTCATAACCTTTGCAGAGGAAAAAACAAACAAACAAAAACTTGGGTCATCAACCCAAAAAGGTTTTGAACATATTAAAGGCAACATGAGAGATATATTTGTAAATGACTACTATTTATGTATAAAAAATTGCCACTATTAGTAATTTTTTTGTATTGAGTTCAACATGCAGATGAAAAATGTGATTTCTGATATTGGAATTTCTAGCATTTTCAGACTTTTTTTTTTTATATCACGGGTAGAACACCCTCCATTTTTTGAATCCCTAATGGTTTGTGGTTCTAAATTCTGCATGTAAATTTCATGCCAGTATTCCGATTTGTGAAGTTAATTAGAAGATGTATAGTTAGGTAGTCATCATGTGGAGCATTCTAGAACTAAACTAGACTCTATAGCACTGGTAAGTTTTAGAATTATGTAAGAAAAGTTTTTAAATAAACACTGAATAAAATGCAATTTTAAGACATGTAGCATAAAGGATGTACAAAATGTTACCGAAATATTATCAGAGAATAATTTAAAGTAATTCATTTCAGCAGAATATACTATATTTATTAGATAAATATTTTTATTGAGATATAATTGGGGTATAATGTTATATGTTTCAGGTATACAACATAATTCAGTATTTGTGTATGTTGAGTAATGATCACTACAGTAAGTCTAGTTAAGAACTATCACAGCATATAGTTACAATATTTTTTCCTGTGATGAGAACTTTTAAGATCAACTCTCATAATTTTTAATTATCTCCATGTCTGTTTTTCCTCTTGCACTTCGTGCAATGTGTATTATAACACTTATCTAAGTTTTATGGTTTTTGAATTTATTATTTTCAAAGAATCTGTTTTTAGATTTAACAATCAGGTCTATTTTTCTTAGTCTTTAAATTTTACTAAGTTTTTATTAATTTCTTTTTTTTTGTTTTTGTATTTTTCTGAAGCTGGAAACCGGAAGAGACAGTCAGACAGACTCCCGCATGCGCCCGACTGGGATTCACCCGGCACGCCCACCAGGGGCGAGCTCTGCCCACCAGGGGTTGATGCCCTGCCCCTCCGAGGCGTCGCTCCGCCAAGACCAGAGCCACTCTAGCGCCTGGGGCAGAGGCCAAGGAGCCATCCCCAGCGCCCGGGCCATCTTTGCTCCAATGGAGTCTGGCTGCGGGAGGGGAAGAGAGAGACAGAGAGGAAGGAGAGGGGGAGGGGTGGAGAAGCAGATGGGCGCCTCTCCTGTGTGCCCTGGCTGGGAATCGAACCCGGGACCTCTGCACGCCAGGCCGACACTCTACCACTGAGCCAACCCGCCAGGGAAGTTTTTATTAATTTCTTGATTCTACTATTAGATTTATCATTTGGGGTGTTTTTACCCTCATGATTTAAATATATAGTTCAGTTATTTTAAATCTTTTTGTTTTATTATAAATGCATGTCAAGCTATATATTTAAAATTTTTCTTTCTTTACCTTTTTTTTTTCCCCTGAGAGGCAGAGGGCAGAAACAGACACCCACATGTGCCCTGACCAGGATCCACCCAGCAAGCCTACTAAGGGCCAATGCTCTACCCATCTGGGGCTGTTGCTCCATTATTCAGCAGCCGAGCTCTTCTTAGCACCTCAGGCGGAGGCCATGGAGCCGTCCTCAGTGCTCAGGGCCAACTTGCTCCAATCAAGCCATGGCTGCAGGAGAGGAGGAGAGAGAGGAGTGAGAGGAGGAGGGGTGGAGAATTAGATGGTCTCTTCTCCTATGTGCCTTGACCAGGAATCGAACCTGGGACATCTCCATGCCAGGCTGTCGCTCTAACACTGAGCCAATTCAGCCAACGCTGAGCTAAAATGTCTACTGTTTATTATACTAGAACATTGTGGCTAGAAAACATGTCCTTATGATTTTTTTCTTTTGATTACAAAGACTCTTTACAACCTAATATAGAATTAACTTTTTATAGTTTCCAAGTTTTGTTTTGTTTTTTAATTTTTGAACTCTCTGTTTACTGCCTGTGCTGTATTATGTGTGTGGGGGGTGGTATGAGTATCAGCTCACCCGTGTGTATTGTACTATACCAATAACACACATTCCTACTTGTTTTTGTCCAATTTATTACTAAAGTAGAGAGGGGTTTGTTAGTTCCTGTAAGGATAAACAATTGACTATTTAAATGTAGCTATCTATACCCTTCATTTTCCTCTTTCTCTTCTCTTTTTTTTTGTGGTCTAGACATACACCTCAGGCTCTGCCCTTTGTATTCATTTTTCTAAGCTGTGATCTCGCTGCAACCCAAGCCCCCAATTTGGTTCGGACAGCCTCATGGGGCATCTGAGCCAGGGAGAATGGCTCTGCTGCCCACTGCTCACTGTGAGCTGGGGTTCACAGGTCCACCGTCGCTGCGGAACTAGAGACAGTGTTTAACGGAAGAGAGTTCCAGGTCCTTCTCCAAACGCGGTCCTGGTCTCCTGGCTCTTTCCTTCGATTCCTTGGTCACTTGGGTCCTCTGGCCTTTACTGTTGTGTTTTCCTGGGAAGTCTTTGAACAGTAGCCTCTAAACTCCCATTTCTCCTCCGGCATGGTTACGTCGCTCTCTATCTTTGGGACGTCACTCGGAATTTCCAGTTTGCTGTTTGTACTCTTTTCTCCCCCCCCCCCCCCCAGCTTTCTGATGCATTTCCAATTATTTCAGGGGAGTGGGATAGAAGATGAGGTGTAGATAGATACTGAAACATGGCCGCCTGATCAAACATTTCACCCACTAAATGTCATGAAAACATTAGTCATTTCCCTCTCTTTTCCTTGCTATATAAGATGCTAGGAGGGATTAATTTTCGGTATATTTGATAAGCTTCTAGTATAATTTAAATAATTAAAATAACATGGACAAATACAAAGAAATGGGAAAAGGTAAACGGTCCTTTTCCTGTGTAAAAAGTGGTCTTATTTTCCGACCTTGGCACAACAGATGTGACGATGCCCCAAGGTGAGGATCAGATGTATCCATTTCTGTTTCTAAGTCAGAGAAAGACATGTTATGTAACATTTTCTGTTGTTATTTCTGCCTTCAGGAATTTGTCTTTAACTGGGCTTTGGGAAGAGGCCAAAACACAGCTCATAGCTTCAAAGCACTAAAATAAAAATTTATACGTTAGTGACTCTTAGGGAAAAAAAAAAAAAGGATTTTTAAAAACGATAAAGAGAAAATTCTTACCTCTAAAAAACATACACAAGTTCCTGCAGTAGCAATACGATTGTTCTGAGCTCTAGAATATAGTACAAAAATAAACAGCTAAACAAAATTGAAGACGCCGAACAATTCTCCATCTCCAAACTACTACGGAGTCTTCTTCCTGTCTCCCTGCTTCCTGTCACCATGGTAGCTCATCAAAGCAGCGCCGTCCCCTCTAAGCTGTCGGTGTTACATCCTCCCGCCTGGCGTGCGGGGACTTCCGCCCCGCTCCAGTACATTCCCCAGGTCACACCCCAGATGCTCTGTTCAAACTATGGATCTGATCCTGCCAATCATGGCCGTTGATCTTCAATGTCCACCCAGACCCACCCCAGGGAGCAGGCCGCCCAGGGGGGAGGCGCCGGGTGTCTGGGGGTGCGGGTCGCTTCCCTCAGTCCCCGCGGCTCTCACACCCTCTCATCGCAGCCCCCCCCCCCCCCGCCCCCGTCCTGTTTCTCTGCTTGGACACAGCCTACTGTTTCTGCCAATGTGCCCAGCCTTCCATTTGGACAGATCCACCCATCTACAGCCAGATGGATAAATATTTATAAATATCTTTCAGATAGCACAGGACCTGGCAAAATAATGAGTCGTAAAACCGACAGTTGAAGGGAGGGTCGGAGCCCACAGGGAGAGGTGTCCCGCAGAGAAACTGGCTTTGGCAGGAGGGCGTGCGCTGACCCCGGGGGGGCGTCCGCAGACAACTCCCCCAGCCCCCCACACTTTAGGGTTCACGCTCCCCAGGATGGGAGGCTCAGGACCGGCATCCTTTGTGGCACCTTTAGTTGGCTTTTGTAGCACCAGTCACACACATAATAAATAGTGCTTGAACGGATCAGTGATCTAGAGCTCCTTCGTTCTAGAAGAGCAAATGTCGTCTTGTTTGTTTGTTCTGTTTGTTTTTGTTTGCACATAGTAGCGTCTGGATAAGTGTTTGCTGCATGACTGCACACATGTGTGAGTTAATTCACCTCGACATTCCTAGAAACTGCCAGAGAAATTTAGACCAGAACTGCGTTTCCTTTCACGGAGACCTGCAGTAACTTGACACTTGAGCCCAAGGAATCTTCGCAATGAGTCACGCTGAGGACAGACTGACTGACGTGCTTCTGTCGGTTTAGAAGAGCAGCACGCTTTTCTGTGGGGGTGGTTTTAGGAGCCTACGGACCTCGAACCCCAGGAGCCCGTGAGCACAGTGATTGCTTCAGACGGACGCTTCGGCCAGAGCAGCGGACAGGCCGCGCTTGACCTTGACTGAGAAGAAAGGGCGCCAGGATGGCATTTTGCCAGAGCAGCTCCCAGAAAACCTTTCTCTCCTCTCAATGCAGTAATTAGACATCCAGCGTTTGCACACCGGGCTGGTCCGCCCCGCTCAGACACACACTAATTACATCACTGAGGGTGGCGTCTTGCACAGGGATATTTCTCTACGGTGAAATGGGTCTCTACAAATATGATGAGACCCGGAAATCTGATAAAGGCATTGATTTCTTACAAGTTTCTACAAATATTTATTTGATATGTCTGCTATAGCTGATGAAGATCTGATGATCTGTTTGTTATGTTGATGGGAAGGTCCTGGTCATGTGTGGCTACACAGGGAATCTCTACGCTTGGTTAGGTTCACGTTGGGGCAGGGTCGGAATTAACTTTATTTATTGCTCTCTGTTGAAAATGATCATCAGGGCTATTGGCCTATAATTCTCTTTCTTTGTAGGGTCTTTATCTGGCTTTGGAAATAGGATAACGCATGCCTCGTACAATGAGCTTGGGAGTCTTCTCTCCTCTTGAGTTTCTTGGAATAGTTTTGAATAGTTTGAATTCTACTTTGAGTGGTTGGTAAGGTTCTCCTGTAAAGCCCTCAGGTCCAGAACTTGTGTTTGTTGGGAGTTTTTGATTATTGATTCAATTTTCCTAACTGTAATCTGTCTGTTCAGATTCTCTGATTCTTCCTGATTCAGTTTTGAAAGATTATGTGGTTCTAGAAATTTATCCATTTTGTCCAGACTGTCTAATTTGTTGGCATATAGTTGTTTGTAACATTTTCTTACAATCCCTTGTATGATATATCTGTGGAGTCAGGTGTTACTTCTCCTTTATTTCTGATTTTATTTATGTGGGCCCTCTAATACATCTGGTAAGGGGTTAATATCCAAAATTTATAAGGAACTTATATAACTTAACATCAAAAAAGTAATCAAACTAAAAAATGAAATAAAAACCTAGACACTTCTTCCAAGAGGACATACAGGTGGGCAATAGGCATATGAAAAGATATTCAAAGTTACTAATCATCAAAGAAATGCAAATTAAAACCAGAGTAAGGCATGACCTCACACCCATCAGAATGGCTATCGTCAATAAATCCACAAGGAACAAGTGCTGGCGAGAATGTGGGGAGGAGCCTCCGGGCACTGTTGCTGGGGGATAAGACTGGGGCAGCCACTGTGAAAAATAGTATGGAGTTACTTCAAAAAATTAAAAATAGAACCGCTTTATGACCCAGTGATTCCACTTCTGGGGATATAGCTCAAGAAACCCGAAACACTGATTCGAAAGACTATATGCAACCCGTGTTCATGGCAACATTATTTACAGCAGCCGGGATCCGAAACCAGCCCAACTGCCAGCCTGTAAATGAGCGGACAAAAATGCTGTGGTATCTATACTTCTTGCAACAACATGGATGGACCTGGAGAGCTTTATGCTAAATGAAATAAACCAGCCGGAGAAAGACAAGTACCATATGATTTCACCTGTATGTGTAATCTAACGAATAAAATAAACTAAAAAACAAGAGAAACAGACTCCTAGATTCAGAGGACAGACTGACAGCGGTCAGAGGGGAGGGGTTAAGAGCTGGGTGGAAAAGGTGAAGAGATGAAGCCAAAAATAAGCTCCTGGTAGACAGACTGCAGTGTGGTGATGACCAGAGGGGAGGGAGGTGGGGAGGGGTAGGAGAGTGTAGAGGGGATAAATGCAGATGAAGGTAGACTTTCCATTGCGGTGAGCACACAGTACGATATACAGATGATGTGTTCAAGAGTTGTACTTCTGAAACCTATATATACTGTTGTCAGCCGATGTCACCCAAATAAATTCAATAAAAATAAAGAAAAAGAAAGTGATTGGTGTATTTTTTTTACTTAGAAAATAAAACTGGGCTTGTAAGAGAGTCTGGCAATCTGCATACACCTTCTTTCGATTGAGACAGATAGTAGCACAAACCCTCTGGACAGAGCCCGGGCACTGACCCTGTTATCATTGATTCGAACACAAGCTTGAATGAGACCCACTCTTAGTCCTTCAGAGGTCCCCAAAGCTGCCTCTTCCGCAGATGACAAATTCCTTGACTTATCCATTCCTTTGACAGTAATCAGTCGCAGTGTACGTAAGACACTCCGGCTTTCCGACGTCTGAGGGTGAAGTCCAAACACATTTCTGTGCCTCAGTGGTCTTTCTCCCTGCAGCGGCCACGGTGTTGTGTCTTCTATCTCTCCGTCCCGTCTTCCCAGACGTCCTGCAGAACTGTGTGTCCAGCGGAACTTGATCTTCCCTGCTTCCTGCGCATCAGAGCTCAGATCGCTGTCTCCTCGGTGCGTCCCTGGATCAGGTCACCGCAATTTCCTGTTGCCAAACATCAGAGGCTCTCCTTGACCCATCTGGGTAGCTCCCAGACTATGAGTGCTCGTGGGGAGGGTCTAGGAGGGTCTTCCATCGTCTTCCTTTTTTTTTGTCCCCGGAGTCCGTCCAGCCTATGCTTACCTCGTAGGAAGCAGTGCTGCCTACATTTTGACCGGAACCCACCCTATATTGGACCCGGGACATTTTGCTTAGGTCTACTCAGGAGAACAAGATAGGCTCCTATGGGCTACATTAATGAGGAGGATGAATTTTCATATCAGGCCACGGGATAAAGGTCCACGTGGAGGGTGCTATAAAAATTCCCTTTGCTTACCTCTATCTCAACAGAACCCTTGACTTCTTCTGTAGTTGCTTTCTTCCAGCCTTTTCTTTCTCATGAATGTTAATCCCGTTGATGTATTCTAGAATGTTCCAGCTGTTTCATCTCCACAGTGCCCCCCAAAGTGCGAGTGCACGAGCTCCACTAGCCCCCCCTCTGGTCTCCCCAGCTTACTCTCGCCCAGTTCTCAGCACGCTTGGGAACACTGCCCCCCCCCGCATCCCCCCCCCCCCCCAGAGCCTGAGGATATGAAGTGTGAGATTAATCTGGGCGATGAGAGATGGTGAACATTCTGGGGCTCGCACGGCTCTCTTCCCTCCGGGGGCAGCCTCCTTCCTCCTCCACCCATTTTGCATTTCCTGTGAGTAGAAGTGATTCAGATCAACTGTCACCATTTTAGACACAATAGCCCAATAAAGCATTTTCTGCCACCCCAGGAACATCAAAGGGCGCTTTTCTTTGCCAGGAAGGAGCCGTTTGTAAATTGGAAACGTATCAGGGACAATTATCAAGGAAGAGCCTGTAAAACGCGCCCCTTTCTGCGGAGCCTCCGCAATTCTTCTTTCAGAAAGACATTAACCGAAAGCAGTGCTCCGAAGATGTCACTGGGAGCGTGCAATTGAATTAATTTATTTGTTTTATGATATTTTACAGTTAGTCATGGAAAAGACTTGCCCTCTTTTTTTTTTTTTTTTGTCTGCTCATTGGGATGATGCTCTTACTGCCATAAATCCCAGCTACCGGGACAGAGAGATTGCTCGAGAATACTGATGTGACAGCCTCTAAGTAGAGCTGGGGAGGACGCGCTGGGCTCACCCTTCGGTTTGCTCAGTCTACCGTTCATCGAGGCCCTTGGCTTCCCGTCAGTGTGATGGCTTCTTGTCCAGGTAGCATTCATGCTGTGCAGTTAATTTTGCCGATGAAAAATGGACAAATACCTGTTATCAACCAGTCGGGAGTAAGCATGTTGAGTTCTTTCCAATAAAGGCACATTTGACAGATCTTAATGAAATGCCCCAAAGTCTAACCAACACTTTGTTTTTTTATTTTTTATTTTTTATTTTTCCAAAGTGAGAAGTGGGGAGGCAGTCAGACAGACTCCCGCACATGCCCAACCGGGATCCACCCGGCATGCCCACCAGGGGGCGATGCTCTGCCCATCTGGGGTGTTGCAATTGGAGGCATTCTAGCACCTGAGGCGGAGGCCACAGAGCCATCCTCAGCACCTGGGCCAGCTTTGCTCCAATGGAGCCTTGGCTGCGGGAGGGGAAGAGAGAGACAGAGAGGAAGGAGAGGGGGAGGGGTGGAGAAGCAGATGGGCGCTTCTCCTTTGTCTCCTGACTAGCAGTTGAACCCGGGACCTCCACATGCTGGGCCGACGCTCTACCACTGAGCCAATACTGACCAGGGTCTAACCAATACTTTGAATTTGAATCCCTCTGCTTGGTGGAGATGGGGCGGATGGAATTCTCCTGTGCATTGCCAGAAGACTGACTATAAATGCATTTTTTTTTCTTAATACTGAAAACTTGGGCTCAATATATGAATGTATTGAGACCTTTCCCCTCCCCCTATACACACATACAAGTTAATTGCTCCAAATCTAAGAACCTGAAAGTTTTACTATTTTCCTCAATCAGTATGTTACTCCCTGTTTCCAGAAGTTACTTCCATCACTGTGATATATATATATCACACACATATATATATGATGAAAAACATTCTTCAAGTGGCCATTTGGTGAAGTTTTCCTGTCTAAGAAAGATTGTTCCAAAATGTAGAGGTTTAATATTTAATTTGCCACAAGTATTTTTATTAAGAAAATGAAGATAACTACTATGTTTTAATTAAAAAAAACATGCCTTGATTTTTTTAGCTGTTTTTCCCCCTTAAAGGTCAACACAACTTTTATATCACAAAGTTGTACACATTTAGATCAACAGTTTTGAAATAGTCATTGGAATAATGGGATTTCTGTTCTCTAGCAGTACTTGAGACTACCTTACTAATTGTTGCACACATAAAAAGAGCAAAGTTTGTTGGAAGTTACTCCTGTGGACTCCAAACATTTTTTTTTTTATATCAAGAAATATCTGCTTGTTCATTCCTCCAAAACATTTTGATTTGTGTACTGCGTCTTGGCATCTAAAAATCTAAGGCGTTTATGATTTTTTTTTTTAAAAAAAGATCACATTTAATTTTTAAAATATAATGACTCGTGGAAGCAGTCTGATTTGTGGTTTAGCGTTTCCCCACTCATAGTTGCTCTCGAAGCTTCATGCAGTGATGCTCATTTAGGGCTTTTCCTGGCTCAATGGTGAAAAACAGGAAGCTTCATATGCGACGTCCCAGCCACTGTTGACGAGTACCAATCCCAGGAGACAGGGCTAGTTAATTTTGCCTTTTATGAAAGTCCATTGCTCCCTGTTCTTCCCTTTTGATAGAACTCATCAATCTTCTCTGATCATTTGCTCCTGTAATGTTCTGTATCGTTCTGGTCCGTAACCTCCACAGAGTCAAGGGCCATTTATTGTCACTGCTGACTGCCAGGACCTAGTGCAACCCCTGGACCGTCTCGTCTGTCTGTTATTGCACCAGGAACATGCCCTTTGTGTCTTTTATTCATTCAGCAAATATGTATTGAGTGCTTCTAATGTGCCAGGCAGGGTCCTAGGTGACCAATTCTTAGCACTGAACAAAGAAGACAAAAAGTCTTGTCTTCACGATGCTGCCATTTTAACAATAAGATTTATTACAGCTATTTTTTGCAACCTTTCCATTTCTTAGGTGTTCTCGAATCCTTATTTTCCCATATAAACTTCCAAGTAAGATTGATGAGTTCCTCAAAAAAATTCCAGCTGAAATTTTAATGAAAAGAGCATTACATTACTACATTAATGTGGGGGGGGGGAAATCAATATTTTAACACTATGTCATCTCAATGATTTATTTCGATCTTTCTTGATCTTCACCTCCTTTTATGCCTTAGTGTACAAGTTGTTCATTATTAGACTTTTTATTGTACATTTATTTTGAATATTTTGTCTTCTACTACACTATAGACAGATTGTTCATTTTGTAATTTATTCAATACATTTTTTGAACTCTCATTAATCATGACAGTTTGATGATTATGTTTGCTCCATATATAGATAAGCTATCATTTGCACATAATGATGTTTGTTTTTCTCTTCTCTGGAAATCATTGCATAGCTTTTTCTTCTTACAACATTGGCATGGATCTCTATTTTCTCTTGAACTGTAGAGGTCAAGATATAGATGCTTGTCTTATTCTCCTCTTAAGGAGAACGAGGTACAATTTCTCCATTAATTATAATATTTGCTGTAGATTTTTTTAAACTTTTTTTTTTACTTTTTTTTAAAGACTTTATTTATTCATATTAGAGAGGAGAGAAGGAGGAGAGAGAGAGAGAGAGAGAGAAGAGGGGAGGAGCAGGAAGCATCAACTCCGTATGTGCCTTGACCAGGTAATCCCAGGGCTTTGAAACGGGGACCTCAGCATTCCAGGTCAACGCTTTATCCACTGCACCACCACAGGTCAGGCTGCTGTAGATTTTTGATGTGCTACTGTTATGAGGCTAAGAACATCTGATTTTATTTCTAATATGCTGTGTTTTTAAAAATCCATAGTCACTGAAAATTATTTTTTGCTTCTTTCCTAAATATACAGAGATAATTACATGCGTTCCTCCTTAAGTTTTACATATTACATGTTATTTTTTTTACTGTATGTTATTAAATACTGAACTGTGTTATTAAATACTGAGCTATGTTTCTCTTCTTGAATAAATACTACTTTTATGATTTTGGGAAGTGATGCCCACCAATGTGACTCGATATTTTCAAATTTCCAGATGAGGCTTGTTATCATTTGACCAAGCTCCCCCTCACAGGTTTATGCTTGAATGGGATTTCTGTACAGTATTTAAACATTGTTTCACTTTCTACGATCATGGGTCCATGTCTGATTTGGCTGCACGGTGCCCACGTTGAACGGTGAGAGCCCTGACTGGCACGGTCTCAGGGGCTCTGACTCCTCTATGAGGGGCGAGCTGCTGTGTGTGTCAGGTGAAGTGGGCGTGCCCAGGAGGGTCAGGGTCCAGGTGTTCCTAATAGCTTTTCCTAGTTATTTATAGTTCACAGTTGTTTACTCCTCCGGCCCCTCCCACTTAATCTGATGGAGTGTCTTGAGGTGTCTGATCTAAACGACAGCACACTGGGCAAACGTCTCAAGACAGGAGCGGACTCTCCACACCTGAAGAAAAAGGTGGCCCTCACGACCTTTTGCTCACAAGCGTGATTCCCTTCTGCCATCCTCAGAAATCACGGGTTCAAGGTATCTGATAGAACTGAAGGAATCTCCTAAACTTTCTCATTGGGGAGGGGGTCACTTTGAAACCTGTTACTTAAATCCCTGCCACACAATCTACGTCCAGTCTGGTCACTCCGCTTCAGGGAGGCCCCTCCTCTCTGTCCCTGACCCGAGAAATGGCCACTTCCCACACTGCCCGCTGCTCCTGAACTGGCTCCGTGGCCCCAGGTGCCTCTGCTTTGCTTGATTCTACACTAACATTAAGAGTGATCTTCTCCGGGCTGGGATTAATCATCGCTGTCTTTCCGAGAGCCCTCGAAGGCTCACAATAGCCACTTACATTAAGTTGAAACCTCTTATTATAAGACCCAGAACAAGTTTGTACTTCGCTTTAGTCAGCTAGTCTCTCCTCTTGCTCTATTCCAGCCATTGTTTTCTGTTTCTGCTAAATACACTTAAACATACTGACCTTTAATTCCCACTTCAATGCTTTCTATGCCCTCCTTCACATCTCTCTTCAAGTCTCACTTGTCCCCTGAAATATTCATTTCCACTTTCCCTTGCTGTCCATTTCTGCAAATTCTTCCTGAATACATCTATTCGGTTTTACTTTTGTATTTGCTCATTAGATATTCTTTGGCAATATTGGATCCCAGGGAAAAAGTGGCCATAAGACAACGTCATAATAAATGTATTAACCAAAGAAGTTGTTGTTTTCTCATTTTCTGCAAAAAAGAGAAATTGTATTGCCTAAATCATAATGTTACTTAAGGATTATATGATTTCACTGTGTAAAGTATTTATAACATGTCCATCTTTCTCTATCTATCATCTGTCTATCTACTATCTCAATGTTCATTCATTTTTTTTATAGGCGAGAGAAGGGAAAATAGTGAGGCATACTCTTGCATGCACCTCAACCAGGATATACCCAGCTACCCCATTTAGGGCCAATGCTTGAGTACCAAGCTATTTTTAGTGCTTGAGGCTGATGCACTCCAATGGAGTATCCTCAGTGCCCTGAGACATGCTCAAACCAATCAAGCCACTGGCTGCAGGAGGAAAAGAGGGAGGGAAGGGGGGAGGGGGAGGGAGAGAGAAGCAGATGGGCACTTCTCCTGTGTGCCCTGACCGGGAATCAAACCCGGGACATCCATACATCAGGCTGACACTCTACCCACTGAACCACTGCCAGGGCCAGTGTTCATTCATTTTGTAACTTTCCCTCTACTCTTTGTTTTCATGTACATGGATGAAGAAGAGCGGTCTGTACAGACGATGGCATACGATTCAGCTACATAAAAGAAAGTCTGCCATTCGTGACAACATGGATGAAGCTTGAGCACATCATGCTAAGTGACATACTTCTCAAGTAAGCTTTAAAATCACGTGAACATAAAGGCATAGACCCTTTTATAGGCTTGTTTTCAAAGATGGCCAGATTTATCAAGAATTTGAGGGGGCTTAAACTTTTTTAAATTAAAGCAAACTCTCAGATAGTTATGAAATAAAAATAGTCAAAGAGGCACAAACACTACAGCACATCTAAGGAGAGGCTTTTGTGAGTATTTGCAGTGAAAAGAGACAGCATCATACACCTTGTCAACGATAAAAAATGTAGCATTTCAGCAAAATAGGAAGAGACGATGTTTCTCCGTTATCCTATCAGCATGGAGAGCCCTCTGTGAAATAATGCTGTGCTTCACTTCTGTATGTTTTCGTGGGGTATAGTGCGGTCCTTTTAAACACCCTGCAAGCAAGCAAGAAAGGCCTGTTGGTAAATCTTTTAAATTGAATTTACTTTTATAATGGATAAGTCTCAAAAACGATCAGATATGACCTATCCCCGTCTGAAAGTCCAAGAAAGCGGCCTCTTGTACGATAAATTACAAACATTTGGATACATTATGTGAAGATTGCTTCTCAGGTGCACTCAAGTTCAGAAGTTATTTACTGTATGCTCTTTGAGAAGTCATGAATTTATCCAAACTCTAAGATAACTCCTATCGTATCATTTGAAAACACACGTAGGTGATCAGATCTGAGACGAACATCTAGTTTTCTGTAAAGCAATATATTTCAACATTTGAAAACACCCTGGTCTTGTTTGTAGGTATTGACGATCTCTCACAGTAAATGTTACATTTTATTCTGGGTTTTCTGAAGACAATTTCGAAGGCGACCACTACCTGATCTTCACATTGCTCAACACCTACTAAACTTCAGACACTAGGGCGGCCACACTTTAACCAGCAGCGGCTGTCGAGGGTCTCCAGGTCTTCAGCCGAGCATTTCACGATCAACAGTGACCGAACACCCCCTAAAGTCTCCCGGGGTCTTAGTGAGAAGCAAACAGAAGGAAACAGAGAAGCCAACAACAACAACAACAAAAATGAACACCATTTAACTTGCTCCACATGCACAGGGTCTGACTTTGTAATTCAAAGATGGGTCAATGCACATTTTTTAACATGTACTTTTGACCATTCCGACGTAGCTGGGCCACGGGCTTTCGGAAACATTCATTTACATCGACTTAAACATTTTTCTTTTCGACGTGGCCACCCACCCTTCTCACAACACAAGCTCCTATGTGTTGTGCGGTCCTTTCTGCGGGCGGCAGTAAGTTGATGTTCCAGGGCGGACGACACAGAGCCTTTTCAAAGCCCAGGACGGGCTCCACGACACCACGGATTCTTCAGGATGACGTTTTCTCTTTGTACCCTGACCGCACGGTGTTTTAAAGTTTCCCGAATTGATTGGCGGTTGTGCCAACTGCACGTAACTATGGCAATAGCTGTTCGAGGTGGTGGTTTGCATCCGTGCTGAGTATATTTTCAAAGACACATTTAAAATTTAATTGATACACACACGCAACAAAAACTACACTCCGAATCAAGAATGAATAACAAACTTTGTGTACCCAACAGACAATGGAAAAAAAAAGATAAAAATTTCAGTTTGCGTGAGTGTGTTAAGAAAATCAGTCAGGGCCCTGGCCGCTTGGCTCAGCGGTAGAGTGTCGGCCTGGCGTGCGGCGGACCCGGTTCGATTCCCAGCCAGGGCACACAGGAGAAGCACCCATCTGCTTCTCCACCCCTCCCCTTCTCCTTCCTCTCTGTCTCTCTTCCCCTCCCGCAGCCGAGGCTCCATTGGAGCAAAGATGGCCCGGGCGCTGAGGATGGCTTCTTGGCCTCTGCCCCAGGCGCTAGAGTGGCTCTGGTCGCGGCAGAGCGATGCCCCGGAGGGGCAGAGCATCGCCCCCTGGTGGGCGTGCCGGGTGGATCCCGGTCGGGCGCATGCAGGAGTCTGTCTGTCTCTCCCCGTTTCCAGCTGCAGAAAAATACAAAAAAAAAAAAAAAAAATCAGTATCACTGGAAGGAGGCACACTCCGTCAACACTGGAGGGCCGCTGCGCGTGTCTGTCCCTTCCAGGCAGAGCGGGAGGAAATAGGAACCTCTCCCAGTGGCCGAGCCTCCGTTTCCAGGAAGAGAAAGGAAAGGTCACAGGGCGCTGATTTGCAGGCTGCCGGAGAGCCCTCTGAGGGCGCCCCTCAGCTAATCTTAGCAGCGGAGATTTCCGGTAGGGAGAAAGTTCATTTCTAAAAGAAGGCAGAGCCCTGGGAGACCGGCCAGGTTTGTGAGATAGAATACCTTTGTTCCTGTGCTTCTTTCTTTATACAAAAATCTAGTCGGTGCATGGCTTATAGGAAACTATAGACCCCCTAAGTTTCCATTTCAGGAAAATCCCAACATTTTAAAGCATTCAGTGGAAGGAAAGGTGAAACATTATAAATGTTATACAGGACAAAGGCAGGAGAAACTGACATCCGGTGCTTACAAAAGAAAAAAAAAAATCACCAAGAGCTGAAAAACCAGAGTAGCAGTTTTCATTCCCTGAACGTAAAGTGCGTAAGGGAATATTTTGTAAGCATTATTTAAATTAGCCTCCACACCGTTCTGTGAAATATAGGCCATTATCCCACTTCCTTGACAAGAGGACTGGAATTTAAACAGAGCACGTGACTCGCTCCCATTAGCCCGGACAGCCGATGCTGACACTTGTCATCAGTCCAGTTCTGTGGCTCCCAGACGTCCGTGCCCTGTCAGGCGATGCTCAGCATTGTGCTTCTATGTCCTGACCGGCCTGCTCAGTGAAGGAAACGGGATCGCAGCCCCAACCTGCCGGGGATACGAGCGAAGCTTCAATGACTTAGCGATTCGTCCAGCTGAGGTCACTCGGTGAGAGGAAAAGCCAGGACTGCGCCTCAGTGCCGGTCAGACCCGCAGAGGGGCCGTGCCCGTGGACTCTCGGCCACCTGGGCTTTGTGGAGACCACGGGGAGGGGTGAACAATCCCTCCAACACGTGCTGTGCTTGTGCGCCCTGGTCACTGGCGTGGTGGGTCCCGTTGACGTCCCACGACTGTTTTTGCTGTAGGGGCTGGCGTCCTACCATGGGTACAAACTCACCCTTAGCTAACGAAGGGGCTTATTCAATAAAAGATTCAGTGCTGGTAGATATCACCATTGCAACTGACCAGCTTGGAAACTAAAGCCATGTTACACATTTCCAACCTTAGGACCACAGGCGTCTTGACTCCCCTCAGAGGAGTTAAATACCACCGGGAGGACACACAGCCCACCACAGCTTGCCTGAGTAGAGGGAGATGGATTATTCATTCAGATTTTTGTCGGCTGGCGTTTTGAAAGCCCGATGGTAATAATCTTTGTGTACCCTTGGAGAGTGTGATTGTAAACTTGGTTTTAATTACGTGTGTTAATATGCTGTTTAAAAAAAAAAAAAAAAAAACCACAACAGAATCAGCTTAATCATTTATGAATAAATGATAAATTATGGAGAAGCACACTGGAGAGCCCGGATGGGGTGTTTGTTCCTGCCGGAGACACCAGGCAGCAGGTCAGTAGGGAGAGGCGGTCTGTGAAAACAGGACCCTTGGTCTTCCGCACGAGTTAGTGCTCCGTCCGTGAGACTGTATTTATGGCTAGCTGTTGCCTACTCATCCACACGGCTCCCGGTGTCTGTGATCCACTCAGTGGCAGCCTGGGCTGGGAAGCCAGAGACCAGGTGCCGAGGTGATTTTAACCCACGAGGATGGCGATTACTTATTCATTCAACCCACAAAGATTCTGAGCAGTGACTTTACGCTGGCAGGAAATACTCGGCTGGGGAAGAGACGCACGTGTCTGTCTTCCCAGACTCTCTCTCTGAGGTGTCACCCTGGCAGCTCGAGCAGGCGGCTAGCATCGCTCACTGACCTGGGATTGGGATAAAGGGTGACCTCCTGAGAGGGACAGTCCGCAGCGGGGGCTCTGCCTTCAGTTCCCCCCACACAGGAATAGCTCCAGGTTTGACTTACCTCTGCACGATGACACCGGGCGTGGGGCCCTGCTCCACGCAGCTGCGGTTCATAAACGTCCTTTTGGTCATGTATACAAAGTCACGTCTGCTCCTGACTGTTGTCAGCCTCCAACACGCAGAATACATTTCCACCCTTGGTTTTGCATGATAATTTTGTTTCGAGTGAAAATTCAAGGAGTTGGGGGTGGAAATCAATTTTTTTGTTGGGGAGCTGGACAGGCCTATCTGCACACGACAAGGCAGGTGTATTCCGGGTCCCCAACGCTGTTCCCCTGGATTTTCAGTAAAGATGCCTTTGGCTGGGAGAACGGAGACACCACTGAACCGGTGGAAAGAGCTGGAGGCGACCTGGTCTGTCCGGAACCCGGGAGCACAGAGACGGTGCAGGACAGACGGGGTCTGTATCTTTCCACACCAGCCTGCCGGCCACAGGGTGGGCTTCGTCTTCGTGCTGGGAGCAGGGGCGGCGCCCACATCTGCCTCTCCTGTCGAAGCACAGAGACCTCTTGTAAACCCCTCTCAGGCACGAAGAACCTTTATGAGAAATCACCCAGCAGAATTACTCTCTGGTGTCTTTATCCAGAGGCGTGTAACTGGAAGCCAGGGGTCAGCGCAAGGGCCTGGGTGCTAAGCCGGAGTGTCGCTCCCGTGTTCGGTGACTACGCAGGCCCATGCAGGTGACTCTGTTTCTGATGCAACATTTTTAGACAACTTCCTCAATATGTTGCCCTTCAGGTTGTGATTACTGATGCTCATTAAACTTCCCAAGGCAGAGGTGGCTCAACTGGTTTGTCCTCTTGACTTTTTGCAGTAGACTGTGTACAGGACAAAGGGGTGCGCCATCCACATCTTTGCTGGAAGGAAACCGCAGTGTAGGCAAACTTAGCGCCATGGAAACGCTCTTCAGTGCTTTGAACAGTAACTTGATTTCCACGTCGGTTCTTGATCCCATTGTCCTACATGGGCTTCAGTTTGAGCTCTGGGGGTTTGTCCTCCGCCACGCGGTATCCCTCGCGCAACCAGGATTCCGATTTTTACTTCATCCTTTCTCCTGGCCAGAAGGTGTGCTTCTGGTCCTCCGTGCATTCCACAATATCGGTCTTTCCTGTGGACAATGAGTTGATGTCCGGCGATAAGTTTGAGAAAGGGATAGATGCTCTGGAGAAGCCCGGGGTTTGGCGAGAAGTTCACACCAACATTGACTCGGGGAGAGTCCGATGTTCCCCGACCCACTATGGATACAGAACCGCTGTTGGGATTACTGCGGTTTCTCCTCTTCTGTTCTCCCCGGATCTTCGTTTCTTTCCTTTCGTGTTGTTAGCGAGGCTGCCCGGGGTGGCTCCTTCCCTTTTCCTACCAGCTCATCATCGGTGATTCAGACCATTCCCAGCTGGAGGTTAACGACACAGAGAAAAGAAGGGGGTAGAATTTTTCTTGACGTCTATAGGACGATGCATGGTGTGCATCACCCAGAAGTGCTCACACCCTGGGCTGCTTCTGACTGTAAATTAGTAAGACCTTCTCAAAGGTCCCCAGCACCTCATTTTTTATTTATTTATTTATTATTTATTTATTACGCAGACAGAAAGTGAGTCAGAGAGAGGGATAGACAGGGACAGACAGACAGGAATGGAGAGAGATGAGAAGCATCAATCATTAGTTTTTCATTGCGCTTTGCAACACCTTAGTTGTTCATTGATTGCTTTCTTGCATGTGTCTTGACCGCGGGCCTTCAGCAGACCGAGTAACCCTTGCTGGAGCCAGTGACCTTGGGTTCAAGCTGATGAGCTTTCTTTTTTTGCTCAAACTAGATGAGCCTGCACTCAAGCTGGCGACCTTGGGGTCTCGAACCTGGGTCCTTCCTCATCCCAGTCCAACGCTGTATCCACTGCGCCACCACCAGGTCAGGCTGTGCCTCATTTTTTAATAGCCTATCTTGAGTTCTCTCCATCTGCCATTTGGAAGAGGAGACGCTCTGCTTCTTTGTCTGGTGTGTGTGTGTGTGTGTGTGTATGTGTGTCTTCTTAAAAGATGTGAAATCACACTGGAAGTTTCTTCCTTGCTGGTCTGACGTGTCTTGGAAACATCTTTCTTGACTTAGAAGACGGCCGCCCAGCTCAGACCCAGACGTGCGCACGGATGGTGTTTCCGGTTCCCTTTTCTGGGGAGTCTGTCTGTTCACAGCCGTTCTTCCTTAGACTCACCGCCTTTTGACCAAGGCCTTTCGAGAAAATGAATAATCGCCCCTTTGGGTTTTGGAAAAACCCATCCTGAGATCCGAGCCACTGTGTTGGTAACGGCCTCCGTGTCTGTCACGACGTGCTTAGAGAACTTCAGAACCTCAATTCTGTTTTTAGAAAAACAACAATGAGAAAAACTTGAGGTTCCGTCCTCTCCCTAGAGTTCGAGTTCTCTCGAGTCTGCCTTGCAAAGAGCTACATACACCCTGTGCGGTGTCTTCGTTACTCTTAGCAAGTGAAATATCCCCCAGGCCGGGCTCGCTGGTACGGGTCCTGGGAGCGTGATGTAAATGCTCTTCCTGGAAGCAACCCGGCCGTTTCTGCAGGGCTTTAAATCACACTCGCAACCCCAGCCCCTGGCTCATTTGGCATTGTGTCTTCCCTCGCCGCCTTCTACGCCTTCATATATTTCTCCCCATTATTTGTCATTATGGTCTATTGCTTTGTTTAACTCTCTACGGATATTTATCCCATCCCCATGAATAATGCCTACATAACATAAAACAGTACCACGGCATAGATTAGGGAAACTCACTTTATACCGCGTGATTGATTTTGACTACGTTTCCCGTAATAAATTAGGACACAATGTGTTTCATCCTTTGTTAGGGAGATAGGTACTGCATGAAAAATCTCCCGCGCTCTGCTCTAATCAGCATTTTGTACAAGCTCCATTATCATCTGTAAAATGCTTTTTGAATTCTTCACAGGCAAGGCAGACAACGTAAATTTACTTCAAGGAAAGCAATTTAATATTTTAATCTTAGATATCATATATCTGCGGCAGCAAATGGAAATTTAGCAAGATTTTGTTTCTGTCTAATTATTTTGATCGTTTCTCGGCAAGCGATGTTTTATGTAAATCAAAGCACGGCTCTAATTAGGAAGAGTTAGTATATACCATAGTGAACGAAGAGGCGGACGTGGACATTTTGAGATCTTAACTTCAGTCCCAGCTCAGTGAGGGAAGGCCAGAAGTTACAGGGACCCTCAGAGTCTCTGTGACTCCATCGTTCAAGTTGGGGAAACACTAGTATCCATCCGGACTATCTCCCGAGACTGCTGTAAGCATCAACTATAAGTGGTTTTAAGAGTACTTTGTACGTACGAAAGCACCATGCTCACCAGCACACAGTAGTGGAACGAAGAAAACAAACTCACCCTGAGTCGCTGAGAGGTTAACTCCATCCCTGCTACCCCGTTAGCGTGCAGGACACAAGCCGTCCTTCTAGAGCCATCCTTTTAATGTGACAGAACTCACCTGGAGTAAATTCGACCTTGCACATTAATAAGTGATCACTTTAAGTGACTGATGGAAGTGCCAGCCAGCTCCCCCAGCCAGGGCTCCCCAGCGTTCAGACTCAGTTGTCTGTGAGTGTTTGGAAGGTGTAATCACAATTGATACCAAGTCTAAAAAAATGTGTCTTCATATACATTTGCCTACCCTCCTCTGTCCGTGACCCAGGAGCCTCACGCCACGTGCAAAGCAGCTGACAATCACTCGATCCCGT
Source organism: Saccopteryx bilineata (assembly GCF_036850765.1). NCBI lineage: Eukaryota > Metazoa > Chordata > Mammalia > Chiroptera > Emballonuridae > Saccopteryx > Saccopteryx bilineata. Next base: position 55,785,514 of record NC_089501.1, read on the forward strand.
TCAGGGGTAGCCTGTCAAGGTCCACGTCTGGGAGCCTGTTTTCAGAGTCAGTTTTTTCCCTTTACGAGACCCCCCCCCCCCCGTTCTCTTCTGGCGGCCGACTGGGGGTTCTGCGTTCTGCAAGCATACAGCTGGCACCTTAGGTGGATGTGTGTCGGTCCCTGCAGGTCCTCTGCCCACCTGCCTTCCCGAGGTGCCCAGGGCTCCCCCTGAGCAGCCCCTGGGAACCCTGTCCCCTCTGCCCGGGCCGTCTCAGCGGCGTCCATCCCAGCCCGCCAGCACACAGTAGTGGAACGAAGAAAACAAACTCACCCTGAGTTGCTGAGAGGTTAACTCCATCCCTGCTACCCCGTTAGCGTGCAGGACACAAGCCGTCCTTCTAGAGCCATCCTTTTAATGTGACAGAACTCACCTGGAGTAAATTCGACCTTGCACGTTAATAAGTGATCACTTTAAGTGACTGATGGGAAGTGCCGGCCAGCTCCCCCAGCCAGGGCTCCCTGGCGTTCAGACTCAGTTGTCTGTGAGTGTTGGCGGCCCTGGGCCCCAATCTCTGCCGGGAGAGGACTTTGTTCTCATCACTGAGTTCCCGGAGACAGGCTACGTTTCTGCAGTGGGGTCAAGAGCCCACAGCTGGGCATCTCCCCCAGCGCTTTGCGTCTGTCCGGCAACCTGGAGGGGAGGGAGGTCGTGTCGACACGAGCTCCCTCGGGTGGTCCGGCAGGGGGGGGGGGGGTTCCGGGTCAGCGTGATGGAAACCCGGGCGCCACAGCATCCCCACGGGCTGTGCCCAAGGAAGGAGAGGCCCGGGAATTGCGTACGGCCTCTGCTGGCCTCAGAAAACAATGACTGATATCACCTCCACTTACCCTTCGTGACAAGAGTTGGCGTGTTTCCTTGTGCAGCTGCAAGGGAACCGGTGTCTTTTCTCCGCCCAGTGCTGGGACGGAGGACAGCATGCGGCCACCTCTGGTGAGGTTCTGCTTCTCCTGGCGCCCAATCCCACCCCGGCAGAGGGCCCGGGACAGGACGAGGCCTGGAGTGCCAGCAGGGGCTCGGTGAGCACAGCTCTGACGGGTAGACGTGTCCCGCTCAGTCTGCACACCCTATCTCTCCGCGCTGGGGCCCTGCGGAGGAGCAGGGACAGGGCGGGAAGAGGGGCAGCTCCACCCACCTTCTATATGTGGTCCCTGCCCGTACCCGCATCCGGGGCCTCCCGCAGGAGATCGCCGACACCAGTGGGTGGTCAGTTCTGCAATCCGGTTTGCGTGGGTAACGAAGAGCACTTCTTCCACCTCCGTTTCCGGACCCCTTGCTTTCCCCACGGCGGGGTTTCACAATAGAGCCGCCCCCTTCTGCTAGAAACCCTGGGGAGGGTTTTGAGAGGCAGGTCAATGCAAAGAGGGATTGCCGAGATGGACGTCCCCAGCCTTCGGGGTCCCAGGAAGTTGGCAGGGCAACCCACCAGCGGGACCCGATGGCCAGGGCGCCCCCCACCCACCCGTCTCTCCGCACGGTGGTCCTGCTCATGCAGGGAGTTAATGGCTGAGTCAGGAGAGTCTGAGTGTGGACTGAACCCTGACAATTGGCCCCAGGGCACAGTGACAGTCTGAGCCGGTGTTGATGATAGAGGACCAAGCAGACCCCTTGAGGTGGTCTCTTAGCTTCAGGCATCAAAAAAACAGAGGTTTCTTCTTCCTGAAACGCTTGCTTTTGCTGAACGTCCACGTAGAACTGCTTTCATGCTGTAAAAGGAATTGTGATGAGCAGACCACGTGAAACGGCGAAACCTCTCTTTTATGGTTTCCTTTTGTTAATGTCATTGCTTTCTATAGTTCACTAAATTTTTACATTAACATTATTTCAAAATATCCAGCTGCCACTTGTCAGGCTCTGACTCTATAACTCGGGCACTCTGAGGAGTGTGTTGCAAGTTATTAGTGTATCTACTTCTTGAAATCACAACTATGAGATTGATTCTGATATTGTTCCCATTGCACTTATGGGAAAACTGAGGCAATGAGAAATCGAGTAGGCCGCTTAAGTCTTGTTACATGGGAGATCAGGAAGCCAGGATTCACAGTGATTTGTGGCTCCCAATCTGGGCTTACCTCCCGAATAGCACACTCCGTGGCTGACATTTAATTCACTCTACTGGCTGGAAACACACTGCGTGGACCCCAGGTGCACAGGCGCGTGTGGTGTGAATGTTCTCCTTGCCGTCCTCGCCCAAGCCTTCCACGTGACTTCATTCTGGTGATGTCAGGGTCCTGGCTATCAGACAAACACTCCCCCACCCCACCAAATAACCCATTTCTGTGCCTTGTCCTGACGCATCCCCATCTCCGCTCCCCTCCCCCGTCCACCTGCTGTGTTCTGTTATCACCTCAGGCATGTCCTCTCAGGAGTGCCAAGATGGGTCCCCAAGGAGCTGGGGTTGAGGCACGGGTCTCAGACAGAAGCTGTGACCTCACCACCACCCACACTTGGTGCCAGAGGAAGGTGCGAAGGGCAGGCTCACGGGGTGTTGATGGAGTCAGGACACACAGGGATGTCTCCCGGAATCGAGGCAGGTTGCAGAGGACACGTAGAGACAGGCATTGTCCCTCTAATCACAGCAAATGTCTGCTTAGTCTGTGAGGACAAGGACCAGACAAGATGCCAGAAGTCCCCTGGGTCATGAGCCACATTTGTCTGGTCTTCCGTAACTTTTTAGATGACTTCCCTAATTGGGTTTTCCAATAATCTAGAACCATTTTGCAGTTAGAGCCCTGGCTAGAAGTTAGAAACCCGATGTTTTACTTTAGAAACATTGAAGCATTATGGTTCTGCAGAGTGTAGCTTGTATATCTTTTAAATACATTGTAACTGATGTGCATACACAGCACATAAGTTGTGTGGTAGAGGGTTATACTATACATACATTGCATCTGTTATTTAGTCATCCTAGAGTTGATGGACATTTGGGTCATTTCCAGCTGGTAATTTTATGATAGTGCTACTCTGATAGTTTTTTTATTGCCACTCATATATGGTTATTGGTCTTGAGTATATACCTAAATGTACAAATGCAAAAGTTATATGGTACTAACATATTCAGCTTAGATGCTGAAAAATGGTCTTCTAGAATGGTTCCCACCAACACGTTCCACATCCTTCCCAACACTTAGTATTATTGCAGCCTTTGTAAAATATTAATAATGTGTGGCAATAATGTAGTTGTTTTGCTCTGATAACGGGTGAGGTTGAGCATTTTTTTCTCTTGTGAATTGGTCATTTTCATATTCTATTTTGAAAAGTGTTTAATTATTTGAATTCATTTTTCTATTGCATTCTGCTTTTTAAAAAAATTCATTTGTAGGCCTGACCTGTAATGGCACAATGGGATAAAGCATTGACCTGGAATGCTGAGGTCACCGGTTCAAAACCCCAGGCTTGCCTGGTCAAGGTACATATGAGAGTTGATGCTTCCTACTCCTCCCCCTTCTCTCTCTCTCTCTCCCCCTGCCTCTCTCTTTCTCTCCTCTCTAAAAATGGAATAAATAAAATCTTGAAAAAAATGATTTGTAGGAACTCATCTGTGTTCTAGATGGCATTCATTTTATGTATTACAAATGTCTTCAATTCATATGTTAGCCTCTTCTTTTTGATAGTGGTAGATGTCATTTGATGGATATAAACTCTTCATTTTTATTTAGCCCAATTTATCAACTCTTTTTTCAAAGGCAGGCATTCTACCTGCAATATATGATTACCCAAGACCACAAAGGTACAATTCTGTGTTATTTACTAAAACCTGTCTAGTTGTTTAAGTTTCACCTCTGGGTTAACAATCCATCTAGTGTGAGGAGTGAATCAATTTTCCTCTTTCCATATGAATAGCCAATTGGCCATGCATCATTTATTCAAAATGACACCCCTTCCCCCTGGAGTTACAGTGAAGCTGCTGTCACACGTCAAGTACCTGATGTGTGGGTCTGTTTCCGGACTCCTAATTGCGCTTAGGGACACGCCTGACTTTTGGCCTATGCCACACCATCTTGATAACCAGAACTCAGTGACAGAGTCAGGTCATTGAGAAGATTGCCAGACTACTCCGAGCGCACGCGTGAGCAGCTCTAAGGAAGCTCGAAGACGTGGAAGGAAGACGGAGAAGGGAGGTCCGTGCAGAGACCAGACAGGCCCGGGTGTTCCAGGTAGAGCCAGGCCCATTCCCAGGGGCACAGCACGTGTTTTACCTCTGAGCATGGCACCACCTATCTTCATGCCAGACGCCAGGGGACAGGGGAGCCGAGGCCCAAGCTGCCCAGCCATGTCCCCAAGTTAGCGGCATCGTCTGCTCGGGGTGCAGGCGGAAGTCGAAATCTCCTCCCTGGGGCTCCGGGTCCTCCCCCAGGCTCCCTGGGGTTGGCAGAACGCACTGCCCCAGTTGGAGGGCTGAGGTCCCTGTGTTCCTGCCGGTGGTCAGCCGGGGGCGTTCTCAGCCTCCGCGGGAGTCCCTGTCCACCAGCAAGTTCCCAGCACACCTGTTTGCTTCCTTCCAGGAAGGCAGTGGGCTCGGTCACTCTGCCTGCTTCCGCCTCTTAAAGAGCTCGGAAGATTAGGTCCAGCCCACCTGGACAATCTCTGTATCGGGGCCAGGGACGCGTTCAGAATCCCGCCTGCGTCTCAGTGTCGGCCCGGCAGCCACTGTTTGAACCTTCCCAAGTTTTCATCCGGAGGAACACACGTGCTTGCTCCTCCTGGGCCAGCGTGTGGGCTCTCCTCGGACTGTCTAAGCCTCTGGTGGGCCTGTTTTACTTGTCTTTCTGTCTTTCTACTGGGCGACTCCCAATCCTTTCCCTTCTGTTGGGAAGAGGATCTTTTCTAGGTGACCACCACGAGCCAACAAGACTTTTTTACTCAGCATTCTCTCTCCACTAAAGAGAAAGCCAGCAGGCACAACACTGAGCCTCTCAGAGGGATTTCTACAATTTCAGCAGTGACTCCACGTAGCTTCCTTTTCACTTAGTTGTTTAACTCATTTCCGGGTCTGGCGTCTCCAAGGGACACTGGTATAAATGTTACCATTCGGTGCTCTCCCCCTTCCAGTGACTCCACGGTCCTGCGTCTCTCCTGCCTTGATCTGCCTTTTCCCCAAACCAGGCTGCGCCTCAGAGATCGAACCCCAGATACTTCCAGACATGCCCCCTACTTCTCACTGGGCCATCCCCCCCTCCCAGTACTGAGAGGTACTGCTGGTGTGTTTGTCTGTGTTTCATTTTAGTTTAGGTAACTGCTATTCACCTTTCTTCACGTTCACTCCTTCTATCCCAGTCTCTCTGGAATCTGATGAAGGCACGGTGGAAGACCTCCTTCATCGCTGCTCCTCTGTTCTTGATTTGCAGCCTACTCATCCGATTTTATCTTTAGTTTTAATTTATTTTCTCTGAAATCACCCACCTGATCTTGTCTCTTGTCTCCCTTTTGCATTAGTCTTTTTACATTTTTAATTTTTTAAATGACAGTTTATATTCCGTATTGTTTTGCATTGCTGACAGGTGCACAGCATAGAGGTTAGATGACCGTATACTTGACCAGGCGTCCCCGACCCGGTATTTCCAGCGCCTACCCGGCACCACCCATAGTGACTACCACACGACCCACTGTATTCCCCGTGCTCAACAATGTCATGGCTGACGTCGTTTATTCGGCCTCCAGAGCCCCTGCTGGTGCCGATGGCAGTAGATTTCTTCTAGCAGCAGCTCTTCTCTGCTTTAGCTTGTCGGACAGTGTCCTTTTTGTTTTCAGTTTTGAAAAATAATCTTTTTCTGGATGTAAAAATGTATGCACAGATAGTTGATTCTCATTATTCACACGCACTATATTAACCTACATGATAAAATGTGTGTGTGACTCAGAGTCCGTGCTCCGGGTGCTTTCGCGGTCACTCATGGATGGGTGCAGGATGGCCGAGAGCGTGGAGCAGCCTGGACTGCACATTCCCAGCTGGGGTCACACAAGGCGAGGGTCTGCCATCTTCTTTTCACGGACACGGGAAAGAAGTGGTCTTTTTAGGCCTTTTTACAGTCTATTTAGTGCCATTCCTTCTGCACTTGTGTGGTCTTCGGTGATGATATTGTTGTTTAAAATGCCCCCCCCAATCATAGCGCTAAAGCACACACGGTCTCGTGTTCTTGAGTTGGGGTTCCTAAGAAGACTGTGATGTTTCTTCTAGAACAAATACATTTGTGTTAGAAAAGCTTCTTTCAAGTACGAGTTATGCTTAGAGTGCTCTTACAAGGTCAACGCTGAGGAGTCAACGACATATATTCACTAAGTGGTATTGAAATAGCTATGCACCTGAAACAAGATTATGTACTGTGCTTTCGACAAAAATATTATGACTGGAGGCTTAAGACAAACCAACAACTCTGTGTCTCCTCTCAGAGATGCTGTTCAGTATGAACTAGTGTCATGTCTGTGGCACCTTTCTAGACTCTAACTAGAATAAGTAGGTATGTACACATAGACACAGTATGAGTGTGTGTCCCAAGCATTTCTGTTGTTCTTTTTTTTTTTTTTTGTATTTTTCTGAAGCTGGAAATGGGGAGAGACAGTCAGACAGACTCCCGCATGCGCCCGACTGGGGTCCACCCGGCACACCCACCAGGGGCGACGCTCTGCCCACCAGGGGGCGATGCTCTGCCCCTCCGGGGCGTCGCTCTGCCATGACCAGAGCCACTCTAGCGCCTGGGGCAGAGGCCACAGAGCCATCCCCAGCACCCAGGCCATCTTTGCTCCAATGGAGCCTCGGCTGCAGGAGGGGAAGAGAGAGACAGAGAGGAAGGAGAGGGGGAAGGGTGGAGAAGCAGATGGGTGCCTCTCCTGTGTGCCCTGGCTGGGAATCAAACCCGGGACTTCTGCACGCCAGGCCGACACTCTACCACTGAGCCAACCGGCCAGGGCCTATTTCTGTTATTCTTAATAGATGCATTTATTAACTTTAACTTTCTCTTTGCTATTCTTATCAGAAAGAGAAGTTTCCTATTTTATTGATCTTTGCTTTTTATTAGTTTGGAAGTGAAATGAGGCTAAGCGTGTTAAGTGGTATGCAGGGAAGGTGGCCAGAATTTGTTAAGATACCTTTTACTGAATACTAATTAATAATATTAGTCATTTATTATTTTTTAAAAAATATTTCTGTTCTCTAGATAGGCTTCCTTTATTAATTATTCAGTTGGGGCTGAAAGAGATTAAGGCGAATGGCCAAGAGCCGAGCTTCAAACTGAAGTCGGCCACTTCGCAGACAGTGTGCTCTGACATTGATGGTCACTCCACTCACTGGCTTAGTTTTCTCATCTAAGAAAATAATCGCTAATAATCCTGCATGCACCAGAATGCTGTGAGCATGAATTAAAAGATGTCAGTGTCAGGGAAACGCAGTAACTGCACAACAGCGCCTGTCACATCGGATCTGTCCTAGCCGCTCTCCGAAATAGATTCAGCCCCGGAAACCGGCATGAGATTTCAAGTCAAAGTGTCCGCAGTGTGTGTTAATGAAGATCCAGGGGTCGCTAGGAAATCAATACGTGACTCACTTTTCCATGATGATGTGTTGTGACGGTGCTGTCTGCAGCGTTTCATGGAGGACAGTTATTTTAGTGCTTCTCTGAGTTGTCGGAAAGGCCCTTTGGGAGTGTTAAGGCTGAGGTTTCTTCATTAAGCAGGAAGATGAAAATCTGCCCCTGGGCACTGAACATATTTTAACGGACCGCTCGGGAGGTAAGGTCACTCCTCCGATTGCATCTCTCCCACTTGGGTGTTTTCGTGTGAAGACCAGGAAGGGAATAGCCACTGCACTCATTAAAACCGAGGACTTGCTCATACAAGTCGCCCAGCCGTGCCTCGGAAAGAACTGTAAAAGCCTTATCATTTACCCAGAGTCTTAACATCAGCGGGTCATTGTACACACTCCTCAGGAGCCTCCAGTCATCCTGGCGGAAGGGCCTGTCACGGACGGAATTAATCACCTTCCCTCTAAACCAGTGCTTTCTCTGGCATTTTCTGTCATAGTTACTCACATTAATCAGCTGGTCACCCAAGCTAGAATCTTGGCAGGGATTTTCAATTCTTCATTTCACCTCACCTACATGACTGGGAAACTCAGAAAACCTGTATATTTTCTCTGCGTCCCGAGTACATCCAACAGCACTCAGCCCGTGTGAAGGATGCCTTGAGTTAGCGGGATTGTCATCCCTTCTTTTGATCAGTATAAGGCCCCCTAATGGATCTTCATGCCTTTAGCTCAGTCCTTAAATCCAACCTCCACAGATCAATTTTTCAAAGTACAAATGGCCATGATGCTCCCCTGCTCGGACCTTTGTTGCCTGCAGAAGATTGCCCGGGTCATTGTAGCCGCACAGCAAGAATTTATTCAGGAGTGTATCGAACAGATAGGTGCAAATGGGCTTCAACCATGCTGAATTTCACAGCTCCTTTTAGTGATGAAAACCCATGTCTGCTCTTGAACTTAAGACAGAACTCAAGAATAGTGATCTAGACTTGATTGTCATCCAGGTACTGTTGGATGTTAGTGAGTGTGATTAAGGATAGAAATTCTTCTAGACATTCATCGCTGGACACTAAACTGTTTCCTACTTGGTTCTAGGATACTAGAGTAGAAGCATGTAATTTAAAAATGTTTTCTCACTCACAGAGAAATAGCACCTATATTAACACACCTGAACCCTGTGATATAGGGTTCATGGTATAGCCAATGAAGGGCGTCCTAGAAAGATTTAGCGAGCTGCCTCGGACCTTACGATGAAGAATTGCGAGAACCTTCAAGTGATCTCCTTGCTGAAGGAGTTCTCCCGGGAGATTGCATTCCTTTTTCCATCTGAACGCTGTGTGCACCTGGCATCGTGCGTGGATGTGCACTTCAAAGATGATCTCAACCCTGCTCTTCCAGAATTAATGTGAAGACAAAAGATAAACAACTAGCCATCTAACGATGTGTCAGGTGACCTTATAGAGGTACAGAGAGAAGATTGCAACGCCCAGAAACTAGTGGCGCTAAAGAGAGGGAGCAACGTGAAGGGAAGCACGATTCCTTTCTTCCACGTTCATTCCTTACCCAGCGAGCGTGGTCTGAGCCAGGACGTCGGGCGCTGTCCTCGGTGCTGACAAAGCCGCAGCCACTAAATAACCCCCCTAGAGCTTCGGTTCTCCTAGGATAGAGGGAAATACGTAACAAAATGTAAGATGGCTACAAGTGGTAAAGAGAAAAATAAAGCACCGGCATCAGGGAAGGCAGGTAGGAAGAAACACTTATAATTTTAAGTGGGCTGGGCCCAAAAAGTCTTGCTGAAAATAAGACTTTTCAGCAAATAATCTGTATTCGTTTTTTTTGTTTTGTTTTTGTTTTTTCGTTTTTTTTTTATTGCTCCTGCAATGAGTTCTTACAACCTTTTTAGAGGAAAACAACACAGATTTATTAGCTGGAAGGTTTAGTAGTCAGAAGTTCAAAATCGATCAATGGGCTAGAGCCTCAAGGTCTAGTCAAGGCTGTGTTTTCTAGGGAAGCTCCGTGGAGAGCCCACGGCCTTGTCTTCTCCAGGTTCCAGAGGCTGCATGCGTTTCCTGGAGTGTGGCTTTCCCCGCACCCTCAAGGCCAGTCAATCAACATGGCTTCTTGGAGCCCTCTGACATCTGCCTCCATGGGGACAGATTCTTCTCTGTCTCTGCCTCCCTCCTTTCACTGTGAGGGTCCCTGTGATTAGTTTAGGACTGTCTATATGATCCAAGATCATCTTCTTGTCTCAAAACTCTAAACTTCATCACATCTGCAGGGTGTCTTCTGGCACGTAAGGAAACGCCTTTGCAAACCCAGAGAGCGGAGAAGGATATTCACAGGCCTGTCATTCTGCCTACCACACACATGGCGCCGGTGTGGGAGCCCTGCCTGCAGGTGGAACTCCAGATACCACACACCTGGCACTGGTGTGGGAGCCCTGCCTGCAGGTGGAACTCCAGATACCACACACATGGCGCCGGTGTGGGAGCCCTGCCTGCAGGTGGAACTCCAGATACCACACACCTGGCACTGGTGTGGGAGCCCTGCCTGCAGGTGGAACTCCAGATACCACACACCTGGTATCAGAGTGGGAGCCCTGCCTGCAGGAGGAACTCCAGATACCACACACCTGGCACCGGTGTGGGAGCCCTGCCTGCAGGTGGAACTCCAGATACCACACACATGGCACCGGTGTGGGAGCCCTGCCTGCAGGTGGAACTCCAGATGCCACACACCTGGTATCAGAGTGGGAGCCCTGCCTGCAGGTGGAACTCCAGATACCACACACCTGGTATCAGAGTGGGAGCCCTGCCTGCAGGTGGAACTCCAGATACCACACACCTGGCACTGGTGTGGGAGCCCTGCCTGCAGGTGGAACTCCAGATACCACACACCTGGTATCAGAGTGGGAGCCCTGCCTGCAGGAGGAACTCCAGATACCACACACCTGGCACCGGTGTGGGAGCCCTGCCTGCAGGTGGAACTCCAGATACCACACACATGGCACCGGTGTGGGAGCCCTGCCTGCAGGTGGAACTCCAGATGCCACACACCTGGTATCAGAGTGGGAGCCCTGCCTGCAGGTGGAACTCCAGATACCACACACCTGGCACCGGTGTGGGAGCCCTGCCTGCAGGTGGAACTCCAGATACCACACACCTGGTATCAGAGTGGGAGCCCTGCCTGCAGGTGGAACTCCAGATACTACACACCTGGCACCGGTGTGGGAGCCCTGCCTGCAGGTGGAACTCCAGATGCCACACACCTGGCACCGGTGTGGGAGCCCTGCCTGCAGGTGGAACTCCAGATGCCACACACCTGGTATCAGAGTGGGAGCCCTGCCTGCAGGTGGAACTCCAGATACCACACACCTGGCGCCGGTGTGGGAGCCCTGCCTGCAGGTGGAACTCCAGATACCACACACCTGGCACCGGTGTCGGAGCCCTGCCTGCAGGTGGAACTCCAGATACCACACACCTGGTATCAGAGTGGGAGCCCTGCTTGTAGGAGGAACTCCAGATACCACACACCTGGTATCAGAGTGGGAGCCCTGCCTGCAGGAGGAACTCCAGATACCACACACCTGGTATCAGAGTGGGAGCCCTGCCTGCAGGTGGAACTCCAGATACCACACACCTGGCACCGGTGTGGGAGCCCTGCCTGCAGGTGGAACTCCAGATACCACACACCTGGCACCGGTGTGGGAGCCCTGCCTGCAGGTGGAACTCCAGATGCCACACACCTGGTATCAGAGTGGGAGCCCTGCCTGCAGGTGGAACTCCAGATGCCACACACCTGGCACCGGTGTGGGAGCCCTGCCTGCAGGTGGAACTCCAGATACCACACACCTGGTATCAGAGTGGGAGCCCTGCCTGCAGGTGGAACTCCAGATGCCACACACCTGGCACCGGTGTGGGAGCCCTGCCTGCAGGTGGAACTCCAGATGCCACACACCTGGCACCGGTGTGGGAGCCCTGCCTGCAGGTGGAACTCCAGATACCACACACCTGGCACCGGAGTGGGAGCCCTGCCTGCAGGTGGAACTCCAGATGCCACACACCTGGTATCAGAGTGGGAGCCCTGCCTGCAGGTGGAACTCCAGATGCCACACACCTGGCACCGGTGTGGGAGCCCTGCCTGCAGGTGGAACTCCAGATACCACACACCTGGCACTGGTGTGGGAGCCCTGCCTGCAGGTGGAACTCCAGATACCACACACATGGCGCCGGTGTGGGAGCCCTGCCTGCAGGTGGAACTCCAGATACCACACACCTGGCACTGGTGTGGGAGCCCTGCCTGCAGGTGGAACTCCAGATACCACACACCTGGTATCAGAGTGGGAGCCCTGCCTGCAGGAGGAACTCCAGATACCACACACCTGGCACCGGTGTGGGAGCCCTGCCTGCAGGTGGAACTCCAGATACCACACACATGGCACCGGTGTGGGAGCCCTGCCTGCAGGTGGAACTCCAGATGCCACACACCTGGTATCAGAGTGGGAGCCCTGCCTGCAGGTGGAACTCCAGATACCACACACCTGGTATCAGAGTGGGAGCCCTGCCTGCAGGTGGAACTCCAGATACCACACACCTGGCACCGGTGTGGGAGCCCTGCCTGCAGGTGGAACTCCAGATACCACACACCTGGTATCAGAGTGGGAGCCCTGCCTGCAGGAGGAACTCCAGATACCACACACCTGGCACCGGTGTGGGAGCCCTGCCTGCAGGTGGAACTCCAGATACCACACACATGGCACCGGTGTGGGAGCCCTGCCTGCAGGTGGAACTCCAGATGCCACACACCTGGTATCAGAGTGGGAGCCCTGCCTGCAGGTGGAACTCCAGATACCACACACCTGGCACCGGTGTGGGAGCCCTGCCTGCAGGTGGAACTCCAGATACCACACACCTGGTATCAGAGTGGGAGCCCTGCCTGCAGGTGGAACTCCAGATACTACACACCTGGCACCGGTGTGGGAGCCCTGCCTGCAGGTGGAACTCCAGATGCCACACACCTGGCACCGGTGTGGGAGCCCTGCCTGCAGGTGGAACTCCAGATGCCACACACCTGGTATCAGAGTGGGAGCCCTGCCTGCAGGTGGAACTCCAGATACCACACACCTGGCGCCGGTGTGGGAGCCCTGCCTGCAGGTGGAACTCCAGATACCACACACCTGGCACCGGTGTCGGAGCCCTGCCTGCAGGTGGAACTCCAGATACCACACACCTGGTATCAGAGTGGGAGCCCTGCTTGTAGGAGGAACTCCAGATACCACACACCTGGTATCAGAGTGGGAGCCCTGCCTGCAGGAGGAACTCCAGATACCACACACCTGGTATCAGAGTGGGAGCCCTGCCTGCAGGTGGAACTCCAGATACCACACACCTGGCACCGGTGTGGGAGCCCTGCCTGCAGGTGGAACTCCAGATACCACACACCTGGCACCGGCGTGGGAGCCCTGCCTGCAGGTGGAACTCCAGATGCCACACACCTGGTATCAGAGTGGGAGCCCTGCCTGCAGGTGGAACTCCAGATGCCACACACCTGGCACCGGTGTGGGAGCCCTGCCTGCAGGTGGAACTCCAGATACCACACACCTGGAATCAGAGTGGGAGCCCTGCCTGCAGGTGGAACTCCAGATGCCACACACCTGGCACCGGTGTGGGAGCCCTGCCTGCAGGTGGAACTCCAGATGCCACACACCTGGCACCGGTGTGGGAGCCCTGCCTGCAGGTGGAACTCCAGATGCCACACACCTGGCACTGGTGTGGGAGCCCTGCCTGCAGGTGGAACTCCAGATACCACACACCTGGTATCAGAGTGGGAGCCCTGCCTGCAGGTGGAACTCCAGATACCACACACCTGGCACTGGTGTGGGAGCCCTGCCTGCAGGTGGAACTCCAGATACCACACACCTGGCGCCGGTGTGGGAGCCCTGCCTGCAGGTGGAACTCCAGATACCACACACCTGGCACCGGTGTCGGAGCCCTGCCTGCAGGTGGAACTCCAGATACCACACACCTGGTATCAGAGTGGGAGCCCTGCTTGTAGGAGGAACTCCAGATACCACACACCTGGTATCAGAGTGGGAGCCCTGCCTGCAGGAGGAACTCCAGATACCACACACCTGGTATCAGAGTGGGAGCCCTGCCTGCAGGTGGAACTCCAGATACCACACACCTGGCACCGGTGTGGGAGCCCTGCCTGCAGGTGGAACTCCAGATACCACACACCTGGCACCGGCGTGGGAGCCCTGCCTGCAGGTGGAACTCCAGATGCCACACACCTGGTATCAGAGTGGGAGCCCTGCCTGCAGGTGGAACTCCAGATGCCACACACCTGGCACCGGTGTGGGAGCCCTGCCTGCAGGTGGAACTCCAGATACCACACACCTGGTATCAGAGTGGGAGCCCTGCCTGCAGGTGGAACTCCAGATGCCACACACCTGGCACCGGTGTGGGAGCCCTGCCTGCAGGTGGAACTCCAGATGCCACACACCTGGCACCGGTGTGGGAGCCCTGCCTGCAGGTGGAACTCCAGATGCCACACACCTGGCACTGGTGTGGGAGCCCTGCCTGCAGGTGGAACTCCAGATACCACACACCTGGTATCAGAGTGGGAGCCCTGCCTGCAGGTGGAACTCCAGATACCACACACCTGGCACTGGTGTGGGAGCCCTGCCTGCAGGTGGAACTCCAGATACCACACACCTGGTATCAGAGTGGGAGCCCTGCCTGCAGGTGGAACTCCAGATACCACACACCTGGCACTGGTGTGGGAGCCCTGCCTGCAGGTGGAACTCCAGATACCACACACCTGGTATCAGAGTGGGAGCCCTGCCTGCAGGTGGAACTCCAGATACCACACACCTGGTATCAGAGTGGGAGCCCTGCCTGCAGGTGGAACTCCAGATACCACACACCTGGTATCAGAGTGGGAGCCCTGCCTGCAGGTGGAACTCCAGATGCCACACACCTGGCACCGGTGTGGGAGCCCTGCCTGCAGGTGGAACTCCAGATGCCACACACCTGGCACCGGTGTGGGAGCCCTGCCTGCAGGTGGAACTCCAGATGCCACACACCTGGCACCGGTGTGGGAGCCCTGCCTGCAGGTGGAACTCCAGATGCCACACACCTGGCACCGGTGTGGGAGCCCTGCCTGCAGGTGGAACTCCAGATACCACACACCTGGCACCGGCGTGGGAGCCCTGCCTGCAGGTGGAACTCCAGATGCCACACACCTGGTATCAGAGTGGGAGCCCTGCCTGCAGGTGGAACTCCAGATGCCACACACCTGGCACCGGTGTGGGAGCCCTGCCTGCAGGTGGAACTCCAGATACCACACACCTGGTATCAGAGTGGGAGCCCTGCCTTCAGGTGGAACTCCAGATGCCACACACCTGGCACCGGTGTGGGAGCCCTGCCTGCAGGTGGAACTCCAGATGCCACACACCTGGCACCGGTGTGGGAGCCCTGCCTGCAGGTGGAACTCCAGATGCCACACACCTGGCACTGGTGTGGGAGCCCTGCCTGCAGGTGGAACTCCAGATACCACACACCTGGTATCAGAGTGGGAGCCCTGCCTGCAGGTGGAACTCCAGATACCACACACCTGGCACTGGTGTGGGAGCCCTGCCTGCAGGTGGAACTCCAGATACCACACACCTGGTATCAGAGTGGGAGCCCTGCCTGCAGGTGGAACTCCAGATACCACACACCTGGCACTGGTGTGGGAGCCCTGCCTGCAGGTGGAACTCCAGATGCCAGGATGTGGGGCAGGACTGTGTCTGACCTCTTGGCACAGCAAACGAGCAATAATGGCTGGAACAGCGTAAGCAGAGGGAAAGGGGTCAGATGTGAGGCTCGATAGGTGTCAAGAGGCCTTCTGGGGCATTGTAGGTTACTGTGAAGATTTTAGCTTTAACCCAAATAAAATAACATAAGATAGTTATAGGTTATTTTAAGCAATAATTTAATAAATTTATTTATTTAGTATTTTTCCAAAGTGAGAAGCAAGGAGGCAGAGAAAGAGACTCCTGCTTGTGCCCAACTGGGATCCACCTGGCATGCCCACCAGGGGTCGATGCTCTGCCCATCTGGGGCCATTGCTCCATTGCAACCAGCATCATTCTAGCACCTGAGGCAGAGGCCATGGTTCCAACCTCAGCACCTGGGCCAACTTTGCTCCAGTGGAGCCTTGGCTGCAGGAGGGAAAGAGAGAGACAGAGAGGAAGGAGAGGGGGAGGGGTAGAGAAGCAGATGGGTGCTTCTCCTGTGTGCCCTGACCGGGAATTGAACCCGGGACTTCCACATGCCAGGCCAACCTAAGGAATTTTAAGCAACCAAATGGCACATTCAAATTTTTTAGTTAAAATTTATTTTTAGAGAAGTTTAAGGTTCACAGCAACATTAAGATAAATGTATAAAGATTTTCCGTGTGCCCTTTGTCCCACTCCCTCCCACCCCACCCACATGCATAGTCTCCTCCATTATCTGCATCTCCCACCAGAGTGGGACATTTGTTACAACACATTGACACATCATAATTTCTCTAGGTCAGTAATTCACATGATGGTTCCCTTTTGGTCTGTACCTTCTGTGCACTTGAACAAATGGATAATAATATGTATCAATTGTTTGAGTATTTATAGCGTATATCCAGTGCCCTAAAAATCCTCTCTGTTCTATCTATTTCTTTTCACGCCCCAACTCCTTGTAACCACTTTTTTTTTTTTTACTGTATCAATAGTTATGCCTTTTCCATAAGGTCAAATAGTTGGAATTGTAGAGTATGTAAACTTTACAGAGTGGCTTCTTCCACTTAGTGATATGGCAGTCGAGGCCAGTGTGGTGACGTTGATGTTGGTAAGAGACGGAGATCAGTCAATAATTACTAAGGTTTTTGGTCCAACATACTGGCGGAGGATGGAGAAGATTGTGGGAGAAATCTGTTTTAGAAAAAGAAAAAAGTAGAATTTTCAAAAAAAAATTTTAGTATGCTAAAATTGAAAGTCGCATTTATGTTTCAAATGGAAATACCGAAAAGGCAGCTGGATCTACAAGCCTGAAGTTCACAGAAAAATCCAGATTGAAAACAGAATTTTGGGGGTTCTTCAGATACATAGTCAAGAAGAGATTGTTTTCCAAAAAAAAAAAAAAAAAAAAAATCCCCGGACCATTCCAATGAAATGAAATGGTTAGGAGGACAAGGAAAACTGGCAAAGTAGCTGCAGAGAGATGTTCAGTGAGGTAATAATAAAACCGGGAGAGTCTGGGGTCATGAACATTTAGAGCAGAAGGATTTAAAGGAGATGAGGACTAAACATGGCGTTCACAGATATGCAAGGCTCCGACCGATGGAGTATTTTGGCAAAGGCTGGATTGGACTGTAGGTTCAAGGACTGCGGGGGGCATAGAGCCAGAATGAGCATGAATAAGCCCCCGTTTTGAGGGTTTCAACTGTAAAGAGAAAGAAAGAAAGAAACTCAATAGTTATAGAGGTAACAGGGTGGAGTAAGAATTCAAGTTTGTTTCTTCTGAAAGGTTAAATAATATTTGGATACCAACAGAAAACATCCAGTGAACACAGGAAAGCTGACCGTGCAGAAGAGGAGGAAGGTCTCAGGGAAAACGATGCCCTTCATGAGTAAGTGAGAGGGGACGGGACCTCACGCCCAGCTGGAGAGTTTGCCCGCAGCCGGGACACAGATCATCCGGTCATAGCAGACGAGAAGGAAGGCAGGATGGGTCAGCAAAGGTAGGTGGATGCTGCGAGGGGGAGCTATGGAATTCTTCTTCTCATCTCTCCAATGCCGTCTCAGTGAGTTAGGAAGTAAGGGCATGAGCTGGGAATGAGGCCAGGGTGATGACGGTGAAGTTTTGAAGAGAAGGTACGAATGTTGGTCTGGGAGAACGGGAGAGTGTATGAACTAAGCAAAAATGAGGGGGCCAGGGAACATGCCGATACTCCAGGACTTTCAGCCTTCTGCGTAGGGCGTTTTCACCGGTGAAATAAAAGTCGGTTTTGCATCTCATTTGCATAATCGAACAACTTTCTTTGACTTGTCATTTGCTTTTCTGATGTTCTTGTTCATTAAAAATAAAACACGCTTCGGCCCTGGCTGGTTGGCTCAGCGGTAGAGCGTTGGCCTGGCGTGCGGGGGACCCGGGTTCGATTCCCGGCCAGGGCGCATAGGAGAAGCGCCCATTTGCTTCTCCACTCCCCCCCTCCTTCCTCTCTGTCTCTCTCTTCCCCTCCCACAGCCAAGGCTCCATTGGAGCAAAGATGGCCCGGGCGCTGGGAATGGCTCCTTGGCCTCTGCCCCAGGTGCTAGAGTGGCTCTGGTCATGGCAGAGCGACCCTCCAGAGGGGCAGAGCATCACCCCCTGGTGGGCAGAGCATTGCCCCTGGTGGGCGTGCCGGGTGGATCCCGGTCGGGCGCATGCGGGAGTCTGTCTGACTGTCTCTCCCTGGTTTCCAGCTTCAGAAAAATACAAAAAATATATAAATAAAAATAAAAAATAAATAAAAAATGCTTCTTTTTTTATTGCTTCATATTCATTTTTAAATATCCCCTAGTTTTTGTGAGCAGTGTATTATGAATTATTTTCTGCATGAAGGATTCAGATAGGTCATTGTTTCTAAGTTCAGAGAAGACCCCATTCCCAGCGCTATAGGCTCTTTGAGGGTCGTCATCCTCACCTGTGCCGGCACAGGGGGGCGGTTGTGTGCAAGTGGGCTGGAGTTTGTCAAGCAGGTGCAATGTCGGCTTCCACTCTCGGAAGAATAAGAACATTTTCTCCCGCTGAACCTTTAATGTAGTACAGACTCCTCCAACCTGTCCTATTTGTCACAGTCTGCGGATACCTTAGGGCAGACAAATGTCATACCATTTAACTGTGGAACAGCTGGTTCTAGAGAACCTTGACACATTTTCACACACACACACAAACTCTTGTGACGTTTAGAACTGTATATCATAGGGAGAATCGGTATAAATGTGTCAGGTCTCAGGTGACAAATCAATGATAGGAGGAAAGACGGAACAGCAAGCAGAGTTCAGAGGTGGATTCGTTTTCTGTGTTTTTATAACCCATTGGCTTAAAATGTCAGAAAACAATACATAAATGACTTACTAACTACGAAGATATGTAAACTGTGCTGAAAGACACGTTGTGCCAAAACAGAGTAGCAATAAGTTACAGACGCGCATTAAAAATGAGGAAGAGAGGACTTGTTGACAAACTTGACAGCGTAGGAGAACCAAAACATATCTCCTGTCCTCCAGACCCACGTCTCCATTGACAACTATGCCTGAAACCAACACTAAGACACCGGTTCATATCTTGCCAGTGTGTCACCTTATTCAATAATCATGCCAACATTTAGATTGCACGATGTTCTGATGATCAATGGTGCTTTGCCATAAAAACATTCACTTTCTTTCTATTTTTTTTATTTTTTGTATTTTTCTGAAGTTGGAAACGGGGAGGCAGTCGGACAGACTCCTGCATGCGCCCAACCAGGAACCACCCGGCATGCCCACCAGGGGGCGATGCTCTGCCCATCCGGGGCATCACTCTGTTGCAACCAGAACCATTCTAGCACCTGAGGCAGAGGCCATAGAGCCATCCCCAGTGCTAGGGCCAACTTTGCTCCAATGGAACCTTGGCTGCAGAAGGGGAAGAGAGAGACAGAGAGGAAGGAAAGGGGGAGGGGTGGAGAAGCAGATGGGTGCTTCTCCTGTGTGCCCTGGCTGGGAATCAAACCCAGGACTCCTGCAATCCAGGCTGACGCTCTATCACTGAGCCAACCGGCCAGGGCTTATCATTTTTCTTTCTAGATGTTTCATGAGGTATCATTATTTTTTTGGCATTTTCCACTTACGGAGAAAAGTAATTCATGGGGAAATAATCTCTGATTTTATCATGTAAGTCTAAAAATGAGATCTTCAGTGTTAAATTTACAGACAGACAACTTTTCTTTTTGGACAATAATTCAGTCCCATGTAGAGAAGGAGACATGCATTAGATGCTTCCGTCACTTAGATACCAGCAACCGATGCAACATCTGGGATCCCTCCCTGTCGACAGCTTGATTCTAGGATGTCTTGCCTCGTTGCTCCAAATAGCATCTTTTTCAAGCGCCTAAGTATCTGACTTGGATTTTAAAACATAAAATTAAAGAGTATTGGGTTCCCCTCAATTTGCTATAAATACCGATCAAACCAGATCCAAGTGGAAAGCAGACAAATGTGACATCACACACACACACGCACACACACACACACACACACAAATACAGCAACAAACTTTTGCATCTAACAAGAGAAAAGGAAGCTATCTTCGATGTTTAACATGTGCAATTTGGTTGTATCGCTTTCCATTAGCGTCGATAAATTTAGGTGCCAGCACTTCCACATCTGGGTAAACTCTAATTTAACTTCTGATGGAATCACTGGTTGTCTGGTGAAACACTCGCATGAAACTGGGTGGTCTTCACAAACAGAACTGTTGCCAGAATCAAGCTGCCACGTATCAGTCAGTCACACAAATGACTCCCCATTAACGCTTGTGCAAAGTCACAAATGCTGCTGTGTTCATAGGGACTATGCACTAATGTCACTGATTTGCACACCTGCAAATCAGTTTAGTAGCCTGTTTTAAATACACCCTGCTCATTGGGAAAGCAAGCTGAGCTTAGGACCATGACTCTTGTACAAGCTCTGTTGACATGCTACGGGTCATGTGCCTCCGAAGCCTGCCGGTGATTCACGCACGGAACTAGCTCAGATTAATGTCGGCAGAGGGGACTGAGAGGTCGTTGGCACAGCAAATAAATAAGTCAGATTCAAATTGGAAATACTCGTTGAGAATCCAAAGTGCCCAGCTATTGCATTCTCTGGCTACCTGTACAGGAGAGAGAAGATACTCTTTCCTTGTGATTTAAGAGTTCTGTTTTTGTTTTGCTTTTGCTTGTTACTGAAACACTGATTATAGAGCAATACCACGGAAAACGGTCCTGCTGGGGAGACTCGGAGCTCTTCAGTGACTACCTTGAGGGACCTCTTCACTCCAGCAGTCCCCACCCCCACCCACCCCATCTGGCACCTGCCTACCCGGTGCTGCCTGTGGGGGACCCCTATTCAGGGGCGTTCGCCAAGTGAGGCTGGGACTCATCTGCTCACCTGGTGGTGTTGCTACCGCAGGGAGCCCTGTAATGGAAGGCAGAGGGGAGGAACGGGGACCATCCATCATAAAGCCATGTTGCTGGCCCGGGAGGGAGTCTTTCTTCACATGACTGATTTATAACTAAGGAAGACATTCTCCTGGGCGGTGGCATTTACGCTCGCATTTCACGGCTCCCCCAGAAACTGAGGGTCCTGTCACCGGACTCGGGAGCGCAGGAGAGTGTCAGAACGAAGGCGCCCTGGGGGGGTCTGCACTCTGCACTCGGGCACTTGGGAGGGCAGGAAGGCACTTTCTTAAGGAGCTCGGGATCCGTTTAAAATACACCACGTCCGGCAATTTCAATGTTTAACAACCAAGTGCTTTAAAGAGAAGCAGGGCTGGATTCAGTGTGGAAGAGAAGGAAGGTAGGTTCGGGCACAGAGGACGGCCAGGTGCAGCGGTGGGGGGAGGGGGAACATTAAGGTGAAAGCGCCTGCAGAATCCATAGTAGGTCATCTCCGGTAACTCTCTGGTCTGGAAGGACCCTCCACAGCAGGACCCGGGACTGATGCACAGGCAGACAGACTGTCAGAGAAGGGCGGGTTAATGTTTTCTTTTCAGAATTCACGCCTTCAAGCCCAGGCTTATCGTTATTGTGAAAACAGATGCCAGTTCAGGCCAATGGAATGCTTGGATTCAGCGCTGAGCGCCCAAGGGTGCTCCCCCAGGAAGGGGCAGGAAGCATCGCCTGGTCACCACCGCGGCGCCTTCTGCAGGGGCTTGGGAGTAGCCTGGTTCGTTCCCTCCTAGAGGATCTCCCTTCAAGAGCCGGGGGCAGCGGAACCTGTCAGGTCAGATTCAGAAACACAAGACGCACCATGCACAAGCCCAGCAAGTCAAACTGGTAGGCGCCTCGGATAATCGGTTATAAATAAACTGTCATTCAAAGAAATGCTGCGTGTTGTCTGTGGAGACCAAAGCTGAGGGAAACACCCTGTGGGGTCATAATGCACAATAAAGTCACTACGACTAGGTAGCCAGCAGAACGGCCATCGCACATCTCTTGGTTGAAGACAGAACACGTGATGTAACAAACACTGTTCTCTCAGCAAGACAGACGTTTCAGGAAGCCCGCCATTGCATATCTGTGCGCCAGGAACGGTACAGAGAGCATGCCCCCTAAGGTGGGCCGACCCTGGCTCACCACAGGGTGCCGGGTCCATCAGCCAGAGCCTGAACCACTCTTCACCGCCATCTCTGACAACGAGAGCAGGCTGGCGCTCTGCCACCTGATCAAAGGGATGGACTTGAGAGGCATCCAGGAGGCGGAATCAATAGGACCTGGCGACTGAGTGGATGTGGAAGGTGAAGAAAGGACCAGAGTTAAGGATGATCCCACCTGCCTTCTGCCTGGGGCAGTGCAGGAGCTGGTGGTGCTATTCACTGAGACAGAGAGATGGATCTGGAGGGCAAGTCCCTAGCGTTGGTAATAACTGTAACTTTCAATACAACACCCTGAGATTCAAGTGCCTCAAGGGTATGAACATGAATATGATTGGGAAAAAGTTGAATATATTCAGAGAGGGAGCGAGGGAGGAGAATAAATGAATAGGTATTTGGTCATAGAAAAGATAAGATAGAACAAAGAATTTAGAGTGTCTCCAAAGGGAGGAGTGTCTTCTCTAATGCTCACCCTGCTTCCTGTGGCTAAGCCTGCCTGCTACCCTCCCCCCTGAAGAACTGTATTCTGGGGTAAAGGATGATTCTTTGGAGGTGCCTTTCCTGAGTCCCGTCCCCTATGGAGTGGATCACTGTGTGCTCTGTCACAGCAACAAGGATTCCTCTCAGGTGTGTGACTGTGAGCACATCCCTCATCTTTCCTTTCTCTTGTCCTCATCTGTACAATAGATGTGACAACTGGGAGTATATATCATAGATTTGTTAAGAGCCTTAATTGAGGGACTATTTTCAGAAGGTCCCAAACAATAAGAGTACTTATTAGCGTTTTTGAAATAAAGCAAGCAAGGATCAGCTGCAGGTCACACTCACTGAGCGCGACCAGGGACTGAAAAGGTTGGTTTAGGAACACGTCCAAGGTCACAGCGTGAAGCAGGAAGCCAACAGGGACCAGGCTGTTGAATAGGGCACCCGGGGCTTCTCCAGGACCGGGGCTGATAGCCTCTTCCTCCGTGCTTCCACAGCGAAGGGCTGGTCCAAATCTTTCTCCTTCTGGAGGAAAAGTGCTTTAAGATCTCATTTCACCGTAAATAATAGAAATAGATTCTTATAGCTCGATTAGCAAGAGCTGTTAGCACAGGGATTCTACGTTTTAATTAAATCGTAGAATTACTACATAAAAATTTTAGGCTAAAGAATCTGATAAACGCTCTGTATATAATCTTGCCAAGAACAGTAGCTAAGAGGTCAGCTGGAAGTTAAACACAGGACTTAAGTTGGAGATTAGCAAACACTTTTGGCAAGGGGAAAATAATTCTTCTTTCTAACTTTTTGGTACTATCGCATAAGGAAAACTTATCCTACCTCTCAAAACAAGCATTTAATTGAAGAAAAACTTCCTGTGGCAATCATAAATCAAGTTCAAAGCCAACCCCCCAAAAATATGACATTATTTTGAAAAATGTGGGTAACATAGCATTAAGAAAAAAGTTACAAATCATGGTTTAGTTACTTACGGAGAAAATAGTGCTCTTTTCTTTTTTTCTTTATTTGTTTTGTATTTACCTCATCTTAAAATTTGAGACATGCTCTTCTCGTATAACACCTATAATATATTCCTTATTTTTCAGAAAGTGGGATTTGTTTCTCTCTCTGCAAACAACTCATAACCTATGAAAACTCTCCCAATTTTGTTATATATCTCTCAAATATATGTTTAAATCACCTGTTTAAAACTATTTGAACAATCTTACATCACTGGAAAGTTTTATTGTATCCATTTCATAAAAATTTAAAATAAAATCATGATGAATTTATGTGTAGCAATATATTTGCACAAATCTTTGATGTTTTCTTGGGATCAATGTTAAGATACTGGATTCTTTTATTAATTTTAAAGCTTTAGTAAATATTATTAATTGCCCCAGAAGAACTATACCAATTTACTCTACCCACCATCTGCTCATTTAGCTATAAAAAAAAAATCTCTCCTTTTAAAATGCCATCCATATGCTTGCTATCACTAAAAACATTTTGGTAAGTGATAAAATAAAATTTTATAATCTGCTTTTTGAAATTATCAATGTGGTTAAACATTTTCACATATGTTCAGAATTGTGATATTTCTTTTGTATTATAGATATGTGCCTTGATCCTTTCCTGTTAAAATAATATATAAATATACATGTCTATTATGTGTTATAATTTTGACACTTTATACTTACTCTTACATTTCTCTTGTTTTTAAATGTATGAAACTTTAGTTTTTGTGTCGTTTAGCTTTTCAAGTTTTCCTTTATCAGTTTCCCATTGTGTTTATTCTACCTATGATATTTAACTTTTAATCGAGTGTATTTTCTTTTTATGTAAAAGGAATGGTGGAGTTCTTATTTTGTCCACCATAATATAGCCAAACAATTGTTCCAGAAATAACTGTTGGATCATTTTCTCCTTTTCTAGTTATTTGAAAGATGTCAGGACAGCTAGAGTTTTTCAGAGCCCTTTTTCTCCAACCACCAACAGAATGAACAAAAATTAAAATTACAGTAAAAATAGCAAACTCAACACCATTAATGCTGGTGGGTTTTCACCAGCACCATCCTCTGTGTGATCATCTGGAGTCTCTCTCTCTCTTTCTAACCCTGTATGTCTATTCCTAGGAGAGCCTTGAGTTCCTACTTTCAAAGAACATGTCAGGCCCTGGCCGGTTGGCTAGTGGTAGAGCGTCGGCCTGGCCTACGGAAGTCCCGGGTTCGATTCCTGGCCAGGGCACACAGGAGAAGCGCCCATCTGCTTCTCCACCCCTCCCCCTCTCTTTCCTCTCTGTCTCTCTCTTCCCCTCCCGCAGCCGAGGCTCCATTGGAGCAAAGTTGGCCCGGGCGCTGGGGATAGCCCCATGGCTTCTGCCTCAGGCGCTAGAATGGCTCTAGTTGTAACAGAGCATCGCCCCCTGGTAGGCAGAGCATCGCCCCCTGGTGGACATTCCAGGTGGATCCCGGTCGGGCGCATGCGGGAGTCTGTCTGACTGCCTCCCCGTTTCCAGCTTCATAAAAGAAAAAAAATAAAAAATAAAAAAAAAAGAACATGCCGGTTCTGTCTACTGTTTTCCACCTCACATAATCAGCACCGTGATCTCTCTCCCCTCATCTTTCTCTGGACAAACTTCACTTCTCTTTACTCTTCTCCCCTCTTGCCAGTTTCAAACACATTCATATTTTTCCAACCATACCTTGTCCCACTGTGTTCTTTGGGGACCATGGTTTCAGCAAATCAAAACTTTTTCCAAAAAGAAGATTGCCGATATGATTTATTTTGAAAGCATCTGGCTATTCTATAACTAATATATATATATATATATATATATATATATATATTTATTTATTTATTTATTTATTTATTTATTATATATATATATTTCTACCAAGTCCCATTGTCCTAGATCAGTTCTTTGCTGTCATCTTTGATGTTAAAAACTCCTTCGGTAAAGAACAGTGCCGGTCAGGCTGGTCTGGCTGGTCTTTTGAAGTGTGAAGGCATCTCCTCTAACCTTCTTCGGAGGGAACTGACCTCGTTGAAGACACATCTGTTATGTCATATTGAGCCTTCCAACCCTCCATCTCTCCTCCCCTTCTTCCCCTTTCTCCTCTTTCTTCCGATTCTGAGTCAGTTCTATTACTGGCTCCGAGAGTCGCTACCCCAGAAGAAAGAAAATATGTAGAATTCATTTTTTTCAATCTTTATCATAGATGTGGATAGATGGATAAACACACATGTAAAGTTAAGTAAAGCTTAGAATGGGTGAAGTCGAACAAATTACTTAGTTAATAAGCCTAGAGTTTTATAATTTCTATATTTCCCACTGTAAGAATGCAAACATTATTAATAGGTAGATTTTATTACCAAAGGATGTTTTAGATGAAGATGAAAATGTTTTAACTTTAAAGTACGTCTTCTAGATTTCATTAAAAATAAATGTCTTCAAATCAATATATTATGTGATTAACCTTAAAATATTTTCTTTTGTAAAGTAAGAGCAATCCATTAGTGGATGATATTAATGTTATGGTGTTAGGGTAATCATATTAAACAACTCGCTGCAAATTTCTACAGTTTAGTCACCTGTTTCTATTTCACACACAGTGAAATACAATACCACATATATCTAGTATTTCTTTATATATATTTCAACAGCCAAATAATCAAATCTTTTAATATAAAATACAGTACTTAAAACTGAATATTATAGGTGCTTAAATGGAAAGATAAATTTATAAATCAGGGTAGAATGACAAAAATTTACCAAAGTATATACAGAAATCTTGTAACATGGTAAAAAAAGAAATCTCAAGTAAGTATGGAATTAATGGATACTTGATAAATGATGTGTAACTGGCAAGTTATTAGAAGACAACATAAAGCTAGAACTATGTTGTATTAATTAATTTATTTTTACCAAACTCAATTTCTGGACAATTAAAATTTTTAAATGTAAAAATAAAGACCATAAGAAAGAAACAATCTAGAATGAAAAAAGAAAAAACTTGGGTATACATTATGTGATAATATGTTAAATATGTGAGTGTGTGTGTGTGTGTGTATTAGTACTCCACTAGTAATTAAAACATTACAAGTCAAAACAACAAGTAGGTAACTATGTTAGATTATCCGAATGCTACAGATAAAACACAGACATGACACAGAATGATACATTTCTCAGTTAGGATGCCTCACATATCAAATGACAAAGAGCCAACCAAGAGTGGTTAAAAAAAAAGAAAAGTCATTCATTATCTTCAAACAATGTAAAACTGCTGATCCTGTGATCGGAGTTTCAGAGTTGTGACAATGGCTCCATCACGGTACCAGGGACTCAACCTCTCTCTGTATTTCAGCGACGTTGTCCTTAACTTACGAGATTCGTGCTTGTGTTTGTTCTCTGAGTTCCAGGCATCACTGAGAACAAAACATGCAGCCAGGCAATCTACTGTTATCAGGGGAGGACCTTTGCTAGGTAGGGACCCCCAAGATTATTCTCCTGAGCATGAATGGTCACAATTGGGTCACTTGTTAATGTTCTGGCTTCTAAAGAGTCAGAAATCTAGTACACGGGATATTCAACCTGTGCGCTGGGAGCCAGAGCCTTCTAGGAGGCAGAGTGTCCCAAGCAACTTCTACAGGCCGATGTGGGACAGAGGAACACGAAAGGTGATGACCACACTAATGTCCAGGCATGATTTGCTCCCGGTGAGCAATGTTCCTGGAAAATATGATAGAAGTCGAAGACTGAAAATAATGATGAAAAACAATATTGTAGTACCTGTGGTATAACAAGTAATATAAAACTCTAGGAAGGAAATAAAGAAATGTATAAGAACTTATGTTTTAGAAAAAGATTTCCAATTACAACTACATATATTGTTTAAAGAATGGATTAAGTTGTACATCAGTAATACATGTATATATACACCTATTGATAAGAAAAAAAAAGAAATATTACACTTTTAATTATGCAATGGAATGAATGCATTTTCTAAGCATCTTTCTTCTCAGTTTTAGCACACAAAATTTATGCATTTACTTAAAATTGTTATATATATATTCTAATGATCCTCAGGTAATGATGTGGCAAAATCATCTCCCAGCAAGACTGCCCCTAGTAGCCTCGGTGGATAGAGAAGAAGGAGGACATAACAGGACCTCTGAAAAGACTCCGGCATCATCTGCTTGCTGTTCAGATGCCATTTCTTCCCAGTTTGTGTTTCAACCGGTACCCCTGGAACACCTCCCCATCAATACTAAATGACTTTTGTCTGGTGTCATTTATGAGATTTTCCCAACATGAAGTAAGCCTTGAGTGAGCCATTTTCTACTCATCCATTAGGACCAATAGCCCTCTGTCCGTTTCACAAAATCACCAACCAGAACAGTCCTACCTGGCTTATTAGACGACATCATCTTCACACATCATCTGCTAAAAAAATAGGTCCTTTCATTTTTAAAATATTACTTATAAGAATATCCCTTCCATCAGGGGGTGATTCCCATAAAGACAGTGCACCTCTGTGGACGAATGTGGCCGCACCATCACACCATCAGGGGGCTCTGGTGCTACAAGGACTAAACATCTCTTCCCCTCTGCACTATTTACAGGAACTTTCCACAGAACGAAAAATAGACCCAGTGTCGCCTCTCTTTCTCTGTGGGAGATGTATCAAAGTGATTGCAGAGATTCAGTATCTATGGTTTAAAGAATGGATAATGAGTTAAGCCTTTAATGAAAATAGACTGACTATTACTTGCTAATGACCTGAGGCATTTGGATCAGAGAGCACCTATTCTTTAAAACATTTTGTGATTTCCCTGAATGGGTGGAATTCAGCCTCCTCTGGTGCCTGCCAGCATTCTTTCTTGCCTTGGCACAGAAGAGAGAGAGAGAAAAGAAAAAGGGGTCGCTGCCTCCTCGTAACTCATTTTCATCACACTGCTTTATTGTGGTCTCCAGGACTGGGGGTGGATGTGACGCACCCAATCGTGGCATTCCCTGCTTGGGAAGAGTTAGCAGAACATCAGAGGAAGGGCAACGACGTCATAACCCGGCATTTTTTTAAAAAAAATCCCACTATGCAAGTAAATGATATAAAATAAAATAAAAACACGATGATAGTCCCTGCGGAAACTTGACCCATCTCTGCTGCTCTTTTCGCTCTCCGCCGCCTTGACTTCCCTCGACCTCCTCGGACAGGGACAGACCAGCATCCTTCACGCTGCTCAAGGCTGCGCTGGGATTTCTGTTACAACCACCATTCAACAACCTCTATGCTTGTGAAATTCTTTCTGCCTGCCCTGGCCAGATGCCCATTAGGACGCTCATTCATCTCCATCCATGCTGTGTCCCTGTCCACCCTGTGCCCTCACTCAGAGTGGATGCTATTGAGAGCCTCAGCTCTCGTCTCTAA
Organism: Saccopteryx bilineata; assembly: GCF_036850765.1. Classification (NCBI taxonomy): domain Eukaryota; kingdom Metazoa; phylum Chordata; class Mammalia; order Chiroptera; family Emballonuridae; genus Saccopteryx; species Saccopteryx bilineata. The sequence goes on from NC_089501.1 coordinate 55,814,373, forward strand.
CCCCGTGTGCTGGCCAAGTATTTAAACACTGCAGTGTCACGTTACTCATCCCTGAAATGGGACTTGAGCGTTGTACCTTTTTACTGTGATGTTTGATAAGACTATAGCATAGTGGATACTGTTATATTACATTTTAACATCATTTTCATCATCATCGTCACCATCATCATTTTTATCCCTGGTCAATTTCCATTTGTAAATTCTAATCCTTCAAATATTATGCTGTAAAACTTTCTTGGTCACCTAATCATGAATCGGCTTCAGTTAAACATCTGAAAATGGGAATAATAGCACCTGCTTTCTATAGAGTTGTTTGGAAAGGGAGAAGAAATAAGCTACTTAAATTTGCCAAGTATATTCTTAGATATTAGATATTACCTCTGTTATTATTATTAAAACTATTATGAATATCTCTGCTTCCCCCCGGCAACTGAAGTCTTAACAGAAACCATTACAATTTTATATTCCTAAACTCTCACGTTTTATATTCCTAAACGTCATGGCACTTCAAACACTGTCACTCATTACCATGTGTTCCTACAAAAGGAGAGGGAGAAATAAGAAATTAGCGGTCTCTACCTCATCACAAATTGAGTCCAAAGCAGAGCAGCAGAGACCCTCTGCCCACATCCTTTGCCCTGGACGGTGGCCCAGGTAAGAAGGTGCCTTACTCTTTCTAAACACCTGAGAGAGCTGTGACCTACTGTGGTCAAGAAGCATCTTCTGTAGGCTTGGCTTTCTTCAGTATATACCAGATAAGAGATTTAAATACATGAAGAAATTTAAGGAGGCAGATCTGGGTGATGTTTTTGGATGAGAGAGTCTCACATTTTTGAAAAAAAAAATATGTTTCTTAATTTTAAATGAAAATATTGACATAACAAAAAAACCATTTAAACGGACAGATTTGTGGAAGAAAATGTGTATCTCAACAATAGAAATAAATGCAGCTTACGCATAATTAAAATGCGATTTTCCATTTTACTTTAATAAATTTGAATTTTCTGTTTTCTGAAACAGTAATTAATACCTCTGCTATCATTAGAATTCAAATAATTATAAAAAGTGTCCTTGAATTTCATTTACAATTTAAGTAACTTTTTATCTTCACTGTTTCAGAAAAAAAGAAATACTGTCAGGAAGTACCCAACATCTCTAACTATGATCTCTTTTGATATTACAAGCTAAGAAAGTGAAGCGCCCTTATTCAGTGAGCGCCCCTTTTAGGAGATAGTGGCTGCCTCTGAAATACACGCCCACAGCGACCCTATCGGGGAACCTTGTACAGATGTGTCTTACACTGTATAATTAAAATATACTGAAGTTTGTATTGTCTTAAAGTCAAAGGAAAAGAGTAAAATTGATCTCCCGTTTAACTCTTTACCTAAGTCCGTTTCTTTGCTACTTTGCCTATCCACACTGTGATCTAAATGTCGACTTGGCCCCTCCAGATGGATTCACCTGTTCTGATGTTCTACACCCAGGAGCAAACAACATGGTCCTCATCATTGCTTGATGTCTCCTGGCGTCTCCCCCTCAGCCCCTAAGCTGCAGTTTCCGGGGTTAACTTTGTGGATTTCCTGAAGTGCTTGGGGGCATTGGCCCTGTCCTTCTTGTGTTAAAACAGCTTAAAATTGCCATCTTTCTTCATTCCGTATAAATAAACACAATGTATGGCCCATGCCCACCGCTGTGGGTTGTGGCCACGCTCATGCGGGTTCCCGCTGGACTCGGCAGATGGTAAAGGAACAGTGGAGCCAGAGAATGACGGGCCGTTCCTTTATTAAAGTCTTGCACCTGCCGGCGAGCAAACAGGCAGGGAAGACCTCTCACTTCCCTCTCACTCAGAGCTCCCAAAGCCCTGACACATTCTCTGGTTCTACAACCGGGAAAATCTTCTCTGGTTCCTCCTAGAATCAAAGCCCCTCCTCCTGTCTCAGCAGGGCTCCCAAAGCCCCCCCACCTCCGGTTCCCCATCTGCACACCTTCTCCTCTCTGCACAGACTGGCTTCTTCTTCAGCACTCTGCATTCTCTCTGCTTTCCCTGCAAAACACAGCTTTTTTCTCTCTTCTCCTTCTTTTCTCCTTTTCAGAACTTTCTGGTGAGAAAACCTCTCCTCCAACAAACATTAGCAAAACAATGGCCCTTCCCAAGCAGGAAGGTAATTTGCAATTTCACAGACCACATATACCTGGTGCTGCCCAGCCTCCAAAACAAACTATAAGCAAGCAAACGTAAAAATCATGTTTTACAAACTTATTTGACCAACACACACGCAAACCAAAACTCCCCTGTGGAAGTGAGGATGGCCAATTTACCTGCAGAGTGGTGGGGAATGGGGTCAGAGGTCTTACATCACACTCAAACCAACTGAAAATGACACATAAAACATGATGTTCTTAGATTGTCTGTTTCTCTGCTGACTCTCCTCTAACCATTTGCAGCCTGTCACTGTGCACTGGACCCCCATCTCCTCCCTTCTGCCCTCCCCCGCCAGCCTTCAGGACCCACCCTCTGTCCCCATTCACTCTTAACGTAGGATGACACTATTTCCCTTTTTAACTCTCAGCCTGTCAAGTTTCACTCTCAAACTTGCAAACTGGGTCTCCTCTGAAGAGAAGGAAGGCCGTTCGTTCCACAGAAACAACACACGAGTGCTCCTTTACCTGGACTACCAGCCTGAGTGGAAAACAGCGGTGACCCCTGGCGAGCTGGTGTGTGAGGCAAGCTGCCTGTCTTCTCCCAGGTCCGGCTGGGAGGGCAGGATGGTGGGGGGCTTTCTCCCTGCCACGGGGCTGCTGGGTAACGGCCAAGTGCAGAGCTACTTAGGCTCACCCATTTGTGACAGAGTTGGACAAAAGAATATGGAAAGTTCATTGCCTTAAAAACACTGATGGACCACAGATCATTCATTCACCAGACACCCTTCCAGGGCGTGAAACTCCTGAAGGGAAAGTCCGCAGGAAGGGAGAGCAGGAGGTGGAAGTCTGGGATGGGGGTCAGGACGTGCCTGGCTGACTGAGGCCCGGGGCCAGCAGCCGGAGCTGAGCAAGGCAGGGGAGCTTAGAAGGAAATAGGTCAGTGTAGTTTTCTCCTCACTCACGTGGTGGCCCTGTGATGAGCTAGCACACCTGGGGAAGAGGAGATCTGGCTTCATTTCAGCCCCTGCTGTTCAGAAGTGGCAGGTCCCCGGATGGGTCACCCAGCAATTCTAGACCCTGGTCTTCCCTTCCTGCGGGTCCACCACCCTTGAGCCGGAAGGAAGGACAGAGAGCCTCCCGTATTTCTTGTAGTTCACATCTGCCATCAGAGCCTCCGAGCTTCCGTTCACCTGAGACCGCCCTGACCCCCTCATTCTGAAGGGTCATTTTACAGGACATAGAACTCTAGGATGGTCTTTTTGTTATGGTTATTTTTTTTACCACTTCAAAGCTGCCATGGATGTCACCGGTCCCCTACATGCCATGCCTCTTTCTTTTGTTGGTTTCCTACTCTTTCTAGCTGTGGGAGCTCTGGGTAGGCATTTTTCCTAAGGCTTTGAAATGTGTATCCATTATATCTATAGATATGTTTTCTGCTGCCTTCTCACCCTCTGCTTCCGACCCTTGAATGATTGCCTCACGTCTCTGAGGCTCTGTTCATTTTTCTCAATTCTTTTCCTCTCACTTCTTTAGTTTTAAAAATTTCTATAGAGCAGTCTTCAAGTTAACTGGGTGTTTTTTTTCCCAGCTATCTCTAGCCTCATATTAAGCCCATCCAGTGATTTTTTTTATATGGCAGTTACTGAATGTTACTGTTATTAATTTGGCATTTGATTCTTTTAAAAATTTTTATTTCCTTGATGAGGTTTTCCATTTACTCCCTAAGAATGTATCTTTCTTTAATTCTCTGAATGTATTTATAATAGCTGTTTGATCATCTATGCCTAGTAAGTCTAACATCTGGGTCACCTCATGGCTCCTTTTTATTTTATTCTCTATCTGGAAAAAAAGTCTGTTTGTGTGTGTGTGTGTGTGTGTGAGATATCTCACACATTTATATGTATATATAATAAACACACACACAAACATATATGATATTTAGTAGTATTTTGTTGTTTGCTGGACATTGTGGAAGGTACTCTACAAACCCTAATTTGTTATCGTCCTCGTTGAAGAGTGTTGATCTTTTTCTTTCTTTCTTTGTTTTGGCTTTAGTGGGCAGTTCAGTCACTGCCTCCTTACCTTGAACTTGTGTGGGCTTCATTTTCTACGATGCTAGAGAGGAACCGGGGACGACTCAAGGTCTGCCCGAATCTCTTCAGCTTGGCAAGACGTCCCCTCCCACTTCCCTCTTCCCTCAGGGTCTGTGCATTGGACAGGGTGGGTCTAGACTAGAGTAAAGCTTCCTCTGGGGCGAGGTCCTTGCTCCCCTCATGGCTTCTGTGGTGTTGCAGCTGGATGCCCCTGGTATGAACGAGGGCTTGGGGACAGCTGTCCACGCTGGCCACGCCCCACGGCCAACATTCCCCCTGGCCACGCCCCACGGCCAACATTCCCCAGGGCTGTTGAACTGGAGTGTTTCTGTCCAGTTTCAGCCTGTAGCCGCCACACTCTGCTCAGCTTCTGCTGCTTTGCTCCCGCACCACACACACACACACACACACACACACACACACACAACCCAGAACCCAAGCAAGCGTTTGGGAAAGGCTCGCACACAGGAAGAATCTTGGGTTTTCTGTACAGCCCCCTTTGTCTGGACCCTGATTTCACCTCCTCAGCCAGGCTTTGTGTTATATTTGGGCACGTGTCCAGACAGGGAGCTGAGCTAATTGTGAGGCTCGGCACATCACAATTTAAGATTTAAAAAACTAACTGAACACGAGTTCACTCTTACAGCATCTATGCCCAGTGATGCCAACGGTTGTCTCCTATGTTTTGTGCAGTGGTACTCTTATCTTTTGGTGGGAAGGCTAATTCGACACTGGCCTTTGTCTCATCCTCACTATTATTTATCACATTCAAGAAGCCCAAATTTCTTTTCAATAAATGTCAAGTAGAAGTAAAAAGAATGATGATTGAAAAGGAGTTCATACAATTATCCTTAATGTTCAGTAGTGAGAGCATTATACTCATAAATACAAAAAATAAAAGAGTTTACAGAAACATTAGAATATTTTAATTGACTCATTTACAAATTAGATCTACAAAATTGGTGGGGTGACCATATTCAAGCAAAGAGCATTTGGAAATACAGTGATAATCTTTTTTTTTTTTTGTATTTTTCTGAAGCTGGAAATGGGGAGAGACAGTCAGACAGACTCCCGCATGCGCCCAACCGGGATCCACCCGGCACGCCCACCAGGGGCGTCGCTTTGCTGCGACCAGAGCCACTCTAGCGCCTGAGGCAGAGGCCAAGGAGCCATCCCCAGCGCCCGGGCCGTCTTTGCTCCAATGGAGCCTTGGCTGCAGGAGGGGAAGAGAGAGACAGAGAGGAAGGAGGGGGGTGGAGAAGCAAAGGGGCGCTTCTCCTATGTGCCCTGGCCGGGAATCGAACCCGGGTCCCCCGCACGCCAGGCCGACGCTCTACTGCTGAGCCAACCGGCCAGGGCCAGTGATAATCTTTTTTAAAAAGCCATTCACACACATCATCAAATCCAGGCCTAGGTGGAATATTTGCTTACACAAATAATGTACCAATAACATTTGCTGACAAAAATGAGGCATTCTTTTTTTAGAGAAAAGAGTTGAGAAAACCTGAATAAAGAAGCCAATATCCCCCCAGTGGTGCCTTCCTCGACAGCAGCCACAATGTCTGAGAGTCCGTCTTAGCCATTGTCAGTCTCATTAGTTCTCCTGACAAATTTCATTAAATGAGACCAAGTCGCACATACACACTAACAGTACTTTATTCCCTCAACGGTATTGGCTAGAAACAGGCGAAGTCAATCAGTTTTCACTTGAACCGTATAAACAGAGTGCGAGAAGACTCCAGCGCCTGTGTGTGTATAGACGTTTCGAGAGTTGTCGACATTTCAACATGGTGGGAAAACTCAGGTCCGGGATGGTGGTAGTCAGGAGTAGTAGCCGCCGCCCTTCTCCCGACTCTCCGCAGGCTCAGCACAGGGCGGGTGTCACTGCCTCGCTGGGGTGGAGGGTGGAGGGGTGAGTTGGCGAAGGAAATGCCATCTGTCACTTGCAGGCGTTGGCATTTAATTGCCAGCTGAATTTTCCCCACAGGCGCCTTTCCCTCTGACACGGGGTCAGCAGCCCTGGAGACGAAGGCCTGAAAGTGAGGACGTGTGAAGCGTGTTCCCACTGCTCAGTGTGTCCCTGCAGCGAGGGCAAGGGACAGACTTGTCATGTGTAAGACACTGAGGGTGTTGCTGTCTGTTACCACAGCGGGGTCTGTGTCACTGAGCTCCCACGGCCGAGACGAACACCAACCTCTATGTTTGTTCATGACCCCAAATGCTGGCTTCGGATAAATACTTGAAAACGAACATTATTAAGTCAGATGATATGTTTTTAAAAATATGGACACATGTGGTCAAATCACCTCCTTAGTAGCATGCATAATAAGAGATTATTTATGTTCAGTAATCAGTATTAGAAGGTCCCCCCCACACACAAAAAAAAAAGATTTAAAAAATGAATTTTTCTATTAGTACTATTTTTTAAATGAAGAGAACTTTTTTTTTTTTTAGCAGCTGATGTGTGGAGATGGTGTCATCTAATAACTCTGCACTGGTTGGTGTTTTTATGAAATGGACAGAGGGCTATTGGTCCTAATGGATGGGTAGAAAATAGCTCACTCAAGGTTTATCTCATGTTGGGAAAATCGCATAAATGACACCAGACAAAAGTCATTCAGTATTGATGGGGAGGTGTTCCAGGGGTACCGGTCAAAACACAAATTGGGAAGAAATGGCATCTGAACAGCAAGCAGATGATGCCGGAGTCTTTTCAGAGGTCCTATTATATCTTCTTTCTTCTCTATCCACCGAGGCTACTAGGGGCAGTCTTGCTGGGAGATGATTTTTTACTACATCATTACCTGAAGATCTTTACAATTGTCTTGTAAATCAAAAAAGTCTGATATATATATATATATATATATGAACAATTTTAAGTAAATGCATAAATTTTATGTACTAAAGTTGGGAAGAAAAATATTAAGAAAATGTATTCATTCTTGTATCATTAAATGTGTAATATTTCCTTTTTTCTCATTAATAATAAGTCTCTATATACATATATATTACTGGTGCACAGGTTAATCCATTCTTTAAACAATATATGTAGTTGTAATTGGAAATCTTTTTCTAAAACATAAGTTCTTATACATTTCTTACCCAAAGTTTTACATTACTTATTATACCACAGGCACTACAATATTGTTTTCCATTGTTATTTTCAGTCTTCGATTTCTATTTTCCAGGAACATTGCTCACCGGGAGCAAATCATGCCTGGACATTAGAGTGGTCATCACCTTTTGTGTTCCTCTGTCCCACATCGGCCTGTAGAAGTTGCTCGGGCCACTCTGCCTCCTAGAAGGCTCTGGCTCCCAGTGCACAGGTTGAATATCCCGTGTACTAGATTTCTGACTCTTTAGAAGCCAGAATATTAACATGTGAGTTCATTGTGACCATTCATGCTCAGGAGAGTAATCTTGAGGGTCCCTAGCAAAGGTCCTCCCCTGATAACAGTAGATTGCCTGGCTGCATGTTTTGTTCTCAGTGATGCCTGGAACTCAGAGAACAAACACAAGCACGAATCTCGTAAGTTAAGGACAACGTCGCTGAAATATAGACAGAGGTTGAGTCCCTGGTACCGTGATGGAGCCATTGTCACAACTCTGAAACTCTGATCTCTGGGTTTTATGTTGTTTGAAATAACAAGTTACTTTATTTTTTAAACCATTGTTGGTTGGCTCTTTGTCATTTGATACATGAGGCATCCTAACGGAGAAATGTATCATTCTGTGTCATGTCTGTGTTTTATCTGTGGCATTCGGATCATCACACATAGTTACCTACTTATTGTTTGCATTTGTAATTTTTTCATTACTAGTTGAGTATTCTATATACATATTTTCAATTTAGATGTCTATATTCCATGAACATTGCTATATATAGATATAGAAATATAGATAGATAGATATAGATATAGATATAGATATAGATATAGATATAGATATAGATATAGAACTAGTTTTGTCTTCCCATTCCTGTTGCAATACCTTGGAATTCCTCTTGGAATGCCTAGGAATAGAATTGATTGGTAAAATGGAAAGTCTGGGGTTTTATACCTAAGTACTGTTAAAAACAAACAAACAAACAAAGAAGCGATATGAAATGATCCACTTGAAAACGGAGCTGAAGCCACTTAAATGCCAGATGAACTGCCTTGAATGTCTTGGGCTTCAAACCTTTGGATGTTCACACAGAGTGAACTCGCCTTTCCGCGGGGCCTCAGCCGAGGGTGTCTCACGGCACTGCTGTCTGGGTGACAAGAAAGCAGAGAGTGTGCTTACAGGATGGGTGACCGCTAGGATGAACATTAGCAGCAGTGTTAGATCTCATGTCACTAGGCTGTGTCATCTGCACCGTGGGAACACGGTCCTGCTATGGATACATTGTTGCTTTTCTCTTCTCTACTCGGAGCAGCGGTTGGGATTCCGCCTGAATCCGTGTTTCCCGAATAGCTCTTCTTCCTTTTCATCTCAAATAAAGGCTTGTGGCCTCTCTATTTGGCTTGTTATTTTAATTTGTATTTTATTTATTTTATTTTTATTTTTTTATTAACGATTTTAATTTGTGTTTACACAGATTCAAGTGTTCCACCGAATATATCTCCCCCCTTTGGCTTTTTATTTTTAGGTGATCTGCATTGACAAAGTCTTCACCAAGGTGACTATGTTTTGCGTTTCCACTAGCCATTGGTCCACGTGATCGCCAGCCACTAGCCATTGGTCCACGTGATCGCCAGCCACTAGCCATTGGTCCACGTGATCGCCAGCCACTAGCCATTGGTCCACGTGATCGCCAGCCACTAGCCATTGGTCCATGTGATCGCCAGCCACTAGCCATTGGTCCATATGATCGCCAGTCTTCAGTATTATTATTCTTCGTTGTCTCAACTCCAATAATGATGTTGGGTGGTGGTCTCTCGTTAAGAGCTTTACTTTAAAAAATAAAGTGCAATGGTTTTCATTTTAAATTTTGCATGCTAATGGTTAGGTTTATTTCTCATATACCTAATATTTAACTCATTTTATATTCTCAATATTTAAAATATATATTTAGAATATTTGACTTGGGAAAATAATATATCCACCCCCCACCCCCACCCCCGGCCTCTGTGAACGCAAACTCCTCCTCTAACCCGAGTACCAGGACCGAAGCCGGAACATGAACGTCGTATGATGTCAGCCGTCTGTTTTCATTCATTCCGGATCTCCAGCAGGTTGAGGCCTTTATTTTCTAGTTTGCTCAGAATTTTTATTATGAGCAGATTTTGAAGTTTGTCAAATGCTCTCTCTGCAACTACTGAAGTATGTTTTGTTTTGTTTTTTAATTTTTATTTTTTGGCTACCAATACGATGAATTACATCACATAGTTGACAGATGTAGCATGAAACACACCCTCACAAGACGAAACATGCTTCATCGTTATATGTAACTATTTTAATAGGTTGCTGGAATTTATTTGCTACTGTTTTTTGGAAGTCTTTTGTGTCTATGCTAATGAAAGATACTGCCCTATGGTTTTTTTTTATTTGTTTTTTATGATCTCTTTCCAGTTGTCTTCAGGATAACGCTTGTCTCCTAAGATGTAGTTATTAGGAAGTGTTTACTCCTGTTCTACTTTCTGGAAGAGTTTTGTAGAATTGGTATTATTATTATTATTATTATTTCTTTCCTTATATTGGTTAGAATTAATAAGTGGGTTCGTCTGGCGGGACTGTGTGTGGTCCCGCAAACCCTCGGCCTGTGCTGTTTGTGATGATCTTACGCCACCCAGGGGAGGTCCCTCCACTTGCCCTGCCTCTTCTCCCAATGTCCCTGCTTGTTACCCGGCGTTCCCTAAGGATCTGAGCCGTCCGAGATGTGCTCAAGGTGCAAGACTCTGGGGCTGGGGCTGGGCTTTCTCCGCTGGGTATATCTCCTCCTCCAGGCAGCCTAACTGCGTGCCCCGGGCCTCTGGACCCACTGCCTCTCCTCCTGCACTCGGAGTTTGTTCCGTAAGACCTGGGTGTCCAAGGGGTCTTAGTGCTCTCCCAACGGCCCCGCCCTGCCTCTTCTGTACCTACACTTTCTGTCTGGTCCTC